>NC_133657.1:105403741-106085895 GCF_009905375.1 Apium graveolens
GAGAGGGAAAGAGCATATGTGTGATGCAAGGACATCCCAAATTCTCAATAGCCAAGAAGGAAGAAGACAAGCAATTAAAGGCTGACAAAAGAGCACAAGCAAAGCTTGAACAACAGCTAAAGTCAAGTCTAGTTGAAAAAGAAAAAGGGATTGAAGTCAGGGGTGAAGACAAGACTACAAACCTAGATGAGGTTTTAGGGAGTATATTTGGTGAGAGTGTGGAAGAAAGAGAGGAATGGCAGAAGGGAAACAGAAGAAAGGCCAAGGCACATAGAAGGAGTGGAGATAACACTGAAGTAACCAAATCTATATCTAAACCACTACCTTCCATACCTGAACCCCTTGTTGCTGATCCCACAATAAACATCCATGGTGAACCAATCATTCCAAAAGAGGAACCTATTGATTGGGACACTATCAAATTTCCTACCTTTCTAACCACTCTTCCACTACCAAAGAAACAGAAAAGAAAACCAAAATCTACACCTCCCATAACCTCTAAGAAATTCACTCAAAAACAAAAACCTAAGCCTAAGTCACCCATTTCTAAAGATGATTATGTTCACATCTGTGACATAAAAGAAATTTCAGACATTGAACTCTATCTGGATGAGCTGGAGGATGTAAGGGGAATAGCTGCCTACAGACAGTTACCAGAGAGATTAGTGTTCAGATATAAAGGAGCTGGGGAAAGAACATGGCCTCTCCACAGGATTCTGGATGAAGGCTACTCTACCTTGATTAGAGTCTATTCAGCTATACAAAAGGATTCTGGCTTTACCAGAACTGCCAAGACTGAAATTCTCAACAAGATAGCCAATATAAGGAAAACTTGGAGGGAGCCCAATGCTTTACCCAGGACTTTACTCATTCAAGAAAGGGAAATGAAAATTCTCAAATCACCTCATTGGTTGATGGAATTTAGAGATGATAAAGGAGTCAGAAGATTTTTCAGACTTGAAGATCAACTCAAGATTGCCAGCAATGAAACTCTCAAAGAAATGCAATCTAAGTTGGATGTCAGTGTTGAAGATGAAGCTGAATTCTTCAGACAACTCCAACTCCAAATTGAGGAAAATGACAAAAGGCTAGGAAAGAAAACCAGGGAACAAAGAAGAAAAAGATGATTTGCTCAGACTAAAGGAGTGTCCTTGGAAACACTGTAAATCTTCAATTATCTCCTAGTACATACACTTTTGCAGCATTTTTAAATTTCTACTTAGTTTCAATTCATATATCTGTTAAGTGTTTTGTTATCATCAAGTTAACCCTGAATTTATGCCTACAATTCTTATAGACATAAATAGGGGGAGATTGTTAGGAATGTATGTGCATTAGTTTGATGATATGTTTAACAAAATACTTAAGTAGAAATTTAGTGTCTGTAGCCTCAACGGATAAGACCACTTTGGCTATCCGTTGATGGTGTAGCTTTACTTAGAAATAAGTCTAGTGTTGTAGCATATTTCAGTCTCTGTATTTAAAATGTAATTCTTGGAAGTTGAGAGAAACTATGAGTCATGTTGACTACTAGATGATATGCAGATAGGAAGGCCAATTGTAAATACTTCATGCCTTGTAATTTTGTATAAGTGAAGTGGTATCAACGGATGACTTAAAGACCTTCAACGGATGAGAAGCTAAGCTTCAACGGATGTCTCTAAAGCTTCAACGGATAAAGTCATCAACGGATAACATCCTTCAACGGATGAGTGCATCAACGGATGAAAGCTTCAACGGATAACATCCTTCAACGGATGAGTGCATCAACGGATGAAAGATTCAACGGATGTTCTGATGATTAGCCGTTGATAAGGGGTAGTTGTACCTACAAACAGAGGCACATGGGTTGATAGAGACAACTGAGATGTGGTAGCCGAATTTCAGGAACAACAGAAAAAGCAGTCGTTCTTCTATAGTACAAAGATGCAATAGTCAACAAAGTACTGGAGTGAACAGGAAAAGAAGCAAGTGAAGATCTTATTTTATTACTGTATTTTATATTGTTCTTCACTTGTACACTTGGTAATATATAAACCAAGTAGAAGCTAGTAATTAGATGAGAGATTTTCCAGAGCTGTTTAGAAAAATATTGAGAGAAAATTCATCTAGTTTGTACTAGGATGCAGCTGTGATCAACATTGTTTAATCACAGATTTTCTAAAATACCATCTCTGGTGGAACAACAAATCCACCAGAAAAGTTTTTAAGGTCTGTTGTGTTCTTTACATTTGTGCTTGAATATATATCTGTCTGTATTAGCTTAAAGCAATTCACACACTTGTTCTTCTTGAACACACAACTTTCATAAACTGCTCAAAACTTGAAAAAGTTTTGAGATTTACATTCAACCCCCCTTCTGTAAATCTCATTGTTAGTCCACTAGGAATAACACCTTCCTTATCCCTCCTTTGAGTAGAACCATATAATCTCTGATGAGAACTTGTCTGTTGAGAAGGAATCCTGCTCAATTGCTCTCCTTGACTGTGACCTCTACTCTTATCAGAGTTTCCCTGGTCATCACTATGATCATCCTTTTTCTTCAGTGTCTAGATTGGTGAACATTTGGACTTAACTACCTTCTCCCCCTTTTTGGCATCATCTGTCAGGAGTAGAGAAAGAAGGAGTTCCACTGAAGATTGGATTTCACTGAGATGGGTTTGTTGAGAGGCTTGATTCTGCAATACCTCATCCAGTTGGGCTTGATGCTTTTCTTGCTCACATGCGGTTACCAAAACAAACATGTAACCCATTAACCAAATGATTATGACTTTTTTATCTTAATTATTTTCTGATAAAATGACCGTTACAGTAAAAAATAATAATGAATCAACTAATTAAAATGTGACACATAAGCATCAAAGTTTGTATCAGAACTTGACTATTATCAGAATTTAACGGTCATCAGAACATGGCTTCTGTACTCAAAAAGTGAATGACTGTCTCCGTGTTTCTTCACACAAATACTGACTTGTTTCTTCAGAGTTTAATCATCAGAACATAATCAGAACTTGTCCTCAGAATTTATGCAAATAATACCTAACTGTTTATCAGAAACAACTTAATCACCACAGTAATTTTCATCATTCATATGGAGTGATAGTGTGTATATGTGCAAATGATCAGATAAAGATTAAAGTCTGATAAACTTTAGTATATCTTAGAAATAAGGCACAACTAAGAAAAATGCTTAAAATTTGTCTTGAATTGTGAAGTCTACTGAGAATAAAGTTATGCAAGAATCCATCTCAACTGTTTGTGCTTATTTTATGCATCTTTTGAAATTCTTTTGACAATGGCTTCTCAGTATAAATGAGTTACAACTGCCATAAGAATTTATGCTGTTATCAGAATATTTCTCCAATAATCAGAGAAAGTGAAAAGTCACCAAGAAAAAATAATTTGCTTTTCTAATGCTTATTACTTAATACCAGCAATGCACTTGGATCTTCCCTTTCACATATTTACTCTAGATATCAAAGGAGTACCTGATTTCAATTTTTCTTTTCTTTTATTTTTTTAGATAAGTGAGGCTTATCAAGCATGTAGTTCATCCTTAAGATTTACTAACATCAGAATTTGACAGATAAGAAGCAATAATCTAGTTTGTGACTTAGTAATAAGATACAGGAAGTAAAGTTGACTAAGATCCAAATCAGAATTTGCTTGTGTTATTGATTTCCACATAAATAACTAATTCAAACATGGGATACATAGTTTGTTAAAGACTACTAAGTCATCATCTAACACAATAATCCTCATTGGATTCAATAGTCACAGAACATTCAAAACACTTTCAGAGTTTATAGAATCACATCAGATAATATACAGTGTTTAATATGTTACAATTTAAGCACAGATTATATTGAGATAAGAAAATCTGTAAACACTGATCATAAAGTCTGATATATGAGAACAAAAACTAAACAGATTTTGAGGAAGAACCTGAAACCATTCCAAGTTCATTTACCAGTCTTGTAAAAGTAGCTTCACATAGTGGTTTTGTGAAGATATCTGTTAGTTGTTGATCTGTTGGAACAAAATGCAATTCCACTGTACCTTCCATCACATGTTCCTTTATGAAATGGTACGTAATGCTTATGTGCTTTGTCATTGAGTGTTGAACTGGATTTCCTGTCATAATAATAGCACTTTGATTATCACAGTAAATAGGTATTTTAGAAAATTCTAACCCATAGTCCGGTAATTGATTCTTCATCCAAAGAATCTGTACACAACAGCTTCTTTCAGTAATATATTCTGCTTCTGTAGTTGATGTGGAAATTGATTTGTGTTTCTTGCTAAACCAAGAAACCAATCTGCCTCTAAAAAATTGGCAGCTTCCACTAATGCTTTTCCTGTCAATTTTGCATCCTGCAAAATTTGCATCTGAGTAACCTATTAGCTTAAAATCTGATTCCCTAGGATACCACAATCCTAGATCAGCTGTACCCTTGAGGTACTTGAAAATTCTTTTCACAGCTATTAGATGAGGTTCTCTTGGATCAGCCTGAAATCTTGCACAAAGACAGGTATCATACATGATATCATGTCTACTTGCAGTCAAATATAGAAGTGAGCCAATTATACCTCTATAGTTAGTAATATCTATTGATGCTCCAGTGTCTTTCTCTAACTTTATGGCAGTGGCCATGGGAGTGGATGCAGTTGAAATGTCTTGTATTCCAAATTTCTTGAGTACATTTATGGTGTACTTGGATTGATTTATGAAAGTACCTTCTTCAGTTTGCTTGACTTGAAGTCCCAGAAAATAGCTAAGTTCTCCCATCATACTTATTTGATATCTTGACTGTATTAGCTTTGAAAACTTTTCACAGAGTTTGGCATTTGTAGAACCAAAAATGATATCATCAACATAAATTTGGACTAAAAGTAAGTCCTTGCCATGGTTGATATAGAATAGAGTTTTATCAATTGTTCCTCTGGTAAATCTGTTAGGTCACACAATACTGTAGTGGGGGGTTGAATACAGTGTAAAATACAATCAAATCGATTTAAAGCACAAGTAACAGAAAACAGATGTATTCGATATAATAAACTCTGTTACAATGGCATTGTTCTCTCTCAGTGATTAACAAATATCACGAGAGCTACTAGGTTACAATTGTATGATCTTCTCGATGATCGTAGCTCTTATAAAGTAAACCTATGTCTGTGTTTATATAGACACACAGTTACAAGATAACTTCTAATTGATATGGAATATAATTCTGTCTCCTAAAATATATCAACCAGATATCTTATATAATTCTTCTAGTCCTCTAACTCTTTCCATGCATATCTTCTTCTTGTATTAGTCTTGATCTTCTTTCCTATAAATCAGCTTCCTTCCTTAATTGTTAGTCCTCCAGTACTTAAGTTCTGATATCCATCTTCTGATAATATAAGTCTTGATATCCTTAAGTCCTGACTTCTAGTAAGTCCTGATTCCAGTAAGAACTGATATTTCATGTTAGTTAAGATCTGAAAACTAAACACGAAACATATTAGACATGACATCTCAAATATATCCAACAATCTCCCCCAACTTGTAAATTATGCAAGAATATATAAGTTAATAGATTTGATGATGTCAAAAACATTTAAGTTCAAATGCAATAAGAGTTTAATAAGACTATTAATTACAACTTAAAAAACATCCAGCTTTACCAACATCACTGAATCAATCTGAATCTATAATGATTCTTAACAAAATAATTTATCAGATTATCTTCCGCTTTCTTCAGAACTTCAGCTAACTGTGCTTTGACCTGCATCAGTTCTTCTTCCTTACTATCACCAATTTGATAAATGGCTGTTCTAAGAGCTTGAATGGATGTTCTTTCAAGTCCATCACCAAGTCTGATAACCTTAGGATGTGAAGAGTTTTCATTATAACATAAGCATCTTCCTTTCAGAATAACTTCCACCTTAGCAGAATTCTTCAGCAGAGGAATTTTGTAACACCCCCAAATCCGGGGTCGGGGATTCGGGTTGTCACGAGATCCATTTTCCTTAATAACACCCAATCTTAATACACAATCAACTACTCTGAACTGTGACCCCACAATAAACACACACACCACAAGTTATAATCTCAGAGATGAATATCCACAAATAATCACAAGTCATTTTATTCCACAATTATATATCAATACACCTTAAAAGGTTTTCTGGATAAATTTACATTTCTTTGCCATTATTACAATTCATAATATACATAAGTCTGGTACATCAAAAGTTGAAAGCCTAGCCTATTGGTAGTTCCTACCTCAGCTACGGCGGCATCAAGGCTTCTAGAAAACTGCGGAACGTCTCCTAATCGCTGGCGAATCGGGAGCTTGGTCCTGTTCGTCTTTTCTATCTGTTATTGTATGATGAAAAAAGAAAGCAAGGGTGAGCAGCAAGCCCACCAAAATAATATGTATAATGATTAACAATATGAGCCTTCTCATAGTACTCATGAAAGTCTTGGTCAAAACAAATGAACCAAGTTGATATCTTAATGCGATGAAGTCGCAAAATATTCAGTATATATATATATATACATATATACTTTTCAAAATATTGGAAGTCCTCTTCCATGCATAATATACACAAAGTCCCAGTGTATAACTGTATATAAAAAAAATATCGTTGCAAGGTGATCTCATATATCTAACCTTGTCTCAACGTTTTTCTGAAAAACTTTGTCATTCATAAGACAATTATTAATTAGATATAAGTTTAAAAGATAAAGTTACAAGATACCCCAATATACTTATATCTTTCCCAAATACTACTTGAACTACCACCGTTCAAGTTATAATCAGTTTCAAAAGTTCATCACATAGATGAGACTACAAGACAAGATTTGAATAGATTAAACCTTTGAAATATTATTAAAGGAAATGAAGTTATGATATACTTCATTAAGTCCCGACATATATATACACCTATATATATATACATTTCCTGAAAACCTCTGTCATGTAAAGTATGAACAGAATTGCAATATCCAATAAATTTGGAAAGGAAAGAATTTTGGCATAAACCTGATATCTTGCTGATCAGGCAAAGATACCAATAAGTAACCTTTTCTACTAGTAGATGGACGAATTCCCCACTGGTCATCACCCTGGTCTCAATAGGACCTTATGCTGGACTGCCACTCAGCCACTTATGCATTTGATGGACTCCCACTGAGCCACTTACACTATCATGGACGCCCATTGAGCCCATGTTGCTTATGCCGACTTAATAGATGGACTTACTTCCCGAACGTTGGGTAAGTAATCAATTCATTTACCAAAACTGCAACCTTGTTGCGAATATAAAATACACCACAGAGCCGGATCCCTCAGGTTTTGAATGAGTATTTAAATCCCCTTAAAAAGGAAGATCTTAAATATAAAAATGAGTTTTGGGATTCGCTCTAACTTTTCAAAATCATTTTGAAGACTCGAAAACACTTTAAAGAGTGTTTTGAGTAAAGCTGATTTAATGAAGTAAATCAGTCCCCAGTATATTTAGAAAATGTCTGAATATTATTATTTAAATAATATTCCCATAAAGAATAATCTTTATAAAAATAATTGAAGTAGAAGTATTAAAACTTATACTCAAAACGAGTATTAAATAACCAAAGATATACTTATACGAAAGTACTATCTTTATTTGAATAATCGAAAAATAAGTTTGATTATTGACACCTTATTCTTTAATACAATAAAGAATATTATTAAGTAATAAGCGGAGTCATAATAACTCGAATGAATACTGTAAATAATATTCATTAAATAAAAATAAAGGAGTCATACATCCTCAAATGAATATTCAAATAATATTCATTAAATAATATAAACTGAGTCATAAGCCCTCGAATGAATATTCAAATAATAAAATAAAAGTTATCGAATAAACCTTATTCGATTAATAGTTTGGAAAACTATAACCATATATATATATAAGTATATATATATATATATTTATATACATATATACAAAATCTACTCGGGATCCTCGACTCCCGATTTAGAAAATATTTCCACCTTTTGGGTCCCTATACTAAGGGTATATGCAAGTTACCGCTATCCTCTAGCATAGGTATTATCAACTGAATCAACAGATATATATAGCAAGAATACGAAACAGGCATGCATATATATATATATATCATAGCAGCATGCTTCAATGTATTGCAACATTTGCTAATTAACCCACATGCATCTATCGCAAGATAATGCATATACATATATACATCACAACAACAGTTATAACGGGTAGAAAACTTGCCTGAGCAACTTGGGGTGATAAAAGGCTCGGGACGAGTCTGGTAACCTATAAACAACAAGTAAGTTGGAATTAAACCAAAGTCACTTGTAAATCTATACTTTAACTAACTTAGACTCTAACGCTTGTTTTGCGCTTACTGATTCGCTTAAGTCACTCGAGTACCCTCGGCTCCACCATTTTTAATAATTTAACCTTTACGAGTTTTAAGGCGATTCCTTCGCGAGTGTCTTACCAACTGCCTAACACACTTACCATAAATGTTTCATACATTAATTAACCCTTTTTGGTCTTTAACCTATGTTTCAAAGTAAGGCGAGGGGAAATGTTTCATTCGCGAAACGCCGTTACTTGAAACGGTTGTTTCTCCTAAACCGTGCATCGGAATCAAACGAACTACATATCAAAATGAAGCTCGTAACATGAGCTATCTAGACATGGCAATGGTCAACATCTAGCAGGGGGTTCTCGGGTCCTAATGTTATGAACAAAAGCTGTCCAAAGAAAATTGGACGTTACGACGGCTATATTTATGCGATTTCCCAATTTAAAACCATTCAAAACCAACCCAATTCAACCTCAAATCAAACATACAACCAACATCCATCCTTATCACATCATATCAGCCCCAACCAATTCAATTTTAACATTCATACTTATGCCTAAGCTTTAATTTAACTATACTACATTCTCTTAACCAAAACAACAACATTTACCATTCCATGTCCATACCATTTCAACCCAAACTCTAAACCACAAACATTAAGCTACAATATCACCATACTAATCAAAATCATCTTATAATACATAGGAATCTAGGGTTTGGAGATGATATACCTTCCTTGAAGTGTTGGGAGGAGCTAGGAAGCCTTAAGAAGCTTTGAGAAGTCTTAGGAATGCTTGGATCTTCAAGGAAATCAAGAAAAATTTAAAGTTAAAAACTTGAAAACACTATTCATTGTCTTCTTTATTGATTAAATGAAGAAGATTGAGAAGGAATTGATGGCTTAAACTCATGATATAGCCCTAACTATGCATAAGGATGATTAGGGAATTATCTTACCAATTTAGGAAGCTTGGATCTTTGATTTTGAATTTTTCTCCCTTTGCAATAGTAAAAAGCCGAGAGCTATCTTTGCTTGAATGAGAGAATTGATTTTTGTGTTTTGATGAAAATGATTTGCTTGGCTTGGTTGGTTTGATTTTGTTTTTGTTTTAGTAAATTACCTAGTTGCCCTTGATTTTGTGTGGTTAAAAAGCCACCACATTTCCTTCCCTCTTATGTCATGCTTGCATCACTTTGTGATGTCATCACCCCTCCTTTGTCCTCTTTCTAATGGTTAGATGACATCATCCCCACTAATCCCTTTGATTAGCTTCCTAATTGTTTGCCTAATGACCGTTGATCTGTTGTACGATTCGCTTAACTTTCGTTCTCGTTTATCGTTTGAAGGATCATACCCGAGATCTTATTACTTAGGTTCCCTTAACCTTTCTCAATACATTATATTCCTTTTTATGATCCTCTATTATAATGCTTTAATTTAAATCCTTTTTATCCTGTTACCTTATACTCAATTCTCTCCGTATCTAGTGGATTTCCGGGAAAATCAAAGTGTTCGGATTTGGATTCTGACGATCTTTACATACACTTATATCCCATATAAAGTACTAATAAAATCTCAGACTATCCATATCAGAACCCCTACATAGTGTGGCATGAAAAATTTTCTCATTCAGCAAAAATACTATTCATGAGGGTTTCAAAAATTTCCCAAAAATTGGGGTTATTACAGTCTCCCCTCCTTAAAAGGATTCCGTCCCGGAATCAGATAGAAATGAATAGGGATACTTTCTTAGTATTGCACTTTCTAACTCTCAAGTCAATTTTCCCATATTGTTGTTCTACCATCAAACTCTTACTAGTTTGGTAACCCTTCTCCTAAGCACTCGTTCCTTCTTAATCTATACCCTTCCTGGTTGCTCCATATAGGTTACGTCTGGTTGCATGTCTATGCGCTCATATGCCCCTATTTATCTGGCATCCGAATTACACTTCCTTAACATTGATACGTGAAACACGTTATGACTTGCTACATGTTCTGGGGTAAGGCTAGCTCATATGCTAACTTCCCAATACTTCTTAATATATCCAAGGGTCCAACAAATTGTAGACTTAGCTTTCCTTTCTTTCCGAACCTCATCAATCCTTTCCAAGGGAATACCTATAACAACACTAGGTCCCCTACTTCCTATTCTTTGTCCTTTCGTGTCAATTCAACATACTTCTTATGTCCATCTTGGGCTACTACCTGCCGTCCTCTGATTAGATCTATTATATCCTTGGTCCTTTGGACTACTGCGGGTCCGAGCATCTTGCGCTCTACAACTTCATCCTAACATAAGGGAGATCGACATTGTCTTCCCTCAAAGATCTCATAAGGCGATATCTCAATACTGACATATGATCTATTATCGTAAGAAAACTCAATCCGTGTTAAGTGATCATTCCAAATTCTTTCAAGTCTATTGCACAGACTCTCATTATAGCTTTTAACATTAGAGCTTTTGCTTCTCAATACCCATTCTTTTCCAGTTCGTAATCGCTACTACCTTCCGTTCCTTATATTATACTGGTTATACTTTTGCTCGTTAGCGTTCTATAACCTTTTAATAACCATGCCAACCTTAGTATCACGAATGTGTTTCCATTCCGAATACTACCACAACTTTATTACTCCTTTTTCAGCTGTTTCTATTTTCGAAAGCTTAATCCTTCATATAGAAGTAAAAGAATTTATTGAGAGATCACTATGATCATGAACACTTGTTATATCGCATAGTTAGTATAGAAGGTGGCCAGCTTTTAGTACTTGACAAGCAATTAAACAATAGATGGTATCCTACTAGGCTTCTATCACACAGATAGATAGTCATTCGGCAATACCTCCCCTTTCTGGAAGGGTTGTTCTTCTCAGCTTACATGAAATGAAAAGAAGAGAAAAGAACGAATTGAAGAGAATTGTATATATGAAAAAAATATACTGCCACAAAATATCTGGCTTGGAACCTACCTCTGAACTATAGAGGTTTGTCATAGGAGAACAAAACATATATGTATTTATATCAACATCAAGTATTATAGCATCGCATTTCACATGCCTAAATATTTTCCCCATTCCGTCCATCATTCTATGGACCCATGCTCTTCCTCGAGCTTATACACAATCACCTTTGAAACTCCCTCGACATCGAAAATCGAATCTGGGATCTCATTCTAGACATCATCGTTACTAGAATTCTATGCTTGTACCGTAACCTTCCTCATATAGTAATACGACTCTCTTTTCATAAGAAGGAATAAATATTCAATAGGTAGATACTCTACTTAATTAGTCTATCAATGATAACTTATACATTACCACGACCCGATTAGTGGTACTCAATCTCAACATCCATTCCAATACAACTCTCATGGTTGTAATCAGCTCACCACTCGCAAAATCATTGCTGCCTTACTATGGTCCACCACTGACCCACTGTAGTCATTCATTTTCCATGAAGTCTTAATAGCTAACCATACAGAGTCTATACATCTTGTATCTAATTCTTCTAAGGAGGTAACATAATCACCATTCATGATTCATGAAGAACACTCCTGATCCTGACATACATACATGACATAAAGCAGATAAAATTGCAGAAGAGTTTCAATCAAGGCAACGATAGCAGGTTAATACAATTCTTAATCATATGCCTTCAATAGAAGACTTAACTCAAAGGTTCGCTTAGTCCTTTTTGAAATATGGTCCTGGATTATTCTCAAGATAGTACCTTCTAAGATAGATAGCCCGCTCATGGTGATTACACGAATTAAACCTTTACCAACTACTATTACGGCTGGGTATTGCACAGTCATCAGAAGGAATGTCAATCTTCAAACCATAATACAACCTTCATAACTTTAACCATCATCACTGTATCCCTCTCGCACGAGTGCCTATAATTATCCTCTTACATTTAAAGTGTCGGCCACCTCTTTGGCCTTTCCTGATAGTAAAATTTCCTTACAGTCAATTTCATTTTAACCACTTTCACTAATTTTCTACCCTATTTCCGATCACTGCTTGAGTGAAGATGTTTTCCTTAAAATCGGATGAGTAATTTTTTTTTTTTTACCATTTTTCCATAAGTTATTGCCTCAGTCTTTAGAGGCTAATCACTGTCAAGACTGATTCTCAATCATACTTAGAACATCTTTTATCTCAAGTCCTAATTGCCCTGAACAATTTCGACCATTACTGGTTCGATCCATACTTTCTCGTGGTTTAACACGTGCCCCACTTGGCAACATTATAATTACGTCATATTTCCTTTATCAACATTTCTATTCTTGAGAATTTCGAATATTTCCTTTCTCCTTGTAAAACCTCTAAGGTTATCCTTCAATCGTTCCTCTTGTATTCCCTAGATACAGGGCATATCAAAATACCATTTACTAATACTAGAACCATTGTCTATATACTTCTGAAAAATTTCTCCAGGGATTCTTAAAGGTTGTTATTACCTTAATCCTTTCCAATTCATACTGTCAAAACTCATACTATCCCTATTAAGGGTGAAATGCCAAGCTTTATGCATTCCCCTAGGATTCATTTTAAGTTACCGATGTTCTATCCTTAATTCCACCTTTAAAAAGGTACATGCATCCTTCCATGGATAAATCAAGTCATATATCCCTGATAAGGGTGTCTTATTCAATCATTCCCACCTCGATAGTATATGCCTAATTTCACAATAACATTTGTATTCAAAATGAGGTCAATCAATATAGCCTCCAAAAGATAACAACGGTTATCCGCTTGTCTTGCCTAATTTGGTAACGATAACAAGGATGTTCTGGAAGATATTGGTCGTGTTCAACGTGAACTTCTTCTTAATAACTCCTTATTTACTTTTGTTGTTTATCTCAACAGTCATCTCAATGTTGGGATATCTTTCATACCTAGCTTCCCCCTTTCTGGGTATCGAGCCACCGGTCTTACACTTTATATTCTTGAAGGTCACTTCCTTCATCCAATTTTCCTAATTTCTTACTTCCTTGTCTCCTCAGTCTATCCGCGTCTCATTATTTATCCTTCGAACTATCTCAAGGTTTCCTCGAATCCTCCCAACTTACAGGGGATAAAATATACGTATCTCTTATGCCTTCAACCATCAGTTTTAACTCATGGTGAATCATCCTCATCCTGACGATTACATACTTTTCTATTTCTATTGCTATGAGTCTTTAGGGTTTCCTCATACCCAACTCCCCTATCATTCCTCAAACTCCATTGCCTTTATATTCCTTTCCACTTCAGTTTCTTTTTATTTTCCTTTCTCTTATCATTATTTCATGAACTAACACAACATAAGTATTGATTCCAAACATCCCGTCATTCTGGATTCGTGTCCTCAGAACGAATCTTGATAACTTTTACAACTTAGATTCATAATTCATCATACTCATCCACTTTTGTTCTAGCTCCAAAGCTTTTACACTATCTCCTTATCTTTGGGAATTACTTTCCCGAAAACAATTCACTGAACTTAAATCAGTTTATTCTAACCTCTGGCTCCGTGCCTTTCTTGGTCTTTCACCAGCGGGTGGTCTCTCTCTTAGGAGGGTAAGTGACAAAAACAGTCTTTTGTGGTTCGTCAATCATTTAGAATCTCAAATGATTCCTATATTTCCTTTAGCCAGGCTCTTGCCTCGACTGGTTCAGCTTGTTCCTTGGAACTCTGAGAGCTTAGCGACTTAAAGGTCCTGAAAGAATTTCACACCACATTGTTTCCTCAAGGTGGTGGTTGGGAATAAAATATAAGTTCTGTTTAGACAGGTCCATGAATTTCCGTATAGGAGTACCGTCTCGGGTCTCCTTATCTCGTTCGACTTTTGCTTTCTTAGTCTAAATATATCTCCCTATTCCCCATAATTGGGGTCATCTTTTAATTTAAAATCTTCATTTTCCACTTTATTATATTCCGGGTTCTTTATATCTTAATTGCGACCTCCCTGATTATCACATTCAAGGTTTGCCCCTAATCTTATTCCTTGTGGGGACATAATACTTGGAAACATTTTGAGAATCTCTGGATATTTGTCTTACTTACTTTGCTTAAGTCTTTCCCTCGTTCAGTCCTTGCACGATTGCGAATTATGAATTCTCAAGTTCTATAAACTTCATGACACTCTCTTAAGTGTTAATAGAGCAATTAACAATGTGATCTTATCACAACAAACTGATCTGAACTGAAATTAACGAATATATACATAACCATTTGTTCGAGGGTACAACAACTGAACATATTAAAGAGAATTACATCATTTGATCTGATCGTTTCTATCCCAAAAGTACTACCATAGATAATCATCTAGTCATTAAAACTAATCATTCATAACTTAGGCTAACCCTTCCAAAAGCGGTGCTACATGAAATTCTTGTCAGATTGCTCAAACTCTGCACATTATTATGGATCAAGAAATGTGGGCACGCACGACATCCCTAACCTGCTCCATTAAAGCGGTGATGAGGTCTAGGATAGTTGCAAGTAGAGCTGGATCAATCTGACCCTCAAGATGGCCTCTAGCTATAACACGGGTGGTAGCCTCAATCCTTTCCATGCTATGAGCTAATCCCGCTGGAAGTATCCCGCCCTCAATCCTTGGTGCAGTAAGTCGATCCAATAGATCACTCCTAACATTACGGGCCTCAGACAGGCCACCCAAAGTCATATAATAATTGGCGATAAGAGAAGCCTGAATGGTAGCATCTAGCAGTCCATGGGGTGCAGGTGGTGCAGACCCAGGAGATCCAAATGGATAACCAAGCACGGTATCATGTGACAATGGTGCAGGAGATAAAGGTGGCATTTCCTCAGTAGGTGCTGGGTTCTGTACCGGGGATGGGACAGGAATTGGTGGAACCTCATGGATGTCTACAGGAACCTCTGGAAGAGGGTCTGATACTGGTATAATTGGTGTCGTGGAAGGCCCCACTCCTTCTGCCCTCATTAACCTTTATGCCCTTGGTAACTCTTCATCCTCTAGTGCCACCCTCGCGGCCATTCTTGCTCTGGTAGTCGCCCTGACTACGGTCATCAATTCCTCAGCGGTCCTCTCTTCATTCTCATCAGGATCCTCCATGAGATCCTCCTCAGCCACAATCATTTCTGGAATAACATCCTCAACCACAACATTCTCAATCTGAACCTCATCCGGTCCCTCATTGGGGTACTCTATCGAATTCACAATTTGATCTCCAACTTGTAATAAAACATCCTTATACTGATGCTCCTGAACCTCAGGGTTCGGTGCCCCGCTGCCCTATACGAGAACGAACTATGTTACTATCACGATACTTATAAGGGTTCCCGTAAGGGTTTTAACTGTCAGTACTACATTAAGTAGCCCGACTATGAACTTGGCAAGAGTTCTCATTTATCTTAGTGTACTTATTATCTTAACGTCACTTCATCTCTGAGGTTTATAACGCTTAGCTCTGATACCACTTCTGTAACACCCCCAAATCCGGGGTCGGGGATCCGGGTTGTCACGAGATCCATTTCCCTTAATAACACCCAATCTTAATACACAATCAACTACTCTAAACTGTGACCCCACAATAAACACACACACCACAAGTTATAGTCTCAGAGATGAATATCCACAAATAATCACAAGTCGTTTTATTCCACAATTATATGTCAATACACCTTAAAAGGTTTTCTGGATAAATTTACATTTCTTTGCCATTATTACAATTCATAATATACATAAGTCTGGTACATCAAAAGTTGAAAGCCTAGCCTATTGGTAGTTCCTACCTCAGCTACAGCGGCATCAAGGCTTCTAGAAAACTGCGGAACGTCTCCTAATCGCTTGCGAATCGGGAGCTTGGTCCTGTTCATCTTTTCTATCTGTTGTTGTGTGATGAAAGAAGAGAGCAAGGGTGAGCAGCAAGCCCACCAAAATAATATGTATAATGATTAACAATATGAGCCTTCTCATAGTACTCATGAAAGTCTTGGTCAAAAGAAATGAACCAAGTTGATATCTTAATGCGATGAAGTCGCAAAATATTCAGTATATATATACATATATACTTTTCAAAATATTGGAAGTCCTCTTCCATGCATAATATACACAAAGTCCCAGTGTATAACTGTATATAAAAAAAAATATCGTTGCAAGGTGATCTCATATATCTAAACTTATCTCAACGTTTTTCTGAAAATCTTTGTCATTCATAAGATAATTATTAATTAGATATAAGTTTAAAAGATGAAGTTACAAGATACCCCAATATACTTATATCTTTCCCAAATACTACTTGAACTACCACCGTTCAAGTTATAATCAGTTTCAAAAGTTCATCACATAGATGAGACTACAAGACAAGATTTGAATAGATTAAACCTTTGAAATATTATTAAAGGAAATGAAGTCATGATATACTTCATTAAGTCCCGACATATATATACACCTATATATATATACATTTCCTGAAAATCTCTGTCATGTAAAGTATGAACAGAATTGCAATATCCAATAAATTTGGAAAGGAAAGAATTTTGGCATAAACCTGATATCTTGCTGATCAGGCAAAGATACCAATAAGTAACCTTTTCTACTAGTAAATGGACGAATTCCCCACTGGTCATCACCCTGGTCTCAATAGGACCTTATGCTGGACTGCCACTCAGCCACTTATGCATTTGATGGACTCCCACTGAGCCACTTACACTATCATGGACGTCCACTGAGCCCATGTTGCTTATGCCGACTCAATAGATGGACTTACTTCCCGAACGTTGGGTAAGTAATCAATTCATTTACCAAAACTGCAACCTTGTTGCGAATATAAAATACACCACAGAGCCGGATCCCTCAGGTTTTGAACGAGTATTTAAATCCCCTTAAAAAGGAAGATCTTAAATATAAAAATGAGTTTTGGGATCCGCTCTAACTTTTCAAAATCATTTTGAAGACTCGAAAACACTTTAAAGAGTGTTTGGAGTAAAGCTGATTTAATGAAGTAAATCAGTCCCCAGTATATTTAGAAAATGTCTGAATATTATTATTTAAATAATATTCCCATAAAGAATAATCTTTATAAAAATAATTGAAGTAGAAGTATTAAAAATTATACTCGAAACGAGTATTAAATAACCAAAGATATACTTATACGAAAGTACTATCTTTATTTGAATAATCGAAAAATAAGTTTGATTATTGACACCTTATTCTTTAATACAATAAAGAATATTATTAAGTAATAAGCGGAGTCATAATACCTCGAATGAATACTGTTAATAATATTCATTAAATAAAAATAAAGGAGTCATAATACCTCGAATGAATATTCAAATAATATTCATTAAATAATATAAACTGAGTCATAAGCCCTCGAATGAATATTCAAATAATATTCAAATAATAAAATAAAAGTTATCGAATAAACCTTATTCGATTAATAGTTTGGAAAACTATAACCATATATATATATAAGTATATATATATATATATATTTATATACATATATACAAAATCTACTCGGGATCCTCGACTCCCGGTTTAGAAAATATTTCCACCTTTTGGGTCCCTATACTAAGGGTATATGCAAGTTACCGCTATCCTCTAGCATAGGTATTATCAACTGAATCAACAGATATATATAGCAAGAATACGAAACAGGCATGCATATATATATATATCATAGCAGCATGCTTCAATGTATTGCAACATTTGCTAATTAACCCACATGCATCTATCGCAAGATAATGCATATACATATATACATCACAACAACAGTTATAACGGGTAGAAAACTTGCCTGAGCGACTTGGGGTGATAAAAGGCTCGGGATGAGTCTGCTAACCTATAAACAACAAGTAAGTTGGAATTAAACCAAAGTCACTTGTAAATCTATACTTTAACTAACTTAGACTCTAACGCTTGTTTTGCGCTTACTGATTCGCTTAAGTCACTCGAGTACCCTCGGCTCCACCATTTTTAATAATTTAACCTTTACGAGTTTTAAGGCGATTCCTTCGCGAGTGTTTTACCAACTGCCTAACACACTTACCATAAATGTTTCATACATTAATTAACCCTTTTTGGTCTTTAACCTATGTTTCAAAGTAAGGCGAGGGGAAATGTTTCGTTCGCGAAACGCCGTTACTTGAAACGGTCGTTTCTCCTAAACCGTGCATCGGAATCAAACGAACTACATATCAAAACGAAGCTCGTAACATGAGCTATCTAGGAATGGCAATGGTCAACATTTAGCAGGGGGTTCTCGGGTCCTAATGTTATGAACAAAAGCAGTCCAAAGAAAATCGGACGTTACGACGGCTATGTTTACGCGATTTCCCAATTTAAAACCATTCAAAACCAACCCAATTCAACCTCAAATCAAACATACAACCAACATCCATCCTTATCACATCATATCAGCCCCAACCAATTCAATTTTAACATTCATACTTATGCCTAAGCTTGAATTTAACTATACTACATTCTCTTAACCAAAACAACAACATTTACCATTCCATGTCCATACCATTTCAACCCAAACTCTAAACCACAAACATTAAGCTAAAATATCACCATACTAATCAAAATCATCTTATAATATATAGTAATCTAGGGTTTGGAGATGATATACCTTCCTTGAAGTGGTGGGAGGAGCTAGGAAGCCTTAAGAAGCTTTGAGAAGTCTTAGGAATGCTTGGATCTTCAAGGAAATCAAGAAAAATTTAAAGTTAAAAACTTGAAAACACTATTCATTGTCTTCTTTATTGATTAAATGAAGAAGATTGAGAAGGAATTGATGGCTTAAACTCATGATATAGCCCTAACTATGCATAAGGATGATTAGGGAATTATCTTACCAATTTAGGAAGCTTGGATCTTTGATTTTGAATTTTTCTCCCTTTGCAATAGTAAAAAGCCGAGAGCTATCTTTGCTTGAATGAGAGAATTGATTTTTGTGTTTTGATGAAAATGATTTGCTTGGCTTGGTTGGTTTGATTTTGTTTTTGTTTTAGTAAAGTACCTAGTTGCCCTTGATTTTGTGTGGTTAAAAAGCCACCACATTTCCTTCCCTCTTATGTCATGCTTGCATCACTTTCTGATGTCATCACCCCTCCTTTGTCCTCTTTCTATTGGTTGGATGACATCATCCCCACTAATCCCTTTGATTAGCTTCCTAATTGTTTGCCTAATGACCGCTGATCTGTTGTACGGTTCGCTTAACTTTCGTTCTCGTTTATCGTTTGAAGGATCATACCCGGGATCTTATTACTTAGGTTCCCTTAACCTTTCTCAATACATTATATTCCTTTTTATGATCCTCTATTATAATCCTTTAATTTAAATCCTTTTTATCCTGTTACCTTATACTCAATTCTCTCCGTATCTAGTGGATTTCCGGGAAAATCAAAGTGTTCGGATTTGGATTCTGACGATCTTTACATACACTTATATCCCATATAAAGTACTAATAAAATCTCAGACTATCCATATCAGAACCCCTACATAGTGTGGCATGAAAAGTTTTCACATTCAGCAAAAACACTATTCATGAGGGTTTCAAAAATTTCCCAAAAATTGGGGTTATTACAAATTTCTCTTCCCTCACCTTCAGTAATCATTGGATTGTAATGAGAAGTCTTTATACCAGAGATTCTGAATAGATCTCTTATAGCCTTCAAAATGTATTCTGACCATCTTCTTGTAACATCAGATTTTACTTCCAGAAGATAGCGAATATGTTGAAGTTCTCTGATAGACTTCTTTAATACATCAGTATCAGCTAATCTATAAGTCCTTCCATCATTGAGAAATAAGATCAATTTCTCTTTTAGATTCTCCTTATCATGAGCATATATTACAACTTGAGCAGACAACACCTTGTCAAGGTGCCTTTGTTTGATTTGTTCATATGGTCTGTCTGTCAATATGAAAGGATCTCTTAGAGAAACCTCTACTCCTGTTTGAATCTTCTCTTCGTCAAAACCTAATCCAGCTCTATCTTTAGGTTGCTTGGCTTTCAACCCAAATGTAGCAAGTTGATTAATCATGAGATTGGATTTTGGTTCAACTGGAGTAGCTTTCTTCCATAACAGCTTCTTCTTATCAGCAATTGTCATTTTATCCAAATCAACTTGAGCATTGTCAGTAGTTGATGTCTTGATAGCTTGATCATAATTTGTTGTTTCTTCTGTACCTTCCTGTCCTTTATTCTGAATAACAACTTGAGCAGTGTCAGAGGTTGTTTTAGAATCTTCAATTATCTTTCTTCTTTTCAGAATTTGAACAGTTTCATCTTCAACAAGATTATCATCAGATACTGGAACCATTTTACACACTAGTTTCATCAGATCTTGAGAAGTTTTCAAGTCCAGTGACTTGGTTGGTTCATAAATTTTTCCTTTCCCTTTGTCTTTGGGATCACTCTCAGTCTGTGATCTAGTCTTGAACTTTGAAGTTTCAGAATTTGACTTTTCCTTGATCACAATGCCTTTTTCCTTAGGCCTTGGAGGTTTTTTTGCATCAGAAGCTTTAGACTTAGGATTTGTCTTCTCAGCAGCAAATCTAGCTTCTTCCTCCTTGAGAGTTTCTAAATCCATTCCTGGATTGTGTTTCAGAAATAATCTTCTTGCTATCTCCTCATCAAGTGTCTGGATTTTAGGATCTTTGTAATAAACAGTAGTCTGCTTTCCCTTTAACTTCAGAGTTTGCAAAAACTTCTGAGAGTCTTCAGATCCTGACTGAATCAGAATATCAGAACTTGACATCAGACTTTGCTTATCACCACTTGACTTCAATATTTTAGCATTCACAGCATCAGAACTTGACTTGTTCTGAATAAAAGATTTTCCTTACACTTTTCTTTGACCTCTGCTCTTTTCAGAGTTTCCCTGGTCGTCATCACCTTTATCATCCTTTTTCTTCAGTTCTTGAGTAGGTGAGCATTTGGACTTAACTACCTTCTCCCCCATTTTGGCATCATCAGGAAGTAAGAGAGAAAGAAGAAGTTCAACTGAAGATTGGATTTCATCCAATTAAGCTTTCTGAGAAGCTTGAATAGCCAAAATCTCAGCAATTTGGGCCTGTTGCTTCTCTTGAGTTTTCTCAATGGTTGCAACTTTTTCAGAAATAGGTATGATATACGTGTTCTTATCAAGCTTGATCTGTAGATTGAACTTATCAGCTTGTTCCCTGAGTGTATCAACCTTTTCATGAGTAGAAGTATGTAGACCTTGAAGATGTTTTGTAGACAGAGCTGTGATCTTGAGTTGTGTCTTGAGATCAGCATTTGTGAGCAACTCATCAGCTTTTGTAATATGCTCTGTCAGAATTGTAGAACATGGAATAAAATCTGATTCATTCCACTTCTTGGTCCACTCAACACCTCTGTGAGTATCCTCCCAAGGAATAGGTGCTTCCTTTTCAACAAATTTCTTCACCAATTCTTCCTTGCCCAGAGTAGGTACTGGAGTCTCAACAGAAACACTGTCATCAGAACTTGAGGAAGACTCATTTTGTTCAGATAGCTCAACAATGTGTGAAGCAACTGGAGATTCAGGAATAACATCATCTAAATTCTGATCAACAGAATTTATCTTCAGAGCTGGTGTCTTTGATGTAGATGGAGCTTCCAGATAAAAAACTTCAGGTATATTCAAATTATGAATATCTATTTTAGAATTATCAGTTTGTTCGTTAGCATCATATGTAGCTTTAATAGGAGAGATAGGAGGGGTAACAACTGTGTCATTAGCAGTGTCTTTGGCTTGAGCTGGAAGGGCTTCAATGATAATTGGTTCTTGTGAGATCAGAGATTCCTGATCTCCTTCCTCAGCTTCTTCAGTATCTGCTGATATAGCCTTAGCCAAATACCTCCTAGCCTTCATTTTCTACAATCTCCTTGCCAATGAAGGAGTTACTTCAACAACATCAGAATTTACAGATTTCATTTTCAAAGTATCAGAACTTTGAGCTGCTTTCTCTTTCTGAGAAGTAACATTCTCAGCTTCAATTATCATAGGTTCAGATGCATGAAGTCGTGCTTCAATTATTTCCTCAAATCATCAAAATTTGAGAAACATGCACAATCACAAAATTTGAGAAACAAAGACCAAATCTTGCAATTTAAAGGAAATTTCATTAATATATCAGATGAGTACATTTCATGAAATTTATCAATTACATGCAAAAATTACAAGATAGTCCTATTCTAAGATTCTTAACATCAACAACCTTAGTCCTTGTCTAAGAAGACCTGTCGACTAGCTCCTTCTGCTGCTGACGAAGAGCACTACAAGATGGAAGATCCGTTCTTGCTGATGGAGAGTTTCTCTCCTTTCCTCTTCCAACCGATCAAGATGGAGGTGGTATTCCATCGAAAAGAACAAGAGGTCTGTGTGAACCTCTTATGGAACTGAGTTCCAGAGCTCTTCAGGATTGGCGGTAACATGCCACTCCTATTGCCAATCATCACAACTCAACTCGATGTTGAAAGTTTCATAGTTTAGGAACAAGTTGAAACGAACCATTTTTGTTGACGAGAATAAAAAGAGAGTGAGTTTGTGAGAAAATGAAAGATGTTTTGGATGGAATGAAAGTCGGTTTAAATAGCCAATAGAATACCAAGGGACGTGAGGACTGGTTAACAATTACAAGTAAAAATAATGATCCCTCGACTCCCTAGACTGATGTGTAATAATAACAGTCAGTAAAAGATCTAAAGCAAGAGTTAATGGGCACGGGAAATAATTAACATTTACTGTGCACATGCAGTTTTTCAGGACATACACGTTAACCACTAACCTAGAATGATTATGACTGTTTTTATCTCACCCAAATTTATTCTGATTTAAATATAACTGTTTCAGATTTTACCACAAATAAGTCAAGTAAAGAAAAATGACACGTAAGCATTAAAGATTCCATCAGGATTTAATATCAGAACTTAACTTATAC
Organism: Apium graveolens; assembly: GCF_009905375.1. Taxonomy (NCBI): domain Eukaryota; kingdom Viridiplantae; phylum Streptophyta; class Magnoliopsida; order Apiales; family Apiaceae; genus Apium; species Apium graveolens. The sequence goes on from NC_133657.1 coordinate 105,427,047, forward strand.
CAGATTTTAATAGTCATCAGAACATGGCTTCTGTACTCAAAAAGTGAATATCTTTTTCTGTGATTCCTCATACAAATACTGACTTGTTTACTTCAGAGTTTAATCATCAGAACTTCCATCAGCACTTGTCCTCATAATTTATGCAAATGACACGTAACTCTTTGTCAAAAACAACTTAATCACCACAGTAATTTTCATCATTCATATGGAGTGAAAGTGTGTGCATTCAACAAAATATCAGATAAAGATTAAAGCTGATCAACTTCAGTACATCTTAGAACTAAGGTGTAACTAAGAAAAATGCTTAAAATCTGTCATCAGTCATGATGTCTACTATAGAACAAATTTATGCATGAGTCCACCTCAACTGTTTGTGCTCATTTTAAGCATCTTTTGAAATTCCTTTTTACAGTGGCTTCTCAGTGTAAGTGAGTCACGACTGCTTATCAGAATTTATGCTGTTATCAGAGTATTTCTCCAGTAATCATAGAGTGTGAAAAGTCACCAAGATTTTTTTTTGCTTTTCTAATGCATATTACTTAATACCAGCAATGCACTTGGATCTTCCCTTCCATATTTTTACTCTAGATCTCAAAGGAGTACCTGACTTTTATTCTTTTCTTTTCTTTTGATAAGTGAGGCTTATCAGCACTTAGTTCATTCTTAAGATTTACTGACATCAAAATTTGACAGATAAGAAACAAGAATCTAGTTTGTGACTTAGTAATAAGATACACAAAGTAAACTTGACTAAGCTCAATATTAGAATCTACTTGTGTTAATGAGTTTCCACATAAACAACTAATTGAAATATGGGATTTTTAGTATAATAAAGATTACTAGGTCAGCATCTAGCACAGTTATCCTCATTGGACTGAATAGCCACAAAACATTCAAAACACTTATCAGAGTATATAAATCCACATCAGATAACAATCAGCATTTAATGAATTTTCAAATTAAGCATCGATTACATATAGATAATACAATCTGTAAATACTGATCATAAAGTCTGATGCATGAGAACAAAAACTAAGCAGATTTAGAGAAAGAACTTGAAACCATTCCAAGTTCATTTACCAATCTTATAAAAGTAGCTTCACATAGTGGTTTTGTGAAGATATCTGCTAGCTGTTGATCTGTTGGAACAAAATGCAATTCCACTGTACCTTCATCCAGATGTTCCCTTATGAGTTTCCACATAAACAACTAATTCAAATATGGGATTTTTAGTATGTTAAAGACTACTAGGTTAGCATCTAGCACAGTTATCCTCATTGGATTGAATAGCCACAAAACATTCAAAACACTTATCAGAGTATATAAATCCACATCAGATAACCATCAGTATTTAATGAATTTTCAAATTAAGCACCGATTACATATAGATAATACAATCTGTAAACACTGATCATAAAGTCTGATGCATGAGAATAAAAACTAAGCAGATTTAGAGAAAGAACCTGAAACCATTCCAAGTTCATTTACCAATCTTATAAAAGTAGCTTCACATAGTGGTTTTGTGAAGATATCTGCTAGCTGTTGATCTGTTGGAACAAAATGCAATTCCACTGTACCTTCATCCACATGTTCCCTTATGAAATGGTACCTAATGCTGATGTGTTTTGTCATTGAGTGTTGAACTGGATAACCTGTCATAGAAATAGCACTTTAATTATCATATTATATAAGGATTTTAGAAAATTCTAACCCATAATCCAGTAAATGATTCTTCATCCAAAGAATCTGTGTACAACAGCTTCCTGCAGCAATATATTCTGCTTCTGCAGTTGATGTGGAAATTCACTTTTGTTTCTTGCTAAACCAAGAAACCAATCTGCCTCCAAGAAATTGGCAGCTTCCACTAGTGCTTTTCCCGTCTATTTTGCATCCTGCAAAATCTGCATCTGAATAACCAATTAGCTTAAAATCTGATTCCCTAGGATACCACAATCCTAGATCAGCTGTACCCTTAAGGTACTTGAAAATTCTTTTCACAGCTAATAAGTGAGGTTCTCTTGGATCAGCCTGAAATCTTGCACAAAGACATGTAGCATACATGATATCAGGTCTACTTGTAGTTAGATAGAGTAAGGAGCCAATCATACCTCTGTAGTTAGTAATATCTACTGATTTATCAGTATCCTTATCTAACTTGGTTGCAGTGGCCATGGGAGTGGATGCAGTTGAACAATCTTGCTTTCCAAATTTCTTCAGTAAATTTCTGGTATACTTGGATTGACAGATAAAAATGCCTTCTGCAATTTGCTTGACTTGAAGGCCCAGAAAATAGCTGAGTTCTGTCATCATACTCATTTGATATCTTGACTGTATTAGCTTTGCAAACTTCTCACACAGTTTGGAATTAGTAGAACCAAAAATGATATCATCAACATATATCTCTACCAAAAGTAAGTCCTTTCCAAGGTTGAGGTAGAATAAAGTCTTGTCAATTGTGCCTCTGTGAAATCCACTTACCAGAAGGAATTGAGCTAAAATCTCATACCATGCTCTTGGAGCTTGCTTAAGGCCATAAAGTGCTTTGTCAAGCCTATAGACATGATTGGGAAATTTAGGATCTACAAAGCCTGGAGGTTGTTCAACATATACCTCTTCTTCCAATTCTCCATTGAGAAAAGCACTTTTTACATCCATTTGAAAGACTTTAAACTTTTTGTGAGCAGCATAAGCCAAAAAGATCCTTATTGCTTCAAATCTTGCAACTGGTGTAAATGTTTCATCATAATCAATACCCTCCTGTTGAGAGTAGCCTTTAGCAACCAGTCTTGATTTATTCCTTGTAATTATGACATCACTGTCAGTTTTATTTCTGAACACCCATTTAGTACCAACAACTAATCTGTTCTTTGGTCTTGAAACTAGAGTCCGGACTTTTTATCTTTCAAATTCATTTAACTCTTCCTGCATTGCTTGCACCCAATCAGCATCTTGAAGAGCTTCTTCCACTTTTTTTGGTTCAGTGTGAGATAGAAAAGAATGATAGAGACATTCATTTGAAGTTGCAGTTCTAGTTCTGACACCTGCTTCAGGATCTCCAATGATTAAATCAGGTGTATGTGCTTTAATCCACTTCCTTGCAGATGGAAGTTTATCTCTAGAACTGGATCCTCCCTCATGATCCATGTTGTCTCCATCAGGATTTTCTGATGCTCCCCCTGTAGTTATGCTCTCTGAGATTTCATAATTTGAATTTGATTTTTTTGGAGTTGAAGAATCAGAGCTTCCAAAATTATCAGAATTTGGCTCATCAGAACTAGATGAATCTGAACTTGAAGAGCCACTGACAGGTTATGATGCTTCTCGAGAGTCTTGAGATGTGGTAGGTTCTTCAGCTTGCTCCCCCTGGACAAGTGTATTTTCCTTTGGAGTTATTACCACAGTTTCAACGACATCCGAACTTAATCTATCAGAACTTACAGGATCAGGATTTAAGTCATCAGAATTTCCAGAATAAAAATTTAAATCTTCATTCTCAAATCTCAGCTGATCATGATCATCGAAATCTTCAAGTCCAGTAATCTTGTTATCATCAAAAGAGACATTGATAGATTCCATGACAACTCTTGTTCTTAAATTGTAGACTCTGAAGGCTTTTGTGGAAAGTGGATATCCAACAAAGATTCCTTCATCAGCTTTTAGATCAAATTTTGACAGCTGTTCAGGATGAGTCTTAAGAACAAAACACTTGCAACCAAATACATGAAAGTATTTCAGATTTGGCTTCTTTTTCTTCACCATCTCATATGGTGTTTTTCCATTCTTGTTTATGAGTGTAGCATTTTGTATAAAACAAGCAGTCTGCATAGCTTCAGCCCAAAAGTAGGTTGGCAGCTTTGCTTCATCAAGCATTATTCATGCAGCTTCAATCAGAGTCCTGTTCTTTCTTTCTACAACTCCATTTTGCTGCGGAGTTCCAGGTGCAGAAAATTCCTGTTTGATTCCATGATCTTTGCAGAACTCTTCCATGATTGAATTCTTGAACTCATTGTCGTTATTACTCCTTATTATTTTAACAGAATCTTTGATCAATTTATCCAGCTGTTTGACATGATCAGTTAGAGTACATGCAGTTTTATTCTTCTTCTAAAAGAAATACACCCAAGTGTACCTTGTGAACTCATCCACTATAACCATAGTATATTTCTTCTTTGCAATAGACATGACATTGACTGGACCAAATAGATCAACATGCAGTAGGTGATAAGGCTTAAGAATTGATGACTCAATTTTGCTCTTGAAAGAAAATTTCTTTGTTTTGCCTTCTGACATGAATCACAAAGGCTATCAGGAGCAAATACTATTTTTGGCAGTCCTCTCACAAGATCTTTCTTTACAAACTCATTTATATTGTTGAAATATAAATGAGAGAATTTCTTGTGCCAATTCCAGCTTTTTTCACTTGATGCTCTACTCAACAGATAGATTGCAGAATCATCAGTACTTGTTCAAAGTCTGGCTTCATAAATGTTACCATGCCTGTATCCTTTCAGAACCACTTTTCCTGTTAAATTACTGTTATTCCCAGTGGACTAATAATGAGATTTACAGAAGGGGGGTTGAATGTAAATCTCAAAACTTTTTCAAGTTTTGAGCAGTTTCTAAGGCTAAGTGTTTAAGTGAACAAATATGTGTGAATTGCTTGAAGCTGATACAGACAGATATATATTCAAACACAAATGTAAAGAACACAAAGAACTTAAAAACTTTTCTGGTGGATTTGTTGTTCCACCAGAGATGTGTTATTTCAGAAAATTTGTGATTCAAAGAATTAAATCAAAGCTGCTTCCTAGTACAAACTAGATGATTTTCTCTCTTGATATTTCTAAACAGCTCAGGAAAATTCTTATCTAATTACTAGCTGCTACTTGGTTTATATAACACCAAGTTTATAAGTGAAGACAAAACTGTAAAATACAATTGAAAGGATTCTTCACATGTTTCTTCTTCATTTCTCTATCCAATGCAATCTAGGATAATGTGTGAATCTTTGAATACTTCCTTGTTTGCATCAGAATGGGAATGCTGCATTTTCTTGATTCCTCCTAGAGGCTTCCACATTCCAGTTTGTCTCTGTCAACCCATGTGCCTGTGTCAGCTTGTGAATTGTCACTATCAACTGCTAATGAACCAAACATCCGTTCAAGCTTTCATTCGTTGATGCCTTATCCATTGAGGCTTTATCCGTTGAATCTTTATCCGTTGATACATTATCAGTTGAAGTCTTTATCCGTTGAAGCACTTATTCGTTGATGGATATTATCCGTTGAAGCATTAGAGACATCCGTTGAAGCTTTGTTTCTTATCCGTTGAAGGTCTTCAATATCCGTTGATACTTCTTCACTTATACAAAATTATAAGGCATGAAATATTTACAATTAGCCCTCCTATTTGTATATCCATTAGTAGTCAACATGACTGATAATTTCCTACAACATCTAAGAATTACAACTTGAAACCAGAGAATGAAATGTGCTACAATACTAAACTTATTGCTAAGTAAAGCTACTCCTTCAACGGATAGCCAAGATGGTCTTATCCGTTGAGGCTACAATCACTAGATTTCTACTTAAGTGTTTTGTTTAACTTATCATCAAACTGATACACATATTCCTAACAATCTCCCCCTATTTATGTCTACTAGAACTGTAGGCATAAATTTGGGTTTGGCTTGATGATAACAAAACACTTGACAAATATATTAACTGTAATAAAGTAGAAATTCAAAAGTGCTACAAAAATATGTATGCTGAGATGGAATTGAAGAGTTACATTATTTCCAAGAGTGCTCCTTTAGCCTGAGCAGATTACTTCCTTTTCCTTTGATCCCTTGTTTTCTTTCCTAGCCTCCTGTCATTCTCCTCTATTTGAAGTTGAAGTTGTCTGTAGAATTCAGCTTCATCTTCTTCATTGATGTCCAACTTAGATTGCATATCCTTGAGAGTTTCATTACTGGCAATCTTGAGCTGATCTTCAATTCTGAAAAATCTTCTGACTCCTTTGTTGTCTCTGAACTTCATCAACCAATGAGGTGATTTGTGAATTGTAATTCCTCTTTCTTGAATGAGTAACGTTCTAGGCAAAGCATTGGGCTCCCTCCAAGTTTTCCTTATGTTGGAAATCTTGTTGAGAATCTCAGTCTTGGCAGTCCTGGTAAAGCCAAAATCCCTTTGTATGGCTGAGTAGACTCTAAATAAGGTAGAGTAGCCTTCATTTAGAATTCTGTAAATAGGCCAGGTTCTTTCCCCATCTCCTTTATATTTGAACACTAGTCTTTCTGGTAGCTGTCTGTAGGCAGCTATTCCCCTTACTTCCTCCAGCTCATCCAGATAGAGTTCAATGTCCGAAAATTCTTTTATGTCGCAGATGTGAACATAATCATCTTTAGAGGCTTGAGGTTTAGGCTTAGGCTTCTGTGTGAATTTGGTTGAGGCTCTAGAGGGTGTTGATTTGATTCTTCTTTTCTGCTTCTTTGATGGTGGAGAAGAGGTTAGGAAGGTGGGCAATTTGATGGTATCCCAATCAATTGGTTCCTCCTTGGGAATGATTGTTTCACCATGAATGTTCATGAAGGGGTCAGGCAGAATGGGTTCAGGAATAGAGGGTAGTGGTTTGGATATTGATTGGGTTTCTTCAGTCTTATCTACCATTTTTCTCTTTGTATTGACCTTCTTTCTGTTTCCTTTCTGCCATTCTTCTCTTCCCTTACTTCTTTCCTCCATCTCAGTACCAACCATGTCCCCCATAGCTTCATCTTCACTTTTGTCTTCAATTTCTTTCTGTTCTTCAGCCTGACTTGACTTTAGCTGTTTGTCAAGCTTTGCTTGTGCTCTTTTTTCAGCCTTTAGCTGTTTGGCTTCTTCCTTCAACCTTCTGGTTTCTTCCCTCTTGGCTATTGAGAATTTGGGATGTCCTTGCATCACACATATGCTCTTTCCCTCTCTGAAGATAATAGCCATGTTTCTCCTTACAACCACATCCATGGTCTCTTTGAGATATGAGATACTTCTACCCAAAAGCTTGTCCTCATCAGCCTTTGGAAGAGAAAAATCCACTTCTTTCAGAGGATTCTTTGTAGAGTCCTTATTGGATCTGTTGTTGGGCTTGAGGACCATAGGTTTCAAATCCATGGAAGAAGTCTCTCCAACCTTATTCCTCCCTACTGGCTTGAGTTCCATAATAATTGATTCCACTTTGTGCTGTGCTTCACAGATTGTGATTGAGAAGTTGTAGAACCAAATATTTGTTGCATCTTTTCATCAATCTTCTTCCTTTGCTCTTTGACTTGCAATTCAGCTGCTGCTATCTGGATTAGATCAATTCCATCAAGCTTTCCTTTGATTTGAATAATTGGAGAAGTGGTGATGACAGGAACTAGCACTTGAGAAATTTGAACTGTTGTTGATGGCTCTCCTTCCCCTTTCCCTTTATTCTCCCCCTTTTTGTTATCATCAAGGGTAGGAGTCAAGCCTTGTGCATTGGCCAGCTGCATGAGTAGATTTGTTTGAGTTTGTTGATTCTGAAGAATGGTGACCATAGAATCTTCAATGATTTGAACCCTATTTTCCAATCTGGCCAGTCTCTTGTCAGCATCAGATTCTTTCCTCAGTCTCCCCAACAAATCTTGCATAGTACCATAAGGTATGACTGAATCCAACTTCTCAGCATAGTAGGATTTCAGATCAGCAATGTCCTGTTTGAGCTCATCCACACTTAGATTTTGTTAGAAATGTTGCAACTGCAAGAGATGCAGAGATTCCAGATGAGCTTGAAGAATTGCCTTGGTACCAGCATCTGTAGACTTCTGAAGGGCCTGCTGAATTGTCATGACTTGTCTAATCAAAGTGACACTAAACTCTCTTGGTGTTGAGGCTTTTTCCCACGCCCATTCAGGAAGATCAGGAACAAAACTTGGGCCTGCTACTCCCCCTAAGTTTATGCTCTCATCCAAAGAATTAGAGTCATCATCATTTGAATTCACTCCAAATTCTTCAGATGGCTCACCAGCTTGAGAAGGAAGCCTGTTAACAGCAACTTTGTCTCTGAGAAGAGATTCTGAAGTGTGTACAATGTATAATGTCTGTTCTGCCTCCACATTGCCCTGAGCAGCCAATAATTGATTGGCTGAAACAGGATGAGTAAAAGTGTCAGCATCCAAGGAAATGTTATCAATTGCAGCTTTGAAATGTTGCTGAAATTGTCTTTCCTTTTCTGCATCATCCACTTTCATTGACTCACTAGCAATGGCTGGATCTACCCTTATAGCTTTTGTACCTGCCTTTCTCTCTTTTTCTCTATTTTCTTGCATCAGGGGCTCCCCCTAGCTCACACACACCCTCACACCCTCACCCTCACCTTCTAAGGTGGCACTCCCCTCACTCACTTTTGCCATGCTGGAAGAAATAGCATGCATATGGTGACTCTCAACCTCTCCTTTTTCCTGGGAGCAACCCAGCCTCTCACTCAAAAGATCACTCCCTTCCCTCAAACCTAAAAGTGATTGTACAGTAGCCATGTCCTCTACAGTTGGAATTGTTTCTGTTATGTGTGTAGAGACAATCAACGGATAGGGAGTATCCGTTGAAGTGGAAACTGATGATATCAACGGATAACTGCTGTTAAGCTTATCCGTTGAAGAACAACCACTTGTCAACGGATGAGAGATATCCCTTGAAGAAGGAAAAGATGTAGATATAGAAAGTGACATAATTGTTGAATCTGTGGGAATTGATTTTAAGTGAGGTAACACAGATTCTTCAACTACATCTGAAAGAATTGGCTGATGATCCAACAAATCATCTAAAAGATGATGATCATCAGGTTTTGAGTGGGGCTCCTCCCTGAGTTTTAATGAGGGAGAATTAGGAATTGATGTGAATATCATATCCACATCCAGAGAGGGTGATGGAGAGTTTGATGATTGGTGTGTTTCTATTATGAGAGAATGGGGCTGTGATTCCACATTTGCTGGAATCACATCAAGCTGAATTTGTGAAGGCTCAGATACAGGTGGATGTATTTGTGCTGTGTGTGTCCCTTGTGTGGAAACTAGGGTCTTGGCCTTCTTCTTCCTTGAAAAGGCTTTAATTGGTGAATGTGTGGCTTCAGTGTCCCTCCCTCTTTTGTTCTCTGTCCCTGGTTGGGGACTATTTTCAATAGTTACATCCTTTTGGGAGGATGCAACTAGGGATGTGTTGGACTCCTTTTGAACCACCACAGTCTTTTGAGAGACTGTGGCTTGGCTGGCTTGGGTACCACTCACCTCTCCCACCTTATCCTGGGGGGTTTCTTGATGTTCACCCCTCCCCTCACCACTCACACCCTGTTCACTCCCTTCAGGGTTTATGGTAGTTGTTACAACTGTTGTCTTTTGAGAAACAACAGAGGTAGGTTTCTTTGACTTGAGTTTTGAAACTTTGGTTTTGGTGGCTTTGGCAGGAACCTGTTTGGACAAAGACACAGATTCCATGGCCACACTAGAGGGCAAAGAAACAATGGGGTTGGAAATAGTAGGAGTTATAGAAGTGTTTACCTCACTTACCTGTGGTGCATTCATGATTGACAAGTATACCAATGGCACCTGGCTGTTGAGGTTCATTCTCAGAAGGTCTACAAGAACCCTTTTCTCTTGTGCCCAGCATTTGAGTTTATTATTCTCATTTGATATAACCAAACCTTCAGCAACATGATTAGCCAATAACATAAAGAATCTAGCATAGTGGATGTTATGTGGTCTATTAGCTTTATTACCTAATCTGGATCCTAATTCTAGCATAACATAGTTGCTAAAATTAAAGTACCTATCAGAAACTAGCATATAGAGCATATTAACAAGAGATGAAGTTATGGCATCAAAATTGCTAATCTTCCCAGTGAAAACTTTAATGAAGGCATCTCCAAGAAAACTCCATTCTTTCCCAAGGCCTTTCCTTCTAATACTACCTAAACTAGCAGAATCAAAAGCATAGCCTATGGAATCTAACATAGCAGATACATCTTTATCAGTGTGTGGTGTCATGGCATTATTCTCAGGTAACTTAAAGCAAGATTGTATATCATCACAGTTAATGCAATAGTCCTTACCTTTGAGAGAGAAGGCAATAGTCATATTTGTGGAGTTGAACTCTGTAGTTGTCCAAATCTCCTCAATCACCTCACAGTAGATGGTTGGGGCTTCCAGCATTGCATAGCTTAGTTTGCAGTTTTTGATGAAGTCCATCATCTTGTGATAATCAGAATGGGCTTCATTCTTTTCAGCCAAGGCTACGAAATTATTCTTTTCATAAACAAATCCTGTTTGAGACATAATTTTGACTACTGGTGCCATTGTTGTGAGTAGAGGTTGCAGAGAAAAACTTGAGAATTTTTTTGGGAGAGAAGGAGAATAAGAATTGCAAGAAAGCGTAAAGTGAAAATAAGAGTTCAATTGGGCTTTTATACTTTCTTGAATTAAAACGTAAATAAAATGATTAAATGATACTTTTAAGTAAGTTATAGCCGTTCAAGAATAAATAAAACTGTAGAAATTCTGAAAACTACCTTAAATACAAAGACATACAACACTGTATATCTGTATCAACGGTTGAGTAAAAGAATGAACGGCTGTGACTCACTTATAGTAACTGATGTGACACTTCAACGGATAAGGTAAATAGTTATCCGTTGATGATCAACACCATTTTATCCGTTGAAGGATAAAATTACCAGAAATGTATTTATCTTTCAACGGATAATGAACATCCGTTGATAGAACAATTTTGGCTTTCAACGGATAGGGAATATCCGTTGATAGGATAAGTCTTACTTAAAGCCAACTTTGTTCTTGCAGCAAATTCATTTCAGGCTTCAAGCAGATTATATAGATGACATAAATTATGAATAATTAAGCATACCTAGCTCACTTACTAATCTTGTGAATGTTGATTCATCAAGTGGTTTGGTAAATATGTCTGCAATCTGCTTTTCACTTGGAACAAAATGAAGTTCCATTGTACCTTCATCACATGTTCCCTAATGAAGTGGTACTTAATATCAATGTGCTTGGTTCTTGAGTGCTGCACTGGATTTTCAGTAATGGCAATGGCACTTATATTATCACAGAATATTGGAATTTTGTCAACAGTCAGACCATAGCCAAATAGTTGATTCCTCATCCATAGTATCTGTGCACAGCAACTACCAGCAGCAATGTACTCAGCTTCAGCTGTTGATATGGAAACAGAATTCTGCTTCTTGCTGAACCATGACAAAAGCTTGTTCCCTAGAAATTGACAGGTACCATTTGTGCTTTTCCTGTCTACTTTGCAGCCTGCATAATCTGCATCTGAGTAGCCAATTAGATCAAAACCAGACTCTCTAGGGTACCAAATTCCTAGATTTGGAGTCCCTTTGAGATATCTGAAAATTCTTTTAATAGCCACTAAGTGAGATTCTTTAGGGTCCGCTTGAAATCTAGCACAGAGACATGTAGAAAACATTATATCAGGTCTACTAGCAGTTAAATATAAAAGTGAGCCAACCATGCCTCTATAACTTGAAATATCCACAGACTTTTCAGCCTTGTTTAATTCAAGCTTGGTGGCAGTGGCCATGGGAGTTTTTGCAGTTGAACAATCCATTAAGTCAAACTTCTTTAAAAGATCAGAAATGTATTTAGTTTGACTAATAAAAATTCCATCACTAACTTGTTTAACTTGTAAACCAAGAAAATAAGTTAGCTCTCCCATCATGCTCATTTCATATTTACTTTGCATTAACTTAGCAAACTTTTTACAAAGCTTATCATCTGTAGATCCAAATATAATATCATCTACATAAATTTGAACAAGTATTTTAGAGCCATTAACATTTCTAAAGAAGAGAGTTTTGTCAACAGTACCTCTTGTGAAGTGATTATCTAGAAGGAATTTTGACAAAGTCTCATACCAGGCTCTAGGTGCTTGCTTTAGTCCATAGAGTGCTTTCAACAGATAATACACATAGTCTGGAAAATTTGGATCTTCAAATCCTGGAGGTTGGCTTACATAAACTTCTTCCTCTAATTCCCCATTTAGAAATGCACTCTTGACATCCATTTGATAGACTTTGAAATTGGCATTAGCTGCATAGGCTAGAAAGATTCTGATGGCTTCAAGTCTGGCAACTGGAGCAAATGTTTCATCAAAATCTATTCCCTCTTGTTGAGAATAGCCTTTAGCAACCAATCTGGCTTTATTCCTTATGACAATGCCATTTTCATCCATCTTGTTTCTGAATACCCATTTTGTGTCAATAGAACTCTTATTCTTTGGCTTGGGTACCAGCTTCCGTACTTTGTTTCTCTCAAATTGGTTTAGCTCCTCTTGCATTGCTAAAATCCAATCTGGGTCCAAAAGAGCTTCTTCTACTCTCTTAGGTTCCTCTTGTGATAGAAAGCTACTGTACAGACATTCATCTTGAGTAGCCCTTCTAGTTTGCACTTTAGATGTGGCATCACCAATGATCAGTTCAAAAGGGTGATTCTTGGTCCATTTCCTTTGAGATGGTAGATTAGCTCTAGATGAGGTTGCCTCAGTATTGTCATGATGTGAGGTAGAATGTTGATTCATTGACACTCCCCCTAAGTTGCTGATCCTTTGAGAAGAATTGGGAGTTCTATCAACTGATGAAGTGAATTGATTATCCGTTGACAGACTGTGATCAACGAATGCTTCATTACGAACTTCAACGGATGATGCACTTTGTCTTTCAACGGATGCTGCATTGCTTCTTTCAACAGAAGCTAAGCTATGACTTTCAACGGATGCAGCATTCTGTGCATTATCCAAAGGTAGATTTTGAATCCCTCTTGAGATGCCTTCTTCATCATTCTCATCTTCACCATCATCACAATTTATCTCAATATTGTTAAATTTGAGTCCTTCATGATGTCCTTCATCTGTTAGTCCATCAATCATTTTATCATCAAACACAACATGTACAGATTCCATGACAATGTTGGTTCTTAGATTGTAGACCCTATATGATTTTCCAGCAGAATAACCAACAAATATTCCTTCATCAGCCTTTGCATCAAACTTCCCTTTGTGATCAGATTGATTCCTTAAGATGTAGCATTTGCAACCAAAGACATGTAGAAAGTTTAAAGTTGGTTTTCTTCTCTTGAATAATTGATAGGGAGTCATGACTTCTGCTTGATTGATTAGAGAAATGTTCTGAGTGTAAAATGCACAGTTAACAGCCTCAGCCCAAAAATAAGTTGGGAGCTTTGACTCTTCAAGCATTGTCCTTGCAGCTTCAATTAGTGATCTGTTCTTCCTTTCCACCACACCATTTTGTTGTGGAGTCCTTGGAGCTGAGAACTCATGCATGATCCCACTTTCTTCACAAAACAACTTCATGGTTAAATTCTTGAACTCAGTTCCATTGTCACTCCTAATATTCCTTACTTTGAAATCAGGATGATTGTTGACTTGCTTGATATGATTGATGATGATTTCACTAGCTTCATCCTTTGATCCAAGAAAATAAACCCATGAAAACTTTGAGAAATCATCTACAATCACTAGGCAATATCTTTTCCTTGAAATTGACAATACATTGACTGGTCCAAAAAGATCCATGTGTAGAAGTTGTAGTGGTTCATCAATTGCAGATTCAAGCTTCTTACTGAATGATACTTTCTTTTGCTTTCCTTTCTGACAAGCATCACACAGTCCATCCCTTGTGAATTCCACTAGAGGCATTCCTCTAACTAAGTCCTTTTTGACTAGATCATTCATTGTCTTAAAATTCAAATGGGACAGCTTCTTGTGCCATAGCCAACTTTCAACTGGACTTGCTTTGCTGAGAAGACAAGTAATGGATTCTGCATCTATAGAGTTGAAATCAGCTAAGTACACATTTCCTTTTCTAACTCCAGTTAGAACCACTTTATTGTCCTTCTTACTTGTGACAATACAGGCTTCAGAATTGAAGGAAACAATATTCCCTCTGTCACATAGTTGACTGATGCTCAATAAATTGTGTTTGAGACCATCAACCAATGCAACTTCATCAATGATGACATTTTCTTTTGAAATCAAGCCATATCCCATAGTGAATCCTTTGTTGTCATCTCCAAAGGTTATGCTAGGGCCAGCTCTCTCCTTAAACTCTGTGAGCAGGGTGAAATCTCCTGTCATGTGTCTTGAACAACCACTGTCCAAGTACCATAGATTCCTTCTTTGTCCCTGTACACAACAAAATCAATCAAGTTGATTTTGGTACCCAAGTTTGCTTGGGTCCAGCCTTGTTAGTCTTTTTCCTAGACTTCATTCCTCCTGCATCTTTTGACTTAGGTAACTTTGGGTCAACCTTGGTCTCAGATGTGGTTGGTTGAAGTGTAGGGTTAGTCACAGAATCATTTAACACATTTGATTGAATTTGATAAGGCATAGGTTGTGCAAACATGTTATTCCATATAGGCATATTGTATGGCATTTGAGGCATACTAAATACAGTAAAATAAGGATTATTAATATATGGCATGTTTGCAAAATATGCATGGGGATTCTGGTGAGACATAGCAGGCATAGCATGCAGATGTGACATAGGCATGTTAGGCATGGAGGGATTTGAAGGCATGGGAGCATTTTTAACAGATTTGCAATTATCAGATAGGTGATTAACACTTTTACAATGCACACAGCTTTTTCTAGGAGAATACCTATCAGGTGTGTAATTGTTATGTTTATTAATCCCTACCTTCCCATTTCTTTTAGATTTTCTTTTAGTTTCCTTCTTATCCTCAACCAACTTAAGCCTATCTTTCAGCTGATCTAAAGTCATGTGTCCTATATTCACCTTACTGACATCTCTGGATGTGCTAGCTCCTTTTTTGACAAAGTTCTTGAGAGTTGAATCATTCTTTTTATTGAGGTTTTTATTTTTAAAAGAACTTGCCTGTTTTAATTGATGAGCCTTCAACGGATGCTCCTTTTCTTCCTTCAACGGATAACTTTCATCATCCGTTAATTCCACATCCGTTGACAATCCATCAATTAATTCTAACTCCTTTTTGTTTTTCTTCCAGGCATCCTCACAGAATGATTCAATTCCCTGAACCTTTGCAATCTGAACACTAACATCCCTAGATGTTTTCCAGGCCTTGATTACCTCTTGCTCACTTTCTAACTATTTAGAAAGAATTTCTACTTTCTTAACAGCTTCTGCTAGTTCACTCTCAACAGTCAAGCATTTAAGTTTTATCTTTTCAAGCTCAATTACCTGATCCTATAACACAACATTCCTATCACTTAAAAACACATTATTCTCCTTGATCCTAGTGTTTTCTTTTGCTAGTGATTTAAGGGAAACACGCAAATGATATAATTCATTGGACATATCATTTATGGCTTCATTGCATTCATGTTTAGAAAGCTGAGAGAGATCAGTAGTAATTACCTGGTTGCTTGATGAACTAGTTTCATTTTCATCAGAATTAGCCATCAGGGCTAGGTTGACATATTCCATATCATCATCTTCATTGACCCTATCTGATGCCCAATCATCTTGAGTGAGAAAAGCTCTTTCCTTTTGTTTGAGTAAATTAAAAATACTTCTTTTTGTAATCAACTTGCTCAAATTTCTTTTTATCAGAAGTTGGCTTTCTACACTCACTTGCAAAGTGTCCACTAATGCCACAGTTGTAACATTTGAACTTTGATTTGTCCACCATGTTTTTGTTTGGCTTAGTGAACTTTGTATTTTTTCTGAACTTCATCTTTGCAAACCTCCTGGACAGAAAAGCCAGATGTTCATCAACATCATCAGAGTTATCCTGACTGGAATTTTCTTCATCTTCAGCTACTTGCTCTTTACCCTTGCTTGATTCTGATTTGCTTGTGCCAATTTTGAGACTTGGCATTGTCTTCTCCTCATTCCTGGCTTCCATCTTCTCACTGTCAGCTACAAGAGCAACTGTTCCTCCTTTTCTCTTTCCCTTTTCCAACAGCTCATCCTGCTCCATTTCAAGTTCATAAGTCTTCAGAATTCCATATAATCTTTCAAGTGTGAAGTTCTTATAATCTTTAGAATTTCTTAAAGAGACAGTCATGGGCTTCCATTCCTTTGGCAGAGACCTAAAAAATTTTAAGTTGGAATCCTTGACTTGGTACACTCTACCATACAGCTTCAATCCATTTAACAGTTTCTGAAATCTGTTGAAGGTATCATTTAATGATTCACCTTCTTCAAAGTGAAAATATTCATACTGTTGAATAAGAAGCTGCATCTTGTTCTCTCTGACCTGCTCAGTACCTTCACAGATGATTTGTACAGTATCCCAAACTTCCTTTGCAGTTTGGCTATTGATGACATTGTCAAACATATCTTGATCTAAGCCATTAAACAAAATGTTCATGGCTTTCTTGTCCTTGCGGATTTCTTCCATGTCTTCAATAGTCCATTCTGCTTTTGGCTTGGGAATGGACTGTCCAACAGCAACTGTTGCAGTAGCAGCTGTGGATACTTTGTGAGGTATGTGAGTACCATTTTCAATACAGTTGATGTAGCTTTCATCTTGAGAAAGAAGATGTAAATGCATCTTCACTTTCCAGTGATGATAATTATCTTTTTCCAGGACTGGGATCTTTATACCAATATCCTTCCTACTCTTGATGGTAGCAGGAGGATTCTTCTGTGCACTCATGATGTTAGCAAAATAGATCTTTAAACTCTTTGTATGTTAAGAGCTTGCTCTGATACCAATTGTTATTCCCAGTGGACTAACAATGAGATTTACAGAAGGGGGGTTGAATGTAAATCTCAAAACTTTTTCAAGTTTTGAGCAGTTTCTAAGGCTAAGTGTTTAAGTGAACAAATGTGTGTGAATTGCTTGAAGCTGATACAGACAGATATATATTCAAACACAAATGTAAAGAACACAAAAAACTTAAAAACTTTTCTGGTGGATTTGTTGTTCCACCAGAGATGTGTTATTTCAGAAAATCTGTGATTCAAAGAATTAAATCACAGCTGCTTCCTAGTACAAACTAGATGATTTTCTCTCTTGATATTTCTAAACAGCTCAGGAATATTCTTATCTAATTACTAGATGCTACTTGGTTTATATAACACCAAGTTTACAAGTGAAGACAAAACTGTAAAATACAATTCAAAGGATTCTTCACATGTTTCTTCTTCATTTCTCTATCCAATGCAATCTAGGATAATCTGTGAATCTTTGAATACTTCCTTGTTTGCATCAGAATGGGAATGCTGCATTTTCTTGATTCCTCCTAGAGGCTTCCACATTCCAGTTTGTCTCTGTCAACCCATGTGTCTCTGTCAGCTTGTGAATTGTCACTATCAACTGTTAATGAACCAAGCATCCGTTCAAGCTTTCATCCGTTGATGCCTTATCCATTGAGGCTTTATCCGTTGAAGCTTTATCCATTGATGTATTATCAGTTGAAGTCTTTATCCGTTGAAGCACTTATCCGTTGATGAATATTATCCGTTGAAGCATTAGAGACATCCGTTGAAGCTTTGTTTCTTATCCGATGAAGGTCTTCAATATCCGTTGATACTTCTTCACTTATACAAAATTACAAGGCATGAAATATTTACAATTAGCCCTCCTATTTGTATATCCATTAGTAGTCAACATGACTGATAATTTCCTACGACATCTAAGAATTACAACTTGAAACCAGAGAATGAAATGTGCTACAATACTAAACTTATTGCTAAGTAAAGCTACTCCTTCAACGGATAGCCAAGATGGTCTTATCCATTGAGGCTACAATCACTAGATTTCTACTTAAGTGTTTTGTTTAACTTATCATCAAACTGATACAAATATTCCTAACAATTACTTATAACTTCACAGTTTTCTTCAAAGAAATCCACATGATAACCTCTGTCACAGATTTGACTTATACTCAACAGATTGTGTTTAAGTCCTGAGACAAGAGCTATTGTTTCAATGATGACATTCCCAAGATTGATCTTGCCATATCCCAGAGTTTTTCTAAT
Source organism: Apium graveolens (assembly GCF_009905375.1). NCBI lineage: Eukaryota > Viridiplantae > Streptophyta > Magnoliopsida > Apiales > Apiaceae > Apium > Apium graveolens. The sequence continues at coordinate 105,445,062 of NC_133657.1, forward strand.
GTTGCCATCTCCATAAAAAACTTCTGGGCCAGCTTTCTCCATAAAATCTAATAGCAGGGCTTTATTTTTAGTCATATGTCCTGAACATCCACTGTCCAGAATTAGTTTGTTCTTGTTGCCCAGCGATCATAAAGACCACTAATGATTAGTTTTAAGGACCCAGACTTGCTTGGATCCTTTGGCCTTTTTAAGTTTGTTAACATATGCAGCAGATTTAACATCAGAGTTTATGCTAACATTTTTCTTATCAGTATTAACAGTATCAGACTTTGCATCATACTTTACACTAGAAGGAATTAAAGCAACTTTCTTCAAAGAAGGTTTTATCTGATAATAATCATAGTACAAACTATGATATTCCTTACAAGTATAAATGGAATGCCATGTACTACCACAATGAAAACAAGGATTTTGTGGCTTAAACCTAACAGACAGACTCTTAACTCCTGACTTAGAAGGTAATGAGTTTATATTCTTATTCTTCCTGCAAAAAGAAGCCCGATGGTTAGAGTTTTCACAGTTATAGCATTTATTTCTAGGAGCATTAGGAACAGGCATATAATTGTTGCTTTTATTCACTCCTTCCTTTCCATTCCTATTTTTCCTAGCTGCTTTTACCTTGTTTACACTGATAATCTCTTTCAGCTTATGTTTAAGCTGCTTCTTTATCATTAAGCCTATGTTAACTTCAGTTGGTTTATCCTATTCTAATTTGTTAAAAGTTGACTCTGCTATCACTTCTGTCTCAATATCTTTCATCTTTTCAGAATCAAACTTTACAGTTTTAGCTACAAATTTAACAGGATTTACCTTTGGCTTAGTAGTCTATTTAACAATAATTGGCTTAACTTGTTCAGTTCCTTTTTCACTTTTCTCATCTCCATAACCTAATCCCTCTTTCCAGTTCCCACTACTTAGTATATTCTACGTTGTTCTGCCAGAGTTAGTCCAAGTCCTGATAAACTCTCTCCCCTTTTCTAACTCAGTTTTTAGAGATTTATTCATTTTAGCACTTCATCTCTAACATAAAAAGCATCATCTCGATCCTTCTGAATTTGATGGAACATAACTAACTCTTTTTCTAAATAATCATTCCTCTTTTTAAAAGCAAGATTTTCAGAAGTTAATCTTTCACATGTTAAAGTTTGATCTCTATAGCTAATAAACATGGTTTTAAGATATAATCTCAACTCAGTAATATCATCAGTATGAAAGGCATAAGTTGTTTGAGGTACCTTTAACTCAGCAGCATCAGAACTGCTATCAGCATTTGCCATCAAGGCATAGTTCTCCTCATCTTCAGAATCTGAAGTGTTTGTCCAACTTTTCTTCTTTGTGACAAGAGGCTTGCCTTTGTCACTCTTTCCTTTCTTGCAGTCAGGAGATATGTGGCCTTTCTCACCACAGTTGTAGCATTTGACATTTGAGTAATCTTCTCTGTCAGACTTTCTTCCTTTACCTTCAGATTTTCTGAAGCCCTTCTTATCAGAACTTCTACCTTTCCTTGAAAACTTCTTTCCCTTTCTGAATTTCCTGTAGGCTATCTTTGTGATACCCTTCACCATAAGAGCACAGAGCTTCATCATCTCTTCATCAGCATCTACTTCTGGTAGACTTTCAGTTTCTGAATCATCATCATCAGAACTTGATGATTCTGAATCAAACTTTATGATGAGAGCTTTTCCTTTTCCTTTCTTTAAGACAACCACTTTGGGGATTCCTTTTCAGCATTAAGAGCAACTGTTCTTGACTTTCTCCCATGTCTCTTGCTTCTTTGATCCATCTCAAGTTCATAAGTCTTGAGCATTCCATAAATTTCATCAAGAGTAGTTTCATCAAGAGCATAGTTATCTCTTATAATAGTAGCTTTCAAATCCCAACTTTCAGGAAGAGCTAAAAGGAATTTTAGATTTGAATCTTCAATGTCATATTCCTTGTCCACCAGTGACAGGTCATTCAAGAGTTTGACAAACCTGTCATATAAGTCCATTAATGACTCATCACTTTTTGAGTCAAAGTGCTCATACTCTTGAGTGAGTATAGTCCTCCTATTTTTCTTGATTGCATCAGTTCCTTGACACCTTGTTTTCAAAGCATCCCATATCTCCTTTGCATTCTTGCATTGAATTACCCTATTTGACATGACATTATCAATGGCACTATGCAGCAAATGCCTTACCTTTGCATCCTTGGCAATAGATGAGATATCTTCAGCTGTGTATTTGCTTTTCTCCTTTGGTATGGTCTTTGCTGGCTGATCTGCAACTACAACAGAGAGCTTGGTTGGCTTATGCAGTCCTTCATAAATTCTGTCAAGGTATTCTGGATCTGTAGCTTCCAGAAACATAGCCATCTTCACTTTCCATATGGGATACTCAGAAGGTCTCAACATGGGAACCCTAATAGTCTCATATCGACTATGGGTTTGAGTCTTTGGAGTTTCTTCAGTTTTGGCGGGCTTGGTTGGATTTTCTGCTTCTTCAGACATGATTGTTTTGGATCTTTACTGTATGTATTTTAACAGAGAAGCTCTGATACCACTTGTTAGATCACACAACACTGTAGAAGGGGGTTGAATACAGTGTAATATATAATCAAATCGATTTAAAGCACAAGTAACAGAAAACAGATGTATTCGATATAATAAACTCTGTTACAATGGAACTGTTCTCTCTCAGTGATGAACAAATATCACGAGAGTTGCTAGGTTACAATTTTATGATCTTCTCGATGATCGTAACTCTTATAGAGTAAACCTATGTCTGTGTTTATATAGACACACAGTTACAAGATAACTTCTAATTGATATGGAATATAATTTTGTCTCCTAAAATATATCAACCAGATATCTTATATAATTCTTCTAGTCCTCTAACTATTTCCATGCATATCTTCTTCTTGTATTAGTCTCGATCTTCTTTCCTGTAAATCAGCTTCCTTCCTTAACTGTTAGTCCTCCAGTACTTAAGTTCTGATATCCATCTTCTGATATTATCTTCTGATAATCTAAGTCCTGATATCCTTAAGTCCTGACTTCCAGTAAGTCCTGATTCCAGTAAGAACTAATATTTCCTGTTAGTTAAGATCTGAAAACTAAACACGAAACATATTAGACATGACATCTCAAATATATCCAACAAAATCCACTTTCAAGAAGAAATTGTGCCAGAGTTTCATACCATGCTCTTGGAGCTTGCTTTAGGCCATAGAGTGTGTTAGGTCCCAATGTGTTTGTAGAAGGGGGGGTTGAATACAAACAGCACCGAATAATCGAATTAAATGCGGAATAAAAAATGTGAAACAAAATTCAAGTTAAATAAAAATATTATTAAACTTGAAAGGTGTTACAACAACTGTATCGATTACAAGGTATTAATCTCAAATCAATTATCACAAATCTAGAATAAATTCGACATGAACTTTTTCTATTTTTGCAATAATTAGAATCAAATGCTAAACGTGATTTGAGATTAAGTTCTAGGGATTTTGATCCGCTAGATCGTTACACAAGAACAAGATTAATAATTCTAGTGGTTGAATTTAACATTAACAAACTAGAATTTAATCTTGATGATTTGCAGATGAAGAATAAAATGTTTCAAGGCGGCTGCTTTCTTTTTGTTCTTGGAAGTTTTCTGTGTGTTGGATGGATGATTGAGTTGAATGACTCTCTGCTTCTTTTTAATCAACAACCGAATAGAATTGAATTGGCATGACAATCCTATAGCTGGCAAGACTTTCGGTAGGACAATGGATTGAACTAGCAAGACAATCTGAATGAACTAGCATGACAATCAGAATGAACATGCAAGACAATCCTTCTCCTAGTGTAACTTTCGGTGAGACTATTGAAAATGGCCTAGCATGACAATCGGCATGACAATCCTGATTGTCATGCTAGTTCATTTTCAATTGTCTTGCTGATTTAATGCAGATTTTAATCCAATTTAAATTCTAAAAATTCCTAAAATTAATTCAGAATTAATTAATCAATTAATTCAATTAATAAATAAATTATTCTTCGCAGATATAATTTATTTTCTTAATTAAATTAGATGACTTAATTAATTAATAGAGAATTAATTCTAGTCTTCAACAGCACCCATCCTTCTGCAAATCTTCTGAAAATCACTGAAAATTATGAATCAATTCCACCACTTCAACGTTGACACTCGATGTACTGTCTGGTTCATGAGTGACTAACTTCCGTGACGTTTCTTCATGTCTTGACTTTGACGCTTTGATTTTCTTCAGATTAAATCCTTGTAATTAATGATACTCTGACGAGATCTCTGTCACTTGATTAAATCCACGATCTTGATTTATATCACTGAGGCATGATCAACTTCTTGAACTTCTTCCAGTGAATTGCCTCCTCAAGTCTGTAGATGAACCTTGTTTCTGAATCCTTTGACATATATTACTTTGCGAGATCTCTCTGACGGTCGATCCACTATTTACTTATTACATTCTTATTTGAGTTGAGTTGAATCCTCGAATATACAAATAGGCTATGACATATGACTTACAGAGTGCTTTATCAAGTCTGTTGACATGATTAGGAAATTTTGGATATATAAATCTTGGAGGTTGTTCAACATATACCTCTTCCTCTAATTCTACATTGAGAAATACACTCTTTACATCCATTTGAAAGACTTTAAACTTCTTGTGAGCAGCATAAGCCAAAAAGATTCTTATGGCTTCCAATCTAGCAACTGGAGCATATGTTTCATCATAATCAATATCCTCCTGTTGAGAGTAACCTTTAGCAACCAGCCTTGCTTTGTTTCTTGTAATTATGCCATCAATGTTAGTTTTGTTTCTGAACACCAATTTTATGCCAATAATGGATCTATTCTTTGGTCTTGGCACTAGAGTCCAGACTTTATTTCTTTTAAATTCATTTAACTCTTCCTGCATTGCTTGCACCCAATAAGCATCTTGAAGAGCTTCTTCCACTTTCTTTGGTTCAGTCTGAGATAGAAAGGAATGATAGAGACATTCATTTGTTGTTGTTGTTGTTGTTGTTGTTCTAGTTCTGACACCTGCTTCAGGATCTCCAATTATTAAGTCAGGTGTGTGTGATTTAGTCCACTTCCTTGCAGATGGAAGTTGATCTCTAGAACTGGATCCTCCCCCATGATGAATGTTGTCTCCATCAGCATTTTCTGATGCTCCCCCTGAAGGTATGCTCTCTGAGATTCCACACTTTGAGTTTGATCCTTCAGGAATTGAAGAATTAGAGTTTCCAGAATTGTCAGAATTTGGCTCATCAGAACTTGATGAATCAGAACTTGAAGAGCCAGTGACTGGTTTTGATGCTTCTTGAGAATCTTGAGGTGTGGTATGATCATCATCTTGCTCCCCCTGAACAGGTGCAATTTCCTTTGGAGCAGTTACCATAGTTTCAATGACATCAGAATTTAACCCGTCAGAACTTACAGGATCAGGATTTAGGTTATTAGAATTTACAGAATCAGAATTTACATCTTCATTTTCAAATCTCAGTTGATCATGATCATTGAAATTGTAACGCTCCCAAATCCGGGGTCAGAGGATTTGGTCATCACTATGAAACCTCAATCCAAATTAACCTGTTTAATCAATAAACAAATGCCAGCGGAAGATATTTAGCATTTATGACCCCATACTAATCCAAGATCTTTTAAGGTTACAGTTCTAGAAATAAGATATCCAAATTCCATAAATAAATTTTTCACTTTCTTTTAAAACTCTTTTCAACAATTCTCAACCTTAAAACTTAACCCGCTAGTATATCTTCGAAAAGAAGTATACTAGGCCCAACTATAAAATAAACAACTATAATATAATATAATATAAACAAATTTATACAATAAAACTTACACTAGTCCGCAAACGCTAGACCAACCACCTGCCAAAAGCTTCTTCGTTGCTTCCTCGAATTACGCGGCTAAACAGCACAAGTTAATCCTCACTGGAGATTAAATTTAAAAACAGGCAAGTATGAGCGGAAGAAATGCTCAGCAAGATCATTATGATATATATAGGGTCTTTTGATATAAAACCGACATCTGCATTAGAGCAGAACATTTAAAATCATAATTGCTGAATCATAAAATTTTAGTTGAGGAACCCCAGAATTGGTTCCTTAATTGTATTCAAAACCATTTTGATATTTTTGAGCGAAATGCTTCAGCAATACTTTGAATCTTGACGAGAATAAAACTCGTAAAATAGTGTTTACGGAAATATCGTAAACAACAATAACATGAAACAATGATTATGGATTGAATCACAAACTTTATTCAAAATTGAACTCTTGAAATTAATACTTATTTTGCTTTCATATCAAATTAGGTATTAATACGAACTTTGATGCTCAAAACCTACCCGCACTAAAATAGGGAAGTCAACATCAATCATTTGCATTAATACCACCTTTGATATTTAACAATAACTTAAATATCAATATCAATCAGCAACCGCATTAAAACTGTATTCCACCTTTATTCAAAACCAAAACAGTTGATAAATCATTCCTTATAAGATTATCAAAAGCAATATAATAATTTAGATTGGAATCCTCAAACGACGGTGTGTTGCCGCCAGTGATCAGCCACGGAGCAACACCGGTATGCCAAAGCATATCCAACTAAAAAAATGGGGCAGCCAAGGCATATATCGGCCTAATGTTATTATATCCTGTATAATACCTAAATCTCCGCTGGACCGCCGCCACGGCCTCTTACACAACCATCCAATCTTAAAACATTTTGTTGAAAGGGGTCATAATAATCGACACCCTTATAAAACTTTTATTCGCCCATTTACTTGGGCAAAAAAACCAAAACAACGTCATCTTTCTCAAAATCCAAAACATTTGTAAATCCAATAAGTTCATAAGTAAAATCACTTAGCTATTCTGAACATAGAATAACAGAAGACTACTTGCATAAACAGAATCATTTAATTCAACGATATGTAAAACATTTATCTATTTCAGAACTGAGAATAGGGAAAGCAATACTTGAGTAATAAGATTTAAAATAAATATCACTTGAACAATAAGTCATGATAGGAATACTTGCCTTTGGGTTTTTAACAGTTAGTCACACTCGCAAAGATGCATCTATTCTGACACTCTGTCTCAAAACATCACCTTCTTTATTCTTCTAATCCTTTGGCCTGCTGCTCATGCAGTGCTGCAACCCAATATTCCATACTATTCAACTCTAGTCTTTATCCCTACCATCTGGTCCTGATCGTCTTGAAAGACTCGCATCTTTAATTAAAAGATACAATTTTAATCGTCTAAATGATAATTACTTGACGAGCTGCGCGTCAAAATCCTATCATCTACCCATACGATAGCCCACACATAAATAAAATAGTCAAACACAAGACTCTTGACCCACGTATGCACGTAATTCTTATAGCACATATACACATAACTCACATATCACATAGTTCATATCACATATGACTCAGTTCGCCAAAAGGTTCGACTCAATACGTTGAAAACTGAAATCGGGTCAAAATATGATTTTTTCAGTCACTACGCGACTCAGAATCGATTTACAAAACAAGCAACCTTTCGAAAGAAAAAGGTTTTGGGTCTTGAAAGTATTTTTATTGAAAGCGGAAATTTTTTCTGAGTCCGTACGCGTTCATTTCGTATTAAATGGACGAACGGTTTATTTATAAAATATTGTGTCCCTATACATAATTAGGTTTCGTAAAATTTAATTACATATCCTCGTTTGACGTCTCCAATAATTATAGGTTACGTTCCCGTATTTTCGGAATTAATTTCCCGAAAATCGGGCAACGACTCCTTTGTTTATCGGACTACCCGTCGAACATCCGACGTCAAATCAATCACAACACAATCAATCACAATCCAAAATCCAATCACCAACTTCAGTCAACAACGTCAATTCGCAAATTCACCAATACCAATTAAATATAATTATTAATCATTATCTTCCGTATTTTTATATTCTAATCCGTATTTTACAATTTTTATTCTTATTTTGTGTTTTAAATCGTATATTATAATTTAAATCGCATTTTGTATTTTTAAATCGTAGGACTCGGAAATATTCGTTACAGTCCACCGTCCGCTCGTAGAAATTCATCGCAGACGGCGGAAAAATCCGGAGGTTCACCAAATCGGGATTCCATCACGGATCTCACCCATAAATTTTATGAATAATTAACACCAGTAATTCAATTAATCAGAAATTCATACGAATTTACTTCAGAGAAATAATTAAACAGGCAACTCGAATAACCCACAAGAAAATTCGAACCACACAATTACAGCAAGATAACAGCCACGCACCGCCATCCTCACCGGAAAATCGTGAGGGGCAGCGGCAACCAGTGAAGCAAGAGAGCATACTGCACACATATGCACAAAAATTACACACACCCAAACACCAAGACCACAAGGTACATGCCGAACAGAGGAGCAGGGCGGCGAAAATCGCCGAAAAACGGAAGTACAGAACAGGAGCATCACATCAGGACTCACACATATGCGGATAAATGTACACACACCAACACGATACACACGCACGCAGGGGATGACACACGCGCCACCACTTCGCCGGAGCGGCGAGGGCGGCGATGAAAAAGAAACAAGAACACGAACAGTGAACTCACCGGAGAAGAGAGGAAAAACAGGGAGATGATGACAGGGGAGAGAGGAGAGATTTGCTGAAAGAAAAAGAGTGGAATCGAAATGAGAGATTTGAGAAGAAGGAGAGATGGGTCGAGAGAAACAATGAACCGAGAAGGGGAAAAACGGGTTAAACCCGGTTATCAAACCGTTGCCCCCCTTTTCTTTATTCATAAAAACTTTGTAATAAAATTTTATCTGACCCGCAATTTAATTTTTTTTAACGAGCAATTCATGGGTAATTAAAACTCGAACATTAATGAAATATTGTATAAAATATCACAAATAATTAAGAGTTATCTAAAATAATTTTTCCCATAATTTGAAATTATTTTTAAAATGCAACTCATATCAGAATTTACCGATCAAATAAAACAACACGCGGGTCGAACTAACCCCAAAAATTTCTGAACAAATTTTAAAATTCTCGAAATATTCTAAACTAAATAAAATATGAATTTCATAATTTTTGAAGAATTCTGAAATTAAATACTGATTTTATCATTAAATAAAATCAGAAAATCATTTAAAGATAATTACTTAATAAAATACTGATTTCTAAATTTTATAAACTCCTAAAAATAATAAATAAAATTATAAAGCAACAAAAATAATTTTTGAGACAAGTTTAGCATTTATGAGATTAAATATTCAATAAAATTATTTTAAAAATGAAATGAATTTGTATCGCTCAATAATTAATAAATAAATCAATTATTATAAGATCATATAACAGTCCAAAAATTGCCAAAAAATTACCACAATTATCTATATTTTATTCTGAATATATAATAATTAAAATACTCAAAGAATATCACATATAAACAGTCAAAACCTCACTTCAATTACCAGACATTTCACCAAAATTCATGTAAAATCACATAAACAATTCCAAATAATAATAATAATAATATCTGAAAATATGGGATATTACAGAAACCTTCAAGTCCAGTAATCTTTGTATCATCAAAAGATACATTGATAGATTCCATGACAACACTTGTTCTTAAATTGTAGACACTGAAGGCTTTTGTAGAAAGTGGATATCCAACAAAAATTCCTTCATCAACTTTTAGATCAAATTTTGACAGCTGTTCAGGATGAGTCTTAAGAACAAAACACTTGCATCCAAATACATAAAAATATTTCTGATTTGGCTTTTTTTCTTTACCATCTCATATGGTGTTTTTCCATACTTGTTTATGAGTGTTGCATTCTGTGTAGAATAAGCAGTCTGCACAGCTTCAGCCCAAAAATAGGTTGGTAGCTTTGCTTCATCAAGCATAGTTCGTGCAGCTTCAATAAGAGTCTTGTTCTTTCTTTCTACAACTCCATTATGTTGTGGAGTTCCAGGTGCATAAAATTCCTGCTTTATTCCATGCTCTTTGCAGAACTCTTCCATGATTGAATTCATGAACTCAGTATCATTATCACTTCTTATTACTTTAACAGAATCTTTGACTAACTTATCCAGCTGTCTGACATGATCAGTTAGAGTAGATGCAGTTTCATTCTTTTTGTGCAAGAAATACACCCAAGTGTATCTTGTGAACTCATCCCCTATGACCATAGCATATTTCTTCTTTGCAATAGACATGACATTGACTGGACCAAATAGATCAACATGCAGTAAGTGATAAGCCTCAAGAATTGAGGATTCAGTTTTGCTCTTGAATGAAGATTTTCTTTATTTTGCCTTTTGACATGAGTCACAAAGACCATCAGGAGCAAATATTGATTTTGGCAGTCCTCTCACAAGATCTTTCTTTACTAGCTCATTTATGTTGTTGAAATTTAAATGAGAGAGTCTCTTGTGCTAATTCCAGCTTTCTTCAATTAATGCTCTGCTTAACAGACAGATTGCATAACCATTAGAATTTGTTGAAAGTCTGGGTTCATATATGTTATTATGTCTGTAACCTTTTAGAAACACTTTTCCTGTAGAATTACTTACAACTTCACAGTGTTCTTCAAAGAAATCCACGTGATAACCTCTATCACAGATTTGAGTCACACTTAGCAGATTGTGTTTAAGTTCTGAGACGAGAGCTACTTTTTCAATTATGACATTCCCAAGATTGATATTGCCATATCCCAGAGTCTTTCCCATATTGCCATCTCTATAAGAAACTCCTGGTCCAGCTTTCTCCATAAAGTCTGATAGCAGGGCTTTATTTCCAGTCATATATCCTGAACATCCACTGTCCAGAACCAGGATGTTTTTCCTGTTGCCCTGCAATCACAAAGACTACTATTGATTAATTTTAAGGACCCAGACTTGCTTGGAACCTTTGGTCTTGTTAAGTTTGTTAGCATTTGCAGCGGATTTAGTTTCAGAGTTTATGCTAATATGCTTTTTATCAGACTTTATATCAGACTTTATATCAGACTTTGTATCAGAATTTACACTAGAAGGAATTACACTCACTTTCTTTAAAGAAGGTTTTATTTCATAATAATCATAGTACAAACTATGATATTCCTTACAAGTATAAATAGAATGCCATAAACTACCACAATGAAAACAAGGATTTTGTGGTTTAAACCTAACAGACTGACTCTTAACTCCTGATCTAGGAGGTAAAGAGTTTATATCTTTATTTTTCCTGCAAAAAGAAGCTAGATGGTTAGAGTTTCCACAATTATAGCATTTCTTTCTAGGACCATTAGGAACAGGCATATAATTATTACTTTTATTCACACCTTCCTTTCCATTCCTATTTTTTCTAGCTTCCTTTACCTTGTTCACATTTTTTATCTCTTTCAGCTTATACTTAAGCTGCTTCTTCATCATTTAGCCAATGTTTACTAACGCTGGTTTATCCTGTTTTAATTTGTCAGAAGTTGACTTTTCTTTTACTTCTGTTTTAGAGTCTTTCATCTTTTCAGAATTGGACACCATAGTTTTTGCAACAAATTTAACAGGATTTACCTTTGGCTTGATTGGCAAAGTCCCTCTCTCACTTTTACCATCTTTATAACCTAACCCCTCTTTCCAGTTTCCACTACTTAGAATATTCTGAGTTGCTTTGCCTGAGTTAGTCCAAGTCCTGATGATTTGTCTTTCTTTTTTTAATTCAATCTTTAGATAATCATTCTCTTTAAGCAATTCATTCTTAACATACACATCATCATCTCTCTCTGTCTGAATAATGTTCATCTTGACTAACTCTTCTTCAAGATAGCTATTTTTGTTTTTGTACTTTAGATTTTCAGATTTTAATCTTTCATTCTCTAAAGTCTGATCTCTATAGCTAATATAAATGTTTTTCAGAAATAATCTCAACTCAGTAAAATCTTCTGTATCAAAAGCAAGAGTTGATAGAGGTACCTCTAGTTTAGCAGTATCTGAACTGCTATCAGCATTTGCCATTAAGGCATAGTTCACCTCTTCTCCAGATTCTGAAGTGTCTGCCCAGTTTTTCTTCTTTGTGATAAGTGTCTGGCCTTTATCACCTTTTCCTTTCTTGCAATCAGGAGAGACGTGGCCTCTTTCACCACAATTGTAGCATTTGACATTTGAGTTGTCTCCTCTGTCAGACTTTCTTCCTTTGCCTTCAGTCTTTCTAAACCCTTTCTTGTCAGAGCTTCCACCTTTTCTGGAAAACTTCTTATCCTTTCTGAATTTCTTGTAGGCTATCTTTGTGATACCCTTCACCATAAGAGCACAAAGTTGCATCACCTCTGCATCAACATCCACTTCAGATAAATTTTCAGGTTTCGAATCATCATCATCAGAATCTGATGACTCTGAATCAGACTGTATGATGAGAGCCTTTCCTTTTGCCTTCCTAGAGACAATTGGCTTTTCTTCATCCTTTAAAGCAACTGTCTTAGACTTCCCTTCATGCCTCTTCTTTCTTTGCTCCATCTCAAGTTCAGGAGTCTTGAGCATCCCATAGATTTCATCAACAGACATATCAGTAAGTTCATAGTTGTCTCTTATTGTAGTAGCTTTCAAATCCCACTTTTCAGAAAGAGGCAGTAGAAATTTCATATTTGAAACTTCTTGATCATATTCCTTATCCACTAGTGACAGATCATTCAACAGCTTTGTGAATCTGTCATATGTATCAGTTAGTGACTCATCAAATTTTGAGTCAAAGTGCTCATACTCCTGTGTTAGTATTGTCTTCATGTTCTTTTTGATGGCATTGGTTCCTTGACATCTCACTTCCAATGCATTCCAGATTTCTTTTGCAGCCTTGCATGTAATCACCCTGTTTGACATGACATTGTCAAGTGCACTATAAAGCAAGTGAAGGGTTTTTAGCACATAAATGCAGCGAAAACGTAAATTTAATCTTAAAAAAAACCAAAACCCTCCACAGGATCCATGCGAAAAATAATATTTAATTCGTAGTTCAGTATGTTTACCTTAAGAAGCTTTACGTTAATGGAAAGATGGAGGTCTTTAATAGCGATCCAAGAACGATGAACAGAGATCCTTAGCAGCTGCTCCTCAAGTGTGAAGCACTCCACCGGTATACACCAAGAAAAAGATGTAATGAAGGAGGAGGAGATGGAGAGAATTAGGGTTTTGTAAATCTTTTTGGTTGAGGAAAAAATAGGGTTTATAATAGTATATTTATAGGCAAAATTTTCAGCTGAAAATTTTCCCATAAAATATTATTATCATTAACCCTTTATTATTCTCACTAATAATTAAAACACCTTTTAATTATTAATCCTTTTTCTAAACTCTTTAGAAATAATTCTCTCACTTGATTTAATTTCCAAAAATTAAATTCTTAATTAATAATATTAAGAACCTTTTCTTAATTAATTTATAATCAATTAAATCTCATTTAATCAATTATTAAATTTGCCAATTAATTATTTATTTCATAAATAAATAATTATCAGTCATTATTAATTAATTCCTCCACCATTAAATCATTCTCTTTTATGGTGTGACCCTGTAGTTTCAATATTAAGCCGGTAGTAGAAATAAATAATAATAAAACTATTTTATCATTATTTATATAAATTCTCTAATTCATTAAATATGATTAATTAATTAATCATATTTATTCTACATCGTGAGGGATACTTCTCAGCATATCACGACTATCCGGATAATACGAATTCACTGCTTAGAATACCAAGAACCTATTCAGTGAATAGTTACCGTACAATTAATTCCTTCTACCCTGCAATGTCACGATTAAATACAAGGCATGTAACTTGTGTCAAGCCTATCTTATTTAATCACTTGCTTTCCCATTCACCATGTTTAGTTCTATTTAATGTAATTTAGAAACTCCTATCTACTTTCATTCACTCTGGCCAGAGATTCCTGAACTAACATAAGTGGATCAACATTGAACATTCTCTTCCTATACTGGAAGGGGTAGATCCTTTATTGATCATACACTATCTTCGTGTACAAATTCCTATACCCAGTAGAGCCCTTATAATTGTCCCTTGAGACTAAGAACTATACCAAAGCATAGTTCAGTGTACACAAGATGACTATGATGACCTCAAGTCTAAGGATACTTGTACAACTATCACTATGTGAACAACGGCTGACACGTGAGTGAACTCCATCAGTTGTTCAGGTGTGTGAGTCATGTTCAGTGAACTTATTCTATAATAAACTCCTATATACTAGCTATAGTGTCACCACACAAATGTCTATGAGAAGAGACATCCTTCATAATGAAGCAAGCATAGTATGTACCGATCTTTGCGGATTATTAATTACCAGCTAGTAATCCTACGACCAGGAACTATTTAAGTTTAGAGTTATCATCTTTTAGGTCTCATTATTATGATCTCATCACAATCCATAAAAAGCTTTACTCTAAACTGTGGTATATCTTATTTAAACATTTAAATAGATAGAGCCCGCAATAAAAACAAAACAAGTCTTTTATTAATATCAATGAAATCAAAACAGATTACATAAAAGTTATTCCTAAATCCTCATACATGATTGGACTTAGGACATATCTCTTTCAATCTCCCACTTGTACTAAAGCCAATCACTCTAGTATCTAATACCCATCTTGTCTTTATGACAATCAAGGTGACTCTGAGAAAGTGGCTTTGTGAGTGGGTCTGCTACGTTGTTATGTGTGTCAACTCTCTCGATGTTGACATCTCCTCTATTTTCAACTTAGATTCACCACCAAAAACAAGAAAAATGTCCTGAGTGCTTCGCAAGTACTTAAGGATGTTTTTCACTACTTTCCAGTGGTCTTCACCTGGATTGGACTGATATCTGCTCGTCACACTAATTGAATAAGCAACATCAGGCCTTGTACACAACATCGCGTACATGATAGATCCTATTGCTGAAGCATAAGGAATCTTACTTATACGCTCTCTTTCCTCAGGTGTCTTAGGAGACATTTTTTCGGAAAGGGACACTCCATGGCTCATCGGTATGAGACCTCTTTTGGAGTTTTCCATGCTAAACCTTTTAAGCACTTTCTGGATGTATGTACCCTGGGTAAGACCTATAATTCTTCTAGATCTATCTCTATAGATCTTCATACCGAGAATGTAGGATGCTTCTCCCAAGTCCTTCATTGTGAAGTTCTTTGATAGCCATACTTTGACTGATTGTAGCATCAGTATATCATTTCCTATAAGAAGTAGGTCATCCACATACAATACAAGAAATATTACCGCGCTTCCACTAACCTTCTTGTAGACACATGGTTCATCTATGTTTTTGATAAAACCAAACTCTTTGATTGTCTCATCAAAACGGATGTTCCATCTACGAGAAGCTTGCCTTAAACCATATATGGTTCGTAGCAGCTTACACACTAGGTGTTCATTTCCCTTGGAAAGAAAACCCTCTTGCTGTGTCATATACACTTCCTCCTCAAGTTCCCCATTGAGGAAGGCCGTTTTCACGTCCATTTGCCAGATCTCATAGTCGTAGTAAGCAGCAATCGCAAGCAAAATCCGAATTGATTTTAACAGGGCTACAGGCGAAAAAGTTTCATCAAAGTCAATCCCTTGCCTTTGTTTGAATCCTTTTGCCACGAGCCTGGCCTTATAGGTCTCCACCTGGCCATCTGCTCCAATCTTTCTCATGTATACCCACTTGCACCCAATAGGCTTAACACCTTCAGGCGCCTCAACCAGAGTCCATACTTGGTTGGTATACATAGATTCCATTTCGAATTTCATGGCACTATGTCATTTCTCTGAGTCAACACTACTCATAGCCTCATTATAGGTCACAGGGTTGTCATCATCAATGATTGACAACTCATTGTCATTTTCAATGACAAGGCCATAATACCTCTCAGGTTGGCGAGACACTCTCCCTGCCCTACGAATGGGCTGTTTCACAGAAGGTTGTTCAGTCTGAACAGGTGTTTCCACTTGATCCGTATTAGTTTGTGCTTCTTGAACTTCATCAAGTTCAATTTTTCTCCCACTGTTTCCTTCAAGGATAAACTTCTTTTCTAAGAAGGTAGCATGTCTGGAGACAAACACCGATGATTGGTGTAGAAGTAATACCCCAAAGTCTCTTTAGGATATCCCACAAAATTACATTTTACGGATCGAGATTCCAGCTTATCTGGGTCAACTTTCTTGACATAAGCTGGACATCCCCAAATCTTAACGTGTTTAAGACTCGGTTTCCTTTCTTTCCATATCTCATATGATGTTTGAGGAACAGATTTGGAAGGCACCTTATTCAGTAAATATGTTGAGGTTTCCAATGCATAACCCCATAGGAATACTTGAAGATTCAAATAGCTCATCATGGACCGAACCATGTCTAACAAAGTTCAATTTCTCCTTTCAGATACCCCATTTAACTGTGGAGTATATGGAGGAGTCCATTGGGAGACTATACCATATTCTTTGAGATAATCTAGAAACTCTCCATTCAAGTATTCACCACCTCGATCTGATCGAAGAGTTATAATACTGTGTTTGGTTTGTTTCTCCATTTCATGTTTATATTCTTTGAACTTTTCAAAGGCTTCAGACTTGTGGTTCATCAAGTACACATATCCGAATCTAGATCTATCATCTATGAAAGTAATTAAGTACGAAAATCCACCTATGGCTTGTGTAGACATTGGTCCATATACATCTGTGTGTACCAATCCTAGCAAATCTGCAGCCCTCTCTCCATGTCCACTAAATGGAGATTTGGTCATTTTACCCAATAGACAAGACTCACATGTAGGATATGATTCAAAATGAAAGGGGTCAAGTAACCCTTCCTTATGCAATGTCCGCAGTCTATTTTCACTAATATGACCTAGCCTATAGTGCCATAAATAGGTCAGATTTCCATCATCTCGTTTTCTTTTATTAGTTTGTTCAATCTGAAGTAAATCATGCTCTACGTCACATACATACACACCATTATTTAAAATGCCACATCCAAAAAGAACATTATCTCTAAGGATAGAACATTCATTATTCTTAATAATAAATGAAAAACCATCCACATCCAACATAGGAATAGAAACACTATTCCTCACAATAGAGGGAACGTAATAACAATTATTCAAAATAATAGTCTTGCACGTAGGCATATGTAAACTAAATGATCCTACAGATATGGCCGCAACCCTTGCTCCATTGCCCATACGTAGAATCACCTCATCTTTTTCAAGAGTCCTACTTCCCTTTAGTCCTTGCAACGAATTGCAAATATGAGAACCACAGGCGGTATCTAATACCCAAGTAGAAATTTGACCTAGTGACATATTAACTTCGATCATGAACATGCCTAAATCAGAAGCGGTAGTCTTACTACCCTTCTTCTTCTTCAATTCTGCAAGGTAAACCTTGCAGTTTCTCTTCCAGTGCCCTAACTTGTTACAGTGAAAACAAACAGCTAAATTAGGACTAGTCAACTTGTGAGCATCTAGTATGCTTCGGAGTGATAGTGCCGAAGACATGACGAATATAGTAAATCTGTAAATGATAAACACATAACAACACTTAACAAATATTCAATTTCATTTTAAAACACTATATGAATCGGGTCTTTATTCATAAGTGTCTCCCACTAGTTTATCTAATTTATTCAACCCCTTAAGTGAAAATTAAGCATTCATAATGCTAGTGGGAATAGGGATCCTACATTCCATTACACAACCTCGGCTGTGGCACGAAACGTCATGTGATGTTCAATAGGCAGACAACTCTTGTCAATTACATCTTATGTTATTCCCTAATATAACTTTAGCCTCTTGAATAATTGAGTCACGGTTGTGGCACGACAAACTCAATATTCTAAGTCGAGTCTAACCCAACATTTCGTATAATTGAATCAGTCTCCAACGGCCCACGGCTGTGGCACGTACCGACCTTTAGATTCTAATTCAATGTACACATCTCTATGTAATAGAAAAGTATTTATTATTTCGAAACCAAAGCCCTCGGCTGTAGCATGAAACGACAATGATTTAAAAATAAGAACCACTTTCTACCATGTTAGAAGGCTATGACTGACACAAGCCCGTTGTGTCATTGGCCAATTACTAGTTGATATTATTTAATTATAGAGGGATTATATTATGCTACAATCATAATCATATTATAAAGAGATTATTCCTTTTAAATTAAATAATTCAAATCAATAATCGATAATCAAATGATTCCCAGATCGGGTGGAGCATTGTCAAGAGGCGTCATTTAATAACCCTTTCTTACACATAGAAATCTGTTGTTGACAGAATCATCCTTTCTCTCAATATTGAAAATTCATATTCAATTACGTGTTTCATATACACAAGAATCTCATGATCGTATTCATAATATTTATTGTTAAGGCAAGAAACGATTCCTATTCTGGGTTTTCTAGAGCACGCCTTATATTGATTTAAGTTCACCTAAATCTATCATCGCATGGTAAACATAGGCATATATCTCATATATAAAATTAAATAAACAAGTAAATGTAAAGTGCAATAAAGTAAATGTGTTTGGTTATGGCCCCATCCTATGTGATCTTTATCAAGCTCATGATAAAGATCAAGGTCAATCTAATATGGTGATGGAAATAAATACAACTACTTATTACATAAGTCTTCTTCTTTGTTTAGACTTCTTGTATGCCTCTTCTTCTTCTTTGTATCACCTCCATTGGATAGCCTTCTTGAGTCTTCAATTACATTACATGATTGAAATTAAAACTAATCTAATGAACTTACAAGAATAACTCGAGTTACATTCGAGATTTATGATTACAAAGATTGACGACATGCAAGTCGTATTTAAAACCAAAACCAAAACCATTACACTAAGGTCGAAAGGCCATAACCATCCACCATGCTCATATAACACATAAAAGCATGTTAAAACACATAATCTGATCTTAACATATCATATTATCCATGATCTAATCATAAAAAGAAAATATGACAAAAATCAGAAAAATCAGAATCAAATCAGAAAAACAAGAATCACTGTTTACGGGCAGTAAACGACGTCAAACGCCTTACAGACGAGTCGTTGATAGTTTAGACGCTCGTTTATCTGTGGAATAGGGTATTCATTTGCGTAAATCGGACACCAGACCCAGATTTCAGCAAATCTGCAGCAGCCAATTCAGAATCCGTATCTAATATGATTCTCATAATTAGAACAAACATAAATCATGTATATATCAGTATATATACAGATTACATAATCATCTTATGATCATACAACTCACATGAATATCATATATTCAAAATCATACATATATAAGCATATTATATCAACATCAAATCATGGAGAATCACGTACATGCTCATATATCGAAAATAGTTAAACACATAACAAATTAAAAACTTTTCGCAAGTAGCTCTGATACCATTGAAGGGTTTTTAACACATAAACGCAGCGAAAACGTAAATTTAATCTTAAAAAAAACCGAAACCCTCCGCAAGATCCATGCGAAAAATAATATTTAATCTATAGTTCAGTATGTTTACCTTAAGAAGCTTTACGTTAATGGAAAGATGGAGGTCTTTAATAGCGATCCAAGAATGATGAACGGAGATCCTTAGCAGCTGCTCCTCAAGTGTGAAGCACTCCACCAGTATCCACCAAGAAAATAATGTAATGAAGGAGGAGGAGATGGAGAGAATTAGGGTTTTGTAAATCTTTTTGGTTGAGGCAAAATAGGGTTTATAATAGTATATTTATAGGCAAAATTTTCAGCTGAAAATTTTCCCATAAAATATTATTATTATTAACCCTTTATTATTCTCACTAATAATTAAAACACCTTTTAATTATTAATCCTTTTTCTAAACTCTTTAGAAATAACTCTCTCACTTGATTTAATTTCCAAAAATTAAATTCTTAATTAATAATATTAAGAACCTTTTCTTAATTAATTTATAATCAATTAAATCTCATTTAATCAATTATTAAATTTGCCAATTAATTATTTATTTCATAAATAAATAAATATCAGCCATTATTAATTAATTCCTCCACCATTAAATCATTTTCTTTTATGGTGTGACCCTGTAGGTTCAATATTAAGCCGGTAGTAGAAATAAATAATAATAAAACTATTTTATCATTATTTATATAAATTCTCTAATTCATTAAATATGATTAATTTATTAATCATATTTATTCTACATCGTGAGAGATACTTATCAGCATATCGCGACTATCCGGATAATACGAATTCACTGCTTACAATACCAAGAACCTATTCTGTGAATAGTTACCGTACAATTAATTCCTTCTATCCTGCAATGTCACGATTAAATACAAGGCATGAAACTTGTGTCAAGCCTATCTTATTTAATCACTTGCTTTCCCATTCACTATGCTTAGTTCTATTTAATGTAAATTAGAAACTCCTTTCTAATTTCATTCACTATGGCCAGAGATTCTGAACTAACATAAGTGGATCAACATTGAGCATTCTCTTCCTACACTGGAAGGGGTAGATCCTTTATTGATCATACACTATCTTCGTGTACAAAGTTCAATATACACAAGATGACTATGATGACCTCAAGTCTAAGGATACTTGTACAACTATCACTACGTGAACAACTGCTGACACGTGAGTGAACTCCATAAGTTGTTCAACTGTGTGGGTCATGTTCAGTGAACTTATTCTATAATAAGCACCTACATACTAGCTATAGTGTCACCACACAAATGTCTATGAGAACAGACATCCTTCATAATGAAGCAAGCATAGTATGTACCGATCTTTGCGGATTATTAATTACCAGTTAGTAATCCTACGACCAGGAACTATTTAAGTTTAAAGTTATCATCTTTTAGGTCTCATTATTATGATCTCATCACAATCCATAAAAAGCTTTACTCTAAATTGTGGTATATCTTATTTAAACATTTAAATAGATAGAGCCCGCAATAAAAACAAAACAAGTCTTTTATTAATATCAATGAAATCAAAACAGATTATATAAAAATTATTCCTAAATCCTCATACATGATTCAACTTAGGACATATCTCTTTCAGCAAGTGTCTTACTTTTGCATCCTTGCCTAGTGAAGAGATGTCTTCAGTGGTGTATTCTTTCTTTTCTTTGGGAATCATCCTCTGTGGCTCATTCCCAACTGCAACAGAAAGCTTTGTGGGCTTCTGTGGACCATCATTAATTCTGTCTAAATATTCTGGATCTTTAGCTTCCAGAAACATGGCCATCTTCACACTCCATACAGGGTACTCAGATACCCTGAGCAAAGGAACCTGATGGTTTCATATCTACTGGTGTTTTGAATGGGTTGAACCTTGGCAGGTTCTTGAGGGTCTGGTATTTTTGCTTGATCAGACATGATTGATTGTTTGGATCTTAACTGTTTGTAAGCTTAACAGATTGGCTCTGATACCACTTGTTAGGCCTCAATGATACTATAGAAGGGGGTTGAATATTTATCTACAATCAATTCGATTATAAACACAAGTATGTAACAGAAAACAAGTTTATTCAATATATCAAACTCTGTTACAATAGGTTTAATCTACTCTCTCAGTGATGTATGAAATCACTAAGAGCTGTTAGGGTTACAATTAATAATATTCTCGTGAATAATAACACATATAGTGTAAACCCTAATCTGTGTTTATATAATACACAGTTACAAGATAACTACTAATTGATATGATAATGATTATGTTTCCTAGAATATATCAATCAGAGATTATCTTCTGCAGTCCTATAGCTGTCCAATTCTTCATGTATATCTTTACTTGTTTAATCCAGATCATCTCCTGTAAATCAGCCGCTTTTCATCCCTGAAGTGTATCCGCACTTAAGTTCTGATATAAGTTCTGACGCCATAAGTTCTGATAACTTCCTGTCTTCAGTAAGTTCTAATTTTCAGTTAAGTTCTAATATTCTGATAATAAGTTCTAAAACTAAATAAATCAGATTAGACATGACATCACAAATATATCTAACATTATTTTCTGGTAAAATTAGCAAATATTGATGCAGTATCTTACTCACTTGTGCACATGCTCTATATGCTTCTTAGTGATAAGTACTTCACTTTTAGCACTTCTGTTATCTATGAGATAGGGAGTAAGTTAGGAGATCTCAAGAAGAGGTATAAGAATATCTATTATGCTAGATTTTTCATGATGCTAGCTAATTTTATTTCCGATGATCTCTCTATTGAAAACCCAACAAAAAAATTGGATTGTTGGGCCCAAGAGAGAAGAATTATTGCTGATTTGAACAGGGCAAATCATTACAAGGATGTTACTCTTGTGTACATGCCAATAATGGAACTGCCTCAGGTAAGTGAGGTAAACATTTATGTCCCTACTACTTCCCAACCTATTAATTCTTTGCAATCATATGTGGCAATGGTATTTGTGACAATGACCAAACAGGTGCCTACCCAAGCCACAAAACCAAAAATCTCCAAATCCAAGTCAAAGAAAGCCCCCTCTAATTTCTCTCAACAGAAACTAGTTGTAAAATCCACCAAAAGCCAAGAGGGGAGTGTAAAGGGAAGTAGAACTGGTGAGGGACAGGGTGAACATCAAAGATATAACACCCTCCAAATCCGGGGTATAGATTTGGGGCATTATTAACATTAACTACAAACTAAACCTGCACAAGCGAAATATAAATATAATAATTACCCCGAACTACTGCTACTCAGGATCTTTTAAGGTTAAGAGTTGAAAACAAGAACGACACACTAACTTTATTACAAACCCAAATAAAAACAATCTGTCTCAAGAACTCTCTTTATTAGAAAACTTTATTCTATCTACATTCTCACCACACAACTTTTATTCAAACCAACATTACTACTTATCCTGTTACACCTGATCTGGTAACTCAAAGCTCTCTTCTAGGATAGGGATAAACACTCTTGGTATAAAAGGGTCCCACAGCTTGACTCGCTTCTTGACTATGCAGGTTCTGATAGGTTTCATTCTCTACCTTAATTGTAAAATAATAGGAATAACAATAAAAGGGGATGAGCCAAAATTGCTCAACAAGCTTGCAACAATATTTATAGTATGAAGAGAAAAAAATAAATGAATCGATAGTCTGATGGTTTGAACAACCATTTGTATCTGTATAGAATAATAATTTTCCAACACTGGCGAGTGCCAAATGAACAAGACTGGAAACAAGAACCAACATATGCACTATAACCTGCTGATCAGTCAGGATACAGTGCGGATCTATACCCAACTGCATAGACCCAACCAACATAAGGAGTACTCAGGAAACTATGGCTTATTAATTAAAGGTCTGGGTAAAACCCAGCCCGTATCATAACCATCCAGTCCAAAGTTTAGCATCCGGAACAATCGGAATGCTTTTGATGTATCCCAACATCAGGATATATCAGAGTATATGTAACAAGGGTAAAAGTATTGGAATATGAATAGGGAATTCAATAAATTGGGAGAAATCAAGAATCGAAATGAAATAGAAACAATAATCAATAATTGCGTAACAGTGTATATGAACAAGAATTATCAAAGTGTAACTGATATGAAAATTGTGGTATAATTCACTATTCTGAATTTAGAATAGGGGAAAACTTGCCTTGCGCGTACTTAACTTGGTTCAACTCACCGCCTTCTATCTCCTGCTTGATCTGCCTTGCTGATACTGAATCAATCATAGAAAGATAGTCATTTAGATAACTTACTACATACGCATATCTTGAATTGATACCACGTAACCCTATCAATCTACCCATGCGTTTCTAACTGACTCGCATATATACATATATAATTATAAAGCACATAAGTTTCTTATAATCATGTAAAGCACATAGCACATAAAGCACATAATTGTTTTCAACCTCGTAATTATTTTTAGAATCGATACTAGACTCATACCTGTATTAACAAACCCTATTTGATTTTATTATAATTTTTCGGAATTTATTTGGCTCAATTCTACCCATATTAGGGCATATACACAATTAACCAACACAAGAAAACTCTCTTTCGGAAGAAATTATGACTTATAATTATTTTTATTGGATTCGTTTCATTTTTCTGAGTCTAGAGGTCTTCGTTTCACTCAAATCGGACTAACGGTTTAATTACTACGAATTAAACAAGATTTAATTAACTAATAATAAATTATAAATAATTAATTATAATTAAATAATCCTTTGTAAAAAATAATTGATAATTATTATATTTTAAAATAATTAATCCCTAATTATTAGGATTAATTACAATTTATTACCATTATTTACAAATTATAATCATTTACTCGATTCATTCGATTATTTACAAATAAATAATCGATACAACTAATTGATACGCTATTTATCGAATAAATAATTATTATTCGTACCATAATCTAACTCAATGATCAACTACTAGTATAAATACGAGCTACTTGCATTCCTCGTATAATTATTGAACTATTATTATTATTATTATTATTATTATTATTATTATTATTATTATTATTATTATTATTATTATTATTATAACTTATATGATTAATTAATCATTTATAATTAATTATTCTCTACAAATAATTATTACGACATTCTTATCGCTCGATTACTAATTTTAACTTATCAAAACATTACTCTTATAAATACGAGTTATTCGCAATATTCAACTAATTAACGAATTATTATACATATTATTCAATTATTTTTAATCCTTATTTATTAATTAATTAACTAATTATTAATTAATAAATAACAGATAAATAATTAGATAAATAATTAAATAATTAATTAAATAACTAATTTCAAATTTCTAAATTAATAAAACAATTTAGAAATTATTAATAATAATTTCAGAATTTAAAACTAATTTTTTTATTTGATTTTTAGAATAAAAAAACTGATTTTTGATTTTATAAAAGAATAATTAAATAATAAAATTCAGAAACACAAATAGAAAATCAGGTTGGGGGTTTATTGAATCAAACACGGGTCAATTTCCGGGTTGGAACCAGGTCGAAATCGGGTCGTGAAGAACAGGCGGCTGCCCGGAAAAACCCGACGCCGGCGGGCTGATTCCGGAGATTTGACGGCCTACACACAACAACAGAGCCTCGTTTTTGTTCGATAATCAAGCCTACAGCCTCCCCAGCCTTTCCCTTCCTTCCTCCATCGTCCCCGTCGCCCATCACGCCGGAAACGCGAAGAACGCCGTCGCCGCTGCGGTTCTCCGACGACCACAAATCACGCACCAACGACGATGAAACCGGTGCCGTTCGACTCACAACACGACGATCTACAAGCCTATACTAACAGAATCATCTACCAATTAACCAAAATCAAAACCCAAATTCCAAGTATAATGCGAAAATCACAAATTAAAATTTGAATAATCAATAACTGAAATTGATCATAGAATCATAAACTACGACTTACAGGCTTCAAAATGGTTACTTACATGTTCGATTTGATGAACAGAAACACCATCAAAATTGAATTTGATTCCAAGAACTCCAAACCCTAATTTCAGAGAATTGGGGATTTTCTTGATTTTTATGATTTTTTTAATGATTAATTAACTAATTAATTACTAATAATCAGCTATTTATATTTATGAAAAATAATACCCCCAAATAAAATTAAGGGGCTAATTACACTCCTAATAAAAATATTTGGCCCCAATTTTTATAATTTTTGGGTATTAATAATGAATTTTTAAATATCCAATAAATACAAAATAAATGTTAAAAATTCCCAAAAATTATGAATATTATAAAAATGCAAAGAAAAATGATGTATGATAATTTCATGATCATATAAAAATAAAAATGTGATTTTTGTGGGTTTTTGGTACCCAAAGGGGTTCGGAAAAGTCGTTTTTCGCGAAAAAGGTAAATTTGTAAAACCTCTAGGGGTTCAGAATAGCGATATGGTATAGGTCGTTTTTGGAAAAAAAGGGCCAATGATTTTGTTTAAAATACGGGCTTTTAGAACACTGTTTGAGCTGTACGGGTTTTGATATAAAATATATAACTTACGATAAAACACTCAATAAATATCCAAAACACGTTCGGATCAAAACAGACAACACGTAGCACATAGCAATTAGGGTTTAACGACTCGACATAGTTAACCACATAATAATACACATAATTTATCTTTATTATAATATAATACAAGCGTAATTTCTCGGTCGTTATATTCCCCCCCCCCACCTTTAACAGGATTCTGTCCTCAGAATCACACTATGAAAATAACTGAGGATACTTTTCTAACATATCACTCTCGAGCTCCCATGTTGATTCCTCAACCACTGGGTTTCTCCACGAAACTCTCACTAATGGTACAGACTTATTTCTTAATACCCTCTCTTGCCGATCTAAAATTCTTATCGGCTGCTCTACATATGACAAATCTGCCTGAAGTTCTATTGGCTCATATTCTATTACATGTCTTGTATCAGGGTTGTACTTCTTAAGCATAGATACATGAAATACGTTATGAATATGCTACATATGGGGTGGTAAGGCTAACTCGGACGCAACCTTTCCAACTTTCTTCAAAATTTCAAATGGTCCGACGTAGCGAGGTTTCAATTTGCCTTTGTAGCCAAACCTGGTTAGTCCCTTCCATGGTGATACCTTTAACAATACATGTTCCCCTTCCTGATAGTCCACATCTTTTCTGGATAGATCTGCATATCTACGCTGTCGATTCTGCGCTGCTTCAAGTCGCTTTCGGATAAGTTCTACTTTTTCCTTGGTCTGCTGAATCAGTTCTGGACCTAGAATCTTGCGTTCTCCAACTTCATCCCAACATGTAGGTGATCTGCACTTTCTCCCATATAAAGCTTCATAAGGTGGCATGCCGATACTTGCTTGATAGCTGTTATTGTAAGAAAATTCCACTAGCGGTAAGTGCTCGTCCCAATTGCCTTCAAAGTCTATTGCACACACTCGTAACATATCTTCAATTGTCTGAATAGTTCTTTCACTTTACCCGTCCATTTGTGGATGATAAGCAGTACTCATGTTCAACTTGGTTCCTATACATTCTTGGAATTATCTCCAAACTCGTGAATTAAAACGGGGATCTCGATCCGATACAATAGATGCGGGTACTCCATGACGCATTACAATTTCCTTGAGATATAAGTGCACTAACTTGTCCAGTGAAAACCTTTCGTTGATCGGGAGAAAATGTGTTGACTTCGTTAATCAGTCAATGATAACCCAAATTGCATCATGATTTGCTTTCGTCCTTGGAAGTCCCACAATAAAATCCATGGCTAAGTGCTCCCATTTCCATTCTGGAATATCTAGTGGTTGTAGTAGTCCGCTCGGGCGTTGATGTTCAGCTTTCACTCTTTGGCACGTATAACACTTGCTAACCTATTCCGATATTTCTTTCTTCATATTTGGCCACCAAAAGTTTTCCTTCAGGTCTCTGTACATCTTCGTGCTTCCGGGATGAATCGAATATCTTGAGCTATGAGTGTCTTGTAAAATTTCCGCTTTTAGTTCCGATACGTTAGGTATCCAGATCCTCGAAGCAACTCGAAAAATTCCTTTGGCATCCTTCTGGCTGGTAATCTCTTCTCCTGTCAAATTGTCAATTCCTGATCCATTACTTCTTCTTGACACCTTCTTATCTTCTCCAACAATCCTGGCTAGAAGGTCATGGCGTAAATTATTTCAGTAGAATCTTCTGGAACACGAACTTCAACCTCCAATTTATCGAATTCCTTGATTAAGTCCCCTAAAGATGTTAGCAGATTGAATCGTTCCTTTCGACTTAACGTGTCTGCTCCTACATTGGCCTTGCCTGGATGATAATTGATTGAAACGTCGTAATCCTTGATTTACTCTAGCCAACGTCGTTGTCGCATATTGAGTTCCTTCTGTGT
Source organism: Apium graveolens (assembly GCF_009905375.1). NCBI lineage: Eukaryota > Viridiplantae > Streptophyta > Magnoliopsida > Apiales > Apiaceae > Apium > Apium graveolens. The sequence continues at coordinate 105,473,012 of NC_133657.1, forward strand.
GAAAATATACCTCAAACTTTTATGGTCCGTGTAAATCTCACATCTTTCACCGTATAGATAGTGTCTCCAGAGCTTTAGTGCGAACACAATTGCTGCTAGTTCGAGATCGTGCATCGGGTATTTCTGTTCATGCGGCTTTAGTTGTCTAGAAGCATATGCGATCACGTTGCCATGCTACATCAGAACACATCCAAGTCCTCGATACGAAGCGTCGCTGTATATGACAAAGTCTCCTTGATCATCAGGTAAAACAAGCACATGTGCGATTATCAATCGATTCTTCAATTCTTGGAAACTTACTTCGCATTTCTCGTTCCATTCAAACTTTTCATTCTTTCGTGTCAACTTCGTCAATGGGGTGGCTATCTTTGCAAAATCTTTAACAAATCTTCTGTAGTAACCTGCTAATCCCAAGAAACTTCTAACTTCCGTTGGGATCTTTGGTCTTTCCCAATTTAGAATAGCTTCAATCCTCGCTGGATCCACTTGAATTCCTTCAATACTAATGATGTGTCCTAAAAATTGCACTTCCTTCAACCAAAATTCACATTTCAAAAATTTCACATAAAGCTGCTCCTTTGGTAACACCTCCAATATCGTTCTTAAGTGTGCTGCATGTTCTTCTTCCGTCTTCGAATAAATCAAGATGTCATCAATAAATACAATGATACACTTATCTAGATACTTCTTGAATACTCGATTCATCAAATCCATAAATGCTGCAGGTGCATTCGTGAGTCCAAAAGCCATCACGAGAAATTCATAATGTCCATACCTCGTTCTGAACGCAGTCTTTGGAATATCTTCTGCCTTGATCTTTAACTAATGATAACTTGATCCTAAGTCGATTTTCAAAAACCATGCTGCTCCTTTAAGTTGATCAAATAAGTCGTCAATGCGAGGCAAAGGATATTTATTCTTGATAGTTAACTTGTTCAGCTCATGATATTCAATACACAGTCGCATGCTACCATCCTTCTTTTTCACAAACAATACTGGTTCGCCCCATGGGGATACGCTTGGCCTTATAATTCCTTGGTCGAGAAGTTATTGCAATTCCTTTCCTAATTCCTTCATTTCAACAGGTGCCATTCGATATGGAGCTTTCGAAATTGGTTCAGTCCCTGGCGCCAAATCAATAGTGAACTCGATTTCTCGATCCGGAGGGAGTCCTGAAAGTTCATCTGGAAAGACATCGGGAAACTCATAAACTACAAGAATATCTTCAATCTTCGGGCTTTCTTTTTCGGTGTCCAACACGTAGGCTAAATAGGCTTGATATCCTTGACGTAGCAATCGTTTCATCTACATCATTGTTAAGAATCTCTGTTTTTGTTTCTCACCTTTAAATATTACTGTTGTATTTTCTTCAGTCTGCAATTTTACTTTCTTATTTGTGCAATCAATCTGAGCATTATTACTAGCTAGCCAATCCATTCCTAAAATAACATCAAATTCTCCTAACCTTAAAGGTATCAAGTCAACTGAGAAATGACATCTCCCTATCCCAATATCACAACCTGAACATACTCGATCTACCATAACCTGATCATCATTTGCTAATTTTATGACTAGCACTTCATCTAACCACTGAACCTCACAATCTATCTTAGAGATAAAACTTTCAGAAATAAAAGATCTCATAGCTCCTGAATCAATCAATACTTGAGCATTTACGAAATTTACAGGGAGCGTACCTGCAACCACATTCAGACTCTATACAGCTTCCTTCATTGATATGTTGAAAGTCCTTGCCCTGGGCTGATTTTGTGGTGGTAGTGGAGGTGGAGGTAATGCTAAAACCCTTGGAATACTAGCGGCCATTGCAACTCCTCTGCAGTCCTTGGCAATATGTCCTTTTCTTCCACACTGGAAACAAGTAACTTCTGCCTTTCCCATTGGATATTCTCTAGAATAGTGTCCCCTTTGCTTGTACTTGAAACACGTGACATTTGGCTTGTTGTAAATCCCAGTATGCTTTTTACCACATATTCTGTAATCAGGTATAGGCGGTCGGATAAATCTCTGCTGATTCGGGGCTGGAAGTCGAATATCCATCCTCTGGTTTCCTTGTTCTGGTCTCCTGGCATTTACCTTTTCCCGGGCTTGAAATCCCGGCCTTCTGTTGAAACGGTTCTGGGAATTTCCTGGTCCCTTTTCTTTATGAGATGCTTCACTTTCACCTTCAATAATTATGGCCTTCTGAACAACAGCCGTATAAGTCGTCAGTTCAAATACGGCTACCCTGCTACAAATCCATGGCTTTAGTCCCTGCTGGAATCTCTTGGCCCGTTTTCATCCGTATCCACTTGCTCAGGAACAAATCTGGCGAATTTAGTGAACTGGGTCTCATAATTCGTGACCGATAAGTTATCTTGCTTCAGTTCCAAGAACTTGACCTCCATCTGATTCTTCATGGAGCGAGGAAAATATTTCTCCAGGAAAAGATCAGTGAATCTATCCCAGGTCACCACAACTTCTCCTTCCAAAGCTTTCTTTGATTCCCACCAGTAATTAGCTTCGCCTTTCAGAAAGTAGCTGGAAAAATCCGTCTTCTATTCTTCCTCAACTTTAACCAACGTAAAAGCCTTTTCTATCTCCTTCAGCCAAGCTCTCGCCTTTGTAGGATCTGTGGAACCGGCAAATTCTGGAGGCTTTACCGACTGAAATTGTTTGAAAGTAACTACAGGTGCTGGTGGTGGTACTTGATGTTCTGGATGAGCGGCTTGCTGTAGCATTTGTTGTTGAAACTGCTGATGTTGTTGTTGCATTTGTTGCTGCATCATCAGCATCTGCTGTTGCATGAGATGAAACATCTGATCCATCTGGTTATTATCGTTTTAACCCTCGGTATTTCCGTTAGATGAGTCGGGTCGTGCTTTTCTTTTGGATGCCATATTTCTGATAATAAAACAATGGGTTCTCTTAATAACAATTTATTAAACAGGTGTTATGGAATAGAAACAATCTTTATAATATTAAAACGGCGTTAAAATAGTTGATATGGGGGAAGAAAACAATTTATTAAATATCTAAATAAATGAGTAAAAACAGTACAATGTTTAAATAAATCCTTTTAAAATAATTTTAAAATTTTGAAAACATAAAAGGTGCAACATGATTATAAATAAAACAACATTTTAAAATATGCAACAGTAAAACAGTAAAATAAATGTAAATGCTTAAATGACTGGAAAAATAAAATAAAGAAAATGTGAAAAGGTTCATCTTATATATTTGGGTAGGACACCAGCTGTAGGTGTCAATGCTTGATACAAAAGTCTATAATATGTCAGTCGTACTGCTACTGCTATCGGTCAAAACTAGTAGCTACACTCATACAAACTAGTCATACAATACTGCGCTGCATCTATCTACAGATAATATAGAAGATACAACACTCCTCTGTCTGCTGAGATCAGAATCCCGGTGGCACACGGCTCAGCTCCTCCTGCAAAGCCTCTAATACTGCCTCTGTGAGTCTCATCACTCTGCGATATGCTGCCTCGGTACTAATGTCCTGCCGCCTCAAGTCAGTAAGCTCATGAGAACTATCCCTGTGCATCTGGCATAGTCTCTCTCTCAAGAAGTAGTCTGGGTGAAGTTCTCGAACTGGACCGTCCTCCTGTGTCTCAAACAACCCAAGGATCTCTCTACACTGATCCTGCCATCTAACCCTCTCCTCTCACTCTGACTGGTACCGGTGATATGTAACTGTGTGATGCTCATGAAGATCTGTGCGGGAACCTCGAGAAGGTAATGGTACTGGCTCATCTACTACTACCTCGTCCATAAACTCTGGCTGCGGGAACTGGTATATTCTGGGCACAGGGGCATAAACAGCTAGCGGTACAGGAAATAAAATAGGCTGCTCCATGGGTGCATATACAGGTGGCTCTAACTCTAGCTCCATTTGTGGAATCTCTGAAATCTCAAACTGTGGCACAGGAACCTGTGGCTCTAAGTCCTCCCACTGTGGAATGTGAACCATATCAGAAACATCAAATATCGGAATCTCCAAAGGTAGAAAGTCAGGTATCTCCGGCTCAAAATAAGGGAAATAATCAACAAAGTCTGGTACCTCTGGTGGAGGGGGTATCTCTGGTGCTGGTCTAGGTGGCAATGGTGGAGGTGGTGGTAATGGAGGAAAAATCTGCACTGATGTTGGGGCTAGTACTGGTGCTGCTACTGGGTCTGACTCAGTCCGCTCCGTAGATGATGACGAAGAAGCCATCTAATATATATAACAATAATAACACAAGAATAATCAAATCACAATCCTAAAACTCATAACTTCTAATCACATAAACAAACAACCCTAACATTTTTACTTCTATCCTATATGACCTTCGTATCTTATCTTAACCCTAATGTTCTTGTTTTTAAGGGTCAAAACCTATGCTCTGATGCCAACTATAATACCCTCCAAATCCGGGGTATAGATTTGGGGCATTATTAACATTAACTATAAACTAAACCTGCACAAGCGGAATATAAATAAAATAATTACCCCGAACTACTGCTACTCAGGATCTTTTAAGGTTAAGAGTTACAAACAAGAACGACACACTAACTTTATTACAAACCCAAATAAAAACAATCTGTCTCAAGAACTCTCTTTATTATAAAACTTTATTCTATCTGCAATCTCACCACACAACTTTTATCCAAACCAACATTACTACTTATCCTGTTACACCTGATCTGGTAACTCAAAGCTCTCTTCTTGGATAGGGATGAACACTCTTGGTATAAGAGGGTCCCACTGCTTGACTCGCTTCTTGACTATGCGGGTTCTGATGGGTTTCATTCTCTACCTTAACTGTAAAACAATAGGAATAACAATAAAAGGGGATGAGCTAAAATTGCTCAACAAGCCTGCAACAATATTTATAGTATGAAGAGAAACGAATAAATGAATCGATAGTCTGATGGTTTAAACAACCATTTGTATCTGTATAGAATAATAATTTTCCAACACTGGCGAGTGCCAAATGAACAAGAATGGAAATAAGAACCAACATATGCACTATAACATGCTGATCAGTCAGGATATAGTGCGGATCTATACCCAACTGCATAGACCCAACCAACATAAGGAGTACTCAGGAAACTATGGCATATTAATTAAAGGTCTGGGTAAAACCCAACCCATATCGTAACCATCCAGTCCAAAGTTTAGCATCTGGAACAATCGGAATGCTTTTGATGTATCCCAACATCAGGATATATCAGAGTATATGTAACAAGGGTAAAAGTATTGGAATATGAATAGGGAATTCAATAAATTGGGAGAAATCAAGCATCTAAATGAAATAGAAAAAATAATCAATAATTGCGTAACAGTGTATATGAACAAGAATTATCAAAGTGTAACTGATATGAAAATTGTGGTATAATTCACTATTCTGAATTTAGAATAGGGGAAAACTTGCCTTGCGCGTACTTAACCTGGTTCAACTCACCGCCTTCTATCCCTTGCTTGATCTGCCTTGCTAATACTGAATCAATCATAGAAAGATAGTAGTTTAGAAAACTTACTACATACGCGTATCTCGAATTGATACCACGTAACCCTATCAATCTACCCATGCATTTGTAACTGACTCGCATATATACATATATAATTATAAAGCACATAAGATTCATATAATCATGTAAAGTACATAGCACATAAAGCACATAATTAATTTCAACCTCGTAATTATTTTTAGAATCGATACTAGACTCATACATGTATTAACTAACCCTATTTGATTTTATTATAATTTTTCGGAATTTATTTGGCTCAATTCTACCCATATTAGGGCATATACACAATTAACTAACATATGACAACTCTCTTTCGGAAGAAGTTATGACTTACAATTATTTTTATTGGATTCATTTCATTTTTTCGAGTCTAGAGGTCTTCGTTTCACTCAAATCGGACTAACGGTTTAATTACTACGAATTATACAAGATTTAATTAATTAATAATCAATTATAAATAATTAATTATAATTAAATAATCCTTAATTATATTTGTAAATAATTAATTAATAATTATTGTATTTTAAAATAATTAACCCCTAATTATTAGGATTAATTAATTTATTACCATTATTTACAAAATATAATCATTTACTCGATTAGATCGATTATTTACAAATAAATAATCGATACAACTAATTGATATGCTATTTATCGAATAAATAATTATTATTCGCACCATAATCTAACTCAACGATCAACTACTCGTATAAATACGAGCTACTCGCATTCCTCGTATAATTATTGAACTATTATTATTATTATTATAACTTATACGATTAATTAACCATTTATAATCAATTATTCGTTACCAATAATTATTATGACATTCTTCGAATAAATTATCGCTTGATTACTAATTCTAACTTATCGGAACATTACTCGTATAAATACGAGTTATTCGCAATATTCAACTAATTAACGAATTATTATTCATATTATTCAATTATTTTTAATCCTTATTTATTAATTAATTACCTAATTAATAATTAATAAATAACTAATAATTAATTAATTAATTAATTAATTAACTAATTTTGAATTTCTAAATTAATAAAACAATTTAGAAATTATTAATGATAATTTTCAGAATATAAAACTAATTTTTTTATTTGATTTTTAGAATTAATAAAACTGATTTTCGATTTTATAAAAGTATAATTAAATAATAAAATTCAGAAACACAAACAGGAAATCAGGTTGGGGGTTTATTAGATCAAACCCGGGTCGATTTCCGGGTTGGAACCGGGTCGAACTCGGGTCGCGAAGAACAGGCAGCTGCCCGGAAAAACCCGACGCCGGCGGGCTGATTCCGGCGATTCAACAGCCAACACACAACAACAGAGCCTCGCTTTTGTTCGATAATCAAGCCTACAGCCTCCCCAACCTTTCCCTTCCTTCCTCCATAGTCCCCGTCGCCCATCACGCCGGAAACGCGAAGAACGCCGCCGCCGCGGCGGTTCTCCGACGACCACAAATCATGCACCAACGATGATGAAACCGGTACCGTTCGACTCGCAACACGATGATCTACAAGCCTAGACTAACAGAATCATCTACCAATTAACCAAAATCAAAACCCAAATTCCAAGTATAATCCGAAAATCACAAATTAAAATTCGAATAATCAATAACTGAAATTGATCATAAAATCATAAACTTCGATTTACAGGCTTCAAAATGGTTACTTACATGTTCGATTTGATGAACAGAAACACCTTCAAAATTGAATTTGATTCCAAGAACTCCAAACCCTAATTTCAGAGAATTGGGGATTTTCTTGATTTTTCTGATTTTTTTATGATTAATTAACTAATTAATTACTAATAATCAGCTATTTATATTTATAAAAAAGAATACCCCCAAATAAAATTAAGGGGCTAATTACACTCCTAATAAAAATATTTGGCCCCAATTTTTATAATTTTTGGGTATAAATAATGATATTTTAAATATCCAATAAATACAAAATAAATGTTAAAAATTCCCAAAAATTATGAATATTATAAAAATGCAAAGAAAAATGATGTATGATAATTTCATGATCATATAAAAATAAAAATGTGATTTTTGTGGGGTTTTTGGTACCCGAAGGGGCCCGGAAAAGTCGTTTTTCGCGAAAAAGGTAAATTTGTAAAACGTCTAGGGGTTCAGAATAGCGATATGGTATAGGTCGTTTTTGGAAAAATAGGGCCAATGATTTTGTTTGAAATACGGGCTTTTAAAACATTATTTGAGCTGTACGGGTTTTGATATAAAATATATAACTTACGATAAAATACTCAATAAATATCCAAAACACGTTCGGATCAAAACAGACAACACGTAGCACATATCAATTAGGGTTTAATGACTCGACACAGTTAACCACATAATAATACACATAATTTATCTTTATTATAATATAATACAAGTGTAATTTCTCGGTCGTTACAAAAGAAGTCCTAAATATAAGGATGGAAAGGTGAATGAATCCCAACCAAGCCACACTGCAGTTTCCCAACAAATTGCAGTGCTTAATAAGGAACTTAGCTCATTGCTACTGTTATCCTCCCAAAAGGATGTAACTATTAAACAAAGCTCTCAGCCAAGAGCACAGGCCAAAAGGGTTAGGTACACAAGCTCACCCCAAACTTATGCCAGAAAGAATAAATTCAAAACAATTGGGGATATATAGGGTGCACACATTGTGCCTACTGCAGTCAAAACTCAGTACATGCACTTTCTCAAAGTCAGGTTGATGTGGCTCCAATAAATGTGGAGTCACAACCAAAGTCTTTAATAATAGAAGCACCTATCACACCAAACTCACCCACACATTCTCTGGATGTTGATATGGTTCATACATCAATTCCTAATTCTCCATCTCTAACTCTCATGGAGGAGCCAAAAATCCAAACAAGTGAGCATCATCTTTTAGATGATTTGTTGGCTCACTTGCCATTTCTTTCTGAGTCTACTGAAACGTCTGTGCAAAATCTCAAATCAATCACCATAGATTCTACAGTAGTCTCTACTCCAAACTCTTTCATTTCCACTATCTCAACAAATATTGTTCATCCGTTAAGTGATTGTATCTCGACGGATGTGCTTAACAGCAGTTATCCGTTGACACTTTCAACTACTACTTCGACGGATGTTTCTCATCCATTGAACATCACTGCACAACTTCAAATCTCAATAAATGTTACAAGTGCAGATGATCTGGTGGTTGTAAGTCACTCTTAGGATTGAGGGAAGGGAGTGAACAGAGTGAGAGGTTGAGTTGCTCTCAGGCAAAAGGAGAGGAAATGAGTGAAACTATGCAAGCTATTTCTTCCAGCTTGGAAAAAGTGAGTGAATGGAGTCGCACCTTAGTAGGTGAAGGTGAGGGTGGGAAGCCAAGCGGAGCCCTTGATGCAAGAACAGAGAGATCATGAGAGAAAAGTAGGTACAGAAGAATGGGAAGAGCCCATTGTAAGTGAGTTAATGGATGTCAATGAGGCTGAAAAGAAATAGCTATTTCAGCAAGAATATCAAGCTGTCTTAGATTATGTTTCTTATGAAGTTGAGGCATTTACTCACCCTGTTTCAGCTTATCAAGTTTTGGCTGAACAGGACAATGTGGCTGCTAAAAGAATGCTCAATTTGGTGCACACTACTACTTTTATGCAAAGGGCCAAAGATGCCATCACAGCTATGCCACCCACAGCTGGTGATGATGTTGAGTATCAAACTGGTGGTTTTGAGGATCTATTTGGGGATGAAGATGATGATGAAAGTGAGTTCATGGACATAGGGAGAGAAACAGGCCCTAGTTCAAGATCAAGCATGCCATCTTGGGTATTTTCTAAAGCATGTGATGAGCACCATTTTAAATCCACTCTTTCTCACATCATTCAGCAAACTCAGAAAGCCCTTCAAACTACTACAAATGCCAACGCCAAGAGCCTTCTACAAGCACATCTGCACTCTCTTCAACTCCATCAAATTCAATCTCTCAAATAAAATTAGGATGTCACTGAACTGAAGACTGAAATTGATCAAGTCAAGAAGGATGTTACTGAGAGATTGGATGTTAAGTTTCCTAGCACCACTATGCTAGACATCAAAAGACAACTAAGGGAAAATTCTGATCTAGCCAGCAAGGTGGACTCCTTAGACAAAAGGATCAAGACCCTGGAAACATAAATTACTGAAATCCATCTAAATCAAGCCCAACAAACTCTGCTACTTCAGAAATTGGTGGCTGTACAAACCTCAACCTCCACTCAACTTGATGCTAACAAAAAGGGGGAGAAAGACTCTATCATTCCAGTTAGCCAGGGGGAGTCAACAAGTGAGGGGGAGAAAGTGCTAAATATACAAGTCAGCAAGCTAATTGTTCCAGCAATTACTTTCACTAAGCCACCAACCTTGAACATCATTGATCTGATCAAGATAGCAGTTGCTAAGTTGGAATTCAATGAAAAATCTAAAAAGCTTGATGTTGCAGCAGTTGGGCAAGAGCTAAATGCAAAGTGGAAGAAGCTTGATGAAAATATCAAGAAGAAATTTGGTCCAATTGAGAAGCAAGACAAGGCCTTTTCTCACTTCTGCCAGTTGAAATAAATTTCAGCTAATGAAATGAGCCTAGGGAACATGGAAAGAGGTCAACCCTCATCAATCAAGTCTCCAAAAGCCAGTGTGATATTTCAACCAAAAATGAATTATCCAAATAATTCAGACAAAAATCCACTGGACCTATCTTATGAAACCCCTAGGCCAGATGAAAAGAAGCTACTTGCAAGGTCTATTGCCTTATCCAAAGATCCTAGAGACACAATGTCAAAGAACATAATTGCTAAGATATACAGGAATGGTAAACTAATCTGTGTGGTGGCTGGATATCCACAATTTGCAGAAGCCAATAAAGAAGAAAAAGTGAGGCTCAAATAACAACAAAAGTAAGCTACTTTAGATCCTAAGAACCTAGCAAAAAAGCCTGCAACCACAGAAGTTACATTGCCTGATGTGACAACTGGAAATATGGATGAAGGAAAGAAAGAAGAACCAAAGCAAATAAAGATAAAGTTTAGATACAAAATCCATACAAAGAGGAAGATAGATTTTGATGAAGACAAGGAAGATTACATGCCAACCCAATCTACAACCACAAGCCAATCAGTCATACCTACTATGAAGGAGGTTGAATTTAAGGTTGATCCTAACATCACATTTCATGGTGATCCTATTGTTCTAAAGGACGAGCCTATAGATTAGGACAGTTTGCCTCATCCTGATCTAAACCTTCCCATTTTTTCCAAATAGAGGAGAATAAAGGAAAGAGTAGTCAAAACAGTCAAGCCTGTCAAGCTTCAGTCCAAGCAACTAGCCAAACCCAAACCTACTGTCAACAAGGGAGATCAACTCTTCATATATGATATCAAAGCATTTTCAGACATAAATCTCTATCTGGATGAGTTAGAAGAAGTCAGATCTATTGATGCCTACAAGCACCTTCTAGAGAGATTAGTCTTCAGGTATAAGGGTGGTAAAGAGATGACTTGGCCACTTCACGGAATTCTTAATGAAGACTATTCAACCTTAGTGATTGTCTTCTCCTCAAAAAAGAAAAACTTTGGATTCAACATAGTTGCCAAGAAAATGGTACTAAACAAGATTGAGGAAATAAGAAATAGTTGGAGAGGATCAAATGCACTCCCAAGAGTATTGACTATTCCCTTCACTGGAGATAGGGTAAATTTGAGGCCATACTGTATTATGGAGTTCAAGGATGAAAAGAACATTAGAAGATTCTTCATACTAGAAGATCAGCTAAAGATTGCAAACAATGAAACTCTCAAGGAGATGCAAGAAAAGATGGATCTAACAAATAATGAAGAATTATAATTTTTCAGACAACTCTAATATCAGATTGAAGAGAATGATGTGAAGCTGGGAAATAAGTTAAGGCCATTAAGGAAATGATCTAAATTTTCTCAGTCTAAAGGAGCACCTTGAAAATGATCTGTAAGAGACTCTACAAATCTTTCTTTGTGAGAATTTTCAATAAACTGCAGCACTTGTAATTTTTATCTACTTTACTGTATTCTGTATTCAAAATGTGTTTTGTTATCATCAAGTTTCTTCTAATTTATGGCTACAATTCCAGTAGACATAAATTCGGGGAGAATGTTAGGAATATGTTGTGTACTTGATGATAACTTGAACAAAATACTTAATTAAATGATTTTGTAGCTTTCAAAGGATGATCATTTCAACATCCGTTGAAAGAGTAACTTATTTCAATAAGATAAGCAGCATATTTCTACATACTTAAATAGCTTAGTGAACTAGATCTTGTTGGATTTTTAACGCAGCGGGGGCATGGCAAAACACTTTTACACATACAAAATCCAAATAAAAGCATATAAATCGTGAATAAAAATTCGAGGGATCGAATCTAACCTTTTAAAATAATTCGGAGACAACGATCAGAGATCCTTAGCAGTTGCTCCTCAAGTGTGAAGCACTCCACCGGTATCCACCAAGAAAACGATGTTAAGGAGGAGGAAGAAGGTGGAGAGAATTGGGTTTTCCAAACTTTTTAGGTTTTCGGGTTCTTTGTGGGTTAGAATAAAATAGGGTCTATAATAGTGTATTTATAGGCAAAATTTTCAGCTGAAATTTTCCCATAAATATTATTATTATTATCCCATTTATTATTCTCATTAATAATTAAAACACCTTTTAATCATTAATCCTTTTTCTAAACACTTTAGAAATAATTCTCTCTCTTGATTTAATTTCCAAAAATTAAAACCTTTAATTAATAATATTAAGAACTTTTCTTAATTAATTTATAATCAATTAAATCTCATTTAATCAATTATTAAATTTTCCAATTAATTATTTATTTCAAAAATAAATAATTATTAGCCATTATTAATTAATTCCTCCACCATTAAATCATTCTCTTTTTATGGTGTGACCCTGTAGGTTCAATATTAAGCCGATAGTAGAAATAAATAATAATAAAACTATTTTATCATTATTTATATAAATTCTCTAATTTATTAAATATGATTAATTAATTAATCACATTTATTCTACATCGTGAGTGATGCTTCTCAACATATCGCGACTATCCGGATAATATGAATTCACTGCTTAGAATACCAAGAACCTGTCAGTGAATAGTTACCATACAATAAACTCCTTCTACCCTACAATGTCCCGATTAAATACAAGGCATGGATCTCGTGTCAAGCCTATCTAATTCAATCACTTTGCTTACCATTTACTATGCGTAGTTCTATGCAAATTAGAAAATCCTTTCTAATTTCATTTACTCTGGCCAGAGATTCCTGAAGTAGCATAAGTGGATCAGCCTTGAACATTCGCTTCCTTCACTGGAAGGGGTAGATCCTTTATTGATCATACACTATCTTCGTGTACAAATTCCTATACCCAGAAGATCCCTAATAATTGTCCCTGGAGACTAAGAACTAAACCAAAGCCTAGTTCAGTGTACACAAGATGACTATGATGACCTCAAGTCTAAGGATACTTGTACAACTATCACTATGTGAACAACTACTGACACGTGAGTGAACTCCATCAATTGTTCAGCTGTGCGAGTCATGTTCAGTAAACTTATTCCATAATAAGCACCTACATACTAGCTATAGTGTCACCACACAAATGTCTATGAGAACAGACATCCTTCATAATGAAGCAAGCATAGTATGTACCGATCTTTGCGGATTATTAATTACCAGTTAGTAATCCTATGACCAGGAACTATTTAAGTTTAGAGTTATCATCTTTTTAGGTCTCACTATTATGATCTCATCATAATCCATAAAAAGCTTTACTCTAAACTATGGTATATCTTATTTAAACACTTAAATAGATAGAGCCCGTAATAAAAACAAAACAAGTCTTTATTAATATCAATGAAATCAAAACAGATTACATAAAAGTTATTCCTAAATCCTAATACATGATTGGACTTAGGACATATTCCTTTCAATCTCCCACTTGTACTAAAGCCAATCACTGTGGTATCTAATACCCATCTTGTCTTTATGACGATCAAAGTGACTTTCATAAAGTAGCTTTGTGAGTGGGTCTGCTATGTTGTTATGTGTGTCAACTCTATTTCAATACAATACAAGAAATGTTAACGCGCTCCCACTAACCCTTTTGTAAACGCATGGTTCATCTACGTTTTTGATAAAATCAAACTCTTTGATTGTCTCATCAAAACGAATGTTCCATCTTTCGAGAAGCTTGCTTTAAACTACATATGGTTCGCAGTAGCTTACATACTAGGTTTTCATTTCCCTTGGAAAGAAACCATCTGGCTATATGCCAGATCTCATAGTCGTAGTAAGCGGCAATCGCAAGCAAAATCCAAACTGATTTTAACAGGGCTACAGGTAAAAGGTTTCATCAAAGTCAATCCATTGCCTTTGTTTGAATCCTTTTGCCACAAGCCTGGCCTTATAGGTCTCCACCTGGCCATCTGCTCTAATCATTCTTTTGTATCCCGTATACATAGATTTCTTTCCGGATTTCATGGCACTATGCCATTTCTCTGAGTCAACACTACTCATAGCCTCATTATAGGTCACAGGGTCGTCATCATCAATGATCGACAACTCATTGTCATTCTCAATGACAAGGCCATAATACCTCTCAAGTTGGCGATACACTCTCCCTGATCTATGAATGTGCTGTTCCACAAAAGGTTGTTCAGTCAAAACAGGTGTTTCCACTCGATCTGTAGTAGTTTGTGCTTCTTGAACTTCATCAAGTTCAATTTTTCTCCCACTGTTTCCTTCAAGGATAAACTCCTTTTCCAAGAAGGTAGCATGTCTGGAGACAAACACCCGATGATCGATGTAAAAGTAATACCCTAAAGTCTCTTTAGGATATCCCACAAAACTACATTTTATGGATTGATATTCCAGCTTATCTGGGTCAACTTTCTTGACGTAAGCTGGACATCCCCAAATCTTAACGTGTTTAAGACTCGGTTTCCTTTCTTTCCATATCTCATACGAAGTTTGAGGAACAGATTTTGGAAGGCACCTTATTCAGTAAATAAGATGAGGTTTCCAATGCATAACCCCATAGGAATACTGGATAATTGCATAGCTCATCATGGACCGAACTATGTCTAACAAAGTTCGATTTCTCCTTTCAGATACCAATCTGGAGGAGTCCACTGGGAGACTATACCATTTACTTTGAGATAATCTAGAAACACTCCATTAAAGTATTAACCACCTCGATCTAATCGAAGAATTATAATACTATGTTTGGTTTGTTTCTCCACTTCATACTTCTATTCTTTGAACTTTTCAAAGGCCTCATACTTGTGTTTCATTAAACACATATCCGAATCCAGATCTATCATCTATGAAAGTAATGAAGTATGAAAATCCACCCATGGCTTTCTTAGACATTGGTCCACATATATCTGTGTGTACCATTCCTAGCAAATTTGCAGTCCTCTCTCCATGTCTACTAAATGGAGACTGCAGTGCCACTATAAAGTGAGATTTTCATCATCCCGTTTCTTTTATTAGTTTGTTCAATCTGAAGTAAATTATGTCACATATAAACAGACCATTATTTAAAGTACCACGTCCATAAAGAATATCATCTCTAAGAATAGAACATTCATTATTCTCAATAATAAATGAAAATCCAGCCAAGTCTAACATGGGAATAATATTCCTCACAATCGAGGGAACAAAATAACAATTATTTAGAACAATAGTCTTGCCCGTAGGCATATGTAAATGAAATAATTCTACATCTTCAGCAGCAACTCTTGCTCCATTTCCCATCAGTAGAATCAACTCCTCTTCCTCAAGAGTCCTACTTCTCCTTAGTCCCTGCAACAAATTGCAGATTTGAGAACCACAGGCGGTATCTAATACCCAAGTAGAAATTTGATTTAATGACATATTCATTTCTATCATGAACATACCTGAATCAGAAGCGGTAGTCTCACTACCCTTCTTCTTCTTCAATTCTGCAAGGTAAACCTTGCAGTTCTTCTTCTAGTGCCCCACCTTGTTACATTGAAAGCAAAAACTTTGCTCTTGGGGTCTTCAGCTTTTGGCGGAACCGGCTTTTCTTCACCTACTTTCTTCTTCTTGGAAGATTTCCTCTTCCTTTTCTTAGGATTGGATCCTTCACCAATTAGAAGAATAGAACTCTTCTTAGGGGGAAAATTCGATTCCGCAGTCTTCAACATGTTGTGGAGTTCAGGCAGGCTGACATCCAACTTATTCATGTGAAAGTTCACAACAAACTGCGAGAACGAACTCGGAAGCGATTGCAAGACCAAGTTTTGGCTCAGCTCCCCATCCATGGCAAAACCAAGTTGTCCAAGACGTTCAATCAAATTGATCATCTTAAGTACATGGTCATTCACAGATGATCCCTCAGACATCCTACAACCGAACAACTCCTTCGATATCTCATATCGAGCTGTCCTCCCTGCCACATCATACAACTCTTGTAGATGCACGAGGACAATGTGAGCATCCATATGCTCATGTTGCTTCTATAGCTCAATGTTCATGGAAGCTAGCATAATGCATTGAGCAATATTTGCATCATCTATCCACCTACGATACACAACATGTTCATCATTATGTGCATCACTAGCAGGTTCAGTAGGCTTAGGTGAGTCAATCACGTATTCCAGCTTCTCAATCCTGAGAACAATTCTCAAGTTTCGAAGCCAGTCAGCATAATTAGGACCAGTCAATTTATGAGCATCTAGTATGCTCCTGAGTGATAGTGCAGAAGACATAATGTATATTGTAAATCTGTAAATGATAAACACATAACAACACTTAGCAAATATTCGATTTTATTTTAAAACACTACATGAATCGGGTCTTTATTCATAAGTGGCTCCCACTAGTTTATCTAATTTATTCAACCCCCTACGTGAAAAATTAAGCATTCATAATGCTAGTGGGAATAGGGATCCTACATTCCATTACACGACCCCGGCTGTAGCACGAACCACCATGTAATGTTCAATAGGCAGACACCTCTTGTCAATTACATCTCATGTTATTCTCTAATCAAACTTTAGCCTCTTGAATAATTGAGTCTCGGCTGTAGCACGACAAACTCAATATTCTAAGTCAAGTCTAACCCAACATTCCGTACAGTTGAATCAGTCCCCAAAGGCCCACGGCTGTAGCACGTACCGACCTTTAGATTCTTATTCATTGTAAACATCTCTATGTAATAGACAAGTATTTCTTATTTCAAAATCAAAGCCCTCGGCTGTAGCACGAGCCGACAATGATTCAAAAATAAGAACTACTTTTCTATCATGTTGGAAGGCTATGACCAACACAAGCCCGTTGTATCATTGGCCAATTACTACTTGATATTATTTAATTTTAGAGGGATTATATTACGTTACAATCATAATCATATTATAAAGAAATTCTTCCTTTTAAATTAAATATTTCAAATCAATAATCAATAAAAAGATGATTCCCAGATCGGGTGCAGCATTGTCAAGAGGCGTCACTTAATAACCCTTTCTTACAGATAGAAATCTGTTGTTGACATAATCATCCTTTCTCTCATATCAAAAATTCATATTCAATTACTTGTTTCATAAACACAAGAATCTCATGATTGTATTCATAATATTATTCTTAAGGTTATGAAACAATTTCACTATACTAGGTTGTCTAACAAACGCCTTATGTTCATTTAAGTTCACCTAAATCTATCATCGCACGATAAACTAGGCATATATCACATATATCAACATGAATAAACATCAAGGTAGGCATATTACATCATCTAGCATATTAGTCTAAGCATTATACATCTCTATGTATCACATGAAGCATTTAAAAGCAGTTAAAACAGTAAAAAACAGCTTTAAAACACTTCATGGAAATATAAACAGTTCAAAACTTTTATATAAACTAAAATTGATCACTCCATTAGATCCGTCTCGGAATAACGAATCCAACGGTATATTGCACGCCTAAAACGGAGTTACGAAACTCCCAGAAAATCAATTTTAAAATCAACAGACGGGCTGTAACGCATTACAGGAACGCGTTACAAGCCCTGTAACGCCTTCCGGTGATGCGTTACAAGGGTGTAACGCATTCCGTGAATGCGCCACAGGTGTGTAACGCATTCCTGGAATGCGTTACACCCCTATTTTTTTTTATTTGCAGCCGCCGACAGCTTAACTCCTCGAACGACGTGCCTGACCTGACAGCCGTACATTCCAGACAGACAAGACAGCAGCAGACAACAGTACAGATCTATATATATACATACTAACAAATAATATATATATAAATATATATTTATTTAATTACGAATTTAATTGCAACAACTTCAAAAATTCAAAATAAAAAATCTATACATCATAAAATTATAAAAAAAATACCCAGACGATCTACAACACTTGTAGAACCCAGATCAACATTCAAAATTATTCTGAGAAACGATTTCTCATCAGACAAAATTAATCCATGATATAACTTGTAAAAACCATAATTAATTCATACAAGCACATAAAATTCTGAAATTTTTACCACATATCTATATGCATACAACCTTTCTCTGATACCATTGTTGGATTTTTAACGCAGCGGGGGCATAGAAAAACACTTTTACACATACAAAATCCAAATAAAAGCATATAAATCGTGAATAAAAATTCGAGGGATCGAATCTAACCTTTTAAAATAATTCGGAGACAACGATCAGAGATCCTTAGCAGTTGCTCCTCAAGTGTGAAGCACTCCACCGGTATCCACCAAGAAAACGATGTTAAGGAGGAGGAAGAAGGTGGAGAGAATTGGGTTTTCCAAACTTTTTGGGTTTTCGGGTTCTTTGTGGGTTAGAATAAAATAGGGTCTATAATAGTGTATTTATAGGCAAAATTTTCAGCTGAAATTTTCCCATAAATATTATTATTATTATCCCATTTATTATTCTCATTAATAATTAAAACACCTTTTAATCATTAATCCTTTTTCTAAACACTTTAGAAATAATTCTCTCTCTTGATTTAATTTCCAAAAATTAAATCCTTTAATTAATAATATTAAGAACTTTTCTTAATTAATTTATAATCAATTAAATCTCATTTAATCAATTATTAAATTTGCCAATTAATTATTTATTTCACAAATAAATAATTATTAGTCATTATTAATTAATTCCTCCACCATTAAATCATTCTCTTTTTATGGTGTGACCCTGTAGGTTCAATATTAAGCCGGTAGTAGAAATAAATAATAATAAAACTATTTTATCATTATTTATATAAATTCTCTAATTTATTAAATACGATTAATTAATTAATCACATTTATTCTACATCGTGAGTGATGCTTCTCAACATATCGCGACTATCCGGATAATATGAATTCACTGCTTCGAATACCAAGAACCTGTCAGTGAATAGTTACCGTACAATAAACTCCTTCTACCCTACAATGTCCCGATTAAATACAAGGCATGGATCTCGTGTCAAGCCTATCTAATTCAATCACTTTGCTTACCATTTATTATGCGTAGTTCTATGCAAATTAGAAACTCCTTTCTAATTTCATTTACTCTGGCCAGAGATTCCTGAACTAGCATAAGTGGATCAGCCTTGAACATTCGCTTCCTTTACTGGAAGGGGTAGATCCTTTATTGATCATACACTATCTTCGTGTACAAATTCCTATACCCAGAAGAGCCCTAATAATTGTCCCTGGAGACTAAGAACTAAACCAAAGCATAGTTCAGTGTACACAAGATGACTATGATGACCTCAAGTCTAAGGATACTTGTACAACTATCACTATATGAACAACTGCTGACACGTGAGTGAACTCCATTAGTTGTTCAGCTGTGCGAGTCATGTTCAGTGAACTTATTCCATAATAAGCACCTACATACTAGCTATAGTGTCACCACACAAATGTCTATGAGAACAGACATCCTTCATAATGAAGCAAGCATAGTATGTACCGATCTTTGCGGATTATTAATTACCAGTTAGTAATCCTATGACCAGGAACTATTTAAGTTTAGAGTTATCATCTTTTTAGGTCTCACTATTATGATCTCATCATAATCCATAAAAAGCTTTACTCTAAACTATGGTATATCTTATTTAAACACTTAAATAGATAGAGCCCGTAATAAAAACAAAACAAGTCTTTATTAATATCAATGAAATCAAAACAGATTGCATAAAAGTTATTCCTAAATCCTAATACATGATTGGACTTAGGACATATTCCTTTCAGATCTTTGAGGAACATTTAAGTCATGTTGACTACTAGATTGATATGCAAGATAGGTTGGTTAATTGTAAATAGTTGATGCCTTGTAATCTTGTATAAATGAAAAGAGTTAACTGTCAAGAAGATGGTCTTAACGGATGATTCACAGAGCTTCAACGGATGCTCAGATAAAACTTCAACGGATGATCTACAAAGTATCAACGGATGATCAACCACAGTTTCAACGGATGATTCAATGAAGCTTCATCGGATGTTTAAATTAAAAAGAGCAGTTGATAGTGACTTGAAAGTCACATGCGTTCGTTGTATGCAAATGGAATGTGGCAGCCTGTTTGAATGATGTTAGGTCCCAATTTGTTTGTAGAAGGGGGGGTTGAATGCAAACAATACCGTTTAGTCGAATAAAATGCGGAATAAAATTGTGAAACAAAATTCAAGTTAAATAAAACTTTTATTAAACTTGAAAGGTGTTACAACTACGGTATCGGTTACAAGGGATTAATCTCAAATCAATTATTACAAATCTAGAATAAATTCGACATGAACTTTTTCTATTTTTGTAATTAAAAGATCAAATGCTAAATGCGATTTGAGATTAAGTTCTAGGGATTTTAATCCGCTAGATTGATACACAAGAACAAGATAAGTATTTCTAGTTGATTGGATTTAACTTTACAATCTAGAAATTGATCTTGAAGTTGCAGATAAGATGAAATATTTTTCTGCTCCTTTTTCTTTTGTTCTTGAGTTTGTGTTCTGTTTTTTTTTCGATTGTGAAATAATAGACTTCTGCTCCTTTTTATCAAACAGCCGAATGTAAACATGTACTGGCATGACAATCTCTTTGGCCAGCAAGACTTTCGGTATGACAAAATTTACAACTAGCAAGACAATTAAAATGAGCTAGCAAGACTTTCGGTATGACTATTGATTGTCATACCGATTGTCATATTAGTTCAAATAAATTGTCTTGCTGAATTAATAACAGATTTTAATCTAAACAGAAATTCTAATAAGACAATTAAATGTATTGGCATGACTTTCGGTATGACTATCAATTGTCATACCGATTGTCTTACTAGTTCAAATGAATTGTCTTGCTGAATTTAAGCAGATTTTAAACCAATTAAAATCTTGTAAATCCTTAATATTAATTCTAAATTAATTAATCAATTTAATTCAATTAATCAATAAATTAATCTTTGCAGATATAATTTATTTTCTTAATTAAATTATATGACTTAATTAATTAATAGAGAATTAATACTAACCTTGAGCAGCATCCATTCTTCTGACAATCTTCTGAAAGTCACTGAGACTTATGAATCAATTCCGCCACTTCAATGCTGACACTCGATGTACTGTCTGGTTCATGAGTGACTAACTTCCGTGACGTTTCTTCATGTCTTGACTTTGATATTCTGATTGAATCCTTGTAATAAATGATACCCTGACGAGATCTCTGTCACTTGATTAAATCCACGATCTTGATTTATATCACTGAGGCATGATCAAATTCTTGAACTTCTTCCAGTGAATCTTCAAGTCTGAAGATGAACAATGTTTCTTTATTCTTTGACAGATGTTACTTTGTGAGATCTCTCTGATGATAGATCCACTATTTACTTATTACATTCTTATTTGAGTTGAGTTAAATACTCGAATAAACGAGTAGGCTATGACATATGCCTTTCAATCTCCCCCTATTTGCTTGTTAGACAATAACAACAAATACCTAGAGGATAACTCAACTAACAAATAAGAAAAAGATATAAACAGTAATGTAAAGTAAATAGCAGAAAAGTTCTGGATTATATTTAACATTTTCCAGATTCCAAATGAAATTTACAAGTGAATACAAGATAGATGTTCCTCTAGCCTGAACATATAACTACATTAGACTATCTTGATTCATAAAGCTCTAATCATATTACATTGAGTTTTGAGCTAATTGACTTCAGTTGTCTTCTCTTCTGACTTCACCTTCTTCTAAATCTTGAAGCAATTCCTTGTCAAAGACACGATCCTTTTCTGAAGTGAAGCTTGCTGGTCTGACTGGTTGAACTCCAACTGACTTCAGCTTATTCTTGAGTTGATTGTACCTTTTAACATTCTTTTCACAATAAGCTTGAATCAAGTCAGCAGCTTGAGTCTTCAACATGGATGAATATCCAGCAGTTCTCAAATGATGTTCCATCCAGACCAGATGCTTAGCTGAGTAGTCTTTAAGAGATTTACATCTAGCTGACAGATTTGAAGACAATCAGACTTAAAGAATCTCACCTGATGAGGATTGTTGACCACTTGAGGACTAGCCCTGCTGGCAAACTCTTTAAGCCTTTCTCGAAGAACTTCATTCAATTCTGAGCTTCTTTTGACTTTGTTTAAAAGAACCCAAATCTCTGACAAAGAACGATTCTCAAATAGATGAAGTGACACCTTGAATGATCCTTCACTCTGACAATATACAAAAATGCTCATCTCATTTAGGGATCTATCAAAAGCAGCTGTGATCCTTGAGACTTCAGTCTTGATAGCATTCATGTACATGTCATTGTTAGGATTTGAGATTTCCAGCTTGTCAAGAAGATGTAAGAACTGCCTATCATTGTTAGTGCTCAGCTGAGGCATATCAAGTACTCTCCTAGCTTCATCCCATTTTTCACCAATCTTTAGTCTGACATCTCTTCTCCTTTCTTGAGCCTTAATGTCATGAAGACGTTGCTTTTGAAGAGTTTCTGTTCTTTGAATGTCTTTTCTCATGTCAATGATCTGAGAGACCTTCTTGAGTTCAGCTTCTTTTCTTTTCATCTCTGACTGCTCCTTCTGAAATTCTTTCTCAAATATAGGATCCACTTGAGCTTCTTCTTCCCATTCTCCAAAATCACTTTCCTCTTCAGCTTCAAATAACCCATCTTTATCTTCCTGAACTGGTTCAGTGGGAATGTCAAAAATATCAAAGTCATCCTGTTCTCCACTGTAGTAGACATCATCAGCCTTTCCTTTGTTTCCAGTAGAGGTATCTTTTTCTTTCCCTTTGGCACTACTCCCTTTCTTCTCCCCCTTAGTTGAGGGATCCTCTACTGACTTTCCTTTGGAACCTCCATCACCTCCAGAGCCTGATCCTCCACCAGACGGTCCTTCAAAATAAGTTCTTTGTTCTTCATTAGGGCAATGAGAATTCTTGATCATGAAATATAGGTGCTTCATCCCTTCATTGAGATGTTCCATGCCCGTCTCTATCTTTAGAAATCTTGAGGAGTCCAGTGAATGATTCATCTCAACGAGGTCTTCAAGAGAAGTCATTCTTGTGTGTAGAGAGCAGAAGTTGGATATGTCATCAGCTGATAAAGTTGGAGTGTCCTGAATAGAATTGAGCTTTGGTATTACAGTGGTCTTTAGATCTGAGATGTCATTCCTTATGATTGCAAGCTGATTGTTGACAGAGGTGGAAGAAGAAGACCGTTCAACCACTTGTGCTTTGAATGCTTGAGCTTCAGCTTGGCTTTTAGCAAGTTCTTCTTTTAGGGCAGCAATCTGAGCTAACAGGTTTACAGTATCAGTGTCTGTGTGTGCTCTCACCTGAATTTCACTCGTGTTTGGTTCACTCACCTCACGTGCATGTGTTTCTCTCAATATAATTGCTCGTGAGGAGTCTTCCTGTTGCTGTTCTTCTGTACCTGCATTAAAAATCACCCTAGCCTCTTCAAGAGAGGTCAGTGGTGGTGCAATGGGAATTCGCGAGTCCCGATCCTCAGTCAATACTATCAAATCTTTTGGAATAGATGTCTGAATTGCTTCAGGGATAGATTGACCGAGTTGCCCTCCACTTTCTCCAGATAAATCTGCGAGTGGAGAATCCCATAAGGGAGCCAGAGGTGTTGGATCTGGGAGGGGAGAAAATGACTCTATTAAAGATGGTGGAGAGTCAGATTTTCCCTCTGAAGCATGTGACTGCTCTTCTGCCGTAACTATGGCAGGCACTGTAACCGACTCTACGTGCACTCCTCGCTGTGTGTCCTGAGTATGATCTGGGGAAGTGTATGGTTCCATTGTGAGTAATGGAATTGTGCTTGACTCAGTACAAGATGCCATGGCCCTATGGCGAATTTCAATAGATGCATCCTGTTGAGAGAATGCCTCTAGTAACTGTTCATTGGCCATTTCAAAGTCCATGTCCTGTTGGGAGGACAAGGATGGGCTTTCAGATGCCTCAGAATATGTTCTTCTTTTCTTAGGAGGAGGCAGAGCTGAGGGTTTACTCATATTTAACAATGTACTACTTCCTAGTAATCTTCTGGGTAACATTTTAGACAGTGTGGGAGAGGTTGAGATAGAATGTGACTCTGTGTTTGGCTCTATGACCTGGGATTGAAGCTGTGGTTCTACAACTTCATGGTCAGCCCTATCAACCACTGGGGGTCTTTCAACAGAAGTAGGAAGGGAGTGAGAGTGAGGAATTACTACCTGTAATGGAAGAGCATCTGATGTTTGAGGAGCCTGGGTGGCTTGAACCACTGGAGGTTGAGGTTGCTGTTCATGGCCGGGAAGATTGAAAATAGGTAAAGGAATATAAGTGGCCATGAAAGCAGATACAAGTACTGGAACTTGCATGAATTTGAAGGTTGTGTCTTGGCGAGTGTAAATCTTTTTGCTAACTGGAGGGGGTTCGGTTACTGCAGAGTTAGCAAAAAGGGCTTTGTGTTCAGGGGTGAGAAGATGATGTGCTATAAGCATGAGAAAACGAGCATAGTAATATGATACCCTACGATTTGTAGAATGATCACGTAAAGCAGAAGTTAGACGTCTCAAGAGAATGGGAAAAAGTAGTTTGCCAAAATTGATCCTTTGATTGAAAACAACCGCCAGACCAATATACTGCAGAGTGGAAGTGATGTTATGAAAATTGGATTTTGTGCAGTTGGCAAACACTTTGGAAAGTGTATCGAAGAAAATATCCCATTCAGACAGCAAATTTGATTTAGAAAGTTTGGTTAAATTGATCACCCCCTGATAGTGAATAGCATTGAAAAAATTTGTGATATCATTTTCAGAGGGTAAATTACAGAAATTGTCTAGTGGAAAATTTAACGCACGATTGACGACTGTTTCATCAACTACATACTGTGTGTTTACGACGGTGAATGAAAAAGATTTTGAATCATCGGCCACAGTAGAGGTTGTGCAAATCAGTCTAAGTAGATCGACGTTTAAAATCACATTTGATTTAATAGCAGAGCTAACAATCGAATGGTCATTTAAAAATCTAATCCATGGCTTAAATTTTTCAACATCACATTTTTCCGGATTAAAATAACCAACCTGATTATGCGCGACAATTTGGAAATTGAGAGCCATTTAAAATAATAATAAGACACACGCTTTTCAGAATTTTAAGAATAATATTAAGAAAAATCGAATTAATTAAATTAATTTAATAATTCGAATTAAATTAATTATAATCGAAAAATTTAGACAGAAATGTATCTCGTTAAAATTCTTAACTCACAAACGCAGTTTTGAAAAACCAAAAGACACAAATCAGAAATTAAAATAAAAATAAAAAGTTCAAAATCAACAAACACAAATTGAATTTGAAGGGGCAAACTGATATATATAAAAAAAAAATTTGAAAATTTTGACAGCACTCCTGTATGTATATATATGTAAGTATATATCACAGGAGTGAAGATTCAGTTTGCTGAGTAAAAACTCGAGCAAGGAAGGAAGCAGTTCGAAGAGAGAGAAGAGAGAAACTGAAGACAAAAACTGTTCAAATTTTTGAGAAGAAATGAACTGTTGAAAATGGTTTAAAACAAAACAAACAAACTCCTTTATATGACAGCTGGTATGACAATCCTGGATTGTCATACCGATTGTCATACCAGGCAAAAGAAGGAAAAGAAAAAATCAACAGAAATAAAGGAAATAACAAAATAAACACTGAGTATATATAACTGGTATGACAATCTGATAGTCATACCGATTGTCATACCAGTATAAAATAAAAGAAAATATATATATATATATTGTTTATAACTGGCAAGACAATTGATAGTCATACCGATTGTCTTGCCAGTATAAACTATACTGAAAAACACTAATATGATAATTATATAGCGAAATGACTTTCAGCAAGACAATTTCAATTGTCTTGCCGATTGTCATTTTAGTAGAAATACAATCAAATATGTACAGACTCTATAAATGTACTGAAATTATATTACAAAATGGTAAAACTGAAATTCAGACCTATAATATTTACAGAAACAAAGACAATATATCAGAATTTATTATTTTTTATTCCAAAAATAGATTTCTATTGAATTTTAGCAAATAAAATTCATAGTAAAATATTTTTAGAGGAAATAAAATATTCTGAGATATTTTAAATTAACAAGTAGGGAAAATAAAAATAGATAAGATAATATATATTACATAGAAATAAGCAAGAAATATGATAAAATGATAAAATAAATTTGCAAATGAATTTTTCATTTATGAAAAATTCATTTGTAAATTCATTCAAGAACAGATCACAGATATTAACTAAATTAATCACTAAAACTATTCAACATGCCCAATTTACCAACTAATCTGGTAAATGTGGATTCGTCAAGTGGTTTAGTGAAAATATCTGCTATTTGTTCTTCTGTTGGAACAAAAAATAGTTCAACAGTACCATTCATGATGTGCTCTCTAATAAAATGATACCTGATGTCAATGTGCTTTGTCCTCGAGTGCTGCACAGGGTTGTTGGTGATGGCTATTGCACTTGTATTGTCACATAAAATAGGAATCTTGTTCAATACAGAGCCATAGTCTCGTAGTTGGTTCCTAATCCACAAGATCTGAGCACAGCAGCTTCCAGCAGCAATATATTCAGCCTCGGCCGTTGAGTTGGAAACTGTTTGCTGTTTCTTGCTGTACCATGAGACTAGCCTGCTTCCTAGGAATTGACAACTTCCTGAGGTGCTTTTCCTATCAACAACACTTCCTGCGTAATCTGAATATGTATATCCAACAAGGTTAAAACCAGATTCTTTAGGGTACCAAATACCTAGATTTGGTGTTCCCTTAAGATATCTTAAGATTCATTTAACAGCAACGAGATGAATATCTCTAGGATCCGCTTGGAACCTTGCACATAAACATGTAGCATACATAATATCTGGTCTACTTGCAGTAAGATAGAGTAACGAGCCAATCATACCTCTGTAGCTTGTGACATCTACCTTAATGGAGTTTTCACATGGTCCAAGCTTGACAGCTGTAGTTGATGGAGTCCTTGCTGATGCAGAATCCTCTAGATTGTACTTTTTGAGGAGTTCCTTGAGATACTTGGATTGACAAATAAATGTTCCATCTAACCTTTGATTTACTTGTAATCCAAGAAAGAACTTCAGCTCTCCCATCATGCTCATTTCAAACTTGCTGTGCATTAACTTAGCAAATCTCTTACAGAGATTATCATTAGTAGACCCAAATATTATATCATCCACATAGACTTGGACTAATATAGTATCCTTCTTATGTGTTTTAGAAAAGAGAGTTTTGTCTATGACACCTCTAATAAAGCTATTTTCAATAAGAAATTCAGAGAGAGTGTCATACCATTTTCTTGGAGACTGTTTTAGCCCAAAGATAGCCTTGAAAAGAAAGAAGACAAAATCCAAATGATCTGGATCTTCAAAACCAGGAGGTTGCTCTACATATACCTCTTCATCCAGCTTTCCATTCAGAAAGGCGCTCTTGACATCCATTTGATAAACTTTAAAGTTTGAAAATGCTGCGAATGCCAGAAATATCCTGATGGCCTCAAGTCTAGCCACTGGAGCATAGGTTTCATCATAATCAATGCCTTCAGCTTGAGAATACCCTTTAGCTACCAGTCTTGCCTTGTTTCTTGTAACCACACCATCTTCATCTAGTTTATTCCTGAATACCCATCTAGTACCAACAGCTTTCTTGTGTACAAGCCTAGGTACCAGTTTCCAGACTTGTTGACTTTCAAACTGATTGAGTTCATCTTGCATAGCAATCACCCAATCTGGATCAGTCAGTGCTTCTTCAATTTTCTTAGGTTCCATCTCAGAAAGAAATCCTGAGAACAGACACTCATTTTGAGTAGCACGTCTAGTTCTGACTCCAACATCTGGATCACCAATAATCAACTCAAAAGGGTGAGCTTTATTCCAGACAGTCTGTCTTGGAAGATTTGATCTTGATGATTCGCCTTGAAATTCATTGTGATGTTGTGTCCTACTAGATGATCCTTCAGCATCTCCCCCTGAGTTGTTGCCATGTTGACTTGAAGATTCTCCGTCAGTAGCAGTGGTATCTCCATTGTTGCCAAAGTTTCCATCACTATTACCTTGAGTATCATCAGGATTAACAGGTTCTTCACCAGCAACAACCTCAGGTACTTGACCATGTTCTGATTCTGAATCTGACGTATCATTAAACTTCAGTTTCTCAGAAGGATCTTCAGTTTGGATACTAGGGAGTTTAGTGTCATCAAATGTAACATTGACACTTTCAGTTACTTTGTGTTGATCAATGATATACACTCTATATGATCTTCTTCCATATCCAACAAAAATACCCTCATATGCCTTTGCCTCGAACTTACCACGACGATCATCTCCATCCTTGAGCACGAAACATCTGGCACCAAATACATGAAAGTATTTGATAGAAGGTTTCTGTTCTTTCAAAATCTCATAAGGAGTTTTAATGAAGTCTTTGTTGATTAGAGTTCGATTCTGAGTATAACATGCAGTATTGACAGCTTCAGCCCAAAAGTACATTGGAAGACCTGATTCACTTAACATCGTTCTTGCAGCTTCAATCAATGTACAATTCTTCCTTTCTACCACTCCATTTTGCTGAGGGGTTCTAGGAGCTGAAAATTGTCTGGTAATCCCTTTGTCTGTACAGAATCCATTGAGAAGTGCATTCTTGAATTCTGTCCCATTATCTGACCTTATTGCTCTAACAGGGACGTTAGAATCTAACTCAATCATTTTGATATGATCAATCACAACTTGTGGTGTTTCATCCTTAGAGTGAAGAAATAAAACCCACGTATACTTGGAATAGTCATCAACTATCACAAGACAGTAACACTTCTTTGACATAGAAAGGATATTAACTGGACCAAATAAATCCATGTGCAATAATTGCAGAACACCAGTTATGGAAGATGTGTCAGTGCCTTTGTGACTTGCTTTCTTTGACTTTCCTTTCTGGCAAGCCTCACATAGTCCTTATGGAGAGAATTCCAGCTGAGGCAGACCTCTTACCAATTCTCTTTTGACAAGAGAATTCATTGTTTTGAAATTGAGATGAGAAAGTCTCTTGTGCCATAGCCAACTCTCATCTGACGATGCCTTTGCATAGAAACAATTGACTTCAAGATTGCTTCCAGAGTTCATGTCAGCTACGAACAGATTTCCTTTCCGAATTCCCATTAAGGAGGGTTTTTCATTTTTCTTGTGCAGAATCTGACACTTCAGCTTGTCGAATAAAACATTGTAGTCGTTGTCACAGAACTGACTAATGCTAAGCAGATTGTGTTCAAGTCCTTGCACAATATATACATTTTCAATGATAACATTTCCAGCTAGCAAATAGCCATATCCCTCCGTTAAACCTTTACTGTTATCTCCAAAGGTAACCACTGGGCCAGCTTTCTCAACCACATTTGATAGCAGGGCTCTATCTCCGGTCATATGTCTTGACGATCCGCTGTCAAGAATCCACACTACCGGTTGTACCTGTTTAATGCCCTGCAATACAAATGGATTAGACCTTCTTCGGAACCCAAGCTTGGCTGGGTCCGGCATACTTGTAAAATTGGCCTTTATCAGGCAAAACAACATTCTTAATTTCAATATTCTCAACGTTCTCAATGACTGAACATTTGACCTTGTGAACAGCCTTGACAAATTTCTGTTTAGGCTTAGGCAAAAATGTCTCCTTTCTAGCTTTAGGAGGACTAGCAGTCTTAGACCTATCATGCTTTCTATTATTCACATGCTGACGAGGAGTAGTCTTATCATTAGAAACATGCTTACCATTAAAATAAGCAAACAACAGATTAAAAGCACAAGACATACAATCAGGAACACCACATGCTTTATGAGAAGGATTAACAATAGGCAACTTATGCATGGTAGACATGGCATTTGTGTTATCCAACTCATGTGTGTCTGAGTTAGTCTCAGTTGCTTTCACAACCTTGACTGGAACTTTTGACACACTTGACTTGGAGACAGCTTTCCCATTAGCATTATCTTCAGCACAGATTTCTTCTTGAATAATAAAAGAGGTCTCATCAAATGGTTCAGCAATTGATTCTTTATAGAGGGGTTCATCAACACCCTTAAGCATATGTGGTACTTCCCTGCCTTTAGCACATACATGAGGAGGGGAGTTTATGCCTAATTTTCCAATAGCAGCATTGTAATCACAACCTATTCCATGTGTTTGATTAATATCTTGCTTATTGTAAAACTCTTTGGACTTCGAACAAGAATTAAAGTAAGCTTTAACCTTAGCCTCAAGACCGGTGATCTTGTCTTTGAGAATAGTTTTGAGTTGTCTATAACAGTCAACTCTATTCTCTAGAAAAGATACTTGTTCTTTTAGTTTATCTTGATTAATGTGCACAAGTCTTAATTCATTGACCTCTTTCTCAAGGTCTTTGATTTGTTGATTTAACAATTCATTATCATGACGAGCACAATCTAAGGAACCTCCTAGATGATAAACTAATTCAGCATCAGTAAATTTTACCTCTTTTCTTGACGATGAGGTGCTTGCATTACTAGCCATGAGAGCAAGATTCCCAACTTCTTCATCTTCACTGTCAGTATCATCCCAGCTTCTTCGCTTTGCCAGGTACGCCCTTTCAGATTTACTCTTCTGATTAGAATCGTAAGAGTTCTTCCTAGCTTGTTTTGGCTTCCTGCATTCTGTGGCAAAGTGTCCCAACTCATTACAGTTGAAGCATCGAATGGTGCTTCGATCAACCATCCCTGTTTTATACCCACCACTGCTGGTGTTAGAGGATGAAGATCCACCTTTCAGGAATCTGTTGTAGTTGGACTTGTACTTGAACTTGGGATTCCTTTTGAATCTGACATTTGAGAATCTCTTGACAATCAGGGCCATTGACTCATCCTCCAATTGCTCCAGTTCTTCCAAGGAATAATAATCATCTCCTGATTGATTTGTAGTAGGAGAATCAAATTCTGCTACTATCACATTATCTTCAACCTTGGAAGACTGTACCATTCTTTCTGACTGTTGAGATTGTTGTTGATATTGTGGTTGTTGTTGTTGTTCATCAGCTACTAGAGCAGTAGACGTGCTGACCACTCTTCCTTTCCCGTAAACTTCCTTCTGCTGAATCTGCTCCAACTCATAAGTCTTTAACACACCATAGAGCCTTTCCAAAGAAATCTCACTCAGATCTCTTGCTTCTCTTATGGCAGTGATTCTATGTTCGAGATGAGTTGGCAGTGTTAAAAGGAACTTTTTGTTGACCTCCCTGATGGAATAGTATTTACCATTAATGTTCAGGTTGTTGATCAATGCATTTTACCTCTCAAACACTTCAGTGATTCCTTCTCCTGGATTGGATTTAAAGTATTCATACTCAGAGGTTAGGATTTCTAGTTTATTCTCCCTAACTTCCTCTGTGCCTTCATTAATAATCTCAATAGTTTCCCAGATATGTTTGGAATCTTTACAATTCATCACATGTCTATTCATCAGGGGATTAAGGGAATCTACTAAGATTAATTGAAGGCTAGCATCCAGGGAAGCTTCTTCTATTTCAGCAGGAGAGAAGTCCTCAGGATCCTTCACATAAGTTCTCGCTTTGGTGATCACCACATCATTTTCTATTACCTCTGGTTCCATAACCATAGGAATTTTTGGACCCTTCTTCAACACTTGCAAATATTTGGGATTAGCAACCTGTAAAAACAGTAGCATCTTCTTCTTCCACATAACATAATTTTCTTTATCGAAAAGTGGAATTTTAACGGTTCCAACTTTTTGTGTAGTCATTATGAATTTTTTTTGATTGAATAAAAAATTCAAGAAGTGAAAGAAACACAAAAGTCTAGGATCTAGATTTGTACGTTAATCAGAAGGCTCTGATACCAATTGTTAGGTCCCAATTTGTTTGTAGAAGGGGGGGGTTGAATGCAAACAATACCGTTTAGTCGAATAAAATGCGGAATAAAATTGTGAAACAAAATTCAAGTTAAATAAAACTTTTATTAAACTTGAAAGGTGTTACAACTACGGTATCGGTTACAAGGGATTAATCTCAAATCAATTATTACAAATCTAGAATAAATTTGACATGAACTTTTTCTATTTTTATAATTAAAAGATCAAATGCTAAATGCGATTTGAGATTAAGTTCTAGGGATTTTAATCCGCTAGATTGATACACAAGAACAAGATAAGTATTTCTAGTTGATTGGATTTAACTTTACAATCTAGAAATTGATCTTGAAGTTGCAGATGAGATGAAATATTTTTCTGCTCCTTTTTCTTTTGTTCTTGAGTTTGTGTTCTGTTTTTTTTTCGATTATGAAATAATAGACTTCTGCTCCTTTTTATCAAACAGCCGAATGTAAACATGTACTGGCATGACAATCTCTTTGGCCAGCAAGACTTTCGGTATGACAAAATTTACAACTAGCAAGACAATTAAAATGAGCTAGCAAGACTTTCGGTATGACTATTGATTGTCATACCGATTGTCATATTAGTTCAAATAAATTGTTTTGCTGAATTAATAACAGATTTTAATCTAAACAGAAATTCTAATAAGACAATTAAATGTATTGGCATGACTTTCGGTATGACTATCAATTGTCATACCGATTGTCATACTAGTTCAAATGAATTGTCTTGCTGAATTTAAGCAGATTTTAAACCAATTAAAATCTTGTAAATCCTTAATATTAATTCTAAATTAATTAATCAATTTAATTCAATTAATCAATAAATTAATCTTTGCCGATATAATTTATTTTTTTAATTAAATTATATGACTTAATTAATTAATAGAGAATTAATACTAACCCTGAGCAGCATCCATTCTTCTGACAATCTTCTGAAAGTCACTGAGACTTATGAATTAATTCCGCCACTTCAATGCTGACACTCGATGTACTGTCTGGTTCATGAGTGACTAACTTCCGTGACGTTTCTTCATGTCTTGACTTTGATATTCTGATTGAATCCTTGTAATAAATGATACCCTGACGAGATCTCTGTCACTTGATTAAATCCACGATCTTGATTTATATCACTGAGGCATGATCAAATTCTTGAACTTCTTCCAGTGAATCTTCAAGTCTGCAGATGAACAATGTTTCTTTATTCTTTGACAGATGTTACTTTGTGAGATCTCTCTGATGATAGATCCACTATTTTCTTATTACATTCTTATTTGAGTTGAGTTAAATACTCGAATAAACGAGTAGGCTATGACATATGCCTTTCAAATGATTTAGAGAACAAAGAAGCATTCCCATTTCCATGCTAAACATGTGATATTCAAAGATGCTAGAAAGAGAAGTGTAGTAGCATGAAGTTAGACTAGATAGTTTATCTTATTATCTTGTCTTTTTATCATATAACTTGGTGATATATATACCAAGTGTAGCAAGTTGAATTGAATCTAAGAAAGTAAGCAATTACCTGAGAAATAGATAAGGCAAAATATGTAAAGAATTTCTCAGTTCTTGTTGTTCAAACTTGTAAGCAACTGTGTATATTTTGTAACACAGAGTTCTCTACTCAATATATATCCCTGGTGGAAAAGTTCAGTCCACCAGAAAGTTTTTAAATACTTGTATTTAAATGCTTTGTGTTTTGATTTCTACTTTACTTTTAATCCGCACTATTACAAAATCAAACATAGTTATTTATTTGTATAAGAACAGTTCTTAAAATTGAAATGAAGCTAGAATTCCATTCAACCCCCCTGTAATTCTTGTATAGATTGTTTGGGAATAACAACAGATTTAAGAGAAAACTAAAACAAATATATGACTCTCAATTTCTAGTTTTAGTAAATACTAATAAAATAATTAGCAAATTACAGTTGCACTATGTTTATTGTTAGGTGTTGAAAGTAGTAAAGATATGCATGTAGCCACTGCTTCAAAAGATAAGACCATAAGGCTTGTGGAAGGTAAATTTATTTTTCATATCCCTAAAGCAAGGCTACATTCTACAGACTGAGACTACAATAATAGTGTCATTTTTATCAATAGTTTATTGCAGAAGATAGTCTGAATCATCCTGTGAATATTAGATCATTTAGATCATTGCGCGAACATAATGCCTTTGTTCAATCCATCGCGGGACAAATGTCCGGAGATATGGGCACTCTATTTTTTTATTTACCTGCACCAAGCAGCTTGCTGCTAAATATATCACACTAAGTTGATGCACCTATGAACAATCCTCTCTTTTTCTTCTGTTCAATCTTCAATAACTTCCAGAATATTTACGAATATATCTTGAGTAAGCAAATGGCCATTAATATTGTCCAAAACAAGTAAAAGAAAGCTTTTGCATTTAGCAAAAAAAAAAAAGAAAGCTTTTGCACTCTCCAATGCAAGTTTGATTGATCAGGTTCGTCACTGCCTCCAAAAATTTCAGTTCAAAATAAATAAATTTGTGATACCTGAATTTTGCAATGTAGTAATTGTTCTTGATTTTCAATAACGTAATCAGGATCATCATCCTTCCTACGTCAATGCCTTCCGATATCAGCAACATAGATGGTCTTGTGGTCCCGACAATGTTCAGTTTGTAAAATAGAACAGAAATTCCTTTAAAACCAAACCAAACACAATGCACCTTCTCTGGAACCCGAAGACTTTCAACTCTCAGGGCTCATTATACTGTCCCAAAAATCTATTCCTAATTCTTCTTAAAGAAGCCCTATTATTGCTGCTCCATAAAACAAAAAAAATTTGAATAAGAAGCAAAAACAATATCGAGGAGCAATGAGGAAGAACTATAACATCTATTCTGCTGTTTCGTATTGACCAGTCTTCATAAAAAATAAAAAAAATACTAAACAATATACAGGGAAATATATAGATACATAACATGTAATATATGTTAGATAAATTAATTGAAATGATATGAATAACCTGTGGAAGGGACAAATTTGAGTTTGAATTGTAGGTGTGATTCAAATGAAGCAATACAAGTCTGCTTAATAGTTAAAACCACAACTAAACCCTTAATCTTGTCATGTCGTCGCACAAATGCCATCACTTCTCTAAAAACCCTAGCCGACTAAAAAATCACAATAAATTTATGTTAATCAAAGAAAACATGCCTTTATGTTTAAATTAGAGCAGAGAAGTAAATATTTACCACTAAAATCGAGCAAAAGAACTAAAGCTCCAATTTGAAGCTCTCAAATCCAGCAATGTCATTTAAATTGAAAAATCAGTAACTACCTTTAAAATACATCAACACATATGTGTGTATATTTAAACATGAAGTAATTTCAATTTCACCGAATCTTCAATTTCATTTTTGATTCATCCTCGAGAGAGAAATGAGAGAGTCGATGGGAGAGAGTATTTGTATGAGTTACTTTTGTTTGTCCAATAATTCATTTAGGGGGGAAATTGCCGCCTTATAATTCACCAAGTAAATTATGTATTGTTTTATATTTTAATTTTTTAATTTTTAATTTTTAATTTAATTAATATAATATTATTTATTAAATAGAAAATAAATAAAGTAACTTTTATATTTATGTACAATTTATTTTTATAAATTTTATTATATTATATATTACATTTTACATTCACTAATAAATTAAAATATAATTGTAATACTAATTATTGATATTTTTTCACTTAAATATTTTAAAATTTAAAAAAGTATCTAATGTAACACCAGGTGTTGGTGTTACATGTCATGAAACACCGGTATTTCTCTGCAACACTAACTTTATAGTTGTTGTAACACTAATTGAGAGGTGCTACAATAGGACACAAATTTCTTACTTAATGTAAAGGCGTAGTGACCATTCTTGCTACAACTTGAATTCGAAGTTTCACGTCAAGCTAAAGACGTAAAACAAGCACTTCGTGGGAGGCAACCCACGCATTCGAAGTATATTTGCTTAAAAAATGAGAATTTATTTTACAGAAGCCAGGCGCGTCCGCGCCCTACCCAACCACGCTCGCGCGTGCTCTCTGGAAAAAAAACAAAAAATAGTAAAATTCAAAAATAAAATACCCAAGCCCTACACGAATTTTACTCTAACCTTACCCATTATTCTACAGCCTTTATAACTCAACCCCTTTATATATCCCTCCTATATATTCATATTTCTCTATACACATCCATCTTATATACATACAAACCATATCTCTACATACACTACTTACACCCAAATCACATTCACTTGTTTAATTATGGCACCTAAGAGAGCAAGAGTTACGGGTAGTAGTAGCACTCATCTCTCTTCTAACCAGGACTTTAGTATGGGTGCTAGTGATAATAAATTCACTTCATCGGAGGCACAAGCAGAATTTACTCGATTGATGTCTAAACTAGTGGCAAAGGAGAGGGGATTCTTGCCTACGGCTCAATATGGGAAGCTATTGGAGATGATTCCAGAGAAAGGTTGGGAGAGTTTTTGTGAGGTACCATCTGCGGTTCTATTGAGCATTGTGCGGGAGTTTTATGCCAATGCTAAGGCTGAGAAGAATGGATTTTCTGTGGAACAGGTATGCGAGGGCACAACTGAACCGCTTACCTTCCCTGCTTCTGCCATGAACAGGTATGCGAGGGCATGGAATTTTTTTATATGTGCTAATATTCTACCTTCTTGGCATTCGCATGAGGTCACTGTGGACCGTACCATACTCTTATGGGGGATTCTGAATGAGGAGTATGTTGATCTTGGTTATCTCATTCATCAGAGCATGCTTCAATTTCTACGAGGGAAGCCGACAGGGGCGATTCTTCATGCCTCTGTTGTTACTAAGTTGTGCACATCTGTGGGTGTTAGATGGTCTGAGCATGAGCAGTTACAGATGCCGAGTGCCCCTATTGATGTTTCTACGATTTCTCGGATGGTGGAATGGGATGGCAGTTGGCCCCATGAGAAGAGGTTGGGATTTATTATTGATGGTTCAGAGGGTGGCCGCCCGGATACTCCCAGTTTTTCCCGTACATAATAGGCAGCTGCTAGGTCCTCTTGTTTGCGGTAGATAGTTGATAGGTATTGTTAGGTCACACACACACTGTAGAGGGGGGTGAATACAGTGTATAGTACAATCAAATCGAACTTTAATAACTCAAGTAACAGAAAATAAACTTTATTGAAACAATAAACTCTGTTACAGTATGGAACTGTTCTCTCTCAGTGATGAACAAATATCACGAGAGCTGCTAGGGTTACAATGAATAATCTTCTTGATTGTGATAATACTTATAGTGTAAACCCTATGTCTGTGTTTATATACTACACAGTTACAAGATAATCGCTAATTGATATGGAATATAATTCTGCTTCCTAAAATATATCAATCAGATATCTTTTCTTCCAAGTATTCTATTCTTCATAGAATTCCTTCTTCATGCATATCTCTTCTTATGTTTGTCTCGATCTTCTTTCCTTTAACCAGCTGCCTTCCTTATCTAATTGTCCTTCAATACTTAAGTTCTGATATCCATCTTCTAATAATTATCTCCTGATAATTTAAGTACTGATATCCTTAAGTCCTGACTTTCGATAAGTACTGATTTATCCTGTTTAAGTAAGATCTGAAAACTAAACATAAATCACATTAGCCATGTCATTATCAAATATATCTAACAATCTCCCCCAACTTGTAAATTAGCATAATATACAAGTTTAACAGATATTTGATGATGTCAAAAACATTAAGTACAAATGCATGAGAATTTGACTAGATAACTACAACTTATAGTCCTTAAACCTTTACCAATCTTTAACTTCTGATAACAACTTCAGTATGTATTCATATCAGAATTTAAGCAGTTGTAGATCTTGACTTGGCTTCATCTTCTGATCTCTCTGATGTCAGGAGTTGTTCTGAGATAGTTCTTCAACAAACATCTCTCAGCATATCTGAGTTCATCAACCATCCTCCTTTTAGCATCTTTAAGTTCTGCAGTATCTTCACCAATTTGAAAGATTGCAGCCCTGAGATCATTAATTTTAGCTTTCTTTATATCCTGATCCAGTCTGATCAAATATGCCTTATCAGACTCAAGATTGAATTCCACAGCCCTGTAACCCAGAAAGGTAGTTATAATCTTGGCAGTATTGGGCTTCATCTCAACTATATCACCCTTGTGATCTCTGTACTTTGGAAGATATATGATGTCAGACTTAACAGAATAAAGCCTTTTCTGTCTCTGAATCAGATTCTTCAAATAGTTTACAGCACTTTCTGTTATTCTGTCATTCACTTGAAGTAAGAATAATACATGCTCCGGTTCTTTAAAATACTTCAGTGGAATGGCATTTTCCCTTATATGATAAACCCTATCATTTGTCATAAAGTACAACAAGATGTGTTCTTTCAAGTAGGTATGGTAAACCATTTGTACAGATTCCAGTTGATTCAATCTCTCAGGAGTTGCTCCAATACTTGGTTCACTTAAGGAAGTTGGATCATTGGTAGTGTTTTGTATTCTTCTTTCATCAGCACTTCCCAGTCCAGTTTTATCTCTTGCTTCCTTTCCAGTAACCACTCTTGCTTCAAAACCACTTGCAGCAGTCTTCAAAGGTTGAGTCTGTTTGGCTTTAGTGAATCCTGGTAGGAGTGTCTTTGATTTATCAGAACTAACTATTTCTTGACTCTGAACAACTTGAGCCATGTCAGAGGTTGTCTTAAAAACTTTTCTTGAAGTCAGAGCAAGATCAACATCTTCATCAGTAATTTCTTCATTCACAGGAGGCACATAAACCTTGATAGGTTCACCAACTTTCTCTTTGCCCTTGGACCTTGGATCTATCTGCAGTTGTGATTTAGCCATGGTTGCTTCAGAATTTGTCCTTTCTTTTATCACAATGCCTTTGAGTTTTGGAAGTGTCTTTTTACCAGAAGCTTCAGATTTAGATTTGACTTTTTCTGATTTAAGTCTGGCTTCTTCTTCCATTAGACTCTCCAAGTCTATTCCTGGATTTTCCTGAAGAAATAACTGTCTTGACATTTCTTCATCAAGATCTAAAAGTTCATCAGAACTTATCCTTTTACCAGTAGCAGAAGTAATTCTTTTTCCAGCATCAGAACTTGTCTTGTGACTTATGATTTCAGCTTTTCTTGATGAGAAACCTCTACCTTGACTATGACCTCCACCCATTACAGAGTTTCATCGGTCATCTTTTTCATCATCCTTCCCCTTCAGTGTCTTATTAGTTTTGAATTTGGACTTAATTACTTTCTCCCCCTTTTTGGCATCAGCAGGTAAGAGAAGAGAGACAAGCAATTCCACTGAGGCTTGGATTTCATTAAGTTGAGATTGCTGAGAAGCTTGATTTTTCAAAATATTATCAATCTGAGATTGTTGTTTCTCTTGAGTCTTCTCAATATAAGCAACTCTGTCAAAGGTAGGTTGGAAGAATTTTTTCTTGTCAAGTTTCTGAACTTGTTCTTGCTTGATTAATTCTTCCTGAATTTTATGTAACTCTGCATGAGTAGTGGAATGGAGACCTTGTATATGGTTAGTACTCAATGCAGTGACTCGAAGCTGTGTTTTGAAATCATCAGTAATTAACATCTCATCAGCTTTGGTCAAATGCTCAGCAAGATTCTTTACAGATGGAACACAGGTAACTGAGTTCCATTCCTTAGTCCACTCATGTCCTGCAGGAGTTTCACTCCAAGGCACTGGTGCTTCTCTTGTAATAAACTTCTTAACTAGTTCACTTTTGTGAACAGTTGGCTGAGGTGCATGTCCTGAAGGACCTGCTTCATCAGCATCTGTATGTGGAGCAGCATCACCAGTATCATCAGCATGTGCAGCATCAGAACTTACAGAATCAACATCTTCTGATAAAACAACACTATGAAAAGCAATTGAGGCTTCAGCATCATCCTCTAAGTGCTGATCTGGTTCCAAGTTCTGATCAACAGCCATATCCTGATGCTCACCTATATTCTGACCATCATCATTTAGATGCAGAGAAGGTGTAGTAGATAATTCTGGAGTTTGAATAGCATCAGTAACATGTGTTGTTGATGGATTAATTGATGTTGGAGCTTCTAAGTAAAGTACCTCAGGCACAACCAGGTTTTGAATATCAATTTCAGCACTTATGCCTGGATCAACAGGAGATACAGATGGTGTGTTGGCCTTTTCTGTAGCAGCTTTATGAGTTGAAGTCAATGGAGAAGCAGTGGCTTGAGCAGATTATGGTTCTTGTGAGATCAGAGATTCCTGATCTCCTTCCTTAGCTGCTGCTTCGTCGTCATCTGAAACTGGCCTTTTAGCTCTCTATTTCTTGTATCTCTTTGAAGGTGGGGATTCCTTGGGAGTTTCAGCAGAAGTCATTCTTCTAAGCCTTTTGAGAAGCTTAGATCCCCCAATTCCAGAATCCTTCTGAGAAGGAACTTTCTCAGCTTCTTTGACAACAAGTTCTGATGTAGAAACCTGTTCCTCACTATCAGACTCATCTCTCAAAACAATCATCCTTCTCTTCTGAGGTGTATGAGGAACAACCTTTGTCCTCTTAGGCTTGGAAGATGAAGGCTTCACAGTAGGTGCTGAGGATGAAGGTTGAGCTGTCTGTGAAGTTGAGAGATATGATTTGAGATATGTTCTGAGGGAAGGCTGAGGTATAGATGTATGAGTGGTATGTTCTGATGGTTGCTGTGGTGTTTCGGATGTCGTGGCAGTTTGGACATCAGGATAAATAGATCTATAGGTTTGAGGATCAGCATTTACCAAGATCTGTTTTACAGACTGAGGAATCTGTAAAGGTCCAACCACCTTTTTCTTAGTGTCAGCATTTACCAGGTCATTAAAGGCTCGTTTTGCAATTTTGAATGGTGGAGTTAAGGTACTGGCTAGTTGAGGGGGATCAGTACAACAAAAGTTATATATAAGCTGACAGAATCTAGCAAAATAAACTACATTTCTATCTTCTGTCAACCTATCCCCTATGAAACCTATCACATCACTTGCAAAATCAAAATGAGTTTATTTAATGATAGCATACCCGATGCGCTGACTCATTATAGGAATGACATCAAAGTTGGAACACTTATTCCCAAAAGCTTTAGTGATGCAGTCGAAGAAGAAGCTCCATTCCTTTCTGATATGAGCCCGTTTCAACTGCCCAAGCTTAGCTAAACTCTGCTCATACCCCAAACTGGCCATTAACTCTTGATGAGCTGATTCCTCCGGGGTTGAAAAAGTACATCCTTCTGGTAAATGTAGGGCCTTGCGAATTGTACCAGGAGTTACCATATGTGTAGAATCATCCACTTTAAAAACAATACTGGGAGTACCATTTGTACCATCATTATCAAAGTGCCCAGTCCGCCAAAATGTCAGAACTTGTTGGCTTGAAAAGACTGAAGGTTGGGTCAATGCATACCCAATTTCACTGTGTGCATGAAAATCTTGCACACAATGCAACTCAGACAGAGCTTCAGCATGATCGAGAATTGCAGCATAGTTATTTGGAACGAACTTAGCTCCATCAATGATCAAATCCTTAGGTGCCATGAGAATAATTGAGATTTAAGAGTGCCTGTTAGGTGTTTGAGAAAATCTTTGTATGAAAAAACAACGTCAAGAGATGAAAGAGAGTAAAAGCAAAGAAAGAGAGATAAAGTGTAAAAGTAAATAAAAGATTAGAAAATCTTCTCTCTGTCTTACTTATACTTGGAAAAAAAATATAACCGTTGGACACCTATCAGACATGCAGTAATAATGAATAGTTAATGGGCACGGGAAAACAGTAATCATTACTTACCCACTTGCAGTTTTTCAAGGAAAACCCGTTCCACTTACCTAGTAATTCCATTAATCGAGGTAAATCTGTTTTAATTCAAAATTGAAACTGTTCCCACTTATTCAATTATTTTTCACTACAACATCAATATTCTGAGAAGAAATTCAAGTATGAGAATGACCAAAATTAAATCAAGTAAATAAGTACTGATATTGTAAGATCAGAACTTAATTTAAATCAAAATGGAAATGGTCATCAGAATATGGATATATCAGGATTTATCAGTGCATTTAAATTATAAATATCTTAGAAACAAAAACTTGCAAAAAGTAGAAATTCCATTAATATATTAAGAGAATACATTCATGAAATTTAAATTACATCAGAACTTTACAAGATTGTCCTAAGCTTCTAAACCTAACATCAACAGCCTTAGTCCTAGCTCAAGAAGCAGGGTAAGGCTGACGATGAAGAAAAACAGGAAGAAGAAAATAAGTTATTTCTT
Organism: Apium graveolens; assembly: GCF_009905375.1. Lineage (NCBI taxonomy): Eukaryota > Viridiplantae > Streptophyta > Magnoliopsida > Apiales > Apiaceae > Apium > Apium graveolens. The sequence goes on from NC_133657.1 coordinate 105,515,351, forward strand.
CTTCCTACTCTCGACAAAAAGAATAGCGAGTCTGATGATTCGCTCTTACTGGCGGAGAGCTTCCAGCCTTTCTTCCTCCAATCGCTCCAGATGGCGATGGTAGTCCATGTAAAAGAACAGGAGGTGGGTGAGAACCTCCTGGGGAACCGAGTCCCAAATCTCATCAGGAATGGCAGTGACGTGCCATTCCTGCTGCCAGGCTTCACTGCTCAGCTCCATGTTGAATGTTTCATAGTTCAAAAACATGTTGTAGTTGACCATGGTTTTGTTGGTATGAAGAAAATGAAGGTGAGTTTGTGAGAAAAGAATTGATGTGTAGGCTGTTGTGAAGTGTTTGTTTATATAGGCAAGAGAATGCCAGGAGACGCAAGGAAATTTAATGCTGACAGGTAGAATAAATTCTACCTCGTCTCCCTAGACTTGGAAGAAGAAAAACAGTCATTGGAAAGGTAAAACAGGGTTTAATGCGCACAAGAAACAAGTAAGAATTAATGTGCATGTACGTGTACCACTATCCCTAATTATATTGACTGTTAATATTCCGCCCCAACATATTCTGATTTAAAATGAGACTATTTTTAGATTTTATCCACAAATAAGTCAAGTAAAGGATCAGAATTTAATATCAGAACTTAGACTTATATCAGAACTTAACAGTTATCAGAACATGATTTCTTAACTCGAAAAATGAATGCCTATCTTTGTAATTCTTCACACAAATTCTGATATAGATTCTTCAGAACTTAATCATCAGAATGTTCAACAAAACTTGTCCTCAGAATTTATGCAATGTGACACATAAACTGTTCATCTAAAATAACATAGATCACCACAGTAATTTTCATCATTCATATGGAGTGTTTAGTGTGTGCATTAAGCTAAATATCAGACAAAGAGTAAAGTCTGATTCACTTCAGTACATCTTAGAAATAAGGCATAACTAAAACTTTACTAAAAATCTGTCATTATTTTGAAGCCTACTATTGAATGAGTTCATGCTTGAGTCCACCTCAACTGTTTTGTGCTAATTTTGTGCATCTTTTTAAATTCCATTTTAAAGTGGCTTCTCAGTGTAAGTGAGTCACGACTGCTTATCAGAATTTATGCTATTATCAGAGTATTTCTCCAGTAATCATAGAGTGTGAAAAGTCACCAAGAAAATATTTTGCTTTTCTGATGCATATTACTTAATACCAGCAATGCACTTGGGTCGTCCCTTCCACATTTTTACTCTATATCTCAAAGGAGTACCTGATTTTAATTCCTTGATTCTTTTTCTTTTTCTTTTGATAAGTGAGGTTTATCAGCACTTAGTACATTCAACAGATTTACTAGCATCAGAACTTAACATATGAGAAGCATTATTCTAGTTCGTGACTTAGTAATAAGATAGACAAAGTAAACTCAACTAAGCTCAATATCAGAATTTGCTTGTGTCAATAGATTTCCACAGAAATAATTACTTTTAACATGGGATCTCTAGTTTATTGAAGACTACTAGGTCATCATCTAGCACAGGTATCTTCATAGGATAGAATAGTTACATAAACAGACATATCACTATCAGAGTTTAGATAGTCACATCAGACACCAGTCAATACTTAAGCAATTTTCAATTAAGCACAGAATACACAAAGAGAGTAATTTCTGTAAATACTGATCATTAAGTCTAACGCATCAGAGCAAAACTAAGCAGATTTAGAGAAAGAACCTGAAACCATTCCAAGTTCATTTACTAATCTTGTAAAAGTAGCTTCACACAGTGGTTTTATGAAGATATCTGCTAGTTGTTGATCTGTTGGAACAAAGTGCAATTCCACTGTACCTTCATCCACATGTTCCCTTATGAAGTGGTACCTGATGCTGATGTGCTTTGTCATTGAGTGTTGAACTGGATTACCTGTCATAGCAATAGCACTTTGATTATCACAATAAATAGGGATTTTAAAATATGTTAACCCATAATCCAGTAACTGATTCTTCATCCAAAGAATACATGCACAACAGCTTCCTGCAACAATGTACTCTACTTCTGCAGTTGATGTGGAAATTGACTTTTGTTTCTTACTAAACCAAGAAACCAATCTGCCTCCAAGAAATTGGCAGCTTCCACTTGTGCTTTTCCTGTCAATTTTGCAACCTGCAAAATCTGCATCTGAGTAACCTATTAGTTTAAAATCTGATTCTCTGGGATACCACAATCCCAGATCAGCTGTTCCCTTAAGATACTTGAAAATTCTTTTCACAGCTGTTAAGTGAGGTTCTCTTGGATCTGCTTGAAATCTTGCACAAAGACAGGTAGCATACATGATATCAGGTCTACTAGTAGTTAGATAGAGTAGTGACCAATCATACCTCTGTAATTAGTAATATCTACTGATTTACCAGTATTCTTGTCCAGTTTTGTTGCAGTGGCCATGGGAGTGGATGCACTTGAACAATCTTGCATTCCAAATTTCTTCAGCAAATTTTTGTTGTACTTAGTTTGACAAATAAAAGTGCCTTCTTCATTCTGCTTGACTTGAAGGCCCAGAAAATAGCTAAGTTCCCCCATCATACTCATTTGATATCTTGACTGCATCAGTTTGGCAAACTTCTTGCAAAGTCTGTCATTTGTAGAACCAAAGATGATATCATCAACATATATCTGAACCAGAAATAAGTCCTTTCTATGGTTGAGGTAGAACAGTGTTTTGTCTATTGTTCCTCTGTTAAATCCACTTTCCAGAAGAAACTGAGCTAAAGTCTCATACCATGCTCTTGGAGCTTGCTTAAGTCCATAAAGCGCTTTATCAAGCTTGTAGACATAATCTGGATATTTTGAATCTACAAAGCCTGAAGGTTGTTCAACATATACTTCTTCCTCCAATTCTCTATTGAGAAAAGCACTTTTCACATCCATTTGAAAGACAGTAAACTTTTTGTGAGCAGCATAAGCCAAAAATATCCTTATGGCTTCCAATCTAGCAACTGGTGCAAATGTTTCATCATAATCAATTCCCTCCTGTTGAGAATATCCTTTTGCAACCAGCCTTGCCTTATTCCTTGTAATTATGCCATCACTATCAGTTTTGTTTCTGAATACCCACTTTGTACCTACAACAGATCAGTTCTTTGGTCTTGGCACTAGGGTCCAGACTTTGTTTCTTTCAAATTCATTTAACTCTTCCTGCATTGCTTGCACCCAATCAGCATCTTGAAGAGCTTCTTCCACTTTCTTTGGCTCAGTCTGAGAACGAAAAGAATTGTAAAGACATTCACTTGAAGTAGCTGTTCTAGTTCTGACACCTGCATCAGGATTTCCAATTATTAAATCAGGTGTATGTGATTTAGTTCACTTCCTTGCAGATGGAAGATTTTCTCTAGAACTGGATGCTCCCCCATGATCCATGTTGTCTTCATTAACATTTTCTGATGCTCCCCCTGAAACTATGCTCTTTGAGTTGGATTCTTCTGAATTTAGATTTTCAGAACTATCAGAACTTGGCTTATTAGAACTTGACGAATCAGAACTTGAAGAGCTAGATGTATGTTCTGATGCTTCTTGAGATGTGGTTATATCTTGAGTATGCTCCCCCTGCATAGGTGCATCTTCCTTTGGCGTAGTCACCACAGTTTCAATAACATCAGAGTTTAATCCATCAGAGTTTGCAGTATCAGGATTTAGATTGTCAGGATTTTCAGTATCAGAATTTGAGTCTTCATTTTCAAATCTCAGCTGATCATGATCAATAAAATCTTCAACTCCAGTAATCTTCTTATCATCAAAAGAGACATTGATAGATTCCATGACCACTCTTGTTCTTAAATTATAGTCTCTGAAGGCTTTTGTGGAAAGTGGATATCCAACAAAGATTCCTTCATCAGCTTTTAGATCAAATTTGGATAGCTGTTCAGGATGAGTCTTAAGAACAAAACACTTGCATCCAAACACATGAAAATACTTCAAATTTGGCTTCTTTTTCTTCACCATCTCATATGGTATCTTTCCTTGCTTGTTGATGAGTGTTGCATTTTGAGTAAAACAATCAGTCTGCACAGCTTCAGCCCATAAATAGGTTGGAAGCTTTGCTTCATCAAGCATTGTACGTGCAGCTTCAATGAGAGTTCAATTCTTCCTTCCAACAACTCCAATTTGCTGTGGAGTTCCAGGAGCAGAAAATTCCTGCTTGATTCCATGGTTTTTGCAGAACTCTTCCATCATCAAATTCTTGAACTTAGTACCATTATCACTCCTTATTATTTTCAAAGAATCTTTGACCAATTTATCCAGTGGCCTGACATGATCAATCAAGATAGATGCAGTTTCACTTTTAGTGTGCAAGAAATACACCCATGTGTATCTGGTGAACTCATCCACTATGACCATAGCATATTTCTTCTTTGCAATAGATATGACATTTACTGGACCAAATAGATCAACATGTAGTAGGTGATAAGGCTCAAGAATTGATGATTCAGTCTTGCTCTTGAATGAGGATTTTCTTTATTTAGCCTTCTGACAAGAATCATAAAGGCCATCAGGAGCAAATACTGACTTTGGCAGTCCTCTCACAAGATCTTTCTTGACCAACTCATTTATATTGTTGAAATTTATATGAGAGAGTTTCTTGTGCCAATTCCTGCTTTCTTCAATTGATGCTCTACTCATCAGACAGATTGCAGAACCATCAGTATTTGTTGAAAGCTTGACTTCATAAATGTTACCACGCCTGTATCCTTTCAGAACAACTTTGCCTGTAGATTTACTTACAACTTCACAGTGTTCTTCAAAGAAATCCACATGATAACCTCTGTCACAGATTTGACTGACACTCAGCAGATTGTGTTTAAGTCCTGAGACCAGAGCTACTTCTTTAATGATGACATTCCCAAGATTGATATTTCCATATCCCAATGTTTTTCCAATGTTGCCATCTCCATAAGAAACACTTGGGCCAGCCTTCTCCACAAAGTCTGATAGCAGGGCTTTATTTCCAGTCATATGTCCTGAACATCCACTGTCCAGAACTAGGATATTTTCATGTTGCCCTGCAATCACAAAGACCACTAATGATTAGTTTTAAGGACCCAGACATGCTTGGATCCTTTGGCCTTATTAAGTCTGTTAACATATGCAGCGGATTTAGCATCAGAGTTTATGTTAACAATTTTCTTATCAGAATTTACACTATCAGACTTTGAATCAGAATTTACACTAGAAGGAACAATGGTAACTTTCTTTAAAGAAGGTTTTATTTGATAATAATCATAGTACAAACTATGATATTCCTTACAAGTATAAATGGAATGCCATAAACTACCACAATGAAAACAAGGATTTTCTGGCTTATATCTAACAGACTGACTCTTAACTCCTGACTTTGCAGGTAAGGAGTTTATGTTCTTATTTTTCCTGCAAAAAGAAGCCAGATGGTTAGAACTTCCACAGTTATGACACATTTTCCTAGGAGCTTCAGGAACAGGCTTATATTCATTGCTTTTATTCACACCTTCCTTTCCATTCTTATTTTTTCTAGGTGATTTTGGCTTGTTTGCATTCTTAACATCTTTCAGCTTATGCTTAAGCTGCTTCTTAGTCATTAAGCCTACGTTTACTTCAGTTGTCTTTTCCTGTTTTAGTTTGTCAGAAGTTAATTCCTTTTTAACTTCTAATTTCTCATTATTAGTCTTTACAGCTACAAACTTAACAGGTTTTAACTTTGGCTTTTGTTTAACAACTACAAGCTTAATATCTACAGTTCCTTTATCATTTTTATCCTCACCATAACCTAAGCCCTCTTTCCAGTTTTCACTACTTAACAAATTCTGAGTTGTTCTGCCAGAGTTAGTCCAAGTCCTGATAATCTCTCTTTCCTTTTCTAACTCAGCTTTTAGAGATTCATTCATTTTAAGCAATTCATCCCTAACATAGAAAGCATCATCTCTATCTTTCTGAGTTTGATGTAACATGACTAACTCTTTTTCTAAATAATCATTCCTCTTTTTGCAAGCAAGATTTTCAGAAGTTAATCTTTCATATGTTAAAGTTTGATCTCTATAACTAATGAACATGGTTTTAAGATATCTTCTCAACTCATTAATATCATCAGTATGAAAAGCATAAGTAATTTGAGGTACCTTTAATTCAGCAGCTTCAGAACTACTTTCAACACTTGCCATATCAACATTTGCCATCAAGGCATAATTCTCCTCACTTTCAGAATCTGAGGTGTCTGTCCAGCTTTTCTTCTTTGTGAAAAGAGCCTTGCCTTTGTCACTTTTCACTTTCTTGCAATCAGGAGATATGTGGCCTTTCTCACCACAGTTGTAGCATTTGACATTTGTATAATCTCCTCTGTCAGACTTTCCTCCTCTTCCCTCAGAACTTGTGCCTTTCCTGGAAAACTTCTTTCCCTTCCTGAACTTCCTGTATGCAATCTTTGTGATCTCTTTCACCATAAGAGCACACAGCTTCATCATCTCTTCATCAACATCCGTCTCAGGCAAACTTTCAGATTCTGAGTCATCATCACTTTCAGAACTTGATGACTCAGTATCAGACTTTGTGAAGAGAGCTTTACCCTTGTCTTTCCTTAAGGTAGCTACCTTGGGGGATTCTTCTTCAGCCTTAAGAGCAACTATCCTTGACTTTCCTCCTTTCCTCTTGCTTCTTTGTTCCATCTCAAGTTCATGAGTCTTGAGCATTCCATAAATTTCATCAAGAGTTGTTTCATCAAGATTATAGTTGTCTCTTATTGTTGTTGCCTTCAAATCCCAGCATTCAGGAAGAGCTAACAGGAATTTAAGGTTTGAATCTTCAAGATCATACTCCTTATTAACTAGTGACAAATCATTCAAAAGTTTGACAAATCTATCATATAAATCAATCAATGACTCATTAGCCTTTGAGTCAAAGTGTTCATACTCTTGAGTGAGTATTGTCTTCCTGTTCTTCTTGATCGTATCCGTTCCCTGACATCTTGTTTCCAAAGCATCCCATATCTCCTTTGCAGTCTTGCAGTTTATTACCTTGTTTGACATTACATTATCAATAGCACTATGCAGTAAGTGTCGTACCTTAGCATCCTTAGCAATTGATGCGATAACTTCAGCAGTGTAATCACTCTTCTCCTTTGGTACAGACTTTGTTGTTTCACCTGCAACTGCAACAGCGAGCTTGGTTGGTTTGTGAGGCCCTTCCTTGATTCTATTAAGATACTCTGGATCTGTAGCTTCCAGAAACATGGTCATCCTCACCTTCCATATGGCATATTCAGATGGTTTCAATATGGGAACTCTAATAGTCTCATATCGGCTTTGAATTTGTGTCTTTGGAGGTTCTTCGGCTTTGGTGGGCTTAGTTGGAGTATCTGCTTTAGACATGATTGTGTTTGGATCTTAAACTATTTGTGTATTAACAGAGAGGCTCTGATACCACTTGTTAGGTCACACACATACTGTAAAGGGGGGTGAATACAGTGTATAATACAATCAAATCGAACTTTAATAACTCAAGTAACAGAAAACAAACTTTATTGAAACAATAATCTCTGTTATAGTATGGAACTGTTCTCTCTCAGTGATGAACAAATATCACGAGAGCTGCTAGGGTTACAATGAATAATCTTCTTGATTGTGATAACACTTATAGTGTAAACCCTATGTCCGTGTTTATATACTACACAGTTATAATATAATCGCTAATTGATATGGAATATAATTCTGCTTCCTAAAATATATCAATCAGATATCTTTTCTTCCAAGTATTCTATTCTTCATAGAATTCCTTCTTAATGCATATCTCTTCTTATGTTTGTCTCGATCTTCTTTCCTTTAACCAGCTGCCTTCCTTATCTATATGTCCTTCAGTACTTAAGTTCTGATATCCATCTTCTGATAATTATCTCATGATAATTTAAGTACTGATATCCTTAAGTCCTGACTTCCAGTAAGTATTGATTTATCCTGTTTAAGTAAGATCTGAAAACTAAACTTAAATCATATTAGCCATGACATTATCAAATATATCTAACAGGTATGGTCTTGATGATGCTCAGTACAGATGGTTGACTCGGCGTAGGATGACATGTATGACATTCACTGCCCTTTTGCAGAGGACTTGACACGGGCTCTAGGTATTGCTTTTCGAGCCACTGGTGTCGATGTTGATTGGCCAATTTTTGGAGCTAGCACAGTGTATCCACCTCCTAATTCTCCACCCGAAGAGGGTGATCCTTCCAACAGTTAGGTATGCCTTTGTTATCCTTATTATTGTCTTCAATGGGGTCATTGAATATTTTAAGTTTGGGGGTGATAATTAAGGATTAGTAGTAGTAGAGTCGTGCTCATTTAGGAATTATATTGCACGTGTAGTGGTAGTTCATTTATAATTTTGCATAATTGTTCATATAGGCTATAATTATTTGAATAATTATTTATACTTATTATGTGAGTCAATTTAGTTGCATTTGCATTGCATATATCATGATTCCGTAGGATGAGCTATTTTCCGTTAGTAGGTCAATATTGATTTGGGTGTAGTGATGATGAATAGAGGGATGATTAAGTTCTTATTAATTGACTTGCATGTCCAGAAGCAAAACCTATTCACAAGTCTCATCGGGTGCTTTTGGGCTAGATCAGGGGCATACTTGTTTGGTTATTGAAATTTAATCACTTGTTTATATCTAGAATATTTGATATTCCCTTGATGACGAAGGAGCGCTAAAATATAAATTGGGGGAAACTAGGGATTTCATTGCTAGCTGTTAACAAAAGGTAGTTGTCAAAAGGCTAGTAGCCGCTCATATTTATGAGTAGTCTAGGGTTGGATGAGATGGAGCGAAACGTACTAATTCCAGAATTGAAAAAAAAGAGGGAAAAAAAAGAAAAAAAATGTGTTAGTATCTGATTATGCAGAATTGACCACGGGTGAGCTCCTTAATACTCGAGCAATTAAGTTCTAGGGGACTTTGTGCCTAGTGACCTAAGGCTTGTTCAGTCTGGGATCCGCTAACCTAATGCTCTCTACATGGGTATTATTGTATAAGTCTTTAGGGGCCTCATCCATTGCACGGTTAAATAAGCATTTGTGTTGATGTGTTCAGTGTTGTAGCATGAATCCTTGTCTGACTCTAGTGATGATGGAGGTGTTTTGGAGTCGTGATGTGTTTAGTGTTCATTCTAGTTATAAACTTGTGATTGTTTTGGCGAAGAATAATATATGGTTTTGATCTAGTGTTGGGAGTATTTCTGATAAGCATAGCACACACTCACGCTTCTGTGCTTGTAAGTTAGTGCATTAGATTTTGTCGAGCTCTGTTTAGAGTTATTGTATTATTAGAGACATGGACTTATTGATTTGGTTATGGCTATTCTGAGGGGATCTTTACATTGTCATGTATTTGCATTCATTCATTTAGTTGCATTCATGCATTAGTAGTAGTTGTCGAGTCTGTTTGTGATGGCCTCAACCCCGGGGTAAGGAGTTGACGTCACCAACAACAATAATAATAAACATAATATAATTCAAATCACTAATTATACATAACCACGACCCCTTTACCAAGACCTTTTCCAGGTTTAAGTATGATTTATGTTACAACTATTACAAAAACTACTTATAGCAAACCATCCTGACGCAACTAACTTAATACAACAACTCAATAGACCATCTTTGGCCCAACACAACTACCTCAGAGGAGCCTGACACGGAAGGAACTGGAACTCTGCCCTGACTACCACGGAAGAATCACCTAGGCATTTGCAATACATATATAAAACATTCTGCAAGGGTGATCAATCAATTGCTCAGCAGTACCACTATATGAATAACAAGTAAAATAATTTTTAGTAAAGCAGTTATAGGAATATAATTCATAACTCTTAGAAAACAAGTAAAACATGTATAAACTGGATATCAAAACTAGCATGCTCTTTAAAACAAAAATCAATAGTCGTGTGTTGTGCATAAATACCAGAGTTCAATTTTAGCATGCTATTTTCATTTTCAAATCTTATGTTCCATTACAGGAACCATAAAACCATTTGTTACTACCGGTATTTCTAAACCCTATCTATATATAATTGTGTGTATATAATTAAAATTTAAATTGTGTGGAATTATAAATGTGGATGATCTATATGACTGAGTGCCTATAAACTAAGTGTTTAATGTATTAGTTTATATAAAAAAATTTGAAAAGAAAATCTTATCATTTAGTATTTTTAAATGATAATCAAAAGTACTTCATTTTATTTGAAAAATCGATTTTAAAATTCTTTTAACAATAAATTTTTCAAATTTTATATCATTAAATTTCTAAAATCATAAGCTATTTTATAATATTTATTTTGTGATTTATGGAGGTGCATTTATATTTATAAAAATTATTTTATATAAATTAGTTGATTTTTAAATTATAAATTACTTAGTTGCCCATGCATTCAAATACCCTCCAATTCAATTTAAAGGGCATAAGAGACAATTCATACCGCACTAACCCTCTTCTACCCACTAAAAGACTAAACTACCCTTACATGCATTTTTGCTTGGTTATTGGAGAATGGCACTTTAGTACATTTCAAATTCCATTATTGAATTAGTGCATGATGAACCATAAAGAGAGGATTTAACCCAAAACCACACTCCACTCAAGCTCATCATTTTTACTCTCAAATTTTCTCTCCTCCCCCTCTCTTTTTCTTCATTCGGCTGAAGCCCCTTCCCCCATTCCCTTCAAATTTTCTTCATCAAATCCTTGTCATTCTAGTGTAATTCCATTACCTATTCATATAATATACACTTTACAAGAAGTTCCATGCTTAGGAGATGAAGTTTAATGCTTGAATTTCTTGATTTTATGTGATTTCCAAAGAGAAACTCTTAATTCATGTGGATTAAAGAGTTCTCTATGAGATATACTTTTTATGTGCATAAACTAAGTGTTTCCATGAATACAACTCTTTTAAAACCTTTGCATGCTACTGATATTTAGTTGTAAAGTCATATTCTACTTTGGATGTTAGAGATAGGGCATTATTTTCAAGTATAATCATGTTATATATGCTCTTCTTTTTGAAAATGTAAATGCATGCTTAGTTTGTGTTAAATTCGACCTTATATGTGCTTAAAATGAATTGTTTCCTTGATATCATGCTTGATCTTAGTTTTCAAAAGGTAGTGTGCATGATCTTTTGAAGTAGTTAAGTATTTTAAGTCGAATTTATGAGCTAATAACCCTCTTGTTTAGTCGAACTTGATTTAGTGATCATTTTGAGTTGCATGTCAAGTTTTATTTTGCATGTTGGTACTATAGGGCATGAATGATCTCCATTATTGGTTGAGGCCTTTGTTTAGAGTCTTAAAGTAGTAAATTTTCCTTGGTTGAGATTTAATTCGTAGTTTTAAAGTGGGAGTTAAGGTGGAAAGGCTAGGATAGAATCCTGAAATTTTTTCCAGATTTGCATGTGCGTTTTCTGTTGATTTTGAATGGGCATTTCTTAGGCATTGTTAGGCCCAATCCACGGGGAGTTAATACTTGTGGTATAATTGAGTCTAGAAGTCACAAATTAGAGAAACCCAACAATTTAGTGAGGTGCACACACCAAAATTTAGAATCTGTCCAGCAGGGGATAATTTTGTTGCAACTTAGAAATGAGGAGTTTTGACCATATCATGGGTAGGCCCTCACTAAGCCTTGGTTATCCCTACTTAGATGGAGTATCAGAGGAGTTTTTCCAGCCATATTTCATAGGAATTGAGTTAGAATCATGTGTCATAAGTTAGTGCAAAACATGACACTTTTTTGTCCAGAAAACAGGGGAACATTGGACTTTAAGCTTAGGCCCAGGTAGGCCCAAGCCAGGCCCTTGAGCCACACCAAGTTTGAGAGTTTCCTTATGGTCATAAGAGTCTAGTGTAGAAGTTTGAGAGGTAAAAGTGAAGTGTAAGTGTGTTAATTGTACTCATAAACCCATTGGTATCACCCTGAAATCACTATAAAGAGCAAAATCACTTAACCTTTAGTTTTAGGGCACTTATGAGTGAGGCCTAGGTTGACCACCATAGTTGGAAAATAGTTTGAGGTCAGTAGAGTGTAAGGCCTAACTCAGGGTCCATAAGAACTTGATGGTGATGGTTTAGAAAAGGTACTTCGAGTTATGAGGACTGTCTTGAGTTATGAGGACGATATTAAGAGTTTTGACTAGTTTAGCATAACTAAGTGACCTGAGTAAGTGGAGTGAGATCATCCAAGCCTAGTGATGCAATATAGTGTGTTTGGATATATTATTATGTACTTAAATATTGAAAGGAATATGTCCTAAGTCCAATCAAGTATTAGGATTTAGGAATAACTCTTTATGTAATCTGTTTTGATTTCATTGATTTTAATAAAAGACTTGTTTTGTTTTTATTACGGGCTCTATCTATTTAAGTGTTTAAATAAGATATACCATAGTTTAGAGTAAAGCTTTTTATGAATTATGATGAGATCATAATAGTGAGACCTAAAAGATGATAACTCTAAACTTAAATAGTTCATGGTCGTAGGATTACTAACTGGTAATTAATAATCCGCAAAGATCGGTACATACTATGCTTGCTTTATTATGAAGGATGTCTGTTCTCATAGACATTTGTGTGGTGACACTATAGCTAGTATGTAGGTGCTTATTATAGAATAAGTTCACTGAACATGACTCGCACAGCTGAACAACTGATGGAGTTCACTCACGTGTCAGCAGTTGTTCACATAGTGATAGTTGTACAAGTATCCTTAGACTTGAGGTCATCATAGTCATCTTGTGTACACTGAACTATGCTTTGGTTTAGTTCTTAGTCTCCAGGGACAATTATTAGGGCTCTACTGGGTATAGGAATTTGTACACAAAGATAGTGTATGATCAATAAAGGATCTACCCCTTCCAGTGAAGGAAGCGAATGTTCAAGGCTGATCCACTTATGCTAGTTCAGGAATCTCTGGCCAGAGTGAATGAAATTAGAAAGGAGTTTCTAATTTGCATAGAACTACGCATAGTAAATGGTAAGCAAGTGATTAAATTAGATAGGCTTGACACGAGATCCATGCCTTGTATTTAATCGGGACATTGTAGGGTAGAAGGAGTTTATTGTACGTTAACTATTCACTGAATAGATTCTTGGTATTCTAAGCAGTGAATTCATATTATCCGGATAGTCGCGATATGCTGAGAAGTATCCCTCACGATGTAGAATAAATATGATTAATTAATTAATCGTATTTAATAAATTAGAGAATTTATATAAATAATGATAAAATAAGTTTTATTATTATTTATTTCTACTACCGGCTTAATGTTGAACCTACAGGGTCACACCATAAAAAGAGAATGATTTAATGGTGGAGGAATTAATTAATAATGGCTAATAATTATTTATTTGTGAAATAAATAATTAATTGGCAAATTTAATAATTGATTAAATGAGATTTAATTGATTATAAATTAATTAAGAAAAGTTCTTAATATTATTAATTAAGGATTTAATTTTTGGAAATTAAATCAAGAGAGAGAATTATTTCTAAAGTGTTTAGAAAAATGATTAATAATTAAAAGGTGTTTTAATTATTAATGAGAATAATAAATGGGATAATAATAATAATATTTATGGGAAAATTTCAGCTGAAAATTTTGCCTATAAATATACTATTATAGACTGGAACCCCAAAACCCAAAAAGTTTGGAAAACCCAATTCTCTCCACCTCCTTCCTCCTCCTTAACATCGTTTTCTTGGTGGATACTGGTGGAGTGCTTCACAGTTGAGGAGCAACTGCTAAGGATCTCTGATCGTTGTCTCCGAATTATTTTAAAGGATAGTAATCGATCCCTCGAATTTTTACCACGATTTTTATGCTTTTATTTGGATTTTGTATGTGTAAAAGTGTTTTGCCATGCCCCCGTTGCATTTAAAATCCAACAATGGTATCAGAGCATAGGTTGTATGCATATAGATCTGTGGTAAAAATTTCAGAATTTTATATGCTTGTATGAATTAATTATGATTTTTACAAGTTATATCATGGATTAATTTTGTCTGATGAGAAATCGTTTCTCAGAATAATTTTGAATGTTGATCTGGGTTCTACAAGTGTTGTAGATCATCTGGGTATTTTTTTCATAATTTTATGATGTATAGATTTTTTATTATGAATTTTTGAAGATCTTGCAATTAAATTTGTAATTAAATAAATCATATATATATATTATTTGTAAGTATGTATGTATATATCTGCTCTGCATAGTCTGTTGATGGCACGGACAAAGAAAAGTAAGGGTGTAGGGTATAGTACGGCGGCACGCTGATCGAGAGGAAAAAGAGGCGGCTGCTGCAAAAGAAAAAAAATGGGTGTCGCGCATTCCGGGAATGCGTTACACCCTGTGGCGCATTCACGAAATGCGTTACACCTTTTAAATGGCTTAAAAGGGTTGTAACGCATCACCGGAATGCGTTGCAGGAATGCGTTACAGCCCGACTGTTTACATTAAAATTGATTTTCTGGGAGTTTCGTATTCGTTTTTCCGAGACGGATCTAATGGAGTGATCAATTTTAGTTTATATAAAAGTTTTGAACTGTTTATATTTCCGGAAGTGTTTTAAAGCTGTTTTTAACTGTTTTTAATTGCTTTTAAATGCTTCATGTGATATATAGAGATGTATAATGCTTAGACTAATATTCTAGATGATGTAATATGCCTACCTTGATGTTTATTCATGTTGATATATGTGATATATACTTAGTTTATCATGCGATGATAGATTTAGGTGAACTTAAATGAACATAAGGCGTTTGTTAGACAACCTAGTATAGTGAAATTATTTCATAACCTTAAGAATAATATTATGAATACAATCATGAGATTCTTGTGTTTATGAAACACGTAATTGAATATGAATTTTGGATATGAGAGAAAGGATGATTCTGTCAACAACAGATTTCTATCTGTAAGAAAGGGTTATTAAGTGACGCCTCTTGACAATGCTCCACCCGATCTGGGAATCATCTGATTATTGATTATTGATTTGAAATATTTAATTTAAAAGGAAGAATCTCTTTATAATATGATTATGATTGTAATATAATATAATCCCTCTAAAATTAAATAATATCAAGTAGTAATTGGCCAATAACACAACGGGCTTGTGTCGGTCATAGCCTTCCAACATGATAGAAAAGTAGTTCTTATTTTTGAATCATTGTCGGTTCGTGCTACAGCCGAGGGCTTTGATTTCGAAATAAGAAATACTTGTCTATTACATAGAGATATGTACATTGAATAAGAATCTAAAGGTCGGTACGTGCTACAGCCGTGGGCCTTTGGGGACTGATTCAACTATACGGAATGTTGGGTTAGACTTGACTTAGAATATTTTGTTTATCGTGCTACAGCCAAGACTCAATTATTTAAGAGGCTAAAGTTTGATTAGGGAATAACATAAGATGTAATTGACAAGAGTTGTCTGCCTATTGAACATTACATGGCGGTTCGTGCTACAGCCGGGGTCGTGTAATGGAATGTAGGATCCCTATTCCCACTAGCATTATGAATGCTTAATTTTTTACGTAGGGGGTTGAATAAATTAGATAAACTAGTGGGAGCCACTTATGAATAAAGACCCGATTCATATAGTGTTTTAAAATGAAATCGAATATTTGCTAAGTGTTGTTATGTGTTTATCATTTACAGATTTACTTTGTACGTTATGTCTTCTGTACTATCACTCAGGAGCATACTGGATGCTCACAAATTGACTGGTCCTAATTATGCTGACTGGCTTCGAAACTTGAGAATTGTTCTCAGGATTGAGAAGCTGGAATACGTGATTGACTCACCTAAGCCTACTCAACCTGCTAGTGATGCACATAATGATGAACATGTTGTGTATCGTAAGTGGATAGATGATGCAAATGTTGCTCAATGTATCATGCTAGCTTCCATGAACATTGAGCTACAGAAGCAACACGAGCATATGGATGCTCACACTATCCTCATGCATCTATAAGAGTTGTATGATGTGGCAGGGAGGACAGCTCGATATGAGATATCGAAGGAGTTGTTTGGTTGTAGGATGTCTGAGGGATCATCTGTGAATGACCATGTACTTAAGATGATCAATTTGATTGAACGTCTTGGACAACTTGGTTTTGCCATGGATGGGGAACTGAGCCAAGACTTGGTCTTGCAATCGCTTCCGAGTTCATTCTCGCAGTTTGTTGTGAACTTTCACATGAATAAGTTGGATGTCAGCCTTCCTGAACTCCACAACATGTTGAAGACTGCGGAATCTAATTTTCCCCCTAAGAAGAGTTCTGTTCTTCTAATTGGTGAAGGTTCCAATCCTAAGAAAAGGAAGAGGAACTCTTCCAAGAAGAAGAAAGTAGGTGAGAAAATGCCGGTTCCACCAAAAGCTGAAGACCCCAAGAGCAAAGTTGTTTGCTTTCACTATAACAAGGTGGGGCACTGGAAGAGGAACGTCAAGGTTTACCTTGCAGAATTGAAGAAGAAGAAGGGTAGTGAGACTACCGCTTCTGATTCAGGTATGTTCATGATAGAAGTGAATATGTCATTAAATCAAATTTCTATTTGGGTATTAGATACCGCCTGTGGTTCTCATATCTGCAATTTGTTGCAGGGACCAAGGAGAAGTAGGACTCTTGAGGAAGAGGAGGTGATTCTACTGATGGGAAGTGGAGCAAGAGTTGCTGCTGAAGATGTAGAATCATTTCATTTACATATGCCTACGGGTAAGACTATTGTTTTAAATAATTGTTATTTTGTTCCCTCGATTGTGAGGAATATTATTCCCATGTTAGACTTGGCTGGATTTTCATTTATTATTGAGAATAATGAATGTTCTATTCTTAGAGATAATATTCTATATGGACGTGGTACTTTAAATAATGGTCTGTATAAATGTGACATAATTTACTTCAGATTGAACAAACTAATAAAAGAAAAGGGATGATGAAAATTTCACTTCATTGTGGCACTGCAGTCTCCATTTAGTAGACATGGAGAGAGGGCTGCAAATTTGCTAGGAATGGTACACACAGATGTATGTGGACCAATGTCTACGCAAGCCATGGGTGGATTTTCATACTTCATTACTTTTATAGATGATAGATCTGGATTCAGATATGTGTTTGATGAAACACAAGTCTGAGGCCTTTGAAAAGTTCAAAGAATATAAGTATGAAGTGGAGAAACAAACCAAACATAGTATTATAATTCTTCGATTAGATCAAGGTGATGAATACTTTAAAGGAGTGTTTCTAGATTATCTCAAAGTAAATGGTATAGTCTCCCAGTGGACTCCTCCAGATTGGTATCTGAAAGGAGAAATCGAACTTTGTTAGACATAGTTCGGTCCATGATGAGCTATGCAAATCTTCCAGTATTCCTATGGGGTTATGCATTGGAAACCTCAGCATATTTACTGAATAAGGTGCTTTCCAAATCTGTTCCTCAAACTCCGTATGAGATATGGAAAGAAAGGAAATCGAGTCTTAAACACGTTAAGATTTGGGGATGTCCAGCTTATGTCAAGAAAGTTGACCCAGATAAGCTGGAGTATCGATCCGTAAAATGTAGTTTTGTGGGATATCCTAAAGAGACTTTAGGGTATTAATTTTACACCGATCATCGGGTGTTTGTCTCCAGACATGCTACCTTCTTGGAAAAGGAGTTTATCCTTGAAGGAAACAGTGGGAGCAAAATTGAACTTGATGAAGTTCAAGAAGCACAAACTACTACAGATCAAGTGGAAACACCTGTTCTGACTGAACAACCTTTTGTGGAACAGCCCATTCATAGATCAGGGAGAGTGTCTCGCCAACCTGAGAGGTATTATGGCCTTGTCATTAAGAATGACAATGAGTTGTCGATCATTGATGATGACGACCCTGTGACCTATAATGAGGCTATGAGTAGTGTTGACTCAGAGAAATGGCATAGTGCCATGAAATCCGGAATGGAATCTATGTATACGGTATACAAAAGATAGATTATAGCAGATGGCCAGGTTGAGACCTATAAGGCCAGGCTTGTGGCAAAAGGATTCAAACAAAGGCAATGGATTGACTTTGATGAAACCTTTTACCTGTAGCCCTGTTAAAATCAGTTCGGATTTTGCTTGCGATTGCTGCTTACTAAGACTATTAGATCTGGCATATAGCCAGATGGTTTTCTTTCCAAGAGAAATGAAAACCTGGTGTGTAAGCTGCTGCGAACCATATGTGGTTTAAAGCAAGCTTCTCGAAAGATGGAACATTCATTTTGATGAGACAATCAAAGAGTTTGATTTTATCAAAAACGTAGATGAACCATGCGTCCACAAAAGGGTTAGTGGGAGCGCGGTAACATTTCTTGTATTGTATTGAATTAGAGTTGACACACATAACAACATAGCAGACCCACTCACAAAGCTACTTTATGAGAGTCACTTTGATCGTCATAAAGACAAGATGTGTATTAGATACCAGAGTGATTGGCTTTAGTACAAGTGGGAGACTGAAAGGAATATGTCCTAAGTCCAATCATGTATTAGGATTTAGGAATAACTCTTTATGTAATCTGTTTTGATTTCATTGATTTTAATAAAAGACTTGTTTTGTTTTTATTACGGGCTCTATCTATTTAAGTGTTTAAATAAGATATACCATAGTTTAGAGTAAAGCTTTTTATGGATTATGATGAGATCATAATAGTGAGACCTAAAAGATGATAACTCTAAACTTAAATAGTTCCTGGTCGTAGGATTACTAACTGGTAATTAATAATCCACAAAGATTGGTACATACTATGCTTGCTTCATTATGAAGGATGTCTGTTCTCATAGACATTTGTGTGGTGACACTATAGCTAGTATGTAGGTGCTTATTATAGAATAAGTTCACTGAACATGACTCGCACAGCTGAACAACTGATGGAGTTCACTCACGTGTCAGCAGTTGTTCACATAGTGATAGTTGTACAAGTATCCTTAGATTTGAGGTCATCATAGTCATCTTGTGTACACTGAACTATGCTTTGGTTTAGTTCTTAGTCTCCAGGGACAATTATTAGGGCTCTACTGGGTATAGGAATTTGTACACGAAGATAGTGTATGATCAATAAAGGATCTACCCCTTCCAGTGAAGGAAGCGAATGTTCAAGGCTGATCCACTTATGCTAGTTCAGGAATCTCTGGCCAGAGTGAATGAAATTAGAAAGGAGTTTCTAATTTGCATAGAACTACGCATAGTAAATGGTAAGCAAGTGATTAAATTAGATAGGCTTGACACGAGATCCATGCCTTGTATTTAATCGGGACATTGTAGGATAGAAGGAGTTTATTGTACGGTAACTATTCACTGAATAGGTTCTTGGTATTCTAAGCAGTGAATTCATATTATCCGGATAGTCGCGATATGCTGAGAAGTATCCCTCACGATATAGAATAAATGTGATTAATTAATTAATCATATTTAATAAATTAGAGAATTTATATAAATAATGATAAAATAAGTTTTATTATTATTTATTTCTACTACCGGCTTAATATTGAACCTACAGGGTCACACCATAAAAAGAGAATGATTTAATAGTGGAGGAATTAATTAATAATGGCTAATAATTATTTATTTGTGAAATAAATAATTAATTGGCAAATTTAATAATTGATTAAATGAGATTTAATTGATTATAAATTAATTAAGAAAAGTTCTTAATATTATTAATTAAGCATTTAATTTTTGGAAATTAAATCAAGAGAGAGAATTATTTCTAAAGTGTTTAGAAAAAGGATTAATAATTAAAAGGTGTTTTAATTATTAATGAGAATAATAAATGGGATAATAATAATAATATTTATGGGAAAATTTCAGCTGAAATTTTTTCCTATTAATATACTATTATAGACCCTATTTTTATCGGAACCCCAAAACCCAAAAAGTTTGGAAAACCCAATTCTCTCCACCTCCTTCCTCCTCCTTAACATCGTTTTCTTGGTGGATACCGGTGGAGTGCTTCACACTTGAGGAGCAACTGCTAAGGATCTCTGATCGTTGTCTCCGAATTATTTTAAAGGTTAGTAATCGATCCCTCGGATTTTTACCACGATTTATATGCTTTTATTTGAATTTTGTATGTGTAAAAGTGTTTTTCCATGCCCCCGCTGTGTTTAAAATCCAACAAATATGCTATGTGAACATGAGTGGCTATGTGAACTATTATGCTTATAAGGTAATTATAAGTGTTTACGTGTATATAGGCCTAAGTGCCAATGTGCATAATTTTGTTTTATAATTAGGTTGAGTTAGTGAGTATATATTATAATGAGGATATTATTATTTTGTGTAGGCTCTCGAGACGAGGGTAAACTTACCATTAAAGTCGAGTGAAGCTCCAGTTGCTCCCACCTGCCAGTCAAGTCAAGCCTTTCTCAAGGGAAGTGTTTCAACCTACATAGTGTTAGCCCAGCTTTTATATATGATGCGAGTATTCTAATTCACCTTAATATATATGATCCAAGTGGTTTCAAATATATCTTTCGTATTATATGCAAATGCCATGAACCCTCAAGTAACTATTACGAGTAGTTTAACTTTGCATGGAGATTTCTATGCAAGTAATTCAAAAGTTGTACCATGCTAATATACCAAGTAATTGTGATGTGGAACCCTATGCAAGTTCTACTCAGTAACCTTATCTTGATACCTAAAAGTCAGCTATCCCTTAAAAGTCATTCTTGATTGCTTGATAACCCTATTCTTACTCCTAAAATATGATACCCTGTTATACTTTGAACTGATGCTCACCTTCTTTATATTTATATACCTATGTCTTATTTGGAACCATTACCTTGAACCTAGTTTGACTTAGTTCCTTCATACTATCCGATAACCCTGCTAAATCTTATTATCAAATTCCTTGTGAATAAAAACCTTGCAATTCCCTTGATAAAGTATAGTCTAGTTGATCATGGCCTTGAAATTTAGTAGAACTATTCCCTGTCCTTCAAAGTTGATCTAGAACCCTTAATAAAGATGCTCACTGTTTAAGAAATTATCTGTCACTTGGCATCAGTTTTTAAAATAATAAATTAAAATTTAGATTTCCAATCCCAAAGGGGGACAAATATTTTCTTTAGATAGTGGATCTGGACTGAGACGCAAGTCTTTTCCGCTCTTAATTTGTAGGCTTAAAAGTTACCTAGGGATCTCATTAATGTTCTAGAACCCAGCGAGGTTCGGGATTACTTGGCGGCTGATCATCGGCTGTAATCCGTAGTGTCATAAAATAGTTTTTAATAAGGAAATGGTTTTGAATGGTTTTATTGCAAGAAAAGATGCCATCACCCTGAAAGTTTATCTCTTGATACTATATTGTTGAATATTTCAATTCCATTGTTAATGTTTTACTCATGTTTATGCATATTATAGCACTTGTTGAGCATTTGGCTCACTACTTGCTTACCCTGATATTTCAGCTATCAGATATGGTTAGATTCAAGCAGACAGTGCGTAAGACTTGTGATGCCGATTCGTATGTTCGAGCTCAGGTAGATTAGTGATCATTTTGTGTGAGGACTCGATATTGGAATCATGTTGTAATAGTTAATAGTGTTGGCCTGTTCCAAACCCTAAACTGTAAGATCTTGGATTCGGATGTATTTACTTCCTTTTGTTAACTAATATAATTACTCGTATATTGTATTCTGTAAATGTTTGGGGTGTGACAGGTTTTGGTATCAGAGCTATGGTTTAGAGTCCCTGGACAGCCCAAATAGGTTATATATGTATATAGGTTTATAGAATATTATACGAGAGTGTAGGTATAGGATATTCGAGTCATTCGCTACTAATTCTCTTATATATATCTAAGCATCGCTTGGCAAAGGGCGCATTCCTCGTCATCTTCTGAACCGTCCGACACAATTGCTTTCTTCTTGTATGATGAGTTGAGGCGTGAGTTCGACAGGCTTCAGGGCAAGTATGATCGAATGGTAGAGCGATTGAAGAACGTTTGTCCGGACAGCCAAAACTATGGAGGAAAGCCTAAGGAGCAGATGACTGCGAGACTTGATACCTTGGTTCAGTACGTTAACACTAAGCTTGATGAGATGCCATCACACCGAGACCGTACCAGCTAGTATACTATCTAGATGATTGTGGACGAGCTCCAGTGCATTGTGAAGATGCTTCGTGAAGAGAAGACTACCAAACCCCGTTCTGATGGAGTGGAGCCCTAGTTCTTTCCATTATCTACTTTTCATGTCATTGTATTGTTAGACTTTGTAGAAATCCCTATTGTTTCCTTTAATTAAGCATGTTATCCCTAGATTTAGACTCTATTCCAATCTTGATGTACCTTGACCCTAATTTCGATAATTATGCACTATCGTTCTATTTGCTTTCAATTGTTCTTATGAATTTATATGCATCACCCATATTGTTTAATTTAAAACCCGATTGAATGAATATAATGACTTGTGACACCATAACCATGAAATTTTCTGTATTGTTCATACCTGTTTTGATATAACTTTTATTTCAAGGATTATGCCACCTAAAAAGAAGAACCCAACAACAACTTCTACCATAGATCCTAATATTCTTCGACTTCTGGAAACCTTATAACAGCAAACAAACGTTAGAGCTCAACAACAACAATTCGAAAACCAAGATAACCGTGAACCATACCAACCACCTGATCCACCAGTACCACCTCGATAAATTGTTACTTTCAAAGCTTTTCGGAATGTGAATTCACCTGCATTTCATGATACCACTGATCCGGTAATAGCTAATACATGGATTAGGGAAATGGAAAGAGCTTTTAAATTGGTTCAGTTAGGAGAAGATCAGAAGACGCCATACGCTACTTATTTTATGAAAGGGGAAGTCATCTATTGGTGGGATTCAGTGAAAGCTATGGAGACAAATCAGCCGGTTTCTTGGGAAAGGTTTAAAAGGTTATTCCAGGAAAAGTATTACCCTAAGTACATGCAGAATCAGATGGAGCTTAAATTTCTTGAATTAAAGCAAGGAAGTATGTCTGTATTGGAGTACGAGAAGAAGTTTACGGAGCTGTCAAGGTTTGTGACGAAGTATACCAACACTGAGGAGGAGAAAGCAAAAAGATTCCAACAAGCATTAGAGCCTTGGATCAGAGATAGAGTGGCTATGTTTGAGCTTGATACTTATGCTGGAGTAGTACAGAAGGCTGCTCTGATTGAGAGTAATGGGATTCAGTCAAGAAAAGAAAAGAATAATAAGAAGAGAAAGGTTCCATTTTATGGAGAGAAGTCTGAAGCCAGAAGCTCACAAGACAGGAGTGTGAAAAGGATTGGATTCCACAAAGGCAGAAATTTTTAGAAGAAGGGAAATTTGAACAAGAGATAAGATTCTAAGGGGGACAACCAATTAAGCCAAGGACACGTTGGAGAAAATAGATTTCAGAGACCAGAGTGCAAGCATTGTGGAAAAAGACATCCAGGAGTGTGTAATAAGTTGAACATGACATGGTATATATGCAATCAGAAGGGACACTTGGCTAACGAGTGTAAGATACCGAAGCCAGGAGTTACATGCTATAAGTGTGGAAAAACTGGACATATAGCTAGGGAATGCAAGTCAACCGAACCAGTCAAGGCTTTGATGAATGTGGCAAGTACTAGTGCAAGCATGCCAGCTGAGGTATTGGCATTACCTCCACCATCTACCGCAACTCCGCAAGCGACAACAAGGACATTTAATTAAAAGATGAAGGACGCTGTTCAGAATTCTGAGGTGATAGCAGGTAAACTTTTAATAAATAATGTTGAAGCTAAGGTATTGATTGATTCTGGAGCTACTAGATCATTTATATCAGAAACTTTCGTTGATAAACTTAAATGTGATAAAATGACCTTGAAGGAGGTAATAGATGTGGTAATTGTGAACCAAGAGAAGATTCCTGTGAGTCAATTCTGTCCTAAGTGTGAGATTGATATTTTGGGGCCTAAATTTTCAGCAGACTTGATACTTTTCAAGTTAGGGGAGTTTGACATAATCTTAGGCATGGATTGGTTAGGGAAGAATAGCGCCCAGATAGATTGTAAATCTAAGAAAGTGTATTTAAAGACAGAGATTGGAGAGAAAGTGGTATTTAAGGGTCAGAGGCAAGAGCGATTGTTTCTTACAATCATCCAGGCTAAGAAATTGCTTAGGAGAGGTTGTGAATCATTCCTAGCCTATGTAGTGGATTCAGAAAGAGAGAGCCTCCGCATGGAAGATATCCCCGTAGTCAACGAATTTCCAGATGAACTACCAGGTTTACCGCCCGATCGACAGATTGAGTTTGAGATCAACATTGCTCAAGGCACGGAACCAGTTTTGAAGGAACCTTATAGAATGGCACCAGAAGAAATGAAAGAGTTGGCTAGCCAGCTACAGGAATTGTTGGACAGAGGAGTGATACGGCCAAGTACGTCACCATGGGGAGCACCTGTTCTATTCATAAAGAAG
The DNA here is from genome assembly GCF_009905375.1 of Apium graveolens. NCBI lineage: Eukaryota > Viridiplantae > Streptophyta > Magnoliopsida > Apiales > Apiaceae > Apium > Apium graveolens. The sequence goes on from NC_133657.1 coordinate 105,539,861, forward strand.
AAGGATGGAAGCATGAGGTTATGTATAGACTATCGGGAGTTAAATAAGATGACGATTAAGAACCGTTACCCGCCACCAAGGATGGATGATTTATGTGATCAGCTGAAAGGAGCTAAGTGCTTTTCCAAGATTGATTTAAGATCAGGATACCATCAATTGAAGATCAAAGAAGATGACATCCCGACGACAGCATTCAGAATAAGATACGGACATTATGAATTCTTAGTAATGCCTTTTGGGTTGACTAATGCTCCTGCAGCATTTATGGATCTGATGAACCTGGTATTTAAAAAGTATTTGGACAAGTTTTTAGTCGTATTCATTGATGATATTCTTATATATTCAAAGTCAGAAGAAGAACATATGCAGCATCTATGGTTAGCATTGGAGATAATCCGACAAGAGAAGTTATATGCCAAGTTTTCTAAGTGTGAGTTATGGTTAAAGGAAGTTCAATTTTTGGGACATGTTATTGGAAATGAAGGAGTCAAAGTGGATCCGGAAAAGATTGAGGCAATTATGAGTTGGGAGAGACCAAAGACACCTACGGAAGTCTGAAGTTTTCTAGGATTAGCGGGATATTATAGAAGGTTTGTTAAAGATTTCTCGAAAATCGCCACACCATTGACTAAGTTGACTAGGAAGAATCAGAAATTTGAATGGAATGCAAAATATGAAGATAGTTTTCAAGAATTGAAACAGTGGTTGGTTACAGCTTCGGTACTAGTATTACCAGACGATCAATGAGACTTTGTGATTTTCAGTGATGCTTCACATAAGGGCCTGGGTTGCATGTTAATGCAACACAACAAGGTGCTTGCGTATGCGTCAAGACAGTTAAAACCACATGAATTGAAGTATCCTACACATGACTTGGAATTAGCAGCTATAGTATTTGCACTTAAGATTTGGAGACATTACCTTTACGGAGAAAGGTGCGAGATCTACACGGATCACAAGAGTTTGATGTATATTTTCACTCAGAAGGAGCTCAATATGAGGCAAAGGAGATGGTTGGAATTAATTAAAGACTATGATTGCTCGATAAATTATCATCTAGGAAAGGCAAATATGGTAGCTGATGCTTTGAGTAGGAAAGAGAGGTTGAATATGGCAGTGGTATCAAAGGAATTATATGGAGAAATCAGGAGATTTGAATTAGAACTGTGTGTTTGCGGAAAAGCTAAGGAGATTTGTTGTACTATGACTTTTCAGCCATCATTGTTGGAAAAGATAAAGAAATGTCAGGAAGAATTGATGAAACAGGAGAATAATCAACTGACCGGAGAAGAGATTTGTACTCAAAGGGGTGAATAAGGTATATTAAGGTTTTCCTCAAGAATTTGGATTCCTCATGTGACTGAATTAAAGAATGAGATATTGCAAGAAGCTCATAATTCTAGATTTTCAATCCATCCGGGAAGCACGAAGATGTACCCGGACTTGAAGCAGAACTTTTGGTGGCCAAATATGAAGTGAGAAGTAGCAGAATGGGTTGCGAGGTGCTATACTTGTCAGAAAGTGAAGGCAGAACATCAAAGACCAAGTGGATTAATTCAGCCTTTGAAGATTCCAGAATGGAAGTGGGAAAACATTGCCATGGACTTTATAGTAGAATTACCACGAACGAAATCCGGACATGACTCTATATGGGTTATAGTTGATCGCCTTACGAAGTCGACACATTTTCTTCCGATTAACGAGAGGTCTTCATTGGACAGATTGGTCCACATATATGTGCGTGAAATCGTATTACGACATGGCGTACCTGTATCAATAGTTTCGGACAGAGATCCACGATTTAACTCGAGATTCTAGAAGCAATTTTAAGAAACTCTTGGCACCAAGTTGAATATGAGTACGGCGTATCATTCGTAGACTGATGGTCAAAGTACGAGGACAATTCAAACAATTGAAGACATGTTGCGTAGATGTGCAATTGATTTTGCGGGAAGTTGGGATGACCACCTGCCATTGTTAGAATTCTCCTATAACAACAGCTATCACGCCAGTATTGGCATGCCACCATACGAAGCTTTATACGGACGGAAATGCAGATTACCAACCAGCTGGGATGAAGTGGGAGAAAGAAATATTTTAGGCCCGAAATTGGTACAACAAATGCATGAGACAGTCAAATTGATTCAGAAGAGGTTACTTGCTGCTCAAGATAAGCAAAGAAAGTATGTAGACCCGGCACGTAAGGATATCAGATTCCAAGTAGGTGAAGCCGTATTGCTGAAAGTATCACCGAGGAAAAGATTGTCTCGATTTGGCAAGAAAGGGAAGTTAGTGTTGGGTTCCGAGGCATAAAACGCAGCGGATAAACGTAAATAAAACAAAAAAATTTCGAAACCCAAAAACAGGATCCATGTATAATAGTGGGCAGATTATGGAGATAAGGAATCATACCTTTCAGAGCTTAACTTTCACGAACTCAACGGAGATCCTAGCTATCACGCTTTGTGTCTACCTCTAGAAGAAACACCTCTATGGTATCCACACCAGCACATCCAAGAATGTCTCACGAACTTAGCTACGGAATGAATGTACTAGCCTCCTTGACGATCCGAATTGCCTCTGCCTCTCTTTGCTGCTAGGGTTTTCTCCAAAACGTACCCCCTCTTTAACCTATCATTATCTATTTATAATGGCTGATTAAAAAGGCCTATAACAGCAAAGCCCAACCCTAGTAGGTATTGGATTAAATAATAAAAATGAATTTTTATTATTTAATTAATAACTAAGTCATACTTAATTATTATGGGCAAAAACATTCCTTTTAATTCGAATTTATATTATCTCAATTAAGTCTTACTTAATTATAATAAAATTCGAATAATCATCAATTAATTTAAATCCATAATTTAAATTAACTATTCCATTAAGTGCTCTATTTGTGCGACCCTATAGGCTCTTATTTAATTGGCAATAATTTTATTCTCTAATAAAATTATAAACAATGAGCGGTATCTAGTAATACATCATTGTTACCCAATTAAACAATAATTAAATCGTGATTAGATAAAACCTTTCGTGATTAATGTTTTTCGTGTAATATAATCCCTTTAACCATATATATTATAAATTAAACTCGAGGCATGCATTTAGTCATCTTCTTCAACAATAATTCGGGTTTACTTGATCCATGAGTATACTATCAAGACAAATCATTATTTGAGCATGGCCATGCTTTTATAATCTCACTCAATCAAGAGGCCAATAATATCTCTCCTAATTATAGGAGGGTTAAATCCTTTATCTATCATTCATATTTCTCATACGACTCATGATATACCCGATGTCCACTTTAATCATCACCCGATCAAAAGTAACTTTTAATGTAGTCAAAGTATATTAATCCTCGTATAGAAATATAATTATTTCAAGTCAAAGGATCATTACACCATTATCATTGTGAGTCTTTCTTATGACTTTATTAAACATGAAGAATCTCACTGTGGGTCTGTCCAGTACCATGTACTCTCACATGTACCTATGTATTGACTTTAGTATCCCCATAATTATAACCACTGAGATGTGGTTATCTTGTCAAACAACATACTAGTCTATCTATGTCTTATTATTGTCCTATATAATAATACTCGACTAGGGACCTTTAAGAATATGATATATTATATTATCTCAAGTTCAAGTCATGTACTTAAACTATACAATGTGTATCATGATTCTAAGGACATTTATTATGCTAACAAAATATCTCAATAATTAAGGTCATAATAAATACATTTATTGAATGATCAACTAACATAAAGATTTAAAAGAATAATGTATTGCCTCTAGGACACCTACACTAACAATCTCCCACTTGCACTAGAGCCAATCACCCATATATCTAATACCCATGGAACTAGTGTGACCATCATGCTTCTGCTGCGATAAGCCTTTGGTCAGTGGGTCTGTAATGTTATCATTTGTGTGCACTTTACATATGTGTATATCACCCTTTTCATTAATCTCTCGAATAAGGTGAAATCTCTTGAGTATATGTTTGGCCCGGGAGTGTGATCTAGGTTCTTTAGCCTGTGCAATGGCTCCATTATTATCACAGTATAGATCAATGGGATCTGCGATCGATGGAACCACTCCCAAATCAGAAATGAACTTTCGAATCCAAATGGCCTCCTTAGCTGCTTCACAAGCTGCAATGTACTCAGCCTCCATTGTAGAATCAGCTACTGTTTCTTGCTTTGAACTCTTCCAGCTTACAGCACCTCCGTTTAGACAAAACACAAAACCAGACTATGATACAGTATCATCTCTGTCGGTTTGGAAACTTGCATCGGTGTAACCTTTTACAACGAGTTTCTCTTCTCCTCCATACACCAAGAATGAATCTTTAGTTCTTTTTAGGTACTTAAGAATATTCTTGATTGCCGTCCAGTGACTTTCACCTGGATTAGACTGGTATCTGCTCGTCATGCTCAAGACATACGAGACATCTGGGCGAGTACATACCATTGCATACATGATAGATCCAATTGCTGAAGCATATGGAACTTTATTCATGTAGTCCTTCTCATCCAATGATTTCGGACACTGGTCCTTAGAGATCGTTATCCCTTGAGACACGGGGATATATCTCCTTTTTGTATTTTGCATTCCAAAATGATGCAAAACCTTATCAATGTATGTGCTCTGACTTAGACCGATCATCCTTCTAGATCTTTCTCTATAGATCCTCATTCCTAGAATGTAGGATGCCTCTCCTAAGTCTTTCATGGAGAAATTTCTCCCTAACCAAGTCTTAACAGCCTTTAGAGAAGGTATGTCATTCCCCATTAGTAGTATATCATCAACATATAGTACTATGAATGCCACATAGCTCCCACTAACCTTCTTGTAAACACACGGTTCATCTTCATTTTGAACAAACCCATACTCTGTGACTATTTCATCAAAATGGATATTCCATCTCCTAGAGGATTGCTTCAATCCATAAATGGATCAACGCAATTTACATACCTTGCCAGCATTCCTTGGATCGACAAAACCCTCAGGTTGTGTCGTGTACACATCCTCTTCAAGGCTTCCATTAAGGAAGGCTGTTTTGACATCCATTTGCCAGATTTCATAATCATGGAATGCTGCAATGGCAAGTAAAATCCTTATAGACTTGACCATAGCCACTGGTGAGAAAGTTTCATCATAGTCAATACCATGAATTTGTTTGAAACCTTTTACAACCAGCCTAGATTTATAGGTCTGGACATTCCATCCATGCCCTTATTCTTCTTAAAAACCCATTTGCACCCTATGGGTTTTACCCCTTCAGGTGGATCAACCAAAGTCGATACTTGGTTTTCGTACATGGAATCTATCTTGGATTTTATGGCTTCAAGCCATCTCTTAGAGTCTGGACTATTCATAGCATCTTGGTATGTGAGAGGCTCATCTTCATCTATGAGCATCAAATACCGCACTGAGTCATGAGAAATCTATATCTCTCTGGCTCATGGCGAAATCTACCAGATCTACGAACAACCTGTGTTTGTTGAGCATTATCATTATTCTGCTCTTGTTCCACTTCAGGTTCAATGGTATTTTGCGGTTCTCGATCTTCATCGAGATCTATAGTTCTCCCGCTGTTTCTTTTGGAAACAAAATCTCTTTCCATGAAGACAGCATCTCGAGCAATAAACACTTTTTGCTCAGAAGGACTATAAAAATAATACGCCTTTGTTTCATTAGGGTATCCCACAAAAATGCACTCTTCGGATTTAGGTCCAAGCTTGTCAGATTCTTGACGTTTCACAAACGCCTTACATCCCCAAACTTTCATAAAGTTCATGTCTGACTGTTTCTCCTTCCATATCTCATATGGAGTCTTTTGAACCTTCTTAGTAGGAACACGGTTAAGTGTGAAAGCCGCTGTTTCTAGAGCGTAACCCCAGAAACTAATTGGAAGATCTGCATGACTCATCATCGATCGCACCATGTCCAACAAGGTGCGATTTCTCCTCTCTGAAACTCCATTCCATTGAGGTGTTCCTGGCGGAGTGAGTTGTGATACAATACCACACTCTTTCAAATACTCTCTAAATTCGGTGCTTAAGTATTCACCCCCACGATCGGATCATAAGATCTTAATACTTGCATCTCCGCCAATTTGCTTCTCTACTTCAACCTTGTATTCTTTAAATTTTTCAAAAGAATCGGATTTGTTCTTCATAAGATATACATATCTATATCTACTGAAATCATCAGTAAATGTTACGAAGTAGTAGTAGCCTCATCTAGCAATTACACGCATTGGGCCACATACATCACTATGTATTAGCTCCAGACGTTTAGTGGCCCTTTGACCCTTACCAGTGAAAGGGGCTTTAGTCATCTTACCAAGCAAACAAGATTCGCATTCTTGGTATGATTCAAAATCAAACTTATCCAAGTATCCATCCTTATGTAATTTGGATATGCGTTTCTCATTTATGTGGCCTAGACGATAATGCCAGAGGTATGTTTGATTTGAGTCATTCATTTTAAGTCGTTTGTTTTCTATATTACAGACAGGATTATCTAAATCAAGAACATATAAACCATTAAATAAACGTGCAACACCATAGGTTAAATTATTCAAAGCAAAGAGCAAATGTTGTTCTTTATTGTAAATGAAAAACCTTTCTTGTCCAAACAAGAAACATAAATAATGTTTCTGCGAATCGCAGGCACGTAAAAACAGTCTTCTAGTTCTAGAACAAGCCCAAAGGGCATAGATAAATAATAAGTCCCTACAGCTAAAGCAGCAACTTTTGCTCCATTGCCTACTCTTAGGTCCACTTCTCCCTTAGCCAAAGTTCTACTTCTCTGCAGGCCCTGCACATTTATACAAATGTGAGAAGAACATCCAGTATCAAATACCCAAGATGTAGAAATAGACAAATTGACTTCTATAACATAAATACCTGATCCAGAAATCTGAACTGCTTTCTTTTTCTTCAGATCCTCCAAGTAAATTGGACAGTTTCTCTTCCAGTGACCATCTTTCTTACAGTAGTGACATTCACCCTTGGCCACACCACCTTTAGGCTTTAAAGCCTGTTTGGGACCTAACTTTGGCTTTGGTGTAGAATCAGATCCAATCTTCTTCTTACCCTTCCATTTGCCCTTCCCTTTGGCCTTACCTTTATTTACCATCAGTATGGGAGCAGGTTCAGGTGTCTTCATGTTGGTCTCATATGTTCTCAACATATGTAACAATTCAGTAGGTGTTTTGTCAAATTCATTCATATTGTAGTTCACAACAAACTGAGTGAATTTGTTGTTCAAAGAATTCATGATTAGGTCAATACCAGTTTCCGGACCAATCGGGAAACCCAAAGTTTCAAGGTACTCAATGTAACCAATCATCTTCAGAACATGTGGGCCAACTGGTTCACTTGCCCCTTGTTTGCAATTAAAAAGTGACTTACTCGTGTTGAACCTTTCTTGACGAGTTTGGCGTGCAAACATGCTTTGCAAGTGCTCATTGATAGTATATGCATCCATATGCACATGCTGCTCAGCACTCATAGTTGCCAACATAAGACATGCAACATCATTTGCTTCATTCTCATCCCTTGCGCGTGCTGCTCGTTCATCAGCAGTAGCACCCTCAGGAAGGGGGCCTGGAGGAGGAATATCAATGACATGAAGCTTGCGCTCCTGCCTGAGGACAATCCTCAAATTCCTCTGCCAGTCTAGGAAGTTGTTTCCTCCTGTCAGCTTGTCCTTCTCAAGGACTGAATGTACGGATAGTGTGTTTGTGTTGTTTGCCATTACTCAGTATCTACAATAATAAAAGCGCAAAATAAACATTAGATTGTCTGAGTTAAAATTTTATGTTCATATGATTCTGATATATTCATAATATATCTCCCACTATTTTTTTTATCAAATTAATAGCCCTAACTATTAATTCGGAAAGTATATCCCATAAATCTTTCTAGTGAGCCAAGATCCATATTTCATCATGTCCTAAGTCAACCGCTGGTATCCTTAAAACATGATTATTTAGGTAGACAACAGTTGTCAATTATATCATATATAATTTTTGGATAATTTGGTGAACAACAATTGATCTTATCTATCTAATAGATTTTTAACCAAACTCTATGCTTCTAAGTTCATAATTGTTGAATATAACCGTTTATATTCACCTTATTATGATGACTCAGTTAAGTTAGACCCAATGATACAACGTCCAAATATAACCGTTTATATTCGTCGCATTTCACCACGATAGATAAGAGTCCCCTGCCACTGACAGCCCTTCCCCTTATCGATCTAGGATTCAATGAGTGTTCATTCATTGGAAAGCATCTGATTAAAACTTAATATTTTTACTTAGGGATTTTTAATTTAGAACGATCATGATCCCATCATAAAGAGATTCCCAATTTTTCTTTGAATAAAATAATTCAAATCAGTACTCGTCAATGGTTTGATTTCCAGGTAGTGGAGGAGTCACATCGGTCTCGCTTAAAACCCACAGCCTTACAAGTTCTATGTACCCGTTGTTGACAAAATCGCCCCATATCAGAAATAAAGAAAATTCGTATTTTATTCCGTGTTTCATAAACATGAGAATCTCATGATCGTTTGTTAATTTTAAATCTTGAGTCGTTATAGATTTTATCTTGTTTAAAGGCATGGCATGGGTGATGTATCTAATACATACATGCATCATTAATCTAATTAAAACATGCATTTTCTACTCTACACATACTATTTATACATCATATGAAAAGTGCGTAAAGTAAACGTGCAATAGTTATGGCCCAATCCTATGTGATCTTTTCAGGCTAATGAAAAGATCAAGGTCAATCTATGGTGTAAAAATTACTATTACATATGTTTTCTCTATTGCTTCCATTGTCCCCTTGGCCTCCATAGGATTCCTCCTTGTTCCCTTGTCCTTCTTGGATGTTACATTAATAATTATACTAATGAACTTACAAAAGAACTCGAGTTACATTCGAGATAAAACAACTACAAATTGGAAAACGACATGCAAGTCGTATTTATTACAAACCAAAAGAATAAACCATTACAACTAAGGTCTTAAGGCCATAACTATGCACCATGCTCAAGTAACCATTAAAGAATATGATAGATCATATAAAGATGACATACTATTTATCACTTATCATGATCCAATCAAGAATAATAAATAAGTAAAGCATATGTTATAAGCACAAATTAAAACGAAACCCTAAACATGCGGATCGAGTATCAGAATACTAGAAAAACATGTATCAGAATACTATTCCAGAAGCATGTATTAGTATACACACGATCCATATCCCAGTTACGAAAAACATGTATTAGTATATATATTTTAAGAGATCGCATACATATGAGTTATGGCAGATCTTAAACATACTAGTATCATCATATAGATCATTAACAGATTCATCATATCATTTATATAACATATCTGTTATCATGGCAGACTCATATAACATAACTGTTATCATGGCAGACTCATCACACATGCATACTTGTAAAAATACAGTAAACACGTAACCAAATCAGCCCCTTATACACGTAGCTCTGATGCCATTTTTGGGTTCCGAGGCATAAAATGCAGCGGCTAAACGTAAATAAAACAAAAAAAATTTGAAACCCAAAAACAGGATCCATGTATAATAGTGGGCAGATTATGGAGATAATGAATCATACCTTTCAAGAGCTTAACTTTCACGAACTCAACGGAGATCCTAGCTATCACGCTTTGTGTCTACCTCTCGGAGAAATACCTCTATGGTATCCACCCGAGCACCTCCAAGAACGTCTCACGAACTTGGCTACGGAATGGATGTACTAGCCTCCTTCTTGACAATCCGAATTGCCTCTGCCTCTCTTTGTTACTAGGGTTTTCTCCAAAACGTACCCCCTCTTTAACCTATCATTATCTATTTATAATGGCTGATTACAAAGGCCCATAACGGCAAAGTCCAACCATAGTAGGTATTGGATTAAATAATAAAAACGAATTTCTATTATTTAATTAATAACTAAGTCATACTTAATTATTATGGGCAAAAACATTCCTTTTAATTCGAATTTATATTATCTCAATTAACTCTTACTTAATTATAATAAAATTCGAATAATCATCAATTAATTTAAATCCATAATTTAAATTAACTATTCCATTAAGTGCTCTATTTGTGTGACCCTATAGGCTATTATTTAATTGGCAATAATTTTATTCTCTAATAAAATTATAAACAATGAGCGGTATCTAGTAATACATCATTGTTACCCAATTAAACAATAATTAAATCGTAATTAGATAAAACCTTTCGTGATTAATGTTTTTCGTGTAATATAATCCCTTTAACCATACATATCATAAATTAAACTCGAGGCATGTATTTAGTCATCCTCTTCAACAATAATCCGGGTTTACTTGATCCATGAGTAGACTATCAAGACAAATCATTATTTGAGCATGGCCATGCTTTTATAATCTCACTCAATCAAGAGGCCAATAATATCTCTCCTAATTATAGGAGGGTTAAATCCTTTGTCTATCATTCATATTTCTCATACGACTCATGATATACCCGAAGTCCACTTTTATCATCACCCGATCAAAAGTAACTTTTAATGTTGTCAAAGTATATTAATCCTCGTATAGAAATATAATGATTTCAAGTCAAAGGATCATTACACCATTATCATTATGAGTCTTTCTTATGACTTTATTAAACATGAAGAATCTCACTGTGGGTCTGTCCAGTACCATGTACTCTCACATATACCTATGTATTGACTTTAGTATCCCCATACTTATAACCAATAAGATGTGGTTATCTTTTCAAACAACATACTAGTCTATCTATGTTTTATTATTGTCCTATATAATAATACTCGACTAGGGACCTTTAAGAATATGATATATTATATGCTCTCAAGTTCAAGTCATGTACTTAAACTATACAATGTGTATCATGATTCTAAGGACATTTATTTTGCTAACAAAATATCGCAGTAATTAAGGTCATAATAAATACATTTATTGAATGATCAATTGACATAAAGATTTAAAAGAATAATGTATTGCCTCTAGGGCACCTACACTAACAGTTAGCTCCTAGATATATTGGTCCTTTTGAAGTTTTGGGTCAAGTAAGGAAGGTGGCCTATGAATTAGCTTTTTCGCCTCAGTATCAGCATGTGCATAACGTATTTCATCAGTCATTACTTAAGAAGTATAATCCTGATGCCAACCATGTGATAGAATATGAACCTATAGAGATTCAGGAAGACCTGTCATTTGTGGAGCAACCTGTCAAAATACTCGACTGGCAAGAGAAGAGTCTTAGAAATAAGTTGGTCAAGTTGGTAAGAGTACTATGGAGAAATCCCAAGGTTGAAAAGTCAACGTGGGAACTAGAGTCGGATATGCGTAGCCGGTATCCTCACTTATTCTCCTAAATTCTGAGGACAGAATCCTTAAAGGGGGAGAGGATGTTACGACCGGTATTTCTAAATCCTATCTATATATAATTGTGTGTATATAATTAAAATTTAAATTGTGTGGAATTATAAATGTGTATGATCTATATGACTGAGTGCCTATAAACTAAGTGTTTAATGTATTAGTTTATATAAAATTTTACGAAAACAAAATCTTATCTTTTAGTATTTTTAAATGATAATCAAAAGTACTTCATTTTATATGAAAAATCTATTTTAAAAATCTTTTAACAATAAATTTTCAAATTTTATATCATTAAATTTCTAAAATCATAAACTATTTTATGATATTTATTTTGTGATTTATGGAGGTACATATATATTTATAAAAATTGTTTTATATAAATTAGTTGATTTTTAAATTGCAAATTACTTAGTTGCCCATGCATGAATATACCCTCCAATTCAATTTAAAGGGCATAAGAGACAATTCATACGCCACTAACCCTTTTCTATCCACCAAAAGACTAAACTACCCTTGCATGCACTTTTGCTTGGTTATTGGAGAAGGGCACTTTAGTACATTCCAAATTCCACTATTGAATTAGTGCATGATGAATCATAAAGAGAGGAGTTAACCCAAAACCACATTCCACTCAAGCTCATCATTTTCACTATCAAATTTTCTCTCATACCCCTCTCTTTTTCCTCATTCGGCTGAAGCCCCTTCCCCCATTCTCTTCAAATTTTCTTCATCAAATCCTTGTCATTCTAGTGTAATTCCATTACCCATTCATATAATATACACTTTACAAGAAGTTCCATGCTTAGAAGATGAAGTTTAATGCATGTATGTCCTGATTTTATGTGATCTCCAGAGTGAAACTCTTAATTCATGTGGATTAAAGAGTTCTCTATGAGATATACTTTTTATGTGCATAAAATAAGTATTTCCATGAATAAAACTCTTTTAAAACCTTTGCATGCTACTGATCGTTAGTTGTAAAGTCATATTCTACTTTTCATGTTAGAGATAGGGCATTATTTTCAAGTATAATTATGTCATATATGCTCTTCTTTTCGAAAATGTACATGCATGCTCAGTTTGTGTTAAATTCGACCTTATATGTTCTTAAAACAAATTGTTTCTTTGATATTATGCTTGATCTTAGTTGTTAAAAGGTAGTGTGCATGATAATTTGAAGTAGTTAAGTATTTTAAGTCGAATTTATGAGCTAATAACCCTCTTGTTTAGTCGAACTTGATTTAGTGATCATCTTGAGTTGCATGTTAAGTTTTATTTTGCATGTTGGTAATATAGGGCATGGATGATCTCCATTATTGGTTGAGGCCTTAGTTTAGAGTCTTATAGTAGTAAATTTGCCTTGGTTGAGATTTAATTCGTGGTTTTAAAGTGGGAGTTAAGGTGGAAATTCTAGGATAGAATCCTGAAATGTTTTCCAGATTTCCATGTGAGTTTTGTGTTGATTTTGAATATGCATTTCTTAGGCATTGTTAGGCCCAATCCACGGGGAGTTAATAATTGGGGTATAATTGTGTCTAGAAGTCACAAATTAGAGAAACCCAACTATTTAGTGAGGTGCACACATCAAAATTTAGAATATGTCCAGCAGAGGACAATTTTGTTGCAACTTAGAAATGAGGAGTTTTGACCATGTCACGGGTAGGCCCTCACTAGGCCTTGGTTAGCCTTAGTTAGAGGGAGTGTCAGAGGAGTTTTTCCAGCCATAGTTCAGAGGAATTGAGTTAGAATCAAGTGTCATAAGTTAGTGCAAAACATGACACTTTTCTGTCCAGAAAACAGGGAAACATTGGACTTTAAGCTTAGGCCCAGGTAGGCCCAAGCTAGGCCCTTGAGCCACACAAAGTTTGAGAGTTGACGTATGGTTAGAAGAGTCTAGTGTAGATGTTTGAGAGGTAAACTTGAAGTGTATGTATGTCAGTTATACTCATAAACCCATTGTTGTCACCCTGAAATCACTATAATGAGCAAAATCACTTAACCTTTAGTTTTAGGGCACTTATGAGTGAGGCCTAGGTTGACCACCATAGTTGTAAGATAGTATGAGGTCAGTAGAGTGTAAGGCCTAAGTCAGGGTCCATAGGAACTTGATGGTTTAGAAAAGGCACTTCAAGTTATGAGGACAATATTAAGAGTTTTGGCTAGTTTAGCATAACTAAGTGACTTGAGTAAGTGGAGTGAGATCATCCAAGCCTAGTGTTGCAATATAGTGTGTATGGATATATTATTACGTACTTAAATGTGCTATCTGAACATGAGTGGCTATGTGAACTATCATGCTTATAAGGTAATTATAAGCGTTTATGTGTATATAGGCCTAAGTGCCAATGTGCGTAATTTCGGTTTATAATTAGGTTGAGTTAGTGAGTATATATTATGATGAGGATATTATTATTTTGTGTAGGCTCTCGAAACGAGGGTAAACTTGCCATTAAAGTCGAGTGAAGCTCCAGTTGCTCCCACCTGCCAGTCAAGTCAAGCCTTTCTCAAGGCAAGTGTTTCAACCTACCTTTTTGTTTATACTGCAAGATAGTGTTAGCCAGCTTTTATATCTGATGTGAGTATTCTAATTCACCTTGATATATATGATCTAGGTGGTTTCAAATCTATCTTTCATATTATATGCAAATGCCATGAACCCTCAAGTATCTATTGCAAGTAGTTTAACTTTGCTTGGAGATTTCTATGCAAGTAATTCAAAAGTCGTACCATGCTAATATACCAAGTAATTGTGATGTAGAACCTTGTGCAAGTTATACTCAGTAACCTTATCTTGATACCTAAAGGTCAGCTATCCCTTAAAAGTCGTTCATGATTGCTTGATAACCCTATTCTTACTCCTAAAACATGATACCTTGTTATACTTTAAACTGATGCTCACCTTCTTTATATTTCAATACCTATGTCTTATCTAGAACCATTACGTTGAACCTAGTTTGACTTAGTTCCTTTATACTATCCGATTACCCTGCTAAATCTCATTGTCAAATTCCTTGTGAATAGAAACCTTGTAATTACCTTGATAAAATATAGTCTAGTTGATCATGGCCTTGAAATTTAGTGGACCTATTCCATATGCTTTAAAGTTGATCTAGAACCCTTGATAAAGATGCTCATTATTTAAAAAAGTAACCATCACTTGGCATCAGTTTTTAAAATAAAAAGTTAAAATTTGGATTTCCAGTCCCAAAGGGGGACAAATATTTTCTTTAGATAGTGGATCTGGACTGAGACGCAAGCCCTTTCCGCTCTTAATTTGTAGGCTTAAAAGTTGCCTAGGGATCCCATTAATGTTCTAGAACCCAGCGAGGTTCGGGATTACTTCGCGGCTGATCACCGGCTGTAATCCGTAGCCTCATAAAATGGTTTTTGATAAGAAAATGGTTTTGAATGGTTTTATTGCAAGAAAAGATGCCATCACCCTGAAAGTTTATCTCTTGATACTATATTGTTGAATCTTTCAATTCCAGTGTTAATGTTTTATTCTTGTTTATGTATATTATAGCGCTTGTTGAGCATTTGGCTCACTACTTGCTTACCCTGATATTTCACCTAGAAGATATGGTTAGATTCAAGCAGACATCGCGTAAGACTTGTCATGCTGATTCCTATGCTCGAGTCAGGTAAATTAGTGATCATTTTCTGTGAGGACTCGATATTCGAATCAGGTTGTAATAGTTAATAGTGTTGGGCTGTTCCAAACCCTAAACTGTAAGATCTTGGATTCAGATGTATTTACTTCCTTTTGTTAACTAATATAATTACTCGTATATTGTCTTTTATAAATGTTTGGGGCGTGACACCATTTGTCCCGTTACTGGAACCATAAAACCACAATCAGATATCTATTGGATGTTATCTAGAGACGGCTGATCAGGCCTCCACATAAATTATCTAGGATAGTTGGCCGGGCTATCACACAAAATGTCTAGGAAAGCTGATCGGGCTTTCACAAAAAATAACCGGATCCGCAGAGACTAGCTAGGTCTCTGATTAACTATGCTGGAATAATCGGTTATGAATTGCGCGCAACCAAATTAGCCACTTACGCAACGTTATCCAATATCTGATTCGTTTTATCCAGTTTTCAAAACCCTTGTACCTATCTCATTTCAAAATCATTCATTTTAACAACACACATGGGAAATCTAGTTCACAAATCATTTCATTCGAGATAGATACCTTTCGAAATTACTTTTCCCCAAAACGGGTTTAAAATAATGATTTATAACTACAGGGGATACGTAACTTAAAACGTTTCTGTTCCATTACGAGATTAAAACATTATCTATTCACATATACTGAACCATAAAAGAATGGTTAGTGGTACTTGCCTTGCAGAGCTTTACAACTATCACTGACTGATTTTGGATTGACTTGGATGTTCGGCTTATGACCTAATTAGCAGATTATCCTGGATCCGACTTTAACGCTCAGGTCCTTCGCTTGGAACCTCGCCGTGCTTATCGACCGATCACTAGGTTATCTTTAGTTCGATATCAGTTCTTGGGTCCTTCGACTAGAACCTACAGAGTCGAAATACCCTACATTAGACGACCAAGTATGCTTGACATATCCTCAATATCAATCCTACCCAAATGATAACAATCCCGACTCGTAATTATATATATTATAATATCACACGCAACAATTAGGTTTAGATTCTCGAAAATCGGTTCTCTCTTTGTTTTTAGAAAATGCGTATACTCGTCATTTACAACATCAGGGTTATTGGTTTTCATAAAATATTTCACCACAGCATACCATCAGGTTTCGCATTCACAACTTGGTTCAATACCCTTTTTCCATAATTATATACAACTATCGATTCAGAAGATAGGATTGACGAATCTTTACAATACATTTATCACAACGCGCATGTACTATTGTAAGATAGTTATATTTATAATTATATAGTTATGTACATTCGACTGGCATTTTCGATATTTTACAGGGTACGCTCCCAAATTTTTTTAATTATTTTCCCGAAAATCGGGCAGCGTTTCCTTTGTTTTTCGGACTACCCATCAAACAAAAATCGACGTCTCAATCAACAACCAATCCAACAATTAATCCAATCAACTCAAATTCATAACCCAATCACAATTACAAATTAATGTAGTCATAACCCAACAATTACAATTCACCACCCAACTAACGATACGACTTTAACATTTTAATTAAATATTTCCGTTCTGGTAATAACTTTATGAACTAAATTTGTTTATTTATATAAAGGTAGGACTCAGATCGGAATCATCACCGTCCACCGTCGGCTCACCGAGGCTCATCACCGACGGCGGCAAAATTTGCGGGTGCCCAATTAAGTTCGGGTTTCCGACGCAATTTCACCGATTAAAACTACTTGAATAATCATAAAATTTATTCGAATTCTTTATAAAATAATCCGAGTAATTACAAAAAAAATTCATTTGGATTTCCAGAATAATTCTGAATAAACCATATGAAAATTCACTGGGTTTTTCCAATAATCATTTTAACTATCCAACAATAAGCCATTCGGCTTTTCAGATATACAGGGATTCAGGGAAAAGAACCAATAGCAGAACAAAGTCACACAACCACATGAAGAAGACGAGCCGGCTACCCTGCCGAAAATTAAACCGGCGGAAACCAAAGCAAGAGAACACAACACAACCCACTACTGATACAAACACACTCACATAGGTGTATATACATGCACCAATTCAACAAACGGAACCAGGAATCGCGACCGGAAAATGAAAAAGAATGGCAGCCGGAGTCTTACCAGGAAGAAACAAGGCCGAGATAATCATAACAAGAAGAAGGAAGTGTTAGATATATTTGAGATGTCATGTCTAATATGATTCATGTTTAGTTTTCAGATCTTAACAAACAGGACATATAAGCACTTTCTGAAATCAGGACTTACTGGAAGTCAGAACTTAATATCAGAACTTAGGGTCATATCAGAACTTAAGTGCGGGAAGACTTGCAGTTAAGGAATGAAGCTGATTTACAGGAGAAGATCGAGACTAAAATAAAAGAAGATATGCATTGAAAGAGTTATAAGACTGGAAGACTTGTAGAAGATATCTGATTTATATATTTTAGGAGACAAAATTGTATTCAATATCAATTAGAATATATCTTGTAACTGTGTACTATATAAACACAAACTTAGGGTTTACACTATATGTGGTATCATTATCGAGAAGATTATACATTGTAACCCAGCAGCTCTTAGTGATATTTGTTCATCATTGAGAGAGAACAACAGTTCTTATTGTAACAGAGTTTATTCAATATACTTGATCTTTGTTATATACTTGTGTTAAATTAATTTGATTGTATAAACACTGTATTCAACCCCCTTCTACAGTGTTGTGTGACCTAACAATTGGTATCAGAGCTATTCTGTTAACACACATACGGTAAAGATCCAAACAATCATGTCTGAAGAAGCACAAACTCCAACCAAGCCCACCAAAACTCAAGAAACTCAAAACACTCAAACCCACAGTCGATATAAGACTATTAGGGTTCCCATACTGAGACCTTCTGAGTATCCCATATGGAAAGTAAAGATGGCTATGTTTCTGGAAGCTACAGATCCAGACTACCTTGATAGGATTAATGAAGGACTATACAAGTCTACCAAGCTCTCTGTTGCAGTTGCTAATCAACCAGCAAAGTCCATGCCAAAGGAGAAAGGTGATTACAAAGCTGAAGACATCTCATCAATTGCCAAGGATGCAAGGGTAAGGCATTTGCTGCATAGTGCCATTGATAATATCATGTCAAACAGGGTAATTTATTACAAGACTGTATGTTACGACCGGCATTTTATGTAATATTATTTGTGAATTTGGTATAATATTAAGTCAAATGAAAATATATTCAATGATTGTACGTTTGTGTGAGTGAAAATTTCTGCATTATAAATTTGCTTTGGGTAGTATATGATTTTTCAAAGCAAGAGTTTATTTAATTTCTTTATTTTTGATTTATAAGGAATATTCTAAGCTTTGGAAAAATCTTCTTTTAAAAGGCATTTTGATCACAAATTTTGAAAATGATTTTATAAAGTCTCTAAAAATACAAGTTATTTTATGGTATAAATTTTATAATTTTTGAACTTGTATTTTATTTTATAAAAATAAATCTTTACAAATTTTATTTGTTATAATTATCAAATTACATGAATAACCTTGCATGCAAACTCTCTTTCTATTCTCTCAAAGGGCAAATAAGACTTTTCCAACCCCACTAACTCATTTGATTATTACCAAATTACTACCTTAGCCTTGCATGCAAAATGGCCTAACTTTAGCCAAGGGACATTTTTGTAAGTTCTCACTTCCACTCATTACTTGTCAACCAAATAGCATAAAACAAACAAATCAAAGTGGAGAGAAGTCATTCATCATTTCACACTCCAACACACCACAAAAATTTCTCTCTTCCCCTCCCTCCCTTTTGCTCTCGGCCGAACCCCATTTCCCCCACTCCCTTCCATTTTTCATTCCATTTCTCATCTTCCCTAGTGTAATTCTTTCACCTACATTTATTTTATATACTTCCCAAGAGTTTTGTGATTTGGAAGATGAAGTTTCATGGTTGCATGTGTAGTTTTGTGTGATCTCCAAAGAGAAACTCTTGATTCTTGTGAATTCAAGAGCTCTCTATGAGATATATTATGTATATGTGCTAACTAAGTGTTTTATGGAGATATCATGCTTTAAAATCCTTTGCATGCTACTGAAATCTCATTATAAATTTATGTTTAGCCATGCATGCTAGTTTTAAGACATTAAAATGATGATCAACCATGTTTTGCATGCTATTCTTTTCGAAATCATGTTGTTATCTATAAAATTCGAAATAGATGTGCTTAAATAGATTGTTTCCATGATGAATTTCTTATTAATACTTAAAAGGAGTTATATTTCATAATTATTAAGGATAAGTATTAGGTGCAAGTCGATTTTGCAAGCATTTACAACTTTATGCCTAGCCGAAATCTTGTTATGTGCTTTCCATGAGTTGCATGTTATATATTTAGTTGCATGTTGTTGTTTTTAGGCATGGATGATCTCACCCAATGTTATTTTGAGAATAAAGGAGTTAGTTCAGTAGATTACCATGTATAAGTCTTGGTTTAAGTATTGAGTTTTTGTTAGTTGAGTTGTCAAGTCAAAACCTTGGAAAAATGAGAGTTATAGTTTCTGCAGAAAAATCAGTTTAATACCCTGAGGTTTAGAGTGAGTTTTGACCATGTCATTGATGTGCACTTTGAGGCCCAAGCTACCAGAAGTTAGTATGGGGAGTATATAATAGGTTTTAGGAGTTGGTTGGAGGTTTGCATGTCATTTGGTTAGGTGCACAAGTAGAATAACAAAATCTGTCCAGCAGGGGACAGTTTTGTTGCAACTTAGAAATAGGGAGATTTGGCCGTGTCATGGGTAGGCCCTCATTAGGCCCAATTGGGCCTTAGTTAGAGGGTATGTCAGAGAAGTTGTTCCAACCATAGTTCATAGGATATGAGCTAGAACCATGTGTCACAAGTTAATTCAAGTCAGGGCATTTTCTGCCCAGAAAAACAGGGGAACCTTGGACTTTTAGCTTAGGCCCAAGAAGGCCCAAGCCAGGCCTTTGAGCCACATCAAGCTTTTGAGATGCCCTTAGGTCAGGAGAGTCTTGTGTAAAAATTTTGAAGAAAAACTTGTAGTTTAAGAGTGTCTAATGCAGTCAAGAAACCTTAGTTACCATTCTGAAATTTGCACCAGTGAGCACTTTCACTTATCACATAGTTTTAGAACACTTAGAAGTGAGTATTAGGTCAACCACCATAGTTGTAAGATAGTATAAGGTCAGTAGAGAAAAAGACACAAGTGAGGGTCAATAGGTTTTGGATAATTTAGGAAAGGCACATTGAGTTAGGAAGCCCAAATTTGAAGACTTTGTTTAGTTAGCGACCAAGTGACTTAAGTGGTGAGTCGAGATCATCCAAGCCTAGTGTGGAATTATGGTGTATATGATGTTATTTGGTATTAATATACGATATGTGATTATGTGGCTACGTGTGTACATTTGAAAATATAATGGTGGATATGAATTAAGTGCGTATAGGCCTAAGTGCCATCCATGTTTAATTTCGGGTTGTAAATAGGTTAAGATGGTAAGAATATATTATAATGAGGATTATTATTATTTATGTAGGATCTCGAGACGAGGGAAAACTTGCCATAAAAGTCGAGTGAAGCTCCAGTTGTTGCTCCTACCAGTCAGACCAGACCAGTCTATCTCAAGGCAAGTGATTCAACTTGACCTTCGTATTTACTGTAAACAGTTCATATATATATTGATGCAATTATCCGGAGTCATTTTGATATATTTAAATCAAGCGTATCTTTTGTTTATCTTTGAGTTACATAGAGATGCCATGAACCCTCGAGTACGTATTGCAAGTAGTTCAAAAGTCTTTCATGATAGTTTAATGCCATGATAAAATAGAGATTTGTTATAATACCTTATTGATCCTTTTGATTATCATGCTATTGATCCCTGAGAAATCTCGATATTGCACCCTGATGCTTTGATTCAACTCTTGAAATAACCTCGATAGAAACTTTATCTTGATACCTAAAAGCCAATCATTTCTTAAATTCATTCATGATTGTTTGATAACCCTATCCTTACCCTAAAAGCTTGATACCCTGTTATATCTTGAGCTGATGATCACTTTCTTTATATTTTAACACCTCTATCCTATTGGAACCAGTGATGCTTATCTTCTTGATGTTCTAATACCTATACCTTGTCTACAACCATTGCTTTAAGCCTAGTTTGGCATTACTCTTTCATATTATCCAATAGCCTTGCTCAATTTCCTTGTCAAAGTTCTTGTTTATGGAAACCTCTCAATTACCCTAATATAGTAAAGTCTAGTGGATCATGGCCCTGAGATTTAGTGTCATATTTCCAGTGTTTCAAGTTGATCTATAATCCCTTGATAAAAATGATTACAGTCGAAAGAGATTTTGTCATAAATCGGCATCAGTTTTTAAAATGATTAAAATGTGGATTTTTCAGTCCCAAAGGGGGATAAATGTTTTCTTTGAATGGTGGATCTGGACTGAGACGCGAGTCCTTTCCACACTTATATTAGGCTTAAAAGTTGCCTAGGGATTCCCAATAATGTTTTAGAACCCAGCGAGGTTCGGGATTACTTCGCGGCTGATCACCGGCTGTAATCCGTAGCGTCATAAAATGATTTTGATTAAGAATGATTTTTAAAATTTGTTTTGATGCAAGCAAAATGATGCCAACTCACATAAGTTTTATCTCTCGTTATCATTGATTATGTCTTTCCATTGTCATTCCTAAAGGTATATCTCGATTTATGTTTTGCGTTGTACTATTAGCACTTGTTGAGCTTTTGGCTCACTTCTTGCTTTACCCTTATATTACAGCTAGCAGCTATGGTTAGATTCAAGCAGACTGCCCGTAAGACCTGTGATGCTGATGCTTATGTTCGAGCGCAGGTAGAATAAGTAATAATAGTTGTGTGAGGACTCGGTATTTGTAATCAGATGTAATAGTTGGTAGTGTTGGGCTGTTCCAAACCCTAAACTGTAAGATCTTGGATTTTGGTTGTGTATTCTTCATTAAAAAGATGTAATAGCTATATTTATTTCGCTATTTAAGTTGGGGGTGTGACAGGTTTTGGTATCAGAGCTACGGTTTAGAGTCCCTGGACAGCCCAAATAGGTTATAGGATTTGTGTGTAGGTTATAGATATTATGCAAGAGAGTAGGTTAAGTAAATTATTATTAATACTCCTCTTATTGGTTGTCAGCAAAGGGCGCATTCCTCGTCATCCTCTGGGTCGGACGACACTATTGCTTTCTCCGTGTATGCTGAGTTGAGGCGCGAGTTCGACATGCTTCAGGGCAAGTACGACCGACTGATAGACCGACTGAAGAACGTGTATCCGGACAGCCGAAACTACGAAGGGAAGCCCAAGGAGCAGATGATTGCGAGACTTGAGACCTTGGTTCAGTATGTCAACACTAAGCTTGAGGAGATGCCAGCACACTGGGACCGTACCAGCCAGTATGTCATTCAGATGGTGGCGGATGAGCTCCAGAGCATTGTGAAGACGCTTCGAGAGGAAAAGACTACCAAGCCCCGTTCAGATGGAGTGGAGCCTTAGTTCTTTCCATTTACCTTTCATGTTGTTGTACTATCAGACTCTATGGAATCCCCAGTTATTTCCGTCTTTCCTTTAAATAAGCCTGTTATTCCTAGAATCAGACTATGTCCCAATCCTATGTACTGTGACCTTTAAAAATTTCAATAATTATGTGCTATTGTTCCATTTGCTCTCAACTGTTATTTTATGTTTTTATCATCATATCTACTTAATTTGGAAACTTGACCCCATATGTAAATGAGAATGCCACGCGATACCCTCGAATCATTTTATCATTCATATTTGTTATGACACAACTCTTATTTCAGGATCATGCCTCCCAAAAAGAAGAACCCAACAACCACCTTCACCACAGACCCAAATATTCTTCGACTACTGGAAACCTTGCAACAGCAAACCAATGCTATAGCTCAACAACAACTAACCCTTCAACAACGAATTGAAAACCAAGATAACCGTGAGCCACACCAACCACCTGAACCACCAGTACCACCTAGACAAATTGTCACTTTCAAAGCTTTTTAGAATGTGAATCCACCTGTATTTCATGATACCACTGATCCAGTGATAGCAAACACCTGGATCAAGGAGATGGAAAGGGCTTTTGAGTTGGTACAGTTAGGAGACGATCAGAAGATGCCGTATGCCACTTACTTCTTGAAGGGAGAAGTCATCTATTGGTGGGAATCAGTAAAAGCTATGGAAGTCACTCAGCAGGTTTCTTGGGAGAGATTTAAAAAGTTATTTCTGGACAAGTATTACCCTAAGTACATGCAGAATCAGATGGAGCTAAAATTTCTTGAGTTGAAGCAAGGGAACATGACTGTATTGGAGTATGAGAAGAAGTTAACTGAGTTGTCAAGGTTTGTGACAAAGTATACCAGCACTGAGGAGGAAAAAGCAAAGAAATTTCAGCAAGGATTGGAGCCTTGGATCAGAGATAGGGTGGCTATGTTTGAGCTTGAAACTTATGCGGGAGTAGTACAGAAAGCTGCTCTGATTAAGAATAATGGGATGCAGTCAAGGAAAGAGAGGGATAACAAGAAGAGGAAGGTTCCATTTTATGGAGAAAAGTCTGAAGCTGGAAGTTCGCAAGATCGGAATGTAAAGAGGATTGGTTTCCAGAAGGGCGGAAATTTTCAAAGGAAGGGAAATTTGGGCAAAAGGCAAGAATCAAAAGGGAACAATCAGGCAAGCCAAGGGCAAGTTGGAGAAAACAGGTTCCAGAGGCCAGAATGCAAGCACTGTGGAAGAAGGCACCCCGGAGTATGCAATAAGCTGAGTATGACCTGTTATAGGTGCAATCAGAAGGGACATTTGGCAAACGAGTGCAAGATGCCGAAGCCAGGAGTTACGTGTTACAAGTGTGGGAAGACTGGACACATGGCTAGGGAGTGTAAGGCAACAGGACCAGTCAGAGCTCTGATGAACGTGGCAAGTACCAGTGCAAGCGTGCCAGCTGAGGTATTGGCGTTACCTCCACCACCCGCACCAACCCCGCAAGCAACAGCAAGGACATTTGATCTAAAGATGAAAGATGCTGTTCAGAATTCTGAGGTGATAGCAGGTACACTTTTACTCAATAATGTCAAAGCTAAAGTATTGATTGATTCGGGAGCAACAAGATCTTTCATATCAGAATCTTTTGTTGATAAGCTCCAATGTGATAAAACGGTTATGAGTGAGGTAGTAAATGTGGTAATTGCGAACCAAGAGAAGATTCCTGTGAATCAATTTTGTCCAAAATGTGAGATTGATATTTCGGGATATAAGTTCTCAGCCGACTTGATACTCTTCAAGCTGGGAGAGTTTGATATAATTTTAGGAATGGATTGGTTAGGAGAGAATAGCGCTCAGATAAATTGTAAGACCAAGAGAGTGTATTTAAAGATGAAGAGTGGAGAGAAGGTAGTATTTAAGGGGCAGAGGCAAGGGCAACTATTTCTTACAATTATTCAGGCTAAGAAGTTACTTAGAAAAGGTTGTGAGTCCTTCCTAGCATATGTAGTGGATTCAGAGAGAGGCAGCCCCAGCATGGAAGATATTCCTGTAGTTAATGAGTTCCCCGATGTGTTTCCCGACGAACTACCAGGCTTACCACCAGATCGACAAATTGAGTTCGAGATCAACCTTGCTCCAGGCACGGAACCAGTTTCAAAGGCTCCGTATAGGATGGCACCAGCAGAAATGAAAGAGTTGGCGAGCCAGCTACAAGAATTATTGGATAAGGGAGTGATACGACCAAGTACGTCGCCATGGGGAGCACCTGTTCTCTTTGTGAAGAAGAAAGATGGGAGTATGCGTCTATGCATAGATTACCGGGAGTTGAATAAAGTAACGATCAAGAACCGCTACCCGCTACCAAGGATAGATGACCTTTTTGATCAGTTAAAGGGAGCAAAATGCTTTTCGAAGATTGATTTGAGATCGGGATACCATCAATTAAAAGATCAAGGAAGAAGATATTCCCAAGACCGCATTTAGGACCAGATATGGGCATTATGAATTCCTAGTAATGCCGTTTGGATTGACCAACGCTCCGGCCGCATTTATGGATCTGATGAATCGAGTATTTAAGAAGTATTTGGATAAATTTGTCGTGGTATTTATTGATGACATCCTTATTTATTCTAAGTCGGAAGAAGAACATATGCAGCACCTCTGGATAGCATTGGAGATACTCCGACAAGAGAAGTTGTATGCCAAGTTTACCAAATGTGAGTTTTGGTTAAAGGAAGTTCAATTTTTGGGGCATGTTATTGGAAATGAGGGAGTTAAAGTGGATCCGGCGAAGATTGAGGCAGTTATGAGTTGGGAGAGGCCAAAGACTCCTACGGAAGTGCGAAGTTTTCTAGGATTGGCCGGATACTATAGAAGATTCGTCAAGGATTTCTCGAAGATCGCCACGCCATTGACCAAGTTAACCAGAAAGAATCAAAAGTTTGAATGGAGTGCAGAATGTGAAAATAGCTTTCAAGAGTTAAAACAGAAGTTGGTAACAGCTCCGGTGTTGGTACTTCCAGATGATCAAAGGAATTTTGTAATATTCAGCGACGCTTCACATAAGGGTTTGGGTTGTGTGTTGATGCAACACAGTAAGGTAATAGCATATGCGTCAAGACAGTTGAAGCCGCACGAGTTAAAGTATCCGACGCATGACTTGGAACTAGCCGCCATAGTGTTCGCACTCAAGATTTGGAGACACTATCTCTATGGAGAGAAGTGTGAAATCTACACGGATCACAAGAGTTTAAAGTACATTTTTACTCAGAAAGAGCTCAATATGAGGCAGAGGAGATGGCTGGAATTGATCAAGGACTATGACTGTTCGATAAATTACCATCCTGGAAAGGCGAACGTAGTGGCCGATGCGCTGAGTCGGAAGGAGAGATTGAATATGATGATAACATCAAAAGAGTTATCTGAAGAAATCGGAAAATTTGAATTGGAACTTTGTGCTTATGGGAAAGTCAAAGAAGTTTGTCATGCAATGACCTTTCAGCCAACACTAATGGAAAAGATAAAGAAGTGTCAAGAGGAAGTAATGGAAAAAGAGAAAAATCAGTTATCTGGAGAAGAGATTAATACTAAAA
Organism: Apium graveolens; assembly: GCF_009905375.1. NCBI lineage: Eukaryota > Viridiplantae > Streptophyta > Magnoliopsida > Apiales > Apiaceae > Apium > Apium graveolens. The sequence goes on from NC_133657.1 coordinate 105,566,127, forward strand.
GGGATGAGCAAGGAATACTAAGGTTTTCATCCAGAATATGGATTCCTCATGTACCTGAATTAAATAATAAGATCCTCCATGAAGCCCACCATTCGAAATTTTCAATCCACCCGGGAAGCACCAAGATGTATCAAGACTTAAAGAAGAACTTTTGGTGGCCAAATATGAAGCGAGACGTGGCAGAATGGGTTGCGAAGTGCTATACTTGTCAGAAAGTAAAGGCAGAACATCAACGACCAAGCGGATTAATTCAGCCCCTGAAGATTCCAGAATGGAAATGGGAAAATATCGCTATGGACTTTATAGTAGGACTACCGCGAACAAAATCCGGACATGACGCAATATGGGTTATAATTGATCGTCTTACGAAGTCGGCGCATTTCCTTCCAATAAATGAGAAGTCGTCACTGGACAAGTTGGTTCATCTGTATGTGCACGAAATCGTATTAAGGCATGGAGTACCCGTATCAATAGTTTCAGACAGAGATCCCCGATTTAACTCGAGATTCTGGAAGCAATTCCAGGAATGTCTTGGCACGAAGTTGAATATGAGCACGGCGTATCACCCGCAGACTGATGGTCAGAGCGAAAGGACGATTCAAACAATCGAAGACAAGTTGCGCAGTTGTGCAATCGATTTTGCAGGAAGTTGGGACGACCACCTGCCATTGATTGAATTCTCATATAACAACAGCTATCATTCCAGTATCGGCATGCCACCATATGAAGCTTTGTACGGGCGAAAATGTAGATCACCAACAAGTTGGGATGAAGTAGGAGAAGGAAGAATTCTCGGCTCAGAATTGGTACAACAGTTGCATGACTCAGTCAAGTTAATTCAGAAAAGGTTGCTTGCTGCTCAAGATAGACAGAGGAAGTATGCGGATCCAGCGCGTAAGGATGTTCAATTCCAAATTGGCGAAGCTGTGTTGCTAAAGGTGTCACCTAGGAAAGGGTTGATGAGATATGGCAAGAAAGGAAAGTTAGCACCTAGATACATAGGTCCTTTTGAGATTTTGAGTCAAGTAGGAAAGGTGGCCTACGAGTTGGCCTTACCACCTCAGTATCGGCATGTGCATAACGTGTTCCATGTGTCGTTACTTAAGAAATATAATCCTGACACTAGCCATGTGATAGAATATGAACCCGTAGAAATTCAGGCAGACCTGTCATTTGTGGAGCAACCGGTTAAAATACTCGACTGGCAAGTAAAGAGTCTTAGAAATAAGTCAGTAAAGTTAGTAAAAGTACTTTGGAAGAACCCTAAGGTCGAAGAGTCGACTTGGGAGTTAGAGTCTGATATGCGTTCCCGGTATCCTCATCTGTTCTCTTAGATTCTGGGGACAGAATCCCTTAAGGGGGAGAGGATGTTACGACCGGCATTTTATGTAATATTATTTGTGAATTTGGTATAATATTAAGTCAAATGAAAATATATTCAATGATTGTACGTTTGTGTGAGTGAAAATTTCTGCATTATAAATTTGCTTTGGGTAGTATATGATTTTTCAAAGCAAGAGTTTATTTAATTTCTTTATTTTTGATTTATAAGGAATATTCTAAGCTTTGGAAAAATCTTCTTTTAAAAGGCATTTTGATCACAAATTTTGAAAATGATTTTATAAAGTCTCTAAAAATACAAGTTATTTTATGGTATAAATTTTATAATTTTTGAACTTGTATTTTATTTTATAAAAATAAATCTTTACAAATTTTATTTGTTATAATTATCAAATTACATGAATAACCTTGCATGCAAACTCTCTTTCTATTCTCTCAAAGGATAAAATAAGACTTTTCCAACCCCACTAACTCATTTGATTATTACCAAATTACTACCTTAGCCTTGCATGCAAAATGGCCTAACTTTAGCCAAGGGACATTTTTGTAAGTTCTCACTTCCACTCATTACTTGTCAACCAAATAGCATAAAACAAACAAATCAAAGTGGAGAGAAGTCACTCATCATTTCACACTCCAACACACCACAAAAATTTCTCTCTTCCCCTCCCTCCCTTTTGCTCTCGGCCGAACCCCATTTCCCCCACTCCCTTCCATTTTTCATTCCATTTCTCATCTTCCCTAGTGTAATTCTTTCACTTACATTTATTTTATATACTTCCCAAGAGTTTTGTGATTTGGAAGATGAAGTTTCATGGTTGTATGTGTAGTTTTGTGTGATCTCCAAAGAGAAACTCTTGATTCTTGTGAATTCAAGAGCTCTCTATGAGATATATTATGTATATGTGCTAACTAAGTGTTTTATGGAGATATCATGCTTTAAAATCCTTTGCATGCTACTGAAATCTCATTATAAATTTATGTTTAGCCATGCATGCTAGTTTTAAGACATTAAAATGATGATCAACCATGTTTTGCATGCTATTCTTTTCGAAATCATGTTGTTATCTATAAAATTCGAAATAGATGTGCTTAAATAGATTGTTTCCATGATGAATTTCTTATTAATACTTAAAAGGAGTTATATTTCATAATTATTAAGGATAAGTATTAGGTGCAAGTCGATTTTGCAAGCATTTACAACTTTATGCCTAGCCGAAATCTTGTTATGTGCTTTCCATGAGTTGCATGTTATATATTTAGTTGCATGTTGTTGTTTTTAGGCATGGATGATCTCACCCAATGTTATTTTGAGAATAAAGGAGTTAGTTCAGTAGATTACCATGTATAAGTCTTGGTTTAAGTATTGAGTTTTTGTTAGTTGAGTTGTCAAGTCAAAACCTTGGAAAAATGAGAGTTATAGTTTCTGCAGAAAAATCAGTTTAATACCCTGAGGTTTAGAGTGAGTTTTGACCATGTCATTGATGTGCACTTTGAGGCCCAAGCTACCAGAAGTTAGTATGGGGAGTATATAATAGGTTTTAGGAGTTGGTTGGAGGTTTGCATGTCATTTGGTTAGGTGCACAAGTAGAATAACAAAATCTGTCCAGCAGGGGACAGTTTTGTTGCAACTTAGAAATAGGGAGATTTGGCCGTGTCATGGGTAGGCCCTCATTAGGCCCAATTGGGCCTTAGTTAGAGGGTATGTCAGAGAAGTTGTTCCAACCATAGTTCATAGGATATGAGCTAGAACCATGTGTCACAAGTTAATTCAAGTCAGGGCATTTTCTGCCCAGAAAAACAGGGGAACCTTGGACTTTTAGCTTAGGCCCAAGAAGGCCCAAGCCAGGCCTTTGAGCCACATCAAGCTTGTGAGATGCCCTTAGGTCAGGAGAGTCTTTTGTAAAAATTTTGAAGAAAAACTTGTAGTTTAAGAGTGTGTAATGCACTCAAGAAACCTTAGTTACCATTCTGAAATTTGCACCAGTGAGCACTTTCACTTATCACATAGTTTTAGAACACTTAGAAGTGAGTATTAGGTCAACCACCATAGTTGTAAGATAGTATAAGGTCAGTAGAGAAAAAGGCACAAGTGAGGGTCAATAGGTTTTGGATAATTTAGGAAAGGCATATTGAGTTAGGAAGCCCAAATTTGAAGACTTTGTTTAGTTAGCGACCAAGTGACTTAAGTGGTGAGTCGAGATCATCCAAGCCTAGTGTGGCATTATGGTGTATATGATGTTATTTGGTATTAATATACGATATGTGATTATGTGGCTATGTGTGTACATTTGAAAATATAATGGTGAATATGAATTAAGTGCGTATAGGCCTAAGTGCCATCCATGTTTAATTTCGGGTTGTAAATAGGTTAAGATGGTAAGAATATATTATAATGAGGATTATTATTATTTATGTAGGATCTCGAGACGAGGGAAAACTTGCCATAAAAGTCGAGTGAAGCTCCAGTTGTTGCTCCTACCAGTCAGACCAGACCAGTCTATCTCAAGGCAAGTGATTCAACTTGACCTTCGTATTTACTGTAAACAGTTCATATATATATCGATGCAATTATCCTGAGTCATTTTGATATATTTAAATCAAGCGTATCTTTTGTTTATCTTTGAGTTACATAGAGATGCCATGAACCCTCGAGTACGTATTGCAAGTAGTTCAAAAGTCTTTCATGATAGTTTAATGCCATGATAAAATAGAGATTTGTTATAATACCTTATTGATCCTTTTGATTATCATGCTATTGATCCCTGAGAAATCTCGATATTGCACCCTGATGCTTTGATTCAACTCTTGAAATAACCTCGATAGAAACTTTATCTTGATACCTAAAAGCCAATCATTTCTTAAATTCATTCATGATTGTTTGATAACCCTATCCTTACCCTAAAAGCTTGATACCCTGTTATATCTTGAGCTGATGATCACTTTCTTTATATTTTAACACCTCTATCCTATTGGAACCAGTGATGCTTATCTTCTTGATGTTCTAATACCTATACCTTGTCTACAACCATTGCTTTAAGCCTAGTTTGGCATTACTCTTTCATATTATCCAATAGCCTTGCTCAATTTCCTTGTCAAAGTTCTTGTTTATGGAAACCTCTCAATTACCCTAATATAGTAAAGTCTAGTGGATCATGGCCCTGAGATTTAGTGTCATATTTCCAGTGTTTCAAGTTGATCTATAATCCCTTGATAAAAATGATTACAGTCGAAAGAGATTTTGTCATAAATCGGCATCAGTTTTTAAAATGATTAAAATGTGGATTTTTCAGTCCCAAAGGGGGATAAATGTTTTCTTTGAATGGTGGATCTGGACTGAGACGCGAGTCCTTTCCACACTTATATTAGGCTTAAAAGTTGCCTAGGGATTCCCAATAATGTTTTAGAACCCAGCGAGGTTCGGGATTACTTCGCGGCTGATCACCGGCTGTAATCCGTAGCGTCATAAAATGATTTTGATTAAGAATGATTTTTAAAATTTGTTTTGATGCAAGCAAAATGATGCCAACTCACATAAGTTTTATCTCTCGTTATCATTGATTATGTCTTTCCATTGTCATTCCTAAAGGTATATCTCGATTTATGTTTTGCGTTGTACTATTAGCACTTGTTGAGCTTTTGGCTCACTTCTTGCTTTACCCTTATATTACAGCTAGCAGCTATGGTTAGATTCAAGCAGACTGCCCGTAAGACCTGTGATGCTGATGCTTATGTTCGAGCTCAGGTAGAATAAGTAATAATAGTTGTGTGAGGACTCGGTATTTGTAATCAGATGTAATAGTTGGTAGTGTTGGGCTGTTCCAAACCCTAAACTGTAAGATCTTGGATTTTGGTTGTGTATTCTTCATTAAAAAGATGTAATAGCTATATTTATTTCGCTATTTAAGTTGGGGGTGTGACACTGTAAAGGAGATATGGGATGCTTTGGAGACAAGATGCCAGGGAACTGAGGCAATCAAGAAAAATAGGAGGACTATACTCACTCAAGAGTATGAGCACTTTGACTCAAAAGCTGATGAGTCATTAACTGATTTATATGACAGGTTTGTCAAACTATTGAATGATCTGTCACTGGTGGACAAGGAATATGATCTTGAAGATTCAAATCTAAAATTCCTTTTAGCTCTTCCTGAAAATTAGGATTTCAATTCTACAACCATAAGAGACAACTATGACCTTATTAAAACTACTCTTGACGAAATTTATGGCATCTCAAGACTTATGAACTTGAGATGGATCAAAGGAGCAAGAGGCATGGAAGAAAGTCAAGGACAGTTGCTCTTAAAACTGAGGAGGAATCTCCTAAAGTTGTTGCCTCAAGGAGGGGCAAAGGAAAGGCTCTCATCATAAAGTCTGATACAGAGTCATCATATTCTGATAATGATGATTCAGAAACTGAAAGTTTACCTGAAATGGATGCTGATGAAGAGATGATGAAATTGTGTGCTCTTATGGTGAAAGGTATCACAAAGATAGCCTACAAGAAATTCAGAAAAGGCAAGAAGTTTTCCAGGAAAAGTGGAAGTTCTGATAAGAAAGGATTCCGAAAGTCTGAAGGTAAAGGAAAGTCTGACAGAGGAGACAACTCAAATGTCAAATGCTACAATTGTAGTAAAAGAGGCCACATATCTCCTGATTGCAAGAAAGGAAAAAGTGACAAAGGCAAGGCACTTCTCACAAAGAAGAAAAGCTGGACAGACACTTCAGATATCGAACATGAGGTGAACTATGCCTTGATGGCAAATGCTGATAGCAGTCCTGAAACTGCTGAATTAAAGGTACCTCAAACAACTTATGATTTTCATACTGATGATATTACTGAGTTGAGATTATATCTTCAAACCATGTTCATTAGTTATAGAGATCAGACTTTAACATGTGAAAGATTATCTGAAAATCTTGGTTTTAAAAAGAGAAATGACTATTTAGAAAAGGAGTTAGTTTTTTTTCATCAAACTAGGAAAAAAAGAGATGATGCTTTGTATGTTAGAGATGAAATGCTAAAATTGAATGAATCTCTAAAAACTGATTTAGAAAAGGAAAGAGAGATTATCAGAACTTGGACTAACTCTGGTAGAACAAATCAGAATTTACTAAGTAGTGGAAACTAGAAAGAGGGCTTAGGTTATGGAGATGATAAAAGTGAGAAAGGAACTGAACAAATTGAGCCAATTGTTGTTAAACAGACTGCTAAGCCAAAGGCAAATCTTATTAAGTTTGTAGCAAAAACTATAAAGTCTGATTCTGAAAAGATGAAAGAATCTACGACATAAGTAAAAGAAAAGTCAACTTCTGACAAATTAGAACAGGATAAACCAGCTGAAGTAGACATAGGCTTAATGAAAAAGAAGTAGCTTAAGCATAAGCTGAATGAGATTAGAAATGTGAACAAGGTAAAGGAAGCTAGGAAAAATAGGAATGGTAAGGAATGTGTGAATAAAAGCAATAACTATATGCCTGTTCCTAATGCTCCTAGAAAGAAATGTTATAACTGTGGAAACTCTAACCATCTTTCTTCTTTTTGCAGGAAAAATAAAGATATAAACTCTTTACCTCCTAAATCAGTAGTTAAGAGTCAGTCTGTTAGGTTTAAGCCACAAAATCCTTGTTTTCATTGTGGTAGTTTATGGCATTCCATTTATACTTGTAAGGAATATCATAGTTTGTACTATGATTATTATCAAATAAAACCTTCTTTGAATAAAGTTAGTATTATTCCTTCTAGTGTAAAGTCTGATGCAAAGTCTGATATAAATTCTGATAAACAGCATGTTAGCATAAACTCTGAAAGTTAAATCCGCTGCAAATGCTAACAAACTTAAGAAGGCCAAAGGATCCAAGCAAGTCTGGGTCCTTAAAACTAACCAATAGTGGTCTTTGTGATTACAGGGCAACAGGAAAAATATCCTAGTACTGGACAGTGGATGTTCATGACATATGACTGGAAATAAAGCCCTGCTATCAGACTTTGTGGAGAAAGATGGCCCAGGATTTTTTTATGGAGGTGGCAACATGGGAAAAACTCTGGGATATGGCAATATCAATCTTGGGAATGTCATCATTGAAATAGTAGCTCTTGTCTCAGGACTTAAACACAATCTGCTAAGTGTGAGTCAAATATGTGACAGAGGTTATCATGTGGATTTCTTTGAAGAACACTGTGAAGTTGTAATTCTACAGGCATGGTAACATTTATGAAGCCAGACTTTCAACAAGTTCTGATGGTTCTGTAAACTGTCTGTTGAGTAGAGCATCAATTGAAGAAAGCTGGAATTGGCACAAAAGACTCTCTCATTTAAATTTCAACAACATAAATGAGCTTGTAAGGAAAGATCTTGTGAGAGGACTGCCAAAATCAGTATTTGCTCCTGATGGCCTTTGTGATTCATGTCAAAAGGCAAAACAAAGAAAATCTTCATTCAAGAGAAAAACTGAATCTTCAATTCTTGAGCCTTACCACCTACTGCATGTTGATCTATTTGGTCCAGTCAATGTAATGTCTATTGCAAAGAAGAAATATGTTATGGTTATAGTGGATGAGTTCACAAGATACACTTGGGTGTATTTCTTGCACAAGAAGAATGAAACTACATCTACTCTAACTGATCATGTCAAACAGCTGGATAAATTGGTCAAAGATTCTGTTAAAATAATAAGAAGTGATAATGGCACTGAGTTCAAGAATTCAATCATGGAAGAGTTCTGCAAAGAGCATGGAATCAAATAGGAATTTTCTGCACTGGAACTCCACAGCAAAATGGAGTTGTAGAAAGAAAGAACAGGACTCTCATTGAAGCTGCACGAACTATGCTTGATGAAGTAAAGCTACCAACCTACTTTTGGGCTGAAGCTGTGCAGACTACTTGTTTTACACAGAATGCTACACTAATAAACAATTATGGAAAAACACCTTATGAGATGGTGAAGAAAAAGAATCCAAATCTGAAATACTTTCATGTATTTGGATGTAAGTGTTTTGTTCTTAAGACTCATCCTGAACAGCTGTCAAAATTTGATCTAAAAGCCGATGAAGGAATTTTTGTTGGATATCCACTTTCCATAAAAGCCTTTAGAGTCTATAATTTAAGAACAAGGGTTGTCATGGAATCTATCAATGTATCTTTTGATGATAAGAAGATTACTGGACTTGAAGATTTCAATGATCATGATCAGCTGAGATTTGAAAATGAAGATTTAAATTCTGATACTGTAAATTCTGATGACTTAAACTCTGATCATGTAAGTTCTGATGGGTTAAGTTCTGATGTCATTGAAACCGTGGTAACTACTCCAAGGGAAAAAGCACCTGTCCAGGGGGAGCAAGCTGAAGATCCTACCACAACTCAAGACTCTCAAGAAGCATCAGAACCTGTCACTGGCTCTTCAAGTTCTGACTCATCAAGTTCTGATGACCCAAATTCTGATAATACTGGAAACTCTGATACTTCAAATCCTGAAGGATCCGGCTCAAACTCTGAAGTTTCAGAGAGCATAACTACAGGGGAGCATCAGAAAATGCTGATGGAGATAGCATGGATCATGGGGAGGATCCAGTTCTAGAGAACAACTTCCATCTACAAGGAAGTGGACTAAAGCACATACACCTGACTTAATAATTGGAGATCCTGAGGCAGGTGTCAGAACTAGAATAATAACATCAAATGAATGTCTCTATCATTCTTTTCTATCTCAGACTGAACCAAAGAAAGTGGAAGAAGCTCTTCAAGATGTTGATTGGGTGCAAACAATGCTGGAAGAGTTGAATGAATTTGAAAGAAATAAAGTCTGGACCCGAGTGCCAAGACCAAAGAATAGATCCATTGTTGGCACAAAATGGGTGTTCAGAAACAAAACTGACAGTGATGGCATAATTAGAAGGAACAAAGCAAGGCTGGTTGCTAAGGGTTACTCTCAACATAGGGGTATTGATTATGATGAAACATTTGCAGCAGTTGCTAGATTGGAAGCCATAAGAATCTTTTTGGCTTATGCTGCTCACAAAAAGTTTAAAGTCTTTCAAATGGATGTGAAAAGTGCTTTTCTCAATGGAGAATTGGAAGAAGAGGTATATGTTGAACAACCTTCGGGATTTGTAGATCCAAAATTTTCTAATCATGTCTATAGATTAGACAAAGCATTTTATGGCCTTAAGCAAGCTCCAAGAGCATGGTATGAGACTTTAGCTCAATTTCTTCTGGAAAGTGGATTTTACAGAGGTACAATTGATAAAACATTGTTCTACCTCAACCATGGAAATGACTTACTTTTGGTACAGATATATGTTGATGATATCATATTTGGTTCTACAAATGCCAAACTATGTGTTATCATTATCGAGAAGATTATACATTGTAACCTAACAGCTCTTAGTGTTATTTGTTCATCACTGAGAGAGAATAACAGTTCTTATTGTAACAGAGTTTATTCAATATACTTGATCTTTGTTATATACTTGTGTTAAATCGATTTGATTGCATAAACACTGTATTCAACCCCCTTCTACAGTGTTGTGTGACCTAACAATTTATGTGAAAGGTTTGCAAAGCTAATGCGGTCAAGATATCAAATAAGTATGATGGGAGAACTTAGCTATTTTCTGGGACTTCAAGCCAAGCAAAATGAAGAAGGTACTTTCATGAATCAATCCAAGTACACCAGAAATTTACTCAAGAAATTTGGAATGCAAGACTGTTCAACTGCATCCACTCCCATGGCCACTGCAACCAAGTTAGATAAAGATACTAGTTCATCAGTAGATATTACTAACTACAGAGGTATAATTGGCTCTTTACTTTATTTAACTGCAAGTAGACCTGATATCATATATGCTACATGTCTTTGTGCAAGATTTCAGACTGATCCAAGAGAACCTCATCTTATAGTTGTAAAAAGAATTTTCAAGTACATCAAGGGTACAGCTGATCTAGGATTGTGGTATCCTAGAGAATCAGACTTGAAGCTAATAGGTTACTCAGATGCAGATATTGAAGGATGCAAAATAGACAGGAAAAGCACAAGTGGAAGCTGCCAATTTCTTGGAGGCAGATTGGTTTCTTGGTTTAGAAAGAAATAGAAATCAATTTCCACATCAACTGCAGAAGTAGAATATATTGTTGCAGGAAGTTGTTGTGTACGGATTCTTTGGATGAAGAATCAGTTACTGGATTATGGGTTAGAATTTTCTAAAATACCTATTTACTGTGATAATCAAAGTGCTATTGCTATGACAGGTAATCCAGTTCAACACTCAATGACAAAGCACATCAGCATTAGGTACAATTTTATAAGGGAACATGTGATGGAAGGTACAGTGGAATTGCATTTTGTTCCAACATATCAACAACTAGCTGATATCTTCACAAAACCACTATGTGAAGCTACTTTTACAAGACTGGTAAATGAACTTGGAATGGTTTCAGGTTCTTTCTCTAAATCTTCTTAGTTTTGTTCTCATGCATCAGACTTTATGATCAGTGTTTACAGATTGTCTTACCTTCGTGTAATTTGTGCTTAAATTGTAATACATTAAATGCTGATTGTTATCTGATATGGATCTCTATACTCTGATAGTGTTTTGAATGTTCTGTGACTATTCAATCCAATGAGGATAACTGTGCTAGATGCTGACTTAGTAGTCTTTAACATGCTAGAAATCCCATGTTTGAATTAGTTGTTTATGTGGAAATTCATTACCACAAGCAAATTCTGATTTTGAGCTTAGTCAAATTTACTTTGTGTATCTTATTACTAAGTCACAAACTAGATTCTTGCTTCTCATCTGTCAAATTTTGATGTCAGTAAATCTTAAGGATAAACCACATGCTTGATAAGCCTCACTTATCTATAGAAAAGAAAAGAAAATTGAATTCAGGTACTCCTTTGAGATCTAGAGTAAATATGTGGAAGGGAAGACCCAAGTGCATTGCTGGTATTAAGTAATATGCATTAGAAAAGAAAATAAATTTTTCTTGGTGACTTTTCACATTTTCTGATTACTGGAGAAATACTCTGATAATAGCATTAATTCTAATAGCAGTTGTGACTCACTTACACTGAGAAGCCACTGTAAAAAGGAATTTCAAAAGATTCATAAAATGAGCACAAACAGTTGAGGTAGATTCTTGCATAAATTTATTATACATTAAACTTCATTCTTAATGACAGATTTTAAGCACTTTTCTTAGTTATGCCTTATTTCTAAGATGTACTGAAGTTTATCAGACTTTAATCTTTATTTGATATTTTGCTACATGCTCACACTCTCACTCCATATGAATAATGAAAATTATTGTGGTCATTAAGTTGTTTTTGACAACTAGTTAAGTATCATTTGCATAAATTCTGAGGACAAGTTCTGATGGAACTCTGAAGAAACAAGTCAGTATTTGTATGAAGAAATACAGAAACAAACATTCACTTTTTGAGTACAGAAGCCATGTTCTGATGACTGTTAAAATTTGATAATAGTCAAGTTTTGATATTAAATCCTGATGCAAACTTTGATGCTTACGTGGCATTATTTATTTACTTGACTTATTTGTGGTAAAAACAGTAACGGTCATATTTTATCAGAATATAATTACGTGAGATAAAAACAGTCATAATTATTAAGTAAGTGGGAATCGTGTTTTCCTTGAAACACTGCATGTGCACATTTATTACTGCTTAATACACGTGCCCACTAATAATGTTTTGACTAATGATATGCTGTCAGGTGTCAAAAGTCTATTCTGCTTCAGTCATAACAGTTGTCAAAAGGAGAGTATGAATATGGGAGTTAAAAGATTTTATAATCTTTTACCTACTTTTCTTTCTCTAATCTCTCTTATTCTCTCTCTCTCTCGAATATTCTCTTAAGCTTTTTCTTACAGGACTTTTATCAAACACCTTGTGCACACTCTATTTTCTCACTTATTTTTTACAGAAATGGCACCAAAAGACATTGTTTTCAATGGAGATAAGTTTGTTCCCAACAACTACTTGGCTATTCTTAGCAAGGGTGAAGCTCCATCAGAACTTCACTTCATTCAGGACTTCCTTGCTACCTCTGAGATTGGGTATCCTTTGACCCAACCAGAAGCAATCTCTGGAACTCAAGTGCTGAAGTTTTGGAGAAGTGGCATGTATGATGATGGTGGTGCTCATGGGTCCCCAAGTATTATATTTTTAACAGGGGAGGATGCCCATGTGGTGGCTTTGGCCACAGTTCGACAAGCACTCCATCTGCCAGAAAACTGCACATATTCAACAGTTGAGGAGCCAGCTCTTCAACAGCTAATGGCCAATCTGGGCTATGAGAAAACTTTGGCAAAGCTGAGACAGTTGAAGAGACCCAACATAAGGAGGGAATGGAATTTCTTCTTTGACTGCATCACTAGAACCTTTGCCAACAAATGTTCTAATTTTGATGCAATCCCAATTCTCAGTCAACAAATCGTGTATGCTCTCATTAATCAAACTCATTTTGATTATGCAAGTGCTATTTTAGGATTTATTGGGGATAGGATGACAGAAGATAGAAATACAGTTTACTTTGCTAGATTCTGTCAGCTTATTTATAGTTTTTGTTGCTCTGATGTACCCCAACTAGTAAGTGAGTTAATTGAACCATTTAAACTTGCTAAGAGAGCCTTTACTGACTTATTATCTAATGATAATAAGAAGACTGTTTTGAGACCCCTCCAAATTCCTATATCTGTTAAACAAGTCATGGTAAATTCTGATCCAGCCACCTATGCTGCCTTATATCCTGATGTCCAACCAACCCAACCTCCATCAACACCTCCAACAACTACACAACAAACCACCTCTCAACCTCAACCAACTCAACCTACCATCAGAATTTACTTCCAACCATCAGCTCAATCTTCACAACAACAACCATCAGCACCTACCATCAGACCTTCATCTTCTAGGCCAAAAAGGGCAAACTCTGTTCCTCAACCTCAACCAAAAAGAAGAAAGATGATTCTAAGGAATGAACCTGATAGTGAAGAGGAAGCACATGTTCATGCATCAGAACCTGTGACTGTTGAAGCTGAAACTGTGGTTTTTCAGAAAGAAACAGAAGTTGAAGGGTCAACCCATTAGATAAATGCCGAAGCTCAAAGTTCTGATACTTTGAAGAGGAAAAGACCTGTAAGTTCTGATGATAAAGCAACTCCTTCACTGTCAAGGAGATTAAAGAAAATGAGAGAAAAAAAGGCACATGGTTAAGCCTCCATCTGAGGATACTACTGAAGTTGAGGAAGGGGATCAGGAATCTCTGATCTCATCAGAACCTGTTGTAATTGAAGCTTTGCCATTCCCTACTCAAGTTCGAGACACTGTCCTAACACCTCATGTCTCACCTAATAAAGCTACAGATAATGTTGAAGAACAACCAACAAGTTCTGAAATAGATATTCACAATCTGAATATACCAACTGTTCTTTATCTATAAGCTCCTACAACAGCAGCTCAACCATCTCAAGTCAACTCTCCAATCTTAAATGTCGAGATACCATCTACACCAACAACACCAATTCTGGAGATAAATTCTGATGCTCCGAATTTAGATGAGATTGTTCCAGAATCTCCAGTTGCTTCACTCACTCTAGTACTGTCAGAAGATAACGAGTTTCCTCAAGTTCAAAAGACAGTGTTTCTGTTGATACTCCTGCTCCCATTATAGGAAAGGAGGCACTTATTGAGAAATTTGTTGAGCAAGTTGCACCTATTCCTTGGGAAGATACTCACAGAGGTGTGGAGTGGACCAAGAAGTGGAATGAAACTGATTTCATTCCAAGCTCCAAAGTATCGACATGCCATATTGGTAAAGCTGATGAGTTGCTCACAAATTCTGATTTCAAGACACAACTCAAAGTTACAGCTCTGTCTACCAAAAATCTTCAAGGTCTACACTCTGCTACTCAAGAATAGGTGGACAAACTTTTAGAAAAGGCTGAAAAGCTGAATATGGAGACCAAGCTTGATAAAAAGAGGTTTATCAGACATATTTCTGAGAAAGTTGAAGCCATTGAGAAGATTCAAGAGAAGCAACAGGCCCAAATCACTGAGGTCCTGCAAAATCAAGCTTCTCAAAAGGCTCAATTGGATGAAATCCAATCTTCAGTTGAACTTCTTCTCTCTCTCTCCTACTACCTGATGATGCCAAAAAGGGGGAGAATATAGTTAAGTCCAAATGCTCTAATGACCAAGTACTGAAGAAGAAAGATGATGAAGCTGATGACCAGGGAAACCCTAGCAAGGGTAGAGGTCAAGTTCAAGGTAAAGAGCACAGCAGCAAGGTTTCTTCTAGGAAACTAATTACTGATGCAAGAAGATCTTCTATTCAAAAGAAGACAAGTTCTGAAGCTGCTAAAACTCAAAATCTGATAGCAAGTGCTAATAATCAAAATCTGATATCAAGTTTTGATGAGCAAAATCTGATGACAAAGCCTGATGTTCTGATACAAGGTGGAAGTCAAGACTCTCAAAAGTTTATGCAAACTCTGAAGCTCAAGGGAAAACAGACTACAGTCTACTACAAGGATCCCAAGATTCAGATACTTGATGAGGAAATTGCTAGAAGATTATTTCTGAAGCATAATCCATGAATGGATTTAGAAAATCTTAAGAAGGAAGAAGCTAGATTTAAAGCTGAAAAGGCAAATCTAAAGCCAAAAGCTTATGTTGCAAAGAAACCTCCAAGGCCTAAGGTAAAAGGCATTGTGATCAAGGAGAAGTCACATACTGAGGCATCAAAGCCCAAAACAAGATCACAATCTGAGATTGATCTCAAAAGACAAAGGGAATGGAAAAGTTGATGAACCAACCAAGCCACTAGAGATGAAAATTCCTCAAATCCTGATGAAACCAGTGTGCAAAATGGTTCAAGTTACTGATGATACTCTTGCTGAAGATGAAGATGTTCAAACTCTGAAAAGAAGGAAGATTTCTGAAGAATCAAAGACAACCTCTGACAAGGCTCAAGTTGTTCAGAGTGAAGAACTGCAAGCTACAACAGAAACAACAAGTTCTGATAGAATTATCAAGACATCAACCTCTGACAGTGCTCAAGTTGATTTAGAAAAGATGGAAGTAGCTGATAAAAAGAAACTTCTGTGGAAAAATGTCAAACCATCAGATCCAAAGAAAAGCCAATTGATGTCTACTTTCATGACTATTGGGTTAAATGCTAGAGAACCAAGAGACAAGGCTAGACTAGGTTCTGATGAAGCTAAGATCAAGACATGAGTTGAAGTTGCTACTAGAGATCCATTTTTATTGACTTACAGGCCTCTTGAAGATGTTACTCAGAAACACCTTGATAAGGTTATCTCTGTTCAAGTGGTACTGGATGCTCATGACAAGCACAATGTCAAGGAAAATCTGATTCTATTTCTTGAAGATGGAAGGACATATCAGATGTCAAAATCAGATGTGTTAAACAAATCACTGAAAGAACTTCAATTCTTTCATTACCTTTTATAGGTAAAGTCAAATATTACCAGGAGACGGTCAATATTCATATTGAAGACCATGAGAGATAAAGCTAGAATTTCTGGTTCAAGGGTTACAGAATTTATTCCTAATATTGTTGAAGATGATGGAAGTGAGATTCCAATGAAGAAGGATTCTGCTAAACTTGAAGTGATTCTGAAAGGGAAATGTCTATGCTACAATGAAGATTCTTCTCACCCAAGGGTAATAAGGCTGGATGATGGTTTAGAAAGAAACCATATCTCTGCTCTAAGGACTGCAATCTACCAGATTGGAAGTCAGGGTGAAGAGATGAAAAAAGTCAAGACTACACTATCTCAAGTCCTGAGGATTAAAGAAGAAAAGCTGATATCAAGCTTTGTCAAGAATCATTATAGATTCAGATTGACTCAGTGAGATTGGTAAAAGCTACAAGGACTGTAAGTTGTAGTTAGTTATCTAGTTAAACTCTTATTGCATTTGTACTTAAATGTTTTTGACATCATTAAATCTATTAACTTGTATATTTTGCATAATTTACATGTTGGGGGAGATTGTTAGATATATTTGAGATGTCATGTCTAATATGATTCATGTTTAGTTTTCAGATCTTAACAAACAGGACATATCAGGACATACTGAAATCGGGACTTACTGGAAGTCAGAACTTAATATCAGAACTTAAGGTCATGTCAAAACTTAAGTGCACGAAGACTTTCAGTTCAGGAATGAAGCTGATTTACAGGAGAAGATCGAGACTAAAACAAAAGAAGATATGCATGGAAAGAGTTAGAAGACTGGAAGACTTGTAGAAAATATCTGATTGATATATTTTAGGAGACAGAATTATATTCAATATCAATTAGAATATATCTTGTAACTATGTACTATATAAACACAGACTTAGGGTTTACATGTTATCATTATCGAGAAGATTATACATTGTAACCTAGCAGCTTTTAGTGATATTTGTTCATCACTGAGAGAGAACAACAATTCTTATTGTAACAGAGTTTATTCAATATACTTGATCTTTGTTATATACTTGTGTTAAATCGATTTAATTGTATAAACACTATATTCAACCCCCTTCTACAGTGTTGTGTGACCTAACAGGAAGAGACCCGATTGTACAGAGACGAGAGAGAGCAGGTGCAAATAGCACCATCAGAGAAAGAGAGGAACAAAAATTCAAGCCGAGAAGAAGAGATACATGGATGTATCTCTATATTTTTTGTTTTTATCCAATAAGAAGTTAATACGTTTTTGGTAAAGCTGGAAAACTTGACATGTATACAAAATATAGACACGTATTAATACAACGCACTGCAACCCTCTTTCTATTTCGATATTTCACAATTTATCGAGCCAAGTCGTACATAGAGTTAATTCATAAAATTATGAAAATAGTCATAAAATTTTAGAAATATCCCGAAGTAAATAAAAATGTAATTTTCAAAATTTTAAAATAATTTTCGAAATGCAATTTATACCCACTTTTAACAATTAAACGAATCAACGCGCGGGTGAAATTAATCCCAAAAATTTCCAAAATAATTTTTAAATTCTCGGAATATTCCAAACTTATATAAATATGAGTTTCATAATTTTTAAAGAATTATAGGATTAAATACAGATTTTACAAATAAATGCAATCTGAAAATTATATATGGCTAAATAATTGATGAAATATTGATTTCTAAATTTTATAAGATCTCAAAAATAATTATTGTAATTATAAAACCATAAAAACAATTTTAGAGACAATTCAAATATTTATGAAAAATTAAACTACAATAAAATTATTTTTAAAAGCGAAACAAAACCATACAACCCATATACATATTTTATTTATTTAATTAATCAATAATTACACATTTAAATAATACTAAAAAATATACGAGTCGTTACATCATTCCCCCCTTAAAAAGATTATGTCCTCAGAATCTGATCTAATGAAACAACTGAGGATATTTGTCAAGCATATCTGACTCTAACTTCCGGGTAGATTCTTCGACTCGAGGATTCCTCCAAAACATATTCGTTACAGGAGTAGATTTATTTCTGAGGTCTCGTTTCTACGATCTAAAATCTAGATTAGTTCGCACGTAATGTCTTGACTCTAGTCAGGAATATAGTTCTTCGACACAAAGACTTAGGGCTTAGCTTACTATTATGCCCAAACTCACTATAGATATAAACTCATTCCTCAGGTCTTGCTCTTACCGATCTAGGATTTGGATCGATCGTTCCACGCAGAACAAATTTAGATGAGAGCCCATTGGCTCTTAATCAACGACTTGGTTGGAATCAAAGACATATCACTTTAACATTGTCACGTAGAACATACTATAAAATTTGCTGCAACTACGGCGGCAATACCATGAGCAACTTTATCGATCTTCCTCGATACCTCGAACGGGTACAGATATTTAGGGCTCAACTCGTCCCTTCTAATCAAACCTAAACAATCTCTTTCAAGGTGAAATTTTGTCAATACCCACAATCCTATTTCTATATCCATACTCTTTCGATGCAAATCTGCCTTCTTTCTTTGTCTATCCCGAGCTGCTTCAACTCTTTTTCCAAATCAACCTCACTGCGTCCTCGGTGTGCTGAATTAATTCAAGACCTAACAACATTTCTACTCCCACTTTCTCTTAATAGTGTGGGGAACCATACTTATGTTCAGACAAGGCTTCGCGAGGTGGCATTCCCCTACTAGCATGATAACTATTAGCATAGGAAAATCTAATCAATGTTAGGTGATTACTTCAGTTTCCTTTTAGATCCAAGATATATACTCTCAACATATCTTATATTGTCTGAATCGTCTTTTCACTTTGACCCTTTGTCTAGGAATGATGGGCGGTACTAATTTTCAATTTAGTTTCCAATGTTCGAACGCCTCTTTACTCATTTTCATCAGTTAAGGCTGAAAAGTTATCTCATATCTTCACTTCTATTCTTCTTTAGGTATTTGAACTTCACATTCCACTCTTTCCAATTCTTGTATTAACTCCTCGGTGATCTTAATCACATTCAATCATTTCCTTCTGCACAGGGCATCTATTCCTACACCAACTTTGCTTAGGTGATCTTTAATGGAATGATCGAAATCGTTTGTTTATCTCAGCTAAAATTCAGACTTGAAAATTTAGCATATAGTTATTTCCCTTCTAATCTTCATGAGGAAATCCTTGGGCACTCTACACAGACTTTCTTAACCTTTGATTAGCCGAGAATGTTATTAATAAATACAATTTACGTATCCAAGTACTCCTTGTACACCATGTTCCTTAAATCCTTGTAGACAACTGATACACTTGTTACTCCACATAATATCACAAGAACTTGAAATGCTTATAACTCATTCTAATCGCAATCTTTGATATGTCCTCAAGCCGGATCTTAAGTCAATCCCCGAGAAATAACACACTCCTTGAACTAGGTCACATAAGTAATCAATTCTTAATAGAGGTTACTTATTCTTATTCGTCATTTTGTTAGACTCCCGATAATCAATACACAATCTCATAATTTCATCCCTCTTCTCCAACAACATCACTGGTGCACCCCAAGGGACTATATCTGGTATGCTCACTCCTCTTTCCCATAACTTTTACAATTATCGAACTAATTATTTCGTTCCACTGGCTTCTAGAGAGACTCCAGGGTATTTATTTATTACTAAAACTTCCTCAAAAATAAATTATTTTCTTCTTCATATCTTTACACATGGTGGATCTACCTTATATCCTTAGCTTATTACTCATTTTCTCGCATGGTTGGAAGAACTTCTTATATTGCTTCTGCACCTAGAAACTTACCTTACTATTGGCTTCTGAACACTTTATAATTCGCTTCTTCTAAAAACCACTACTTTCCTTACTACTGGACAACCAACCTGATCCTAAAATCACATCGAACTCTTCTAGCTTGAAGGGTGTCAGATCAGCTGCAACTATGTCCAAATTCTAAACGCTCGATCTCTTGGTCCTTCTGAAAGTTCTGCCTCTAGCAGTGCTGGATGTTGGCCCTTGGGATGTAGTATCTGTAATATCCGGGATATATCGTGTAATTATTTTGCTAATGGATAATTATTATGTATGCTCAGTATCTATTGTGTGAATTAATTGCTAAGTGTTAAATGTGTTTGGATGTTTAAAAATAATATTAATTGAGTATTTTAATTTTTATATGTCCAAAATAAAATATAGATAATTGTCATATCTTCCTAAATATTTTTATGTTGATTTATGAATTTGTAGGAATTATATGGATTTTATAAAATCTTTTTCCGAGTATTTAAAAACTATTTTATAAAATCGGGAACCAACCGACGTCATCCGTTTTTACGTTTTTATAACCCGAAACTCTTCCGAGAATTCCTTCCTAACCTAATTACAATATTCCGAGCATTTTCCATGTTTCGACTTTTTCGATCCGGCGTACGGTTTGTCTTGCGCGGGTCCCGGCGCAACATTTTCGATACATTATTTATTTCGGTAAATCGATAAAACTCGTATTTTCGATTAACGAGATCTTTTTATTAAACTATCACAATTATCACCTCTTAATACGTGTAACCAGGCGCTGAGACCAAGACCGCAGTACAAATTGTACTAATTTGGATAATTATCCCGAAAACCGGTACCGTTTGGATCAGTTTTTACAAATAAACATACCATTTTATATCCGGAATGATCCAACGGGATACTAATTTTCCGTAATTATAAATAGCCTTTACCGTATTTTATTCCGTATCAAAATCATTTGCAGTCAGCTAAATATATAATTTTCCAGAGAAAAACCCTAAATTCATAAAACCTTCTGAGAATCAAACTATAATTTCAAGGTGTTAGTGAAATCCGTTTGGAAAGTTGGAGTAACCAAATCGAAGGTCTCGGGGAGTACTTTCAGATTCTGTGAACCATATACCCGCAGAAATCAAGGTTTATTTTCTATATTTTTAATTATTTTCGAATTATTTTTATTAAAATTATGAATTTCTGTTCGGTTGATTGTTTGAATGATTTGATGATTGCATGTTGTAGAGCTTGTTTTCCTGATGATTTTCATATGTCATACGTCTGATTTGGAGTTCAATAACATGTTCAAAATTGAGTTTAATCTTCGAATTTTAAAATTAGGGTTTATAACCCGTATGAATGTTTTCAATTGAAATTTAGGGCTCTTTGATTTAGGGATTATTAGCTATTGATTTATAGTGGGTTGTGTTCCTTATGAAATTTGCAATCGATTGGTATATAGCTCGTTAACAGAGGATTACTGAATCGAAGGGAGTTGTGTTTTTAAATTTTTGATGTTTCGCCGGAAACCGGCGATGTTCTTGGTCAATTTCCGGCCAAGTATGGGGTTATCATAATGTTTTGATTGCATAAATAGATTCCTGGTGATGGGTAGAAGTGATCTGGAGGAGATGGATGGGTGAGGGTGACGGTGCCGGAGACGAGTTCTCCGGCGAACCCGTCATTTTTCCGGCGACTAAACTGTAAAATTGCAGTTTAATCCCTGAACTATTAAAGATGGTGAAGTTTAGTCCCCCAGGTTTCCAAAACTTGCAAAAATAGGATTCATGTTTATAAATCATTTAAAAATCATATTTCCTATTTATTTTTATTATAAAAATTCGTTTTTAATTTCTGAAAATTCCAAAAAATTATTATTTTAATTCCAAAAATTATTTTTAATTCAAAAATAAATCTGAATTAATTAGTTAAATAATTTCAGTTAATTTGTAATTGATTAATTGGTCAATTTATTTGAAAATTAATTGATTATTTGATTTAATTAATTATTAATTAATTAATTATTTAATTAGATTTAATTAGATTTAATTATTTAAAAATAATTTAAAAATGATTTAAAAATTCCGAAAAATAATTTCGAGCTTTAAAATATTATTTTAAATTGTTTTCAAGGCTCGATATTTATTATAAAATAGTTTTGAAGCCAGATTTGGCCAACCGAACCCTGTTTATTACTCCGATATTGATCCAACGACCCGTTTTAATTCCGAAAAATGTTTTAAAAATCATTTTAAGTACCCGAAAGCCTGTTTATGACCCGAGACTCCATTATAAATGATATATCATTGATTATTTGACGTGTTATGTGCTATATGTGACTTGTTGGTTAAATGTCGGTCTATATATTCGATGTTTACTTGTTTATAGTATAACTTTCAATCCGTTAATCTGATTTGGGTAAAACGAAGGGTAGATAGAAGTATATGTCGAATAGAATTGTATGGGTTGAATATTGATAGATGCTTATGATATGTGAGCAGAAGAGGCAAGGCGTAGGATAGGAAAACAGATAGTCGAGGAGTAAGACAGTTGTGATTGAAAGTGAGTGCTGTATAGCAAGCTAGTACCAGACAAGTGTTCTGAACTTTCTCGAGATATATTGTAGTTGATTGATAGTCCTGTTTTATATTGCAGGTGCTATGAAGCACTGAACCCTAAACCCTGATTCCAGTTATTAATCTTGAGCCGTAAACCTGATTCTTTCTAGACCATTGATTGTTGTATACCCAAATACGAACCTCAAATATACGATACTACTCCACAAATACATACAAACTAAGTATCAAACACTGAACCAAATTGCTTACACATTCAAACCATTGTATCTTATGCTTTGAAAGACCAAATCCTTGAAACCTTGAAATATTGATTCCTTTGTTATCCAATTCTTTCATTACCTAACATCCAAGCTTTGAAAATGCTATATTGATCCTTATGCAGATTGAAACCATTTCATTTTGAATGTTCAATGTTGTTAATGATTCTGTTTATTGCTTATTACTATTTATTCTGTTATTATGTTAGAATTGGATTGTTTTTATAAAACTTTGGACCGGATTCGTGGTCAGACCATATAATGGTCAAGTTAGGCCAATGTGTGCCTTGGATCCAGTTCGTAGAGCAGTGCTGTGTGCTTTGCTCGGGGTTAGTGCGTGACTGATCAGCAGCCTAACCTTGGTTTTTAAAATGAAAATATAATATCTAATTCTAAATCATAATTTATTGTTCACTTGATATCATAACCCTTTACACTTGATGATCATTATTCTCAGTTTTGTCATTGTGACTTGCTGAGCTAGTTAGCTCATTTGTGCGATATTGTTTATGTTCTTTTCCAGTTAAGAAGGAACCTGTTGGTACCGAGGATCCCCAGGCCAGCGCGAGAGCTAGGGGTTCAGGTTGATCGAGTTAAGCTAGTAGGCACCTTTTGGAGTAATTTAAATTTTTAAAAGTTTGTAATAAACTTTAATACTCAGTTCCGAGTTTAGATAGTTGGGATTTGAACGGTTTGTAATATAAGTGTGTGTTTGGCTTGTGTGCATACTTTAACCTGTTGTGGTCCGTGGTAGTTGGTAAGTAGGGTCACTACATATTATTATTATCTTTATTATTGTTATAAGCAGGTTATAAATAAGGTGTGCGTGTGTGGACCCCAAACTTCTGACCCGGGTTTGGAGGGCGCCACAGTATCTTAAGTAACCGCTCTACAACTCCTTGCAATATGCCCAACTTGTCCACTATTGTAACACGTAACTCCTGGATTTTCTGGATTGCATGCCGATGCGTAATGACCCTTATGACCACACTTAAAACATTCAGTATTTGCTTTACACACTCCACCGTGCCGCTTACCACATTGCTTACACTCCGTTATAGGTGACTTAACTGACTTGGTGTGATTATAGCTGACTAAGGTGTTACTAATCATGTTTAAAAAAAACTTTTCCCTCTAAATTCTTTATTCTTTTTCCTTGCAACCTTTTTCTGAGACTTCTGGCTGGATCCTTCTTGACCTAATGCTTCTTCCACATCATCTATCTTTTGCTTCTATCTTCTTTTTTTCTAGCGGCTAACTTCTGATCAATCTCAATTACTAAGGCGGCCTAAACTACAGAAGGATAGGCCTTGAGTTGCAATACCACAACTTCACTGTGAATTTCAAGCTTCAATCTTTGTTGATGATATTGCTGCTAAATCTGTTGGATTAACTGCAATTGTTGTTGTACCTGCTGGCGCAACAAATCTAGAATTTCGTTTATAACTGGACCCTCCGCCAAAATACTACTATTTTCTTTAAACTGGGTAGCTTTCTTGGGTGGCATTTTCCTGAAGTATGACAGGGAATTTATTCAAAAACATAACGAGATGTATAACAAAAATATCACCGTTCAAAGGATGCATCTGTGTCAGGAAAATGCTACCCAATCAAAGCACCCATGCATTTATTCTTAGGATCCATTTATAAAACATATCTAGATTATCAACACTAGTAACAACAGCAAAGGTAACAGTAGCAGAATCGAAAAAAGTGCAGGAAAACTGGAATATAAAGATACTAAATACTATGGCATGACTTCTCAATCTAACAACCACTGATCAACTTTCCAGCACCATTAAGAATATAATATTAACAAATTCCATAGACCGAAAAGATGGACGGGCTATACTAGTCACCACCCAAAAAGGGTAAATTGGTAAGTCAAGTCAAACTTAAGAAATCACAGACTTGGCCGACGCACTATTCCGAGTTTCAACCAACCATTCCTCTATGGATGATTTTCTATCACTTGCAAGGGATCCGCCAACCACTGAATTACTTTTCTGAAGTTACAACTTCGCCATTAGATCTTGAATCCTCATTGATATCATTATTCTTAAATAACAACTTGATATAAGACTTTCATTTCTCCTGACAATAAACTTTCTTTCACATCCACAACCAAGGCTGTCTACTACAGAAGTCACTGACAAATTCACTACCAGGGAGTATCGAATGGAATTTCAAAGTCAAAGAATTAAAGATACAGGGAGGACAAGGGAGAAGGCATATATATGATTGGGAGCAACCATACAAGTACATAAGATGGTCAGTCTTAGTACTGCATAGTGTACAACACATAATTCGGTGGCATCCCACCAGATCCTTTATCACACAGACAAATAGTCAAATCATATGCATTGTTTGCTCCAATCAACTGATAAAATCACCGAGGGAAGAAACAATATTTAGATAGAAAATTCATAAATAGGGAGGGAGAAAATCTTATTCATAATGGAATCAACAGAATCCCAAGTTGCTTACTCCAAGTTCTCAACTTTCTCACAGGAAAAGTAAGCAACTTATGGGATAGGAAACAATTACTCTGGAAATAAAATACGTCTCAAGAAAGAAGTATAAGGGTTCAAAGATACAACCCTCCGTACTGATCCACATTCATTATGAAACTTGCTTGTCATAGTAGCCACTGACTATTATCATTTCATCTGAAATCATCGAGGTCGCACACTTGGTCCAGCAACATCACTTGACATAGAAAGTACGATATTTAGGAATAAGGTTGGTGTCCTTTCAGCCGACACATCAAGGATCTGCTCGGAAGCTAAATTCTCTCAATCAGACTCATATTCTCGAGAGGAAAACTAGAAATCTCTATCGGACATTACTAATAATACATATACGAAGGAAACGTACTCTAGGTTAGGGCAGTTCCAGCCAATGCTCGACAAGCGTCAGGGTTTCGTCTTAGAAACCCTCGACTGAACACTTAAACTCGCTCCTCTGATTGAGTTCCTGACTCACATTTATATATATAAACCTTCCTGCACTATTTTGACTCTACACCTAACCTAAATCAGGGACTCAAACCTGTAGCTCTGATACCAACTGTGACGGCCTCAACCCCGGGGTCAGAAGTTGACGTCACCAATAAAAATAATAATAAACATAATATAATTCAAATCACTAATTATACATAACCACGACCCCTTTACCAAGACCTTTTCCAGGTTTAAGTATGATTTAGGTTACGACTATTACAAAACCTACTTACAGCAAACCATCCTGACGCAACTAACTTAATACAGCAACTCAATAGACCATCTTTAGTCCGACACAACTACCTCAGAGGAGCCTGATACGGAAGGAACTGGAACTCTTCCCTGACTGCCACGGAAGAATCTCCTAGGCATCTGTAATACATATGTAAAACATTCTGCAAGGGTGACCAATCAATTGCTCAGCAGTACCACTATATGAATAACAAGTAAAATAAAATTTACAATAAAGCAGTTATAGGAAAAAAATTTATAACTCGTTAGAAAACAAGTAAAACATGTATAAAATGGATATCAAAACTAGCATGCTCTGTAAAACAAAAATCAATAGTCGTGCGCTGTGCATAAATACCAGAGTTCAATTTTAGCATGCTATTTTTATTTTCAAATCTTTCGTTCCATTACAGGAACCATAAAACCATTTGTCCTGTTACCGGACCATAAAACCACAATCAGATATGTATTGGATGTTATCTAGGGACGGCTAATCAGGCCTCCACATAAATTATCTAGGATAGTTGGCCGGACTATCACACAAAATATGTAGGAAAGCTGATCGAGCTTTCACACAAAATAACCGGATCTGCAGAGACTAGCTAGGTCTCTGATTAACAATGCTGGACTAATTGGTTATGAATTGCGCGCAACCGAATTAGCCACTTACGCAATGTTATCCAATATCTGATTCGTTTTATCCAGTTTTCAAAACACTTGTACCTATCTCATTTCAAAATCATTCATTTTAACACTACACATGGAAAATCTAGTTCACAGATCGTTTCATTCGAGATAGGTACCTTTCGAAGTTACTTTTCCCAAAAACAGGTTTAAAATATTGATATATAACTATAGGGGATACGTAACTTAAAATGTTTATGTTCCATTATGAGATTAAAACATTAGCTATTTACATATACTGAACCATAAAAGAATGGTCAGGGGTACTTGCCCTGCAGAGATTTACAACTATCACTGACTGATTTTGGATTGACTCGGATGTTCGGCTTATGACCTAATTAGCAGATTATCCTGGATCTGACTTTAACGCTTAGGTCCTTCTCTTGGAACCTCGCCGTGCTTGTCGACTGATCACTAGGTTATCTTTAGTTCGATATCAGTTCTTGGGTCCTTCGACTAGAACCTATAGAGTCAAAATACCCTACGTTAGACGCCCAGGTATGCTCGACATATCCACAATATCAATCCTAGCTAAATGATAACAATCCCGACTCATAATTATATATATTATAATATAACACACAATAATTAGGGTTTACATTCTCGAAAATCAGTTCGGTGTTCATTTTTAAAAAATGCGTATACTCGTCATTTATAACATCAGGGTTATTGGTTTTGGTAAAATATTTCACCACAATATACCATCAGGTTTCACATTCACAACTTGGTTCAGTACCCTTTTTCGATAATTATATACAGCTATCGATTCAGAAGATAGGGTTGAAGAAGCTTTACAATATATTTATATTTATAATTATATAGTTATGTACATTCAACTGGCATTTTCGATATTTTAAAGGGTACGTTCCCAAATTTTTTGGAATTATTTTCCCGGAAATCAGGCAGCATTTCCTTTGTTTATCGGACTACCCGTCGAACAAAAATCTACGTCTCAATCAACAACCAATCCAACAATCAATCCAATCAACTCAAATTCATAACCTAATCACAATTACAAATTAATGTAGTCATAACCCAACAATTACAATTCACCACCCAACTAACAATACGACTTTTACATTTTAATTAAATATTTCCGTTCTGGTGATAACTTTACGAACTAAATTTGTTTATTTATATAAAGGTAGGACTCATATCGGAATCATCACCGTCCACCGTCGGTTCGCCGGGGCTCATCGCCGACGGCGGCAAAATTCGCGGGTGCCCGATTAAGTTCGGGTTTCTGACGCAATTTCACCGATTAAAACTATTTAAATAATCATAAAATGTATTCGAATTCTTTCTAAAATAATCCGAGTAATTACAAGAAATTTTCATTTGGATTTCCAGAATAATTATGAATAAACCATGTGAAAATGCACTGGGTTTTTCCAATAATCATTTTAACTATCCAACAATAAGCCATTCGGCTTTTCAGAGATACAGGGATTCAGGGAAAAGAACCAACAGCAAAACAAAATCACACAACCACACGAAGAAGACGAGCTGACTACCCTGCCGGAAATCAAACCGGCGGCAACCAGAGCAAGAGACACATCACAACCCACTACTGATACACACACGCATAGGCGTATATACATGCACCAATTCAACAAACGGAACCAGGAATCGTGACGGAAAAATGAAAAAAAAATGGCGGCCGGAGTCTTACCAGGAAGAATCAAGGCCAAGATAATCATAACAAGAAAAAGGAAGAGACCCGATTGTACAGAGACAAGAGAGAGCAGGTGCAAATAGCACCATCAGAGAAAGAGAGGAACAAAAATTGAAGTCGAGAAGAAGAGATACAGGGCTACATCTCTATATTTTTTGTTTTTATCCAATAAGCAATTAACACGTTTTTGGTAAAGCTGGAAAACTCGACACGTATACAAAATATAGACATGTATTAATACAACGCACTGAAGCCCTTTTTCTGTTTCGATATTTCACAATTTATCGAGCCAAGCCGTACATAAAATAAGTTCATAAAAATTACGAAAATAGTCTTAAAATATTAGAAATATCCCGAAGTAAATAAAAATGTAATTTTCAAAATTCTAAAACAATTTTCGAAACACAATTTAAACCCGCTTTTAATAATTAAACGAATCAACGCGCGGGTGAAATTAGTCCCAAAAATTTCCAAAATAATTTTAAATTTCTCGGAATATTCCAAACTTAAATAAATATGAGTATCATAGTTTTTAAAGAATTCTGGGATTAAATACAAATTTTACAAATAAAGGCAATCAGAAAATTATACAAGGCTAAATAATAAATGAAATATTGAGTTCTAAATTTTATAAAATCCCAAAAATAATTATTGTAATTATAAAATCATAAAAACAATTTTAGAGACAATCCAAATATTTATGAAAAAATGAAACTACAATAAAATCACTTTTAAAAGCGAAACAAAACCATACAACCCATATACATATTTTATTTATTTAATTAATCAATATTTTCATATTTAAATAATATTAAAAAATGTACGAGTCATTACACTGTTAAGTTTGGGGGTGTGATAAGTGGATTTTATATCCATCTAGAACGCTTCATATTGGCTTAAGTTGATGATTTGACCTTAAGTATGTGGTATTTTTAATGCATTTTGTGTTAAGTATGTGCAGGGCTTTAGTTGGAGGCAGAAATGGACTTTTATACACTTTACTGTTGATAAGAGATCAGGAACTGCAGGGCTTTAGGGTCTAAACATAATTGGTGTTTTCCTAGCTCCTATTTGAATTGTGGATGCTGAGTAGTAGGGTACATGTATATTGAAAGATAGTGTGTACTAATTTCGTGTTTGTATGATTAGTTATCATAATAGTCACATACTATGATTAAAGGCATAAACTCTGAAAAAAGTATTTAATGAAGATAGAATCCCATGTTTTATTTCATATAAGTAACTTGATTATTAATCTCGTAATTAATTCATTCTAGCATAATTACTTTAGATAATCAAACTCAATTTGATACTTGTCTTAGCAGTGAATAATAATCATACATTGTTGCATAAGTGTACATTCTGAATTAAACCAATCTCTGTGGGAATGAACTAAACTTAATCTTAAACTACTTTTGACCGCGTACGCTTGCGTGTTTTTGTATGAACAATCAACCATTCCAAATTTCTTCAATAAGTCTCTAACATACTTGGTTTGGCTGATGAAGATTCCATCACTTCTTTGACTGACTTGAAGTCCAAGAAAGTAACTTAATTCTTCCATCATGCTCATTTCATATTCACTGCATTAGTCTTGAGAATCTTTGACATAGTTTTTCATTAGTAGAACCAAAAATGATATCATCTAGATAGATTTGAACTAGGATCATATCACCACCATGCTGCTTGTAGAATAGAGTCTTGTCAACTGTTCCTCTTGTGAATCCATGTTTAAGCAAAAATTTTGATAATATATCATACCAAGCTCTAGGTGCTTGCTTTAATCCATAGAGAGCCTTGAGAAGTTGGTAGACAAAATATGGAAATTCTGGAGCTTCAAAGCCAGTTGGTTGTTGCACAAAAACTTCTTCTGCCAACTCGCCATTAAGGAATGCACTCTTTACATCCATTTGATACACTTTAAAGTTTGAGTGTGCAGCAAATGCAAGAAAGATCCGTATTGCTTCAAGTCTTTTTAACTAGAGCAAAAGTTTCATTATAATCAATTCCTTATTCTTGTGAGTAGCCTTTTGCAACCAACCTTACTTTGTTTCTTGTTATAATTCCATTTTCATCCATTTTGTAAATGTACACCCATTTTGTTCCAATTATACTTCTGTTCTTTGGTGCAAAAACCAACTTCTAAACTTTGTTTCTTTCAACCCGATTTAGCTCTTCTTGCATAGCAGAGAGAGCTGAGTAAAAAATCAAATTACAACCGAACCGAAACCGGAGAAAACCGGTAAAAACCGATCCAAATTAAATCGATCCGAAACCAAAAAATAAAAAACCGAACCGATTTCAGTGGTTCGGTTTCGGTTATAGGTTCCAACCGAACTTTAAAAACCGAACCAAAGCGATTATTAATGTAAATAAATATATAGTTTATAGTATATCAATTATGTAATTTATATATATATTATAAAATTAGTAAATATACTTAAATCTTGTAAGAAAACTCGATCAATTTGATTCTGGACAAGTGAGCCTATTACAGGGAGTTTCATTCTGCATCTACTACATACTTGTAATTTACAGCATTTCAAATGCCAAACTCAAAAGCACTATAACTTGGAAATTCTGGAGCACCTTTTGTTTATTTTTTTATTTAAAAACCTAAAACATAATGTTTTTGTTAGTATTTTGTTTGATGCAGCATGCAGTGGAATACTACATATTGAATTTGCAAGATCCTGTGTAATTTTACAGTGAAGAAATTTTTTAAATTAGGTTTTGTTTATTTAATTTATAATAATTTTATCATCTATATTTTTTTCCATTTTTTAAACCGAAACCGAGCTGATGAAGCTTCACTGTTCCCTGGGATTGACTTTGGGCCTTTCCTGCGCAGCTTAGGTGGAAGGCGATTTAACCACAAATAATCTCTTAACCAGCCCATCAAATAAGTGGAAGATTCATTAAACTGCGAAACGTTACCCTGCCATAATGTGATATGTTTCCAATGCCAATAAAAAGTAACCTTCCATCAAAGAAAAAACTAGGATCTATCAGTACCAGATCGGTAAATGATCAAATTACCATCCTTCCTTATAACTGAACAGAGATTTTTTAAATCGAAACTGAAACTAAATCCGAACCAGCGGTTGCGGTTTTCGATTTTAGAAACTGAAGATGTATGGTTGCGGTTTTATCCAAAAACCTAGCCGAACCGGCCCATGCTCTCCCCTAATAGCAGATATCCAGTCAGGATCAAGTAGAGCTTCCTCAGTTTTTTTAGGCTCAATTTATGAAAGAAAGCATGCATGTAGACATTCATTAGCAGTTGCACTTCTAGTTCTGATACCAGCATTTGGATCACCAATAATTGCATCTCTTGTGTGACTCATATCCCACTTTCTGGTATAATTTGGTTGACTTGAATTTTCTGCATTTTATTTACTATTGGCATGACTTGCAAAACTTTCTTCTCTTTCTCCCCTGAGTTTGTACTATCAAATCCAGGTGTTTGAGATGAGCTTACATTCTCGTGATTCATTTGCTCAGTTGACTCTTCATTCATTCTGTTGCTTGTGTTGACTTCAGCTTCATCTTCAGAATCACTATCAATGTTGAGATTTTCAAACTTAAGGGCTTCAGCTTCATTTTCATCAAGGCATTCCAAGCCTGGATACTTATCATTCCAAAAGTTACATCTATGCTTTCCATGATTTTCTTTTTTTCAAGTACATAAACTCTGTAGGCAGTTCTTTCCAATGAATATCCCAGAAAAATTGCTTCAAAAGTTTAGAGTTAAATTTTTCCACATATTCAGAGTTGTCTTCTAGAACAAAACACTTGATTCCAAACACATGTAGATGCTTCACAGTAGGCTTCCTTTTTGATAAGATTGAGTACGGTGATTTGCCAAGATTTTTATTGATGATATATCTATTTTGAGTGTAGCATGCAATATTGACATCTTCTTCCCAAAAACTTGTTGGCAACTTGGCATCTTGCAACATTGTTCTTGCAGCCTCTACTAGAGTTCAATTCTTTCTCTCAACTACACCATTTTTTTGAGGTGTCCTTGCAGCTGAGAACTCTTTAACAATGCCCTTATCCTTGCATAATTCATGGGGAATTGTATTCCTAAATTTTGTGCCATTGTCACTTCTCAATCTTTTTACACAATTTTGATCTTCAGCTTGCTTCTCAAAAATCTTGATGTGTTCAATAATGACGTGCGGAGTTTCATCCTCCGAATGTATAAAATCTACCCATGTGTACCTTGAATATTAATCCACCATCACAAGTGCATATTTCTTCCAATAAAAAGATAAGACATTAACTGGTCTAAACAGGTCCATGTGAATAAATTGTAAAGGTGCACTTATGGAATTCACAGCTTTGCTTTTGTGACTAGACCGTTTCATTTTGCCTTTTTGACAAGCCTCACAAACTTCATTATGAGCAAACTCCAGATTTAGCATGTCTCTCACTAACTCCTTTTTCACCCAGGTATTGATAGCTTTGTAATTCAAGTGAGAGAGCTTCTTATGCCACAACTTGCTTTGCTCAATAGATGCTTTGATGTAGAAGCAACATATTTCATCCTTATTTGCTGAGTATAAATCTGCAACAAACAAGATTTCTTTTCTTGCTCCTTTCAAAGCAACTTCACCAGTCTTTTTGCTGATAATTGAGCATTCTCTTTTGTCAAATGAAATATTGAATCCTTTATATGTGGATTAACTGACACTCAGGAGATTCACCTCAAGACCAGCTACCAGTGCTACATCGTCAATGACAACATTTCCAGAAACTAACTTGCCATATCCCATTGTAAATCTTTTACTGTTGTCTTCAAAAGTCACCAATGGGCCAGCCATCTCCTCAAGTTGTGATAGCAGGGCCTTAGCACCTGTCATATTCCTGGAGCATCCACTTTCTGTGATCCATATGACCTTCTTTACTTTTCCCTACACACAATAAGGATTAAGTTTGTTTAGCTACTCAAGTAGTGTTGGGTACTTTCTTCTTGTTAACAGAATTTGTAAAAGCAGAATATGATGATTCAGGAAGAACAGTGTTCAATGACTGATATGCCTTTTCCTTTTTAGTTGTAAATCCAATTTTAACTTCCTTGAGATCTACTCTCAGTTTATGATAGCTTTTCATCACTTTCATATTGCAAGGAATGCAATCAAATTTGTCACAGAAAGAATATGGATCTTCAGTCTTTGCTTCATTGTATTTGCATGCTCCCATTTTTGGCTCACTAACAGTCTTTTTACATAGGTGAGTTAGATGACTTGTAGAGCCACACTTCTGACATTGCTTCCTGGGAGCATCTGCAACAAATGCAAAATTTTTCTCTTGTTCACTCCAATTTTCCCATTCTTGTTCTTCTTTTTCCTTCCTAGATTCTCAGTCTTGATTTCCTTGATTGGCTTCTTAGAAACTTGATCTACCATGGGCTTCTTTTCAGTTTAAGAATTTGGAGTTGTTTATGTGCATTTCTTTTCAGTATCTTTATCTGTAAGTTCTTGCTTGATGACCAACTCTTTTTCACTAAAATTGACTTCACATGCCTTGAACAAAGGTGCATCAACTTTTCTCAGCATAACTGGGACATCTTGATTTGCAATTGCTTTTCTTTTGCCACTTCCATTTTTCTTGTTGTTGTTCCAGAAATCATAGTTCAAACTAATAGTTATGTTAGCACATGGTTTGTTCTTCTCATGGTATAGTCCAACCAACTGAGATGCATTCCTGAATGATTTCAGTTTCACCTCATTCTTCTCTAGCTTTTCCCTTAACACAACTTTAATTTCACTTGCACACTTTAGCTTGTTCCAAATCTTTTTTTGCTTCAATATTCATTTTTTTGCTTGTTAGTTTCAAGCTCAACAAGTTGCAGTTCCAAATCTTGCTTCTCAATCTCAAGCTTCCCATTTAACTTTGACAGCTTACTCACTTCCTCAATAACTGCCACCATGCTTGTGTGAATATGAAATATCTCTACACTCATCTTTTCAGCAGTTTTTTTTATATTTTCTTGTATTTAAATCAATTGTAGTTAGAGTTGGTACCTCTAATTTTGATGAGGAAGATTCTCCTTGCTCAAGGGTCATAAGTGCATAGTTTCCAAACTCTTCATTCTCATCTTCATCATCAGTATCATCCCAATGTTTGCCTTCAGTTATGTAAGACTTTCCTTGCTATTTCTTCAAGAGAGTTTCATACTTTGCCTCCAATTTCAAATAGACTTTATCCTTCTTCATTTTCTTTGGCTTCCTGTACTCAGTAGCAAAGTGACCCAACTTATCACAGTTGAAGCACCTTATCTTTGATCTGCCAACAGATCCAGTTTTGTAGCCACCTTTGCTAGTTGAGTTATACTGAGCTTTTGGTTTCCAATTATTGCTGTTGGAATTCTATCCCTTGTTCTTGAAAAACCTTGGCTTTTTGACGCTTATGTTAGAAAACTTTCTAGCCAAGTAAGCCATGGACAACAACTTGTTTCTGAGGTCATTTTTTCTTTTTCTCCACAGCATAAATGATTGGAGCTTGAGCATCTTGTTCATCTTCACTTGCTTCACTGTCATTAACAACTAAGGCACTAGAACCATCAACCACATGCCCTTGGTTTGCCTTTAATGATTTTCTTTGCAATATTTCAAGCTCATAAGTTTTCAAGATCCCATATAACACTTCCAGTATCGTTCTGCTCAAGTCTCTTCCTTCTCTTATAGCTGAGATTTTATGGATAAGTTGGTCAGAAAGAGCTAGCAAGAACTTTAAATTAACCTCCTCAGTTTCATAATATTTATCATGAAGTTGCAAGTCATTTATCAATTTGTTAAACCTTTCAAAAACTTTAGTAAATCCTTCTTTAGGCTTTGCCACAAAACCCTCATACCGAGACACTAGTATTCTCCTTTGATTTGATCTAACTTCCTTTGTACCCTCACACAAAATCTCAATCTTCTTCCAAATCTGTTTGACTGTTTCATAATTGAAAATATTATTGTACATAACATTGTCAAGTGACTCTATCAGAATTAGTTGCAGGCCACGATCTAGAGAGACTTTCTCCTTTTTAGACTCAGTGTATTTTGAGGGGTCTTTATGGGCAAAATGGGCCGGAATGATCATATCTCCATCAGTAGATTCATCAACCCTCTCCAATGGAGTAAAAGGGCCATTCTTGAGAATATAGATATATAATGGGTTGGCCATCCTTATGAACATCATCATCTTCTTTTTTCAAAGTGTATAGTTGATTTTATCAAAGGATGGTATCTTGATACTGCTTATCTTTTGTGCACTCATACTTCCAAGATCTTGATCTATTTACTTTCAGATTTTGCTCTGATACCACTTGTTAGCTATTGAGTACAACACAGAGGGGCGTTTCACAAAAGTAGCTCAACAGATTTATGTGCTTCGCTCAGAATTTAACAGAATTTTTTAAGATGGATCTCAACATAGGACTTACAGAATCACAACCATTTACTCAACACGCAACAGAGCTCCTATATTTTTAGCTGAGTATGGTTTCAACCATTGTGAGCGTCTGTTGATGTGCCATACCCTTTTGGCCGCTTTGTTGATATTATGGATATGGAAAATGGACTTGGACCACATCATCCAGCTTTTGAGGTGGCTCCAAACTTTAGATTGGGTAGAATATTTAACCCGTTTTTTCCGGTTGCACCAGTTGTAAATAACATGATGCAAATATCAGAAGGGTTCTTTGACATCTGTTAGCTATTGGGTATAGCACAGGGGGTGAATATGTTTTCTGAATTTTTAGCCTTTTTAACAGTTTGGATATTAGGCGAACAAAGCAATTTATAATTATAAAGATATTATGTTCAACAGAAATAAAATCACAAGCACAATATTTCAAAACTCAATTTGTATTAATTAAGTTTATCTTACTACAAATTATGTGTTCTTAAAAATATAAGAACTCGGCTTCTTCCTTGAGAGAATACAAGAAAATATAAATCTATTTGTTACTTCTAAACTAAGGACCAGTACATGCTCTATACACCCGCACCACAGGTTTACAAAACTTGCACTAAAATGTACTAAACTCTTTTCTAAAGCAACCTTTTTCTATTTCCATTTCTAGCTTAGCAAATATGTGCAGAATCTTGCAGGTCTGTGACCATCCTTTGTCCAGTTAATCTTAGCCCGTGATCTTGCATTCTCTCAGCTACTTTT
The DNA here is from genome assembly GCF_009905375.1 of Apium graveolens. Lineage (NCBI taxonomy): Eukaryota > Viridiplantae > Streptophyta > Magnoliopsida > Apiales > Apiaceae > Apium > Apium graveolens. Next base: position 105,602,367 of record NC_133657.1, read on the forward strand.
TAGATTTTTCAATCTAGTTGATAGATCATTTATTGACTAATAATCTTGAATCTTAAATTGTTTGCATTCTGTATTTGAGAGGCATATCGAGGTCTCAAGTTTGTTCTATAGAGAAGTGACATCTCGATAAGTGTAATGACTTATCAAGATCTCTGAGTTCTCTATATGTATAATTGACTTGTCGTGGTCTCTTGATCTTTGCATGGGAAATGACTTCTCGAGATGTCTGAGATCTCTTCATGTAGAATTGACTTGTCGAGGTCTCTGAGATCTCAGTATTCATTTTTACTTGTCGATATCTCTGAGATCTCTAATGAGAACTTGACTTGTCGATATCTCCAATTCTAACATCTTCATTTGACTTGTTGATATCTCTGAATTCTCTACATATAGAAATGACTTGTCGAAATCTCCAATCTTCACATCTTCATTTGACTTATTGATATCTCTGAGACTTCTCTATAAGCCATTTTGGACTTCTCGATAAGTCATTCTGGACTTCTCGAATTACTTCTCGATATTGTTTGATCTGTGACTTGTCAATATCTTGACTTAGAACATTTTTTATAAAATAGTTTTATTCAACTCCAAGCTTCTTCACTTTTCTCTGAGGCATGATCATGGCTTAATCTTCTTCCAGAGTTTATTCCCTAGCTTGAATCTGTTTAAAGAAAAATACTCCAGTCTAATCTTTTAACCTTTTTACATACTCAAGTAATACAATACATAATACAAAATTGATCATCAAACAACTAAATCTAAGGATTGTCAATGTGACTTAGTCTTCTTATTATGCAGGTATGTATTGCACAACAACTTCCTTCTCAATATAGCTTTTGGCATCTGCAATCATGTGCCTCCTCCAAATATAGGCATATGCAATCTGGCACTCGAACAATTTTCTCATTTTGATCCGCTAGATGGAGTTGCAGTTTCAACGACCTTAGTGAACACATGTATTGTTATCAGGGAGAATTCACTTCCCCCTCGCCCACCTACTTTTAACAATGTAGTTGATATTGGTAAGGGTAAAGAAAAAATGTCGTCTGAATCTAGGAATGAGTTTGCAATGTATGACTTGGGTACTTCAGGCAATCTAAATGTCTTCCCAGTTTGGCAACTTCCCAGTAACCCAGAAATCATGGTCTCTGGCTCTTTTGAAGTGTGTAGTTCGTCTAGATTAGCTATAAAATTGGATGAATTGGTGATCATTGATGAGTAAAGCTTGTTGATTAATTTCTAGAGTTGTTTTACTTAGTCTCATGTTGTTCATTTTTAATAAAGTCTCAGTGTCCTAGTTTCGTTATCATTGGCTTGATTTAGTAAGATTAGTGGTCTAGCTTCTAGTCATTCACTTTCAATGGTTGTTTTTTAGCTCCTTTCTCTGTTGTGTAAGTGCCGTTTGGCTTCTTTAGTAATATATTTCCGCCTTTCAAAATAAATATGAAAAATAAATAAAAGTAATTATGTAAAATATATTTTTAATGGTAATTACAGGTACCCACAACCAAACTTTCAATATTTTGGCTGTTATAATATAACGGTATATAATCCGTGCGATGCACGGTCATTTTTATCATTATATATTATAAATTATAATTTTAATAATATATGTTGCTTGTAGGATTCGATCTTATATCACTTAAATAATAATATTTAATATTATATCTAACGGTTCTAATCAATTTAATATGACGGCTCTAGATTGAGTGATCAAGGACCAACAACCAAACTTTTAATGTTTCGTATCATTTTATCATTATATATTATAAATTTTAATTTTAATAATATGTTGTTTGTAGTATTCGATCTCATCTCACTTGAATAATAATATTTAATATTATATCTAGCGGTTCTCGTCAATTTAACCCGACGGCTCTAGATTGAGTGAACAAGTACAAACAACCAAACTTTTAATATTTTGTTTTTAAATATTAGTATGGATTATGGATAAACACAAAGATAGATATTATAGATTACACAATTTTTTCAATTAAATTAAATATAATTACCCGTGTTATAATTGATTAGTTATTATTAATTATAATATTTTTTTATTAAATATAATTTCTCATGATATTTTTGGAAAATAAGGTGCTTGAAGTGGGAAAATAACTAAGGTAACATGTTTTAGTTGAAAAAAAGAAGTAATTGGTTTATATACTAATTAGGATTCAAATAGGATTTATTATTATTTATAATATTTTATTTTATTAAATAAAATTTCCCCATGAGTTTTTTGGAAAAGGAGTTGTTTTATCTAGAGAAATTAAAAAAGGCAATATATTAAGTTAAAAGTATAATTAGCTTATATACTAATTATGATTAAAATATGTTTGAAATAAATAGTTCCTAATAATTAAATAAGGATAATTTGATAAAAATAACAAAATGATGATAATCTCGATCCATGATATCTTAAGCAGGCAGTCAGATATCGTATTTAAAAGTCGGTTGTTGAATTGATTGGGAGGAAGGGTTGCGAGGTCCGTGAAGTCGGTTATTGAATTAATTGGGAGGAAGGGTTGTGAGGCCCGTGTATTAGGTTTGTATATTAGGATCGATAATAAATGATATCAGTTAAACTTTGATATAGTTCTCCTTAAAATAAATCTAAGTGATTAAAAATTAATTGTAATTAGAAAATACTTTAAATTATGTAAGGATAATTTGTATAATTTTAGCAAGTACCGACCAACGTTACTACAAAACTTTTAATATTTCGTGTATCATAATATAGTACTAACTCAAAACCCGTGTGATACACGGATCACACATATATTTTTTAATATTAAATATTTTTATAAAAAATTATTTTGATTTGAATTTTGAAAACATTAAGAATTCAAATAAAAATAATTTTTAAAATGAAAATTATTTTAATTTGAATTCTTAATATTTTAATTTAAAAATTTAAATTATATGACTTCATGATAATTATATTAGTATACATATATGCCCGTAACTTTTTAGAATATTTGGACTTATTTAATGTGATGGCCTCGGTACGGGGAAATAAAACATTATTATTGTGAGTTTATTATCTTATTGAGGGTAAATATATAATGTCTCCCTTATGTTGGGACCCTAAAAAAATATTATTTTGTGGTTATTACTTAATCAATTAACTAACTCTATAAGAGATATTTGAAAAAGACAATATTACTGATTGTATATTATAGTTTTATTGATAATTCTATGTATATTTTAAAAATAATAATATTAATATTTTTTATTAAAAGTTGATTTTTAATTCAGATCAATAGGATATGTTAGGTCCGTAATACAACTGTAGAGGGGGGTGAATACAGTTTATGCAAATAATTTGATAAAGCTTAACAGAATCAATAGTTTTTATATTAATCAGATAAAATCTGTTACAAAAGTACTCTCTTAAAAGGATGAACAATTATCCTTGAGAGCTGCTAGGTTATCTAAAAGATATAACAATTCGTTACACCTATAGTGTAAACCTAATTTGTGCTTATATAGTGCACAGTTACACAATCAATAAGGAATCCTCTTTGATTACAATAAGGAATCCTAATACATATCCATGTATGATTGCTTCCGTAGCTAGCTAAAGTCCTTCACCGCCTTGAATTCTGCAATCCCTTTCCTTCTTTGATATCTACTGATGTGACTAAATACTGATCATCAAATGTTGACCATCAAATACTGATAGAAAGATACTGATGATGTCACCTTCAGTAAATCCTGATATCAAATATTGATAATAAACTATACTAATTTATATACTGACATCATCAATTTCTTCAAATAATCTCCCCCAACTTGTGCATTATGTAATTATGTACAAGTTCTAATTGATGATTTCAAAAACTATCTAAATGCAGAAATCAAATAAACATATACATTCTTACAATCACTGATTATCAGTCTTTATCTTCAATTCTGAACTCCAAAACAGTCTTCAACTTCTTCAAGGAACTTCCTCAATAGATTTTCTTCCATAACATCCAAGTACCCTTTTTATGCTCTGTTTGATATCTTTTAACTCATCTGTAGATTCATCATTATGGTAGATGGCTACCATGAGGTCATGTAACTTTGAATTCCCAAGAGATAGATCATCCGGTGCCAGAATTCCAATCTTCTTTCCATCAGGATTAAATGTAAAAAATTTCTGTCCTAGACTCATTTCTATTATAGCTCCTCCAATAGGCATATGAACAGCATATTATGTTACATCAATGTACTTTGGAATGTAATTTGACATGTAAATCATCCCTCTCTGCATCTACTGTATTAAGTTCTTCACAATGCAGACCATCTGGCAGTTACGGAGTTAGTTACCTTAAGAATTATAGCAACAAATTCCAACTCCTTCCATGATTTATCTTTCGTCTGCTCTTTTGTCAACCTCAACCCCCTCCCAGATTCCAGAAAAATATATCATCTTTTCTTCAACTAGATCAATGATAATTTGTACTGACATAATCTTCTGCAAATCTTCAAGCATCACGTTATCTCCAAATTCTGTTAGATTTCCATGCTTCCTTAGAATTAAAGCATCAGCCACAAATGAATCAACATCTAACCTTCCCAGACCACTTGTGATTCCAGGTCTTATAGCATGAGAACTCCCACTGTAAATCTTCTTAAATGTTTTAGAGGAATTTCTTCTAGGTGCAGGCTACTTGTTTCCCTATAGTAACTTCCTCTTCTCTTTAAAAGTAAGCTCTGGCATATCAAAATTTATGTTCTCAGAATCAAGATTTGTTGTCTCAGCTTGAATTGGGTTTGAAGGATCAACAACTTGAGTAGTATCAGATGTTGTGACTGATTGAACATCATCATTTGACTTTTCATTAACTTGAGCATTGTCAGAGGTTAATTTCAGTTTATCAGCCCAATCAGCTCCATAAATCTGTTTCTTTGATGAACTTGATAGACTTCTTCTTCTTCTTCAACTCTTTCTTCAGTATCAAAAGTTTGAGCTACTATATAGACTGGATCTACCAATATTTGATATTTAGATGCTTTAGATACTGATTTCCTCTTAGCAGCTTTAGCTTTAGGCCTTGGTTTGGACTTCTCTCACATATTTTCTTTCCCCTTATATCTCCTGTCAGCATTTAAGATTGCTTGGGACTTGAGAGGTCTTTCCGTATCTGCTTGACTCACCTCCCTTATAACTACCCATTTAGTTGGTCTGTTTAAAGGATCATCTTCATAAGGTAATTGAGAGATAGCAACATCAGTATTTGATGTCCTCATGGATTTGAATTCTTCCTCCAATTTGCTAAGTTGTTCAAAGTCAACTCTAGGATTTTCTTTCTCAAAGATTCTTCTACTCACCTCAGAATCAAATGCTTGAATTTTTGGGTCCTTGTAGAAAAGAGTTGTCTTCCTACCTTTTACTTTTAGAGTTTGTTGATACTGACTTGCTTCTGTACCAGCTTCTATCTCCAGAATGCCTTCGTCATCATCAGCATTTGTGGCTTTCAGAGATTGTTGAGTTGTTGTAGTAGTCACGGTCAGTTCTTTAAATTGTACTCTCCTTTCACTCTTCCTACTTCCTCCACCTTGTCTAGATTAAGACCTAGTGGATTTTGATGATCCACTAGTCCCAACTAGCTCCTCTCCTCTTCTCCTTACAATGTCCTTATGTCCCCCTCTATGCCCTTCATCAGGATTTTCATCATCACCATCTTTCAATGTTTGCTGCTTGCATTTTGGATTTATCAACTTTCTCCCTCTTTTTGGCATCATCACCAAGCAGAAGGGAAAAAATCAGCTCTATTGAAGTTTGTGCCTTAGTAAGTTTCCCAGACATTGTCTTCTAATTTTCCTCCAATCTAGACTGATTGGCTTCAATTTGAGTTTGTTTGTCAACAATAGGTGCAATCTGCTTCTGAATTTCCTTATTAATAGTCATCTTTGTATTAACAAAACAATCTCTGATTTGATTGATTTGAGAAGTAGTAGATTTTTGAGCTGGATGTAAAGATCTGACCAAAAGAGTAGATGCATTAAGATGATATAGCACATCAGGATTTTGAATGGTCTTTTCAGCTGTGTCCAAGTGATTAACAAAATTGATCTTGGATATAGTATGTGACGGCCTCAACCCCGGGGTCAGGAGTTGATGTCATCAACAACAACAATAACAAACTTAATATAATTATTTCAATGATAGAATATAATTACGACCCCTTTATCAAGATCTTTTCCAGGTTTAAGTATGACTTAGGTCAACTATTACCAAACCAACTGATTACAATCAATCTTAATGCAACTAACTTAATACAGCAACTCAACAGACCATCCTTAGTCCCACACAACTACCTCAGAGGAGCCTGGAACGGAAGGAACTGGAACCCTACCCTGACTACCACGAAAGAATCTCCTAGGCATCTGTAATACATATATAAAATATTCTGCAAGGGTGAGCAATCAATTGCTCAGCAGTACCACTCTATGAATAACAAGTAAAACGATTTAAAAGCAGTTATAGGAACAAAATTCATAACTTGCTAGAAAACAAGTAAAGCATGTATAAATTGGATATCAAAACTAGCATGCTCTGTAAAGCAAAATCAACCATTGTGTGTTGTGCATAAATTCCATATTTCAGTTTTAGCATGCTATTTTCATTTCTAAACCTTCCGTTCCATTACAGGAACCATAAAAACCATTTACCCCGTTACGGGGGCCCAAAACTATTTGTTCCGTTACTTGAACCACAAAACCACAATCAGATATGTATTGGATGTTATCCAGGGATGGCAGATCAGGCCTCCACACAAATTATCTAGGATAGTTGGTCGGGCTATCACACAAAATGTCTAGGAAAGCTGATCGGGCTTTCACACAAAATAACCGGATCCGCAGAGACTAGCTAGGTCTCTGATTAACTATGATGGACTAATCGGTTATGTAATGCGCGCAACCGAATTAGCCACTTATGCAACGTTATCCAATATCTGATTTGTTTTATCCAGTTTCAAAATCACTTTTACCTATCTCTTGTTAAAATCAATTATGTCACAGCACACTATTCAAAACCTCTTTTCCATTTTTAATCACATTTTAGAGATAGGTACTTTCAGAAGTTACTTCTTCCCCAAAATATTATTTAACAACATTTTCAAACACAGGGAATACGTAACTTAAAACGTTTATGTTCCTGTTCGAAAATTAAACAACATTTCATTCATATATACTGAACCATAAGAGCATGGTCAGGGGTACTTGCCTTACAGAGCTTTCCAACTATTACTAATTGACTTTGAGCCGACTCGACAGCTCAGGCTTTAGCTTCTATCCACTAGATCACCCTGGATTCGATCTCAACACTCAAGTCCTTCGATTGGAACCTTGCTAAGCTTATCGACTGACCACCAGACTATCTTTCGTCCAATGCCAATTCTCGGGCCTTCTGACTAGAACCTACAGAGTCGAAATACTCTATATTAGACGTCTAGGTATGCTTGACATATCCTCGCTAACAACCAACCCATATTATATGAAATCATGACTCGTAATTATACCTATTAATAATAAAACATGCAACAATTAGGGTTTACATTATCGAAAATCGGTTCAGTGTTCATTTCCAGAAAATACGTATATTCATCATTTTACGAAATTAGGGTAATTAGTTTTGGAAAAAATATTTTTCCACAACATACATTCAAGTTTCATATAAATTATAACTATATTTATATATTCGCTCGACATCCCGATAATTAACGGATACGCTCCCGCATTTCCGTAGTTTGATTTCCCGGACATCGGGAAACACTTCCTTTATTTATCGGACTATCCCGTCGAAGCAATTCGACGTCAAACCCAGACAATTAACAACAACCACAATCCAAGACAATCAATTTCGCAATCCCGTTATTTATCCAACTTCGATATAACATAACAACTATTCATTCCGGAAAATTAATTTTACACACTAAATATTATTTTATTATTTTAAAAATTGTAGGACATAGAAATAATTCATCATTGTCCACCGTCGACTCGCCGAGGTTCATCGCCGACGGTGGAAAAATTTATTGGTGCCCGAAAATACTCGGGTGTCCAAATAAATTTCACCGATTAAATTAATCTCGTGATTAATTTATATAATTTATTCGGCATGAATTATTTTTATTACAGGAAATGTTGATCAAAGAATCTGCAAAATTAAAAGTTAAATCAGTAAATGGAATCAACAATCAAACAGCACGGCACACCACGCGCCACGTGCCACATAACCAAAACAGAAGAAGAACAGAGCCGGAAATAATCGAACCCGGCACAGCAAGGTAAGATCAGTGATCAAGAATTACAAGGAAGGAAACACAATTAACAGCACACACGTATATACATCTGTATATATATATATATATATATATATATATATATATGCATACCCCAGCAAAACCAATCGGAAACACCAGCCTTACCGGACTGAACGGTGGTGGCGGTGGCAGAACCACAAAACCGGGAGAAACAGATAGGGGGAGAAAGAATTTGGCGAGGAGAGAACAGAACAAGGGTGAACACCCATGTGAGTTGTTTGTGTTTATGTATATATATTTTTTATACAGATAGCAATTAACTGAATTCTGAGGTGATGACACATATCAATAGGTGTACCAAATTTAAACACCTATCCCGAAGGGATAGATATGGACCTCCTACAGCCTAATTCCGATCCGCGAATTACGTTTTAACGAATAAATACGCCGGTGAAAACAACCCTAAAAATAAAAAAAAACTATCTTAAAAATCTTAGAAAAATTAAAAACGGATGAAATAAAATTTTCCAAATTTTTAAAATATTTTTGGATTGCGCACTGTACCTGCATTTCGAAATTAAGGAACCGAGGTGGACATGAAACAATTTAAGAAAATTACAAGAATAGTCTTAAAATGTTAGAAATATTCCGAAGTAAATTAAAACGTGATTTTCGAAATTTTAAAACAATTTCTGAAACGTAATTTATACCCGTTTTTAGCAATTAAACGAATGAACGGGCGAGTAAAATTAATCCTAAAAATTTCCAAAACAATTTTAAAATTCCCGGAATAATCCAAACTTAATAAAATATGAGTTTCATGATTTGTAAGACATTTCTGAATTTAATATGGAATTTACACTTAAACATAATCAGAAAATCGTATAAGGCTAAATAATTGATGAAATATTGATTTCTAAATTTTATAAAATCCCAAAAATAATTATTGTAATTATAAAATCATAAAAACAATTTTAGAGACAACCCACATATTTATGAAAAATAAAACTGCAATAAAATCACTTTTAAAAGTGAAACAAAATCATACAACCCAAAAATTAACCACGCAATTAAATCTCATACACTAATAATCACATATACATAATAACAAGGCAATAACCTGCTGACAGAACCCATATACATATTTAATTCTTATAATTATTTAATAATTATATATTTAAATAATGCGAAAAAATATACGAGTCATTATATTCTTCCTCCTTAAAAAGATTCTGTCCTCAGAATCTGATCTAACTAAACAAGTGAGGATATTTGTCAAGCATATCTGACCCTAACTCCCAAGTAGACTCTTCTACTCGAGGATTTCTCCAAATACTTTATTTATATGAATAACTCATTCCTAAGGACTCGCACTTAACGATCTAGGATTTGGATGGATCATTCTACGCTGAACAAATTCGGATGAGAGCCCTTTGGCTCCTGATCAACGACTTGGTTCGAATCAGGGACATATCGCTTTAATATTGACACGTAAAATACACTATAAATTTGCTGCAACTGCGACGGCAATATCAACTCATGGGCAACTTTACCTATATTTATCAATAACTCGAACGGTTCACTATATTTAGGACTCAACTTTTCCCTTCTATTCAAACCTAGCCAATCTCTTTCAAGGTGAAACTTTTGTCAACACCAATGATCCTACTTCTATATTCACACACTTTCGATGCAAGTCCGCCTTATTTCTTTGTCTATCCCGAGCTGCTTCAACTCTTTTTCAAATCAACATCACTACGTACTCGGTGTGCTAAATTAACTCAGAACCTAACGACATCTCTACTCCCACTTTCTCTTACTATTGTGGGGACCCACATTTATGTCCATACAAGGCTCCGCAAGGTAGCATTCCCCTACTAGCATGATTACTATTAGCATAGGAAAATTTAATCAATGGTAGGTAACTAACTCAGTTTCCTTTTAAACCCAAAATGTATATAGTCTCGACATATTTTATATCTTATGAATCGTCCTCTCACTTTGACCCTTCATCTAAAGATGATAGAAGGTACTCACTTTCAACTTAATTTCCAAACATTCGAACACTTCTTACTCATTTCCATCAATTAAGGTTGCAAAGTAATCTCATATCTTCACTTCTTCTCACCTTCAGGTATATGAACTTCACAATCTACTCTTTCCAATAATTTTATTAACTCCTCGGCAATTTTAATCACATTCAATAATTTCCTTCTGAACAGGGCATCTGTTACTATATCGGTTTTGCTTAGGTGATTTTTTTAATGGAAATATCGGAATCCTTTATTTATCTCAGCTGAAATTCATACCGGAAAACTTAGCATATAGTTTCTTCCCTTCTAATCTTCGTAGGGAAATCCTTGAGCCTTCTACACAGACTTTCTTAATTTTTGAATAGTTGAGGATGTTATCAGTAAATATAATTTGCTTATCTAAGTACTCCTTATACACCATGTTCCTAAAATCCTTATAGATAACTAATACACTTGTTACTCCAGATAATATCACCAGAACTTGCAATGCTCATAAATCATTCTAATTGCAATCTTTGATATATCCTCAGGATGGATCTTAAGTCACTCCCTGAGAAATAACACACTCCTTGAATTAGGTCACATAAGTAATCAATTCTTAATAGGGGTTACTTATTCTTATTTGTCGTTGTGTTAAACTCCTGATAATCAGTACACAATCTCATAATATCATCCCTCTTCTCCAACAACATCATTAGTGTACCCCAAAAGACTATATCTGCTATGCTCACTTCCTTTTTCAATAACTTTTACAATTATCGAACTAATTATTTCGTTCCACTGGCCTCTAGAGAGACACCTGGGTATTTATTTATTACTCAAACTTCCTCCAGCTTAAGTATTTTCTTCTTCGTATCTTTACACATGGTGGATCTATCTTATATCCTTAGCTTATTACTCCTTTTCTCGCATGATTGGAAGAACTTCTTATATTGCTTCTGTACCTAGAAACTTACCTTACTATTGGCTTCTATACACTTTATAATTCGCTTCTTCTATAAACCACTCCTTGCCTTACTACAGGAAAACCAACCCGTTCCTAAAATCACATCGAACTCTTCTAGCTCGAAGGGTATCAGATCAGCTACAACTACATCCAAATTCTAAACGCTCGATCTCTTGGCCCTTTTGAAAGTTCTGCCTCTAGCTGTGCTGGATGTTGGCCCTTGAGATGTAGTATCTTGAGTAACCATTCTAAAACTCCTTGCAATATTCCCAACTTTCCCACAATTGTAACACGTAACTCCTGGATTTTCTGGATTGCATTCCGATGCATAATGACCCTTATGACCACACTTGAAACATTGCACATTCTTTTTGCACGAACCACTATGTCTCCTATCACAGGACTTGTAATCCACTGCTGACTTGACCGACTGAGTTGAAGTAGAAGCAACTGAGATAGTATCAGACCTAGTCTGGGAGAAACTCTATCTCCTGAATCTTTTACTCCTATTTCGGCCAACCCGATTATGAAATTCTTGATTGGATTCTCCTTGGTCTGCCTTGTCCATAACACCTACAGACTTCCTTTTCTTATCACTCTCTTCCTTAATATCCAACTTCTGGTCACTTTCCATTACCAGAGCGTCCTAAACCATAAAGGAGTATGTCTTGAGTTGCAATGCCACTACTCCTCTGCGAATTTCAGGCTTCAACCCTTGTTGAAACCTCCTTGCTTTCTGAATCTCCGTACTTACATACTTAGGAACTAATTGGGCCAATTCTGTAAACTTGGCCTTATACTCCAACACACTTCTTTCACCTTATTTCAGTTCTAGAAACTCGACTTCCAACTGATTCCTTAGACAATCGGAAAAATACTTCTCCAAGAATAATTTTGCAAATCTCGTCCAAGAAACAGGGCATTCTCCTTCCAATGCACGAGTGGATTCCCACCAATAATTTGCTTCATTCTTAAGAAAGTAGCTCGCATAATCGGTCTTAAGATCATCACTTACTTGCGTGAGGGTAAATGTCTTTCCATTTCCTTAAGCCAATTTCTGGCAACAACAGGGTCCACTTCACTCTTAAACTCTGGGGGCTTAACAGACTGAAAGGATTTAAAAGTAGTAGTTTGGTTTAGCTCTCTTTGTTGATGTTGTTGGTGCTGAATCTGTTAGATTAACTGCAACTGTTGTTGCTGCTACTGACGCAACAAGTCTAGAATTTCGTTTATAACTGGACCCTCCGCCAAACTACTACTATTTTCTTTAGAATGGGTAGCTTTCTTGGGTAGCATTTTCCTGAAATATAACAGGGAATTTATTCAAAAACATAACAAGGATGTATAACAAAAATATCACCGTTCAAACAGTGCACCTGTGTCAGGAAAATGCTGCCCAATCAAAGCACCCATGTCTTTATTCTCAGGATCCATTTATAAAAGATATCTAGATTAACAACACTAGCAACAATAGCAACGATAACAATAGCAGAATTAACAACAATGCAGGAAAACTGGAATATAAAGATACTAAACACTATAACGTGACTTCTGAATCTAACAACCACATATCAACCTTCCAGCACCATTAAAAAAATACAATATTAACAAATTCCATATACCGTAAAGCTGGATGGCTATACTAGTCACCACCAAAAAGGGTAAACTGGTAAGTTAAGTTAAACTTAAGAAATCACAGACTTGGCTGATGCACTAGTCTAAGTTTCAATCAACCATCCCTCCCAAGGCAATTTCTTATCTCTCGCAAATGACCTATCTTCCACGGATTTAACTTTTTTAAAGCTGCAACCTTTAATATCGAATCATGGATCCTCTCTACTATTTTCATTTCTGAAGTAGCAACCCGATGTAAAACTTCTATTCCTCCGGGCAGTCAACTCTTGTTTACTTTCACTAACCAGGACTATCTATTATAAAAGCCATTGACAATTCATTGCCTCGGGACTTTAAATGACATTTCAAAGTCAAGGAATTAATGATATAGGGAGGACAAGAGAAGAAGATATAGGTATGACTAAGAGAAACCATATAAGTACATAAGATGGTCAGTCTTAGTACCGCATAGCTTACAACACATAATTCAGTGGCGTCCCACCAGACCCTTTGTCACACAAACAAATAGTCAAATTATATGTATTGTTTGCCCCAGTCAACCGAAAGAGTCACCGAGGAAAGAAACAAGGTTTAGATATAAAATTTACAAATAGGAAAGGAAAATCTGATTTATAATGAAATCAACAAGACCTTAAGTTGCTTAATTCGAGCTTTAACTTTCTTACGGGAAAACAAGAAACTTATAAAAAGGTAAACAATTAATTTGGAAACACAATGCGTTTCAAGAAAGGCGTGAAAGGTTCATGATTATACAACCGCGCTGATCCCCATACTTCATGAAACTTGGTTGTCATAGCAGCCACCGAGGTCACACACTAGGTCCAGTAACATTCCTTGACATAGAAAATGTGATATTTAGAAATAACATTAGTGTCTCTTCAGCTAACATATCAAAGGTCCCTCAGAAGCTGAATTCTCTCAATCGGACTCATTTTCTTGGGAGGAAAACCAGAAATATGTATCGGACATTACCAATAATACGTATACGAAGGAGATATACTCTAAGCTAGGGAAGTTCCAGCCAACTCTCAATAGACGTCAGGGTTTCGCCTTAGAAACCCTCGACTGAACTCTTAGACTCGCTCCTCTGATTGGGTTGCTGACTCTCAACTTTATATATACCTTTCTACACTTTTTTGACTCTACTCCTAACCTAAATCAGGGACTCAAACCTGTAGCTCTGATACCAACTGTGACGGCCTCAACCCGGGGTCAAGATTTGACATCATCAACAACAACAATAACAAACATAATATAATCATTTCAATGATAAAATATAATTACGACCCCTTTACTAAGATCTTTTCCAGGTTTAAGTATGACTTAGGTCAACTATTACCAAACCAACTGATTACAATCAATCTTAATGCAACTACTTAGTACAACAACTCAACAGACCATCCTTGGTCCCACACAACTACCTCAGAGGAGCCTGAAATGGAAGGAACTGGAACCCTACCCTGACTACCACGGAATAATCTCCTAGGCAAAAAAACTCTTTTTTTTAAGGAAATAACATTCTGCAAGGGTGAGAAATCAATTGTTCAGCAGTACCACTATATTAATAACAAGTAAAATGATTTAAAGTAAAGCAGTTATAGGAACATAATTCATAACTTGCTAGAAAACAAGTAAAACATGTATAAAATGGATATCAAAACTAGCATGCTCTATAAAGCAAAATCAACTGTTGTGTGTTGTGCATAAATAACAGAGTTCAGTTTTAGCATGCTATTTTCATTTCCAAACCTTACGTTCTATTACAGGAACCATAAAAACCATTTATCCCGTTACGGGGACCCAAAATCATTTGTTCCGTTACTAGAACCATAAAACCATAATTAGTTATGTATTGATTATTATCTAGGGATGGCTGATCAGGCCTCAACACAAATTATCTAGGATAGTTGGCTGGGCTATCACACAAAATGTCTAAGAAAGCTGATCGGGCTTTCACATAAAATAACCGGATCCGCAGAGACTAGCTAGGTCTCTGATTAACTATGCTGGACTAATCAGTTATGTAATGCGCTTAACCGAATTAGCCACTTACATAACGTTATCCAATATCTGATTTGTTTTATCCAGTTTTAAAATAACTTTTACCTATCTCTTGTTAAAATCAATTATGTCACAGCACACTATTCAAAACCTCTTTTCCATTTTTAATCACATTTTAGAAATAGGTACTTTCAGAATTTACTTCTCCCCCAAAGCATATATTTAACAACGTTTTCAAACACAGGGGATACATAACTTAAAACGTTTCCATTCCTGTTCAAAAATAAAATAACATTTTATTCATATATACTGAACCATAAGAGCATGGTCAGGGGTACTTGCCTTGCAGAGCTTTACGACTATTACTAATTGACTTTGAGTCGACTCGACTGCTCAGGCTTTAGCGTTTATCCACTAGATCACCCTAGATTCGACCTCAACACTCAAGTCATTCGATTGGAATCTTACTGAGCTTATCAACTGACCACCTGACTATCTTTCATCCAATGTCAATTATCGGGCCTTCCGATTAGAACCTATAGAGTCGAAATACTCTATATTAGACGTCTAGATATACTTGACATATCCTCGGTAACAACCTACCCATACGATATCAAATCCCGACTCGTAATTATACCTATTAATAATAAAACACGCAATAATTAAGGTTTATATTCTCGAAAATCGGTTCAGTGTTTGTTTCCAGAAAATACGTATATTGGTCATTTTACAAAATTAGGGTTATTGGTTTTGGCAAAAATATTTTTCCACAACATACATTCAAGTTTCGTATAAAATATAACTATATTTATATATTCGCTCGACGTCCCGATAATTACCGGATACGCTCCCGCATTTCCGTAATTTCATTTCCCGGAAATCGGGCAGCACTTCCTTTATTTATCGGACTATCCCGTCGAAGCAGTTCGACGTCAAACCCAAATAATTAACAACAACCACAATCCAAGCCAAACAATTTTGCAATCCCGTTATTTATCCAACTTCAATATAACATAACAACTATTCATTCCGGGAAATTAATTTTACACACTAAATATTATTTTATTATTTTAAAAATTGTAGGACTCAGAAATAATTCATCACCGTCCACTGTCGGCTAACCGAGGCCCATCGCCGACGGCGGCAAAATTTATTGGTTCCCGAAAACACTCGGGTGTCCAAATAAATTTCACCGATTAAATTAATCTCGTAAATAATTCATATAATTTATTCTGCACAAATTATTTTTATTTCATGAAATGTTGATCAAAGAATCTGCAAAATTAAAAGTTAAATCGGTAAATAGAATCAACAATCAAACAGCACGGCACACCACGCGCCACGAGCCACAGAACCGAAACAGAAGAAGAACAAAGCCGGAAACAATCAAACCCGACACAGAAAGGTAAGATTAGTGATCAAGAATTACAAGGAACGAAACACAAATAACAGCACACACGTATATACATCTGTATATATATGCATACCCCAGTGAAACCAACCGGAAACACTAGCCTTACCAGACTGAGCGACGGCGGCGGCGCCAGAACCACATAACCGGGACAAACAAATAGGGGGGAGAAAGAATTCGGCGAGGAGAGAACAGAACAGGAATGAACACCCATGTGTGTTTTTTGTGTTTATATTTCTATATATATTTTTTATACAGATAGCAATAAACTGAATTCCGAAGTGATGACACGTATCAATAGGTGTACCAAATTTAAACACCTGTCCCGAAGGGATATATATGGACCTCGTGCAGCCTAATTTCGATCCGCGAATTACGTTTTAACGAATAAATGCGCTGGTGAAAACAGCCCGAAAAAAAACAATCTTAAAAATCTCAGAAAAATAACAAACAGATGAAATAAAAAATTTCCAAATTTTTAAAACATTTTTGGATTGCGCACTGTACCCGCATTTCGAAATTAAGGAACCGAGGTGCACATGAAACAATTTCAGAAAATTACGAAAATAGTCTTAAAATGTTAAAAATATCCCGAAGTAGATAAAAACGTGATTTTCAAAATTTTAAAATAATTTCTGAAACATAATTTATATTCGCTTTTAACAATTAAATGAATCAACGTGCGGGTAAAATTAATCCTAAAAATTTCCAAAGTAATTTTAAAATTCTCGGAATAATCCAAACTTAATAAAATATGAGTTTCATGATTTTTAAGACACTTCTGAATTTAATATGGAATTTACACTTAAATATAATCACAAAATCGTACAAGGCTAAATAATTAATGAAATATTGATTTCTAAATTTTATAAAATCCCAAAAATAATTATTGTAATTATAAAACCATAAAAACAATTTTAGAGACAATCCACGTATTTATGAAAAATAAAGCTGCAATAAAATCACTTTTAAAAGTGAAACAAAATCATATAACCCAAAAATTAACCACGCGATTCAATCTCATACACTAGTAATCACATATACATAATAACAAGGCAATAACCCGCTGTCAGAACCCATATACATATTTTATTCATTTAATTATTTAATAATTATATATTTAAATAATGTGAAAAAAATATGTGAGTCGTTATATAGGATATTCAACATCCTTTTATTTTGCATTCCAGACCTCATCAAAGAACCCCTACTTGTTCTTGGCATCTATCTCCCTCAACTTTTGTTTCCTCACATGGGTGGGCATATCTTCAGGAAAGATTTAAAGTTTCAACCTCTTCACCATCATTAGATACTGTCTCATGGACAGATCCCTCATCAGCAACTGGTTCTTGAACTATCTGCTGAACTTCAACTCCAGATTCAGCATTAAAGATAGAGTGAAATGCCTCAGAAACTGCCATGATATCAACATTTAACTCCATATCTTCAAGAATAGTACACAGGTGAGGTGGAGCTTCAGTATTTATCTCTAAGACCTTAGTACCTGTGAAGTGTTGTAGTGACCCTACTATGAATAGATCTTCATAAATAGACTGTTGTGCATATGCATCTTCAGTAACAAAGGGAGAATAACAAGTGATGGATTAATAGAGTGAGTGAACTGCTGGAAAGTATCAGTACTTAGATCTGCAGGGAGATTATCAACACTTGGTACATCAGATAATCTCAAATTAATTATCACAAATCTAGAATAAATTCGACATGAACTTTTTCTATTTTTGTAATAAAAAGATTCAAATGCTAAACGCAATTTGAGATTAAGTTCTAGGGATTTTGATCCGCTAGATTGTTACACAAGAAGAAGATAAAGATTTCTAGTTGATTGGATTTAACTTTACAATCTAGAAATTGATCTTGAAGTTGCAGATGAGATGAAATATTTGTGTCTGCTTCTTTTTCTTTGTTCTCTGGCGTTCTGTGTTCTTGATTGGATGATTATTATTCTTTTTGCTGCTTCTGTGTCTTTTTAATTCATTCAACAGAATTGAATTGAACTGGAATGACAATCCTATAGCTGGCAAGACTTTCGGTAGGACAATGAATTGAACTAGCAAGACAATCTGATTGAACTACAATGACTTTCGGTATGACAATCAGTTGAGCTAGCAAGACTATCTCCTTCCCAATAGAACTTTCGGTAGGACAATTGAAATGACTTGGCATGACAATCGGTATGACAATCCTGATTGTCATGCTAGTTCATTTTCAATTGTCTTGCTGATTTAAGACTGTTTTTAATCCAATTTAAATTCTGAAAATCCTTAATATTAATTCTGAATTAATTAATCAATTAATTTAAATAATCAAATAAATTAATCTTTACAGATATAATTTATTTTCTTAATTAAATTATATGACTTAATTAATTAATAGAGAATTAATACTAACCCTGAGCAGCAACCAATCTTCTGAATATCTTCTGAAAATCACTGAGATTATGAATCAATTCCACCACTTCAACGTTGACACTCGATGTACTGTCTGGTTCATGAGTGACTAACTTCCGTGACGTTTCTTCATGTCTTGACTTTGATACTTTGATTTTCCTCAGATTAAATCCTTGTAATTAATGATACTCTGACGAGATCTCTATCACTTGATTAAATCCACACTCTTGATTTATATCACTGAGGCATGATCAATTTCTTGAACTTCTTCCAGTGAATTAATTCCTCAAGTCTGTAGATGAACCTTGTTTCTGAATCCTTTGACAGATATTACTCTGTGAGATCTCTTTTGACGGTAGATCCACTATTTACTTATCACATTCTTATTTGAGTTGAGTTGAATCCTCGAATATACAAATAGGCTATGACATATGACTTACAATAATATAAAATCAGTATTTAAAATAAATATTGATAAGGTGAAATCAGTATTTATACCTTGTGATTCTAAAGACTCAGCTGGTTTGAAGACATCTAATGGAGGTACTAATAAGATATCAGTAGATGGTGGTGATGGATGAATCTTGCCTTCAGCATCTAAAACCAATATCACTGCTTCAGGAGTTAAGCCTTCATTACAACTTTGATGCAATGGTTCTTGTAAGGTTGGAGATTTAGGAGTTGATGGATGACTTTAACATTCAGTTTCTTGTGTACTCCTCACCTCAGATTCAAATTCTAACTCATGTGCTGCTCCAAGTGTAAAACCAGCTCTATGCTTAGATGTATGCTTTTCAATAGAGTGACAAAAATCTTTAATCTTTTCAAATTCAGCTTTGAGCTTAGTAGATTCATTATCATGCCATTGTTGAATGGACTTTTCAGTAAGAGGCTCTATTTCTTCAATATCTGTTGCACTACTTTGAAGTGTAGGTTCTTGTATGATAGGATCAGAATTTGTAGTAGTCATTGTATCCCTTTGAGATACAGGTTCTGGTGTGCTTGATCCAGGGAAAAGACCTTCCCATTGCAGTCTCTTGACACTTTCTTCTACTTGCTCATGAGTTATTTCCCTCACTCTTTTCCTTGGCTGCTTCATTGGAGAATCAGACAATTCCATAGGTGCATCAGGATTTGTCTGGAAATCAGGATTTGGAGTAGGTGCACTCTGTATTTCCTCAACAATTTATTTTTTAATCTTGAGCAGATTTTGAGTATAGTAGGCTTTGGTCAGCTTCCTTTTCCTTGGCATTGGGTTTGTACCAGTTTCATCAGTATTTCTGGCACTTTGAACAACATCAATAGTTGTGCCCTCATCAGTTGGTAGAACAACTGGTCTTGGGGAAGAATCAGACTTTAAGCTTGGAAATTTTGAAAATAAGGTAGTATTGTCCTCATCATCATCATCTGATTCTAATCCTGCAAGCATAAGCTTCCTCCTTACAGATTCTATAGGGTTAGAAGATTGAGGAACTTGTATTGCATCAGCTTTTGACTTGGCTACATATATATTTGTAGCAGCTGGTCTCCTACCCTCCTGGGGTTTCTCAACTGGAGCCTTAACCCTGGCAGCCAACTTAAGTTTCTTCATTTTTACAACAGGTGTCTTTTGAGAGGCACTTGAGGTGGTTTTTGTTTTTGTTTGTGTTTGTCTTATTATGCTGGGGTGAGCTACAGGGGGTTCCCAATGGTGATTGCCTGCAGCTGAGCACTCTGCTTGTTGGGAAAACCATAAATCACAAGGAGCCTTGCAATGAGCAAGTTCCTAGAAACCAGTGGCAATCTCAAAGGAACTAAATCCTCTTTCTTTTCATCTTGTGAGATGAGATCAGAAAAAGCCCTTTTGTAAGCTTAAATACTGACACAATTTGATTAGTGAGGATATGGATATCAGGGAAACAGATATTAAAAATTAACTGACATAATCTAGCATAATACATAGTATTCCTATCAATACTTAATCTATCACCTATAAAAGATAAAACTAATCTACCAAAATCATATTTTGCACCATGAATTAGAGAGTACCATATTTGTTATGTCAATGATAGGAAGAACATCAAAGTTGGAAGATTTGTTGTTGAAATACTTTGTGATGTAGTCAAAAAATAAATTTCATTCCTTCTAGAGCCCATTTCTCTTCAATTGACCAAGGTTCTTCAAGTCCTTGTCATAGCCTATCTCATTGAAAAACCTCATCATTTCAGCATCTCCCACAAAAGTAGAGTAGGGGTCATGAGCAGGCAATGGTAATGCATCCCTTACAGATTGAGGAGTTATAATCCTTTTCTTATTGTAAAACTCAAACACCAGATTTGGAGTCTCATTGGCACATCCATCATCATAAACACCATTTTTCTAGATAGTTAGTACCTGGTCACCTAAGATTATGGGTGGAGCTATGAGAGCAAACCCAATCTCACTGGATCTCAAATAGTCCTCTATAGTTAGTTATATGTACTGATGAACCAGTATTTAAATCTAACTTGGTTGCAGTGGCCATTGGAGTTGTTGCAGTTGAAATGTCTTGCATTCAAAATCTTTTGAGCAAATTCCTGGTGTATTTTGATTTATTTATGAAGATCCCTTCATCAATCTATTTTACTTGTAAACCTAGAAAATAACTCAATTCTCCCATCATACTTATTTGATATCTTGACTGCATTATCTTTGCAACCCTCTCACAGAGTTTATCATTAGTAGAACCAAAAATGATATCATCAACATATATATGTACTAATAACAAGTCCTTACCATGGTATTTATAAAATAAATTTTGTCAATTGTACCTCTTGTGAAACTACTTTCTAATAGAAATAGAGCAAATGTTTCATACCAGGCCCTTGGAGCTTGTTTTAGTCCATAGAGTGCTTTATCCAGTTTATAGACATGATCAGGATATTTTGGATCAATGATGTTTCCCAGTAAAGTAATTATTTAAGGGGTTGGATACAATTACTTAACAAATCGATGTATTTGAAAGTAAAGTAAGAATAGATGAATCAAATAACAGTTTATATTGATCTTTGATAAACTGTTACAAAACTCTCTTAAGAACAATATTTTTTAGAGCTTCTAGGTTACACGAATACTCGAGTTGTGCTCTATCTCTTATTGTGATAACCTATTCTGTGTTTATATACTACACAACTACAAATCATTCCTCTATCAATTATAAGATATGTTACAATATAACTCTAATACGTTACATTTCTAAATCAACTACGATCCTATAAATCAGCACCTTTTGATTTATATCGCAGTCATGACTTATCATCCAAGTTATTTTTCAATGGATAGCTTTGATCAACGGATACGTGTTTTAGCTTCAACGGATAATCATTTATATATATATATATATATCTACGGATGACTAATCAATTGGCAACGAATGATATCGAAGCTTTTAACGTATAATCATATTACAGCAGTTGATCATATCCTGATTGTGACATACATGATCTTCGACTTCGCTAATTCTCAACAATCTCCCCCAATTTATGCTTTACAGAATAAGCACAAATTCCAATAGATTTGTCTAGTGACAAAAACCAGATAGACAAAATAAGTAGTGTAAAGCTTACTTTATTTCATATATAAATCTTCATATTTCTTGATAGACTCCACAGTATCTCTGAAAAAAAGCTTTTACTCTGTCATCAATCTTTTTCAACAGGATATCTTCCAACTTGATCTTCAAATTCTTTTAATATTTTGTTATGTCAGATAATTGATAGATAGCGGCCCTCAGACTTCTGATTTGTGCTCTTTTGGTCATCATGTCTTCCAATGAAATATAGCAAGTTTTTCTTCCATCAAAATTTATAGTTATACGTCTTTGAGTAAAAACATTCTGAATGACAGCTTCACCTTTCTTCATATTGACTTATTGCCCTCTGAAATTTATGTATTTAGGAACATATAATCCGAAATAATATCGACTATCATCTAGTATCCTTCTTTTGATAATGGCAAGAATCATGTTTGACCATAACCTAGAAGTTTCATCTTCAACTCTTAACAAATAGTGAATGTACTTCAATTCTTTTGTATACATGATCATTAGTTCATCAAGTGAAAGAACTTGAACTTGATCATTTTGCAATAAGAGTAAGATCTTCTGTTTAGATTCAGAACCATCATGTGTATCAAAAATAATCTTCACATCTTCAAGTCTATCCAGATGATCAACAGTTATTTCCTGATCTGGAATATCAGCAAGTGTGAAGTTCAACATATTTAAGGTTGACAATTTCAGCTTCATGATGTCCTATCCCAGCACTTGTGAATGGTTCAAAAAACTTCAGCTTCTTAGCTTGTTTTAACCAAGATTTCTTATCTCTCATGTTATTAGAATTAAGTAAACCATCCAACCTTATTCCTCCTGGAGTAAAACTCAATTTATCATTACAGTTAAGATCAACAACCTTTCTCCATTTGCATTTTGTTTCTTATCTTTGAAAATACTTGAGCTCTCCTTTCGGCTTTTTCTTGCAACATCTTCTTATTTGTACTCCTCCATCTATTCCTTTCATGTCTTTTAAGCATATTCTTGTATTCTTGATCTGCTTTTTTAACAACTATTCTGATTTTCCTTCCTGAGCTCTTTCTTCTCTGTAAGAAATCATTTATTCTTCCTTGAAGTTTTCAGCATTAAAAATGTCAACATAAGCAGAGAGAATCTATAAATCCATTCAAAATAAAATTTTTCTTCTTTAGACTTCACAGAGTCAGGAATCATTATCACTCTTTCAGTGTCAGGAAAATCATTAGAATTTGAATCTTTGAAATTAGGAATTGAACTAGGAGTAACAAAATCAGCTTCCTTGTTAGATCTATCTAACCTATCCTTAGAGACGTGAGTTGACTGTGTCTTCTTTTGACTTTGAATTCCAGTTCCAGATTGAACTTTCACAGTATCAACTTTTATAGCATCAGATGTCTCTTTTTCTTCTTTGTCACCATCATCATCAAAATTGGTATTTCTCCTCAAAACTGATTCAGGTTGTCATTTTTTCTATGATACTATCTCCCTTTTTTTAGCATCTAAACTCTGTAGTAGAGAGAAAATGGCATCCAACTTGGAATTTGTAGTAATCTGACTAGCCTCTAAAGCTATCAGTTTTTCAGACTTTTGATCTTATTTTGCTTCCAAGCTAAACATTCTCTTTAGCAAACCACATTGTTTATGTGTACCTTTGATAGCCACAGCAATATCAGCAAGCTCTTCTCTGGTTTTAACAGTATCTTCCTTTAATGCAGAGAAAGAAGAATGCAGTCCTTTGACTAAAACTATAGTGCATTTGATAGATGCTTTTATATCAGTATTTGAAACTAATTGAACAACATGATTAGCTAAAGTTTGAGCAGATTCCATTGATATCTTTTCACTTGGTAATTGCCAGGAATGATTCCATTTATAAGCCCTATGAGGTTGTAGAATTGCAGCATGACCAAATGATGAACCAAAAGTAGAAAATTTAAATGCTTCAATACTAGCTTTCAAAATAGCATCAACAAGATTATCATCATCAGAATCATTTTGATCACCAGAATAACTCGATGGAATATCAGAATCATCAGAATCAGGAACTATGCCTTCGAGCTTTAAATCAAGATTTGACTTAGAAGACTTAGTTACCTGTGTAGATCCTGTAAGAAAAGAACCATGAGTACATAAATCTCTCTTTTATTTTAAAGTGATCTCATCACCTCTCACTCCACTCATCTCATGATTGTTAAGAGTCAGAGCTTCCTCACAAGGATTAACTAAATCCTGTCTCTCTTCTACCTCTCCTTTTGACAGGTAAGGATCCTGCCTCTCTGTAATTCTGTTTTTCACTAAATCTTTTCTCTCAGTCTCACATGAAAAGCTCATAAAAGTTTGTCCTACAAAAAAAGAGGTGGCTGAGAAGAGTTGTTTGTGATCATATGACTAGAAGTATTCCTTTATAACGGGCTAATCATAGTCATATCAGCAGATAAGGTAGTAGTTAGAGAATTTGTACCTTGTAGAGTATCAACCATTGGTATAGCCTTGAGTGGTTGTATCAAGATTGCTTCAATCTTATCTTAAGAAGTGATTAGTACATTTGTTGAATCAGGAACAACTTCATCAGGAATTGTTCTTGTGTAAGAAATTGATCCCTTAGTCGAATTTGATACTAAGTCTGCAATAGTACTTTGAATTGTTGGTTCTTGTGTGACTTGAGGTGTAGAAGCCTCTTCAACCCTTTGAACTGAAGGTTCTTGTGTGCTTCCCTCAATGATAGTATCATGGATAGCAGCATCCAATTCAACAATGTGCTTTTGATGAGTTTCCCTCTCTTGTACTTTCTTCATAATGTCATCAACCACATAAATTTGTCTTCCTTGAGCAATGTGAGGAATAGTAAGATGTGAGAAAATGCTTACACCTACACTTTGAGCAGGTGGTTCTTGTGTAGCTGGGGTTTTAACAGGTGCATCTTCACTTTGAGAAGATGGTTCTTGTGTACTGTACCCCTTCTGTGGTGATTGAAGTGTGATCTTATTGGATTTATAAATAGATGAAGTTTTTGCTTTCCTTTTGATAGACTTCTGTAGATCAACTTCCTTGGCTGTTTTTGTTGTAGAAATTGTCTGATCAGGAATTGTCATAAACTTGTCAGGAATTGCTTGAGACCTGGCAGGATGTGACAAAGATTTTTCAGGATTTATAGATTCCTGATCCAGAGCAATATCAGCCAATACTTGAAGACCATATGGTTTCTTGTGAATCTTGTTTGCTAACTTTAGTAATCTTCTTTTCTTAGGTTAAACAGCTACAACCAAAATTTGATCTTCTCCAGTACTAACACCAGTAACCTCCACTGGTCTAGCAGGCTTTAAAAATAATTAGACCATCACTATCACTTTCAGAGTGTGATGATTCATCAACTAGTTCAGTACTAGTTCTAACTTTCCTTTTCATGCTTTATGTAAGCTTCTTTTTATGTTTTACTGATGAAACACTTTTCTGCCTTACTCCACCATGTTTCTCCAAAGATATAGGTGAAAGTGAAACACCCTTTAGACCTGATTTTCTTGGAAACAAATCAGACTTAGCTACTGTCTTTGATTTTGTAACTAATTCCTTTTAAGAAGAATCAGAGGTGATTTTGTGTTTCGATTTAAGTGAAGAAAAATGAACACTTGGGTCAGGAACAAGATTGGATGTGTCCTCTCCCATAGTGTCAAGATTTGAAAAACTATATTTGTTAGGGATTTTGGTAGACAAAACTACCCATAATTCTCGAGGTAAAATCGTTTGTCTCCTGAAAGTATCTTTCCTTTTTGCTAAATCAGTCAAAGATTAAAAATTAATTTGAAAGATCATCAGTAATTCATCTGTTTCAAAATGTTCACCAGGTAAAAGATATGTAAAAATCAATTGTAAGAACCTAGTGTGACCAACACCACAATCTTTATCACTAAATCGAGCTATCAGGAATTGCATAATAGTGTTACAATAATAAAAATTATGACTAAATATCAATGATTAACCTATCTGCAGTAATGATGGAGTCCCCTTTAGTATTTCAGAATTCTCTTTACAGCAACTAGATGAGATTTTTTGGGCTTGGCCTGAAATCTTGCACACAAGCAGGTTGTATACATAATATCTGGTCTACTAGCAGTTAGATAAAGCAATGAACCAATCATACCTCGATACTCAGCAACATCAGTTTTCGTACCTTGGTGTGGATCTAACTTAGTAGCAGCGGCCATTGCAGTTGCAGCAGTTGAACTTTCTTGCATATTGAACCGAGTCAATAAATTGTTTATGTACTTAGATTGATTAATGAAAATTCCATCATCAGTTTGTATAACTTTTAGTCCAAGAAAGTAACTAAACTCTCCCATCATACTCATTTGATACCTCGACTTCATAACATGAGAAAAGGTCTTGCATAGATTGTCATTAGTAGACCCAAAAATAATATCATCAACATAAATTTGCACCAAAAGCATATCACTACCTTTATTTATGTAAAACAAGGTTTTGTCAATAGTACCTCTTTTGAAACCACTTTCAATCAGAAATTTAGCAAGTGTTTCATACCAGGCCCTTAGTGCTTGTTTGAGTCCATATAAGGCTTTATCAAGTCTGTACACATGATCAGGAAACTTTGGATCAAAGAAGCAAGGTGGTTGCTCAACATATATTTCTTCTTCTAATTCTCCATTCAGAAAGGTACTTTTAACATCCATCTGAAAGACCTTGAATTTCTTGTGAGCAACATATGCTATGAAGATTCGAATAGCTTCCAGTCTTGCCACATGAGCAAATGTTTCATTATAATTAATACCTTCTTATTGCGAGTAGCCCTTTGCACCAAGTCTAGCTTTGTTCCTGACTATTGTGCCATTTGAATATGTCTTGTTCTGAAAAACCCATTTTGTGCCAACTACTGATTTATTCTTTGGACTTGAAACAAGTTTCCAAACTTCATTCCTTTCAAACTCATTCAACTCCTCCTGCATTGCTGGAATCCAATCAACATCCTTTAGTGCGTCTTCTACTTTCTTTGTTTTTTCCTTAGAAAGGAAGTTGTGATAAAGACATTCATGTTCAGTTGCACTTCTGGTTTAGACTTCATCCGTATGATCCCTATAATAAGATCAGGTGTATGATCTTTTGTCTATTTCACAACCTTTGGCAGTTCAATCTTATTTCTTGATTCCCCCTGCACTCGTGCTATCATCTCCATGTGAAGCTCCTCCTGTATTATTGTTATCTGTTCATGATTGGGAAGGACTTCTGTTTGAAGACTGGTTACCAGACTGATTTTAATTTTTAGTTGAATGATTTCCTCCTGATAAACTATCATCTATTTCGTTTGTGAAATTTTCAGTATATCCGGTATTTTCTTATTCATCTTCATCACCAGAATTTAAAGTACTAGTGTCGTCACTTTTTGTCTGTGAATGTTGCTCCCCCTCAACATGTAGATCTTCATGAACTAACACTAAATCAGGATCAGAGCCGTCTTCAGCATTTGACTCATTGTCAGGACATGGCTTGTCTCGAGAGTGGAGTAATTCTTCAGAATGTAAAAGATCTCCTGACTTGAGTCTTTTATTCATAAACACAAGTTCTTCATGCGAGTCTTCTTCAATTCCAGTGACCTTCTTGTCATCAAAGAAAACATGAATTGATTCAACAATTTTCCTCATTCTTATATTGAAGACTTTATATGCTTTTGACGAAGGATACCCAACAAAAATGCCTTCATCAACTTTTTTATCAAATTTTCCAAGCATTTCAGGATGTGTTCTTAGAACAAAACACTTGCATCCAAAAATGTGTAGATGTTTTAAGCTTGGTTTCTTTTCCTTGATCATTTAATAAGGAGTTAATCCATGTTTGTTGATCAGAGTCAAATTCTGAATATAACAGAAAGTGTTGACAGCTTCAGCCCAAAAGGTTGTTGGTAGATTAGATTCCACTAGCATAGTACTACCGGCATCAATAAGCGTCCTATTTTTCCTTTCTACAATACCATTTTGTTGAGGTGTTCCAGGAGCTGAGAATTGTTGAGAGATTCCCTTGTATCTGCATATCTCATCCATCTTGCTGTTTTTGAACTCTGTTTTATTGTCACTTCTCAGAATTTGGACTTTGTACTTTGTGCAATTTTCAATCAGTCTCAGGTGATCTAGTAGAATTTCAGTTGTTTCATTCTTACTGTGCAAGAAAAACGCCCAAGTAAATCTAGTGTATTCATCAACAACAACTAGAGTATACCTTTTCTTATTGATTGACATGACACTTACAGGACCAAAAAGATCTAGGTGTAGCATTTGATATGGCTTTTTGATGGATGATTCTGACTTTCTCTTGAAAGAGGTTCTTCTTTCCTTAGATTGTTGGCATACATCACATAGACCATCAGGGGAGTAGTACATGTTAGGAAGACCTCTTACTAAATCTTTTTTCACCAGTTCATTGAGATTATTGAAATTGAGATGATAAAGCTTCTTGTGCCAATTCCAACTTTCATCTACTGATGCCTTAGTTACCAGAAAAGTTTCTGGACCATCAGTATTTGCATAAAGTTTGGCTTCATAAATGTTTTCATGTCTGTAAGATCTGAAGACCGTTTTTCTTACAATCTTATGAACTACTTCACAGTGAGTATCATAGAACACAACATAGAAACCTCTGTCAGTGATTTGACTAATGCTCAATAAATTGTGCTTTAGTCCATCTACCAGAGATACGTTTGAGATGATGACATTTCTAATGATAATATCGCCATATCCCAATGTTTTTCCTACATTGCCATCTCCATAGGAAACTATTGGGTCAGCCTTCTCCTCATATCCTGACAACAGGAATTTATTTCTAACCATATGTATAACGACTCATATATTTATTATTTTAAATTATAATAATTGAATAATTAATTAAATAAAATATGTGTATTGGTTTTGGCAGCAGTGTGTTGGTTTATATTACTTATCTGTGAATTATTGGTCAATAGGTTGGAGTTGTTTAAATTATTATTAAGTTATGTTGTTTTATTTTGTTTTTAAAACTGATTTTTATTGCATTTTATTTCTCATAAAAATATGGAATGTCTTTAAAAAAAATTTTATAATTTTATAATTTCAAAAATTATTTTTAGGATTTTATAAAATTGAGAAATCAATATTTCATTAATTATTTATTTTTAAATGATTTTCTGATTTGATTTATTTGTAAAATTCGTACTTAATTTGAGGATTCTTCAAAAATCACAAAACTCATATTTTATGAAGTTTATAATATTTTGTGAATTTTAAAATTTGTTTGGAAATTTTTGGGATCAATTTCACCCGCGCGTCGATTCGTTATATTGTTAAAAGCGGGTATAAATTATATTTTAAAAATTGTTTTAAAATTATAAAATTTATGTTTCTATTAACTTCGGAATATTTACAATATTTTAAGAGTATTATCGTGATGTAAAGAGATTGTTTTTGAGGTGCCTCGACTCATTAATTTTGAAATTCGGGTAACTATTCGACCCCCCTAGTACTCAGGGACATGTGTTAACATCTGGTAAAAAAATGTTAACACGCGTCCAATTGAAGGACACATGCAGGCAGTAATTTTATTCCCCCAAACATCATCTCTTTATCCCTGTCTCTACCTATCTCTCCATCGATCTCTTCTCTTTGTCTTATGTTGCTCTTCTTTTCGTTTCTTTATCTCCGTTTCTTGCTCGCTTTTTCGGCGTTCTTCTTCGGCTCCCTGTGTTTCAGTAATTACTTTTCCGGCCGCCCTCTTTATTCAGGTTACCTGATTTCGATTTGCTCCTGTGGTATATACATATATTTATGTGCTCGTGTGTGTGATTTTATGTTGTGTGTGCGTGTGTTGTGTGTGTATATATGTGTGTTGTGTGTGTGCGGTGTTTGTGGCCGGAGTTTTGGCTGCCGTGGACTTGTCTTCCGGTGGTAGCTACTCTGTTCTTTATTTTTCATTTCATTCTTGCGTGTGAGGCGCGTGCAGGAGTGTTTGTGTGATTGTTGTTGTTGCTTGGTTCGGTTGGGCTGTTTCCTGTTGCTTAATCCCTATTTTTTTCTGTAGGAAAATAAATGAATAATATTCGTGAAATAAAAGATTTCGTTACGAGAAACTTTATTGATCGGTATAATTTATTTGGAAACCCATATTATATCGGGCACCAATAAATTGTACCGCCGTTGAAGATGAACTCCGGTGAGTCAACGGTGGACGTTGATGATTTTTATCTGAGTCCTAACTATTTAAAACAAATAAAAATAATTTATAAAAATGACTTTCGAAACTAAATAAGTAAATGAGATACGATTTGTATGGAATTATGGATTGTAGATTGTGTTTTTTGTGAATATTGACGTCGATTATAATCGACGGGTAGGCTAATAAACAAAAGATTTGCTGCCAAAATTTTCTAAAAATTTGTTTTAAATACGAGAAATGTACTATATATTATGAAATGTGTTACCCTTACTTAATACAGTATATGTGATTACGTGTATAATTATTATATGAGTCGGGTTATCGGATTGGGTTATTAGGGTTCGAGGATATCAAGCATGTCGGTGTAACTGAGTAGGGTATTCTGTTATTGTAGATCCTAGTCGAGTATCGCCAGGACCGAAGTCAGCATAAAAGCTACTTAGGGTTCCAAAAGTGTTGCAAGGCAAGTACCCCTGACCATTCTTTTATGGTTCAGTATATATGAATTGCTAATGTTTTAATATCATAATGGAACGAAAACATTTTAAGTTACGTATCCCCTGTAGTTATAAATCATTATTTTAAACCTGTTTTGGGGAAAAGTAACTTCGAAAGGTACCTATCTCGAATGAAAATGATTTGTGAACCAGTTTTTTTTACGTGTGCTATTAAAATGAATGGTTTTAAAATGAGATAGGTACAAGTAATTTTTAAAAGTGGATAAAACAATCAGATATGGGATACATAGGGGCCAGAGTAGGCCTATTGAGGTGGCATAAGAGGCTAATTCAGTTGCGAGCATTATATAACCGATCAGTCCAGCAAGTCGGAGACCTAGCTAGTCTCTGAGTTCCAGAACAGGTAAATGGGATGGCAGTTAGAGCCGTCTGGTGTTGATAGCCTGGTCAGCTGTCTACACATATTCGTTACATATCTGATTTGGCTTTGTGATTCCCGTAAGGGTATAAGTAATTGATACAGTGGATTTATAAATGAGAATAGCATGCTAAAATTGGACTCTTGTACTTACACATCACACTACTACGTTTGTTTTATTAAATCATGCTAGTCAGTGATATCCAGTTATCTCAGCTTATCTTTATATTATGTTGTTCGAATGATTTACGGATTTCAGATTTCATGTTAATTACAGTTCTGTTCCTATAACTATTTACATCACTTTTTTTATCTTGTTATTCATATGTTGGCACTGCTGAGCGATTATGCTCACCCTTGCAACCTGTTATATATATCGCAGATGCCTAGAAGACCAATCAGACCTTGGCAGAACCGTGTCTCAGCCCCTTCAGGACCCGGCTCCTCAGAGGTAGTTAGTATCAGACCACATACGGTCTGATGAGTTGCTGAATAAGTTAGTGTGTGTGTCAGACTTTTGAATAAATGGTTGGTAATAATGTGTAGCCTGAATCATACTTGAACCTGGATCGGATCTTGGTCGGGGTTAAGTTAGTATATATTAATAATAAAATTGTTGTTTATATTTCTGTTAGATGTGCTTGGTGACGTCAACTCTTGACCCCGGGGTTGAGGCCGTCACAATATGTTATAAACAACCATTGTTCAATACAAGCACATTCTTCTTGTTTCCCTGTAATCAGAAATATGGAAATCAGTCAGAATTTTTGAGAACCCACACATGTTGGGTTATTTTTGAGAAATTATGCATTTTTACATTAGCAGACATTTTGTCAAGGTTTGGTCCATCAGGATTTACTCCATCAGGATTTGTCTTGACACTTTTAACTCTATAAGATGTATGCACATTCAGTTTAGCAGTTCTATTTAAAACAATAATTTTATTGAATTTTGGCAAAGGATTATAATTATTGTTGATATTGGCCTAAAAATAAGCCTAAGAATATAATTAATATTAAATCAATTAGACCTGATGCGGTCCAATAACGAAGCCCAATTAGAAAGAGCCCAAAACCCTGAATATTAATTAATTTCATAATTAATTAATAAGGGAGAAATCAACTGTTAAGATGAGTCCCACTGAGGATATAAATCCTTGTAGATTAGCCTCCAAGGGACCTAAAAGGATAAGAAATCAGTTTCATGCTTACTAGCACTCCAAAGTCCATTCTAATTCTGAGACTTTCCCATCAAGTCTCCTAGATCTAGTCCAATTCAAGGACTCCTAACACCTATATAAGGGGTCTCACCCTCACAAATCAGGACTACGTTTTTGACTTGATCCTTGGTAAACAGCAAGGTACGTAGGCATCTTGTTAAGGCAGATCGAGTCACGAGACACAAGAGCAGTCAAATCGAGCCTCGAAGCTCACGAACTCTAGTAATAAATACAACAATTAATATACCCTAGTTTTTAATCCATAATATTTGGCGCTGTCTGTGGGAAGGAATAACAACAACCATGGCGAGAACACGGAGTGGAAACAGCGCCCCTGAAGGAACACCAGTTGGGACAACTCAAACGATTTCATCGATGGTGGAGATACCCCCACACTCATCCTACACCTCCACCCAAGGAGGAACCCCGATAGGGGCAACTGAGCCTCAGCCACAAGGGGCGAATCCCCCAGCTCTACAAGGGACGAATCCCCCGGCTCCTCAAGGGGCGAATCCCCAACTTTAGAAGATACATGCACCTGTGAACTCTTAACCCGCAAGGTATGAATATTCACTATTGTTACCACTAATCCCCCCTACGGGATGCCCCTGTACCCCGAGGTTGGAGGAAGTGGACATACTGGACAGAGTGAAGCACGGGGAAAAACACCCCCAACATACGAGGTTTGGCTCTTATCCCGGAGGAACAGGAATTTTCTGGTCCTTATACTGAGAGAGACTTCGAATCTTCGGATGATGATGTGGCCCCAAGAAGGAGGCATGCTGGTAAAGAGCCGATGCCTGGTGGTAACCAACGTCCCAGGAGCACCCGAGGGACGAATCCCCAAAAAGTGCAGGAGAGAATCAGGGCTCATGAGGCTGAGATTCAAAGGCTGAAGCGCGACTTGAAGGTGCACCAGGCGCCCAGACCCCCACTACTTTCAAGGGGGATAAATCCTCCTCCAATTATAGACCTGGATGGTCCGCTACAGAGAAGGATTGTTGTCCTAAGAGCTGATCCAAGCAATCTTCTTCCCCTTGGAGATCCTGATGATCCTACTCCACCATTCACCGAAGAAATAATGAGCGCCCATATCTCAAGGAAGTTCAAGATGCCCACCATCAAAGCTTATGATGGCACCGTAGATCCCACTAATCATGTCCCGAACAAGCTCCACAACCCTATCAGTTACTTCTCCCAACCTTGGAACATTGAGAGGGCAGGGGAAGGAGTATGCCTCAAGCGTTTCCGGGAACTCATCCTGAATGGCCTCAACCGCGGCATCCCAACCCTCGTTGTAGCTCACGGGGTGAGTAAGTGCGTCGTGCTCCACCATCAGGTCTTGGAATTCCCGAGTGTCCATCCAGGCATCAAAAGCTTTATCTTTTTGATTTTTGAGAATCACAATCTCATCTTGAGCCGTTTCCAAGTCAGAAGTTGAGGAGGCAAGTTGGGCCTTGAGGTTTTCAATTTCTTGGTTGGCCTCTTCTAATTTCTTAGTCGTATCCTCTAGACCAACCTTCCAAGCCTTACCTTGGTGAAGCTCCCTTTGAAAATGGACGTTCTCCTATAAGTGATAAAGAAGAAGTGAAAAATAAGGAAAATCATGAGAAAAGGTAATAGTAATAAAAAAAGAGAAGAAATATATCATCGCTAGAGCCTGAGCACCAAACAGCTCATTATTCTCCAAGTCCTGTTGGAGGACAAAGTCTTGGTAGTCTACCAGGGAAATAGACTGAATTGACCACACTTTGGCGTGTTTCGTATTACCAACGATCGTGTCTTTTCCCCGAATTCCCCATGCAGGTTGAAAGAAGGCCCATGGCTTCTATTTGGTACGCAGGGGTTGGTTGGGGCCTTCTTTATCCCCATCTCTTGTTTGAAGTAAAAACTCAGGGAAGCGATCCCCGAGGAGCGGGTCATTGAAGACCTTTCCAGCGCGCTTCATCCTGGTTATTTCCAGGTCTTTAGGCTTGGTAGCCTCTTCGATCCTCTCAGCCACTGCACAAATTAAAGGAAAAGGAGTTGGAAAGATAGTAAAAGATAAGGGAAACAGAAAACCATTATGAGGAAATATACCTTGCTTAGAAACAGGAGAAAGACTGCGGACTGGAGTCTTTTTCTTAAAACAGTATCAAGTCTAAGGATTCTATCTGGAAGAAGATCAAGAAGATCATGCCTCAGAAGAATTTTGATGAATCTTGGAGTTGAATAAATCTGTTTGGAGAAAAATATTCTAAGTCAAGATCTCTACAAGTCACAGATTTAATGTTATATAGAAGTCATTCGAGAACTCCAGAGATTACCAATGGATAAGCAATATATACTCGATGGATGAGCAATATCTACTCGAAGGATGAGGAATATCTACTCGACAGATAAACAATATCTACTCGATGGATGAGCTATATATCTACTCGACGGATGAGCAATATTCACCGGGACTGGAGAAGTCAGGAAAGCTACTCGAGAACTGAAGAAGATATCGACAAGCCAACTTAAAAAACTGAAGATTCGAGATATCGACAAGTCATTCCTTCACTAGAGAACTCAAAGTCATCGATAAGTCAAAGTGAAGATATGAAGACTAGAGATCTCGACAAGCTGAAGAACTCTACAAGTCAAGCTCAATATGGAGTGCTAGAGATCTCGATAAGCCTATGTACTTATTGAGATGTCAAGTGTTCTATTAATTCAAACTAGAGATCTCGAAGTACAGTCTCAAAGTATAGAATTGCATATCAGTTTAATATCCAAGATAAACAATCAACAAACAATCCAACAGCTGGATTGACAAGTCTACAAAAAGCAGCTTGAAGAGTGTGCAAGATCAATGGCAAAGATTAACTAACAGAGGAAGATTAAAGTAAACACGGGATGCTAAAGATATACTAAGCCAGAAATGGAAGATTTGCTTTTCTATAAATAGAAATGATAAGTGACAGTTTAGAAAAGCTAATAACATGTTTATTATCCACTGTGTAAACCAGCATTTAACTGAGTTATAAAGTTAACACTGGTCCTCTAGTTAGATGTAACAATTTAGATCAAATCCCTTGTATCACTCTCAAGAAGAAGCTGAGCCCTTTAACATCAAAGAGCTTTGAAATTTTGTAGCAAAACAGTCTTAATTTTTAATATAAAAATTAAGTGAATTTTGAAGATTTGTGTTCTTTATTTTCTGCAAGTTTAAATTCTGCATGAACACTTTTCTAAACAAGATTTAATTTACTTTGTTCAACCATTAACTTTCAAGAAAAGCCTAAAATCAGAAAAAACACATTCACCCCTCCTGTGTGATTCATTACCTAACAAGTGGTATCAGAGCAAAATCTGAAAGAAAACAGATTCAAGATCTTGGAAGAATGAATACAAAGAAAATCAGTAGCATCAAAATTTCTACCTTTGACAAAGCTAACTACACTCTTTGGAAAAGAAAATGATGTTGTTTATCAGGATGGCCAATCCACTCCACATTCAGATCCTCAAGAATGGACCCTTCATTCCTATGGTAAGAGTTGAGGAATCTACAGATGGAGACATGGTCATACCAGCTCATTATGCTCCTAGAGATCCAGCTGAGTATTCATATCTTAAAAAGGAGAAAGTCTCCCTGGATAGCAGCTTGTAATTGATATTGATAAAGTCACTTGATAATGTAATGTACAACAATATTATTAACTGTGACACTAACAAGCAAATATGGGAGAAGATTGAAATACTCTGTGAAGGAACTGAGGAGGTTAGATCTAATCAAAGAAGGAAACTGATTTCACAGTATGAGGGTTTCATGGCTAAGCCTAAGCAAAGCATTACTGATGTGTTTGAAAGATTCAATAAGATGATAAATGACTTGTAGCTTCATGACAAATACCATGAAGCTGAAGAGGTGAATCTAAAGTTCTTGCTTACTCTCCCTGACCATTTGGAACAGAAAATCTCAGTAATCAGGGAAGGGAGAGACTTAAGCAGAATAACTCTGGAAGTTCTATATGGAATTCTCAAAACATATGAACTGGAGATGATTCAAAGGCAATCGTTGAGATCTGGTCAAGGACATGTTGTGGATGGCTCAAGTGCTTTAATTGTAAATGAAAGCCAATCCTTCAATGATGAATTAATATCTCAAACTTCAGTTGCCTCAACAAGTGAGCTGGAAAACAAATGATTCACATGAACAAGTCATACTAGAGTTGGAAAAGGATGGGTTCTACACTCTTGAAGAAGCCAAGGTACTTTAGAAATAAAGGACTATCCTTCAACAAAGATAATAGCTGGAAAGAAAAAGGGAAGTACAATTCTGACAGCAAGAGTGGTTACAAAACTGGATTTGTTGACAGATCTAAGATAAGGTGCTTCAATTGTGATGAACTAGGCCACTTTACTACAGAATGCAGGAAACCTAAGAAGACAAAGAAAGACAAAGCTTATCTTGACCTGGAAGCAAAGTATGAAGCTCTTCTGAAAAATCAACAGGACAAAGCTTACATTGCGGGGGGAAAGAGTTGGGATGATTAAGAAAATAATGAAGATGAGGAAGTTGGAAACTATACCCTAATGGCTTTGGAGCAAGGTGAATCATCCTCATCAAAAGAACAGACACCAACTCTTGCCACTATTGATTTAAATGTGAATCAATACAAGAAAACTGTTGAAAAGATGAGCACAGAAATGTTTCACAGTCACACAAGCATGGTTGCTGCTAATGAAGAAGTTAGCAGATTAACAAAGATAAATAAGAAGCTCGAGAGTGAGAAGCAAGAAACTGAATTGTTGCTAGTTGAGCTTGAAGCTTTAAAACAAGAAAATGCTTATCTCAAGAACAAGCTCAAGTATGTAAATGAAATTGAAGTAGTGGTAAGGGAGAAGCTAGAAAAGAATGAAGTAAAGATGAAATCTTTCAGAAATGCATCTGAACTGGTCGAACAGAATCATGAGAAGAATAAGCCATGTGCAAACATTGCTATTGGCCTTGACTATGATGACATGAGTGATAAAAAGAAAATTGTAGGTGACAAAGGGAAAGCCAAGAAGACTGAGAATGCTCCAACCTTTTTGAAAGAGGTTAATGCACCTATATTCAAAGCATGTGTAGTCAACTTCAGTGAAGAAGAATTGAGTATCAAGCAAGAAATTAATGATGAAGATAAAGAGAAGAAAACTGAAGAATCAGTTCATTCTTCCAATACTGAAGAGAAACTCATGAACAAACAAGTCCTAAGTCTCCTGTTCAAGAAACCAAAACTGAAGATGCAAGAAAGAGAAAGAAAAATAGAAATGGGAAAATAGGGATAAACAAAAGCAATAATTTTGCTTATGTTGCAAATGCTCCTAGAAAGAAGTGTGAAAAATGTGGCTCTTCAAATCATCAAACTCGCCTTTGTAAAAAGGTTGTTAGCAAGCCAGCTGAAGGAACTTGCAAATACAATGAAGCAAATTCTAATGATCCCTATTCATTTTGTGACAAGTTTGACTGCATTCCTTGCAACATAAACGTAATGAAGAGTTGCCACAAACTGAGAGTAGACCTTAAAGAATCAAGAAATGAGTCTACATCAGAAGGAAAACATGCACAACAATCACTGAATACTGTTTCTTCTAAAATTACTCATTCTACTTCTACTGAACAAGATACCAAGAAGAAACTACCCAACACTGCTTGGGTTTCCAAACACACTTAATACTCACTGTGTGCAGGGAAAGTGAAGAAAGTCATCTGGATCATAGACAGTGGATATTCCAAGCATATGACTGGTGGTAAATCCCTGCTATCACAGTTTGAGGAGAGAGCTGGCCCATTGGTGACCTTTGAAGACAACAGTATAGGATTCAAAATGGGATATGGCAAGATTGTTCTGAAAATGTTGTGTTTAAATAAAATAGCACTGGTAGTTGATCTTGAAGTGAATCTTTTCAGAATTACCATATTGCAGACAATGGAAATGGTCTAAAGTCTTATTCAACAAGAAGAATGCACTATTATCAGCAAGAAAACCAGTGAAGTTGCTCTGAAAGGAGCAAAGAAAGGAAGCTTGTTTGTTAAAGATTTTGACTCAACAAATAAGGATGGTATTTGTTGCTTATACACAGAGAAATAAACAAGCTCTGGCTTAAAAATCTGTCTCACTTGACTTTCAAAAAAATTAACACCTTTTCAAAAAGGAGTTGGTAAGAGACATGCCTAAGATGGAGCTTGCTCAAGTTGAAGTTTGTGAAGTTTGTCAGACTAAGGAAATGAAAAAAAACTACTCAACAAGAGAATCATGGAAATAGAAGCTCATCTCATAAACCTGAGTTTGATTGCACAACCTCAGGGGGAGAAAGAGGATCTTCAGATACTGGAAGGAAGCTCAACTTGGGATTATGGTATCCCAAGGGAATTCGTTTTGGAGCTGTTGGACTCACAAATACAGATTTTGCTGGATGGAGGGTTGACAAAAAGAGTTCCAGTGAAAGATGTCAATTTTGTCTTTTAAAGACTTGTATCCTGATATAACATCAATCTCAATTTTGTACCAGCAGAAAAAACAATTGACTGACATTTTTACTAAACCTTTGGATGAAGCAACTTTCACTAGATTTGTAAGTGAAATTGGATTGCTTAATTCTTCATCCTAAGGCAAGAACTCAGCTAATGTTTTGCAGCAGATTAATCTCCAGTAAATCAAAATGAATTAGATTAAATTGGAAATTAACTGAAATATGAATTATAAAAATTTCAGAAATCTCTGTACATTTGTTTTTTAAATTCAATTAACTTGGAATTTTTCAAATTCTAAGTAAACTGCTCAGCTGTTAATTTACATTCTTAATATGTAAAATTAACACAAGTGTAATAACCCCAATTTTTGGAAATTTTTGAAACATTTATGAATAGTGATTTTGCAGACTATGCTGAATGAGAAAACTTTTCATGCCACACTATGTAGGGGTTCTGATATGGATATTCTGAGATTTTATTAGAACTTTATATGGGATATAAGTGTATGTAAAGATCGTCAGAATCCAAATCCGAACACTTTGATTTTTCCCGGAAATCCACTAGATACGGAGAGAATTGAGTATAAGGTAACAGGATAAAAAGGATTTAAATTAAAGGATTATAATAGAGGATCATAAAAAGGAATATAATGTATTGAGAAAGGTTAAGGGAACCTAAGTAATAAGATCCCGGGTATGATCCTTCAAACGATAAATGAGAACGAAAGTTAAGCGAACCGTATAACAGATCAGCGGTCATTAGGCAAACAATTAAAAGCTAATCAAAGGGATTAGTGGGGATGATGTCATCCAACCAATAGAAAGAGGACAAAGGAAGGGTGATGACATCACAAAGTGATGCAAGCATGACATAGGAGGGAAGGAAGTGTGGTTGAATTATAACCACACAAAATCAAGGTTAATTAAGTAATTAACCTAAAATAAATCAAAAGCAACCAACCAAAAGCAAAACAAAGCAAAACACAAAAATCATTTCATCTTCTTCAAGCCTTTGCTCTCGGCTTTTCTTGGAAAAAGCAAGGATGAGAATTTCAAAACCATAGCTACACACCTTCAAAAATCAAGAGGTTTGTTTCTTTAGCTTCCATAATTCATAGCTTAGATGAGCCATAAGTTTAAGCTCAAGATTCCATGATTTTCATAGCTAATTAATTCACCAAAGATTAGGGTGAATAGTGTTTTCAAATTTTTAACTTTGTGTTCTTGATTTCATTTGCAAGATCAAGGTTATATAAGGATAGATCAAGGTTCTTTGAGGCTCCCTAGTAACTTTTCACTCTCCAAGGAAGGTATAAACTACAAACCCTAGCTTTAGTTTTGAGTAATTAGGAATGAATATGTTTGATATAGTATATGTGAAGCATGATGCTTGATTATTTGAAGTTTGGTTGAGTTTGTAAAGATTAGTTGGTTTTATGGTATTGTTGGAGTGGTAAATCTTGTGGTTTTGATTAAAAGAACTTAAGTATAGTTAAAGTTAAGCTTAGGCATAAGTATAAATGTTGGAATTGAATTGATTGGGGCTTTTATGATGTGATAAGGATGGATGTTGGTTGTGTGTTTGATTTGAGGTTGAATTGTGGTTGGTTTTGAATGGTTTAAAATTGGGAAATCGCGTAAACATAGCCGTCGTAACGTCCGATTTTCTTTAGACTGTTTTTGTGCATAACATTAGGACCCGAGAACCCCCTGCTAGATTATGACCATTGCCATGTTTAGATAGCTCATGTTACGAGCTTCGTTTTGATATGTAGTTCATTCGATTCCGATGCACGGTTTAGGAGAAACGACCGTTTCATGTAACGGCGTTTCGCGAACGAAACTTTTCCCCTCGCCTTACTTTGAAACCTTGGTTAAGGACCTTAAATGACTAATTGGGGTAAGAAACATTTATGGTAAGTGTGTTAGGCAGTTGTTAAGACACTCGCGAAGGAATCGCCTTAAAACTCGTAAAGGTTAAATTATTAAAAATGGTGGAGCCGAGGGTACTCGAGTGACTTAAGAAAATCAGTAAGCGCAAAACAAGCGTTAGAGTCTAAGTTAGTTAAAGTATAGATTTACAAGTGACTTTGGTTTAATTCCAACTTACTTGTTGTTATAGGTTACCAGACTCGTCTCGAGCCATTCGTAACCCCCAGTCGCTCAGGCAAGTTTTCTACCCGTTATACTGTTGTTGTGATGTATATATGTATTTGCATTATCTTGCGATAGATGCATGTTGGTTAATTAGCAAATGATGCAATATATTGAAGCATGCTGCTATGGTATATATATATGCATGCCTGTTTCGCATTCTTTCCATATATATCTGTTGATTCAGTTGATAATACCTATGCTAGAGGATAGCGGTAATTTGCATATACCCTTAGTACAGGGACCCAAAGGTGAAAATATTTTCTAAAACCGGGAGTCGAGGATCCCGAGTAGATTTTGTATATATGG
The DNA here is from genome assembly GCF_009905375.1 of Apium graveolens. Classification (NCBI taxonomy): domain Eukaryota; kingdom Viridiplantae; phylum Streptophyta; class Magnoliopsida; order Apiales; family Apiaceae; genus Apium; species Apium graveolens. Next base: position 105,643,834 of record NC_133657.1, read on the forward strand.
ATATATATATATATATACTTATATATATATATATATGGTCATAGTTTTCAAAACTATTAATCGAATAAGGTTTATTCGATTACTTTAACTTTATTTTGTTATTGAAAATTATTTCGAATATTATTCGAAGGCATATGACTCCTTTATATTAAATGAATATTATTTTGAATATTCATTCGAGGACTTATGACTCCTTTTATTTTATTAATGAATATTATTTTGAATATTCATTCGAGGGCTTATGACTCTTTTATATTATTTATTGAATATTATTTGAATATTCATTCGAGGGCTTATGACTCAGTTTATATTATTTAATGAATATTATTTGAATATTCATTTGAGGATCTATGACTCCGATTATTTGCTGAGGTATATTCTTTATTTTATTAAAGAATAAGGTGTCAATAATCAAACTTATTTTCGATTATTCAAATAAAGATAATACTTTCATATAAGTATATCTTTGGTTATTTAATACTCATTTCAAGTATAAGTTTTAATACTTCTACTTCAATTATTTTTATAAAGATTATTCTTTATGGGAATATTATTTAAATAATAATATTCAGTCATTTTCTAAATATTCTGGGGACTGATTTACTTCATTAAATCAGCTTTACTCCAAACACTCTATAAAGTGTTTCGAGTCTTCAAAATGATTTTTAAAAGTTAGAGCGGATCCCAAAACTCATTTTTATATTTAAGATCTTCCTTTTTAAGGGGATTTAAATACTCGCTCAAAACCTGAGGGATCCGGCTCTGTGGTGTATTTTATATTCGCAACAAGGTTGCAGTTTTGGTAAATGAATTGATTACTTACCCAACGTTCGGGAAATAAGTCCATCTATTGAGTCGGCATAAGCAACATGGGCTCAGTGGGCGTCCATGATAGTGTAAGTGTCTCAGTGGGAGTCCATCAAATGCATAAGTGGCTGAGTGGCAGTCCAGCATAAGGTCCTATTGAGACCAGGGTGATGACCAGTGGGGAATTCGTCCATCTACTAGTAGAAAAGGTTACTTATTGGTATCTTTGCCTGATCAGCGAGATACCTGGTTTATGCCAAAATTCTTTTCCTTTCCAAATTTATTGGATATTGCAACTCTGTTCATACTTTGCATGATAGAGGTTTTCAGGAAATATATAAAGAAGATGTATATGTGGATATATATATATATATATATATCAGAACTTAATGAAGTATATCCTAACTTCATTTCCTTTAATAATATTTTAAAGATTGAATCTATTCAAGTCTTATCTTGTGGTCTCATCAGTGGGATGAACTTTTGAAATTAATTATAACTTGAACGGTGGTAGTTCAAGTAGTATTTGGAAAAGATATAAGTATATTGGAGTATCTTGTAACTTCATCTTTTAAACTTATATCTAGTTAATAATTGTCTTATGAATGACAAAGATTTTCAGAAAAACGTTGAGACAAGGTTAGATATATTAGATCACCTTGCAACGATACTTTTCATACAGTTATAAACTGGAACTTTGTGTATATTATGCATGGAAGAGGACTTCCAAGATTTTGAAAAGTATATATGTATATATATATACTAACTATTTTGCGACTTCATCGCATTAAAATATCAAACTTGGTTCATTTCTTTTGACCAAGACTTCCATGAGTACTATGAGAAGGCTCATATATTGTTAATCATTATACATATTATTTTGGTGGGCTTGCTGCTCACCCTTGCTTTCTTCTTTCATCACACAACATCAAATAGACAAGATGAACAGGACCAAGCTCCCAATTCGCGAGCGGATAGGAAGCATTCCGCAGTTTCCTATAGGTGTTGAAGTCACTGTAGCTGAGGTAGGGAAATACCAATAGACTAGGCTTCAACTTTTGATGTACCAGATTATGTATATTACGAATTGTAATAATGGCAAAGAAAATGTAAATTTATTCAGAAAACCTTCTAAGGTGTATTGGCAGATAATTGTGGAATAAAATGACTTGTGATTATTTTTGGATGTTCATCTCTGAGACTATAACGTGTGGTGTGTGTGTTTATTGTGGGGTCACAGTACAGAGTAGATGATTAATTATTAAGGTTGGGTGTTACTAAGGGAAATGGAACTCGTGACAACCCGGATCCCCGACCCCGGATCTGGGGGTGTTACAGAAGTGGTATCAGAGCTAAGCGTTATAAACCTCAGAGATGATGTGATGTTAAGATAATAAGTTCACTAAGATAATAAGAACTCTTGCCAAGTTCATAGTCGGGCTACCTAACGTAGTACTGACAGTTAAAACCCTTATGGGAACCCTTATAAATATCGTGATAGAAGCGTAGTTCGTTATCGTATATAGTAGTGGGACTCCGAACCCTGAGGTTGAGGAGCAACATCGCGATGATGTTTTATTACTGATGAGGGACCGGATGATATTAATATTGAGGATGTAGCGGTTGAGGATGTGGTCCTAGAAAGGATAGTTGCTGAGGAGGATCTTATGGAGGATCCTGACAAGAATGAATAAAGGACCACTGATGAATTGATGACCATGGTTCGGTCGACTACCAGAGGTAGGATTGGTCGGTCACTACCAGAGGTTCGTTCAAGTTCCTAAGGATAGTAGCCCCTTTAACGCGGCTTACTCGTAAGACTGAGAAGTTCGAATGGACAGAGAAATACGAGAACAACTTTCAAGAACTGAAGCAAAGATTGGTGATGGCCCCTATGTTGGCATTGCCGGATGGAAAAAGGAGATTTTGTGGTTTGTATTGACGCTTCGCATAAGGAATTAGGGTGCTCTTATACAGCACAACAAGGTACTCGCGTACGCGTCAAGAAAATTAAGGAAATGTAAAATTCGATATCCCCACCTATGAGCTTGGGCTCATGGCAATAGTTTTGCCCTAAAGATTGGAGGCATTACTTGTATGGAGAGAAGTGCGAGAATTACCTAAGCCATAAGTGCTCTAGTACATTTTCACGCAGAAAAGAGCTCAACATGCGCCAAATGAGGTGGTTAGAGCTAATCAAGGATTACGATTATGAGATTCTTTATCATTCGGGGAAAGCCAATGTGGTGGCTGATGCCCTTAGTAAAAAGGAGAGACTTAAGATGATAATGTCTTTGAGAGAGTTTACAAGAGATTTTGAGAAAATGGAAATAGAAGTGAAGGTAACCGGAGCCGATACCGAAAAGATGTTTGAGATTGCAATACAGTCCGAATTATCGGAAAAGAACATATTGTGCCAGAAAAAGTGATGAATGAAGGCAGAGAGCCAACAATTAGATAAAAGATTAATACCGAGAAAAATGATAAGGGAATAATGAGGTATTCCTACAGAATTTGAGTTCCAAACGTTCAAGAGCTTAAAGATGAAATCTTAGATGAAAGCTAGTTTGAGGAATAAGATTAGGGGCAAACCTTGAATGTGATAATCAGGGAGGTCGCAATTAAGATATAAAGAATCCGGAATATAATAAAGTGGAAAATTAAGATTTTAAATTAAAAGATGACCCCAATTATGGGGAGTAGGAAGAAATATTTAGACTAAGACAACAAAAGTCGAGCGAGATAAGGAGACCCGAGACGGTACTCCTATACGGAAATTCATGAACCTGTCTAAACATAACTTATATTTTATTCCCAACCACCACCTTGAGGAAACAATGCGATAGGAAATCCTTTCAGGACCTTTAAGTCTCTAAGCTCTCAGAGTTCCAAGGAACAGGTTGACCTAGTCGAGGCAAGAGCCTGACTAAAGGAAATAAAGGAATCATTTGAGATTCTGAATGATTGACGAACCACAAAAGACTGTTTTTATCACTTACCCTCCTAAGAGAGAGACCACCCGCTGGTGAAAGACCAAGGAAGGCACGGAGCAAGAGATTATAATAAACTGATTTAAGTTCAGTCAATTGTTTTCGGGAAAGTAATTCCCAAAGATAAGGAGATAGTGTAAAAGCTTTAGAGCCAGAACAAAGGCAGACGAGTATGATGAATTATGAATCTAAGATGTAAAAGTTGTCAAGATTCGTTCTGAGGACACGAATCCAGAATGACGGGATGTTTGAAATCAATGCTTATGTTGTGTTGGTTCATGAAATAATGATAAGAGAAAGGAAAATAAAAAAGAAATTGAAGTGGAAAGGAATATAACGGCAATAGAGTTTGAGGAATGATAAGGGAGTTGGGTATGAGGAAACCCTAAAGACTCGTAGCAATAGAAATAGAAAAGTATGTAATCGTCAGGATGAGGGTGATTCACCATGAGTTAAATTGATGGTGGAACGCATAAGAGATACATATATTTTATTCCCTGTAAGTTGGGAGGATCCGAGGAAACCTTGAGATAGTTCGAAGGATGAAAAATAAAATGCGGATAGACTGAGGAGACAAGGGAGTAAGAAATTAGGAAAAATTGAATGAAGGAAGTGACCTTCAAGAATGTGAAGTGTAAGACCGGTGGCTTGTTACCCAGAAAGGGAAACGCCAGGTATGAAAGATATCCCAGCATTGAGGTGACTGTTGAGATAAACAACAAAAGTAAATGAGGAATTATTAAGAAGAAGTTCACGTTGAACATGACCAATATCTTCCAGAACATCCTTGTTATCGTTACCAAATTAGGCAAGACAAGCGGATAACCGTTGTTATCTTTTGGAGGCCATATTGATTGACCCCATTTTGAATATAAATGTTATTGTGAAATTAGACATGTACTATCGAGGTGGGAATGATTGAATAAGACACCCTTATCTGGGATATATGACTTGATTTATCCATAGAAGGATGCAGGTACCTTTTAAAGGTGGAATTAAGGATAGAACATCGGTAACTGAAAATGAATCCTAGGGGAATGCATAAAGGTTGGCATTTCACCCTTAATAGGGACAGTATGAGTTTTGACAGTATGATTGGGAAAGGGTTAAGGTAACAACAACCTTTAAGAATCAGTGGAGAAATTTTTCAGAAATATATAGACAATGGTTCTAGTATTAGTAAATGGTATTTTGATATGCCCTGTATCTAGGGAATACAGGAGGAATGATTGAAGGATCATCTTAGAGGTTTTACAAGGAAAAAGGTAATATTCAAAATTCTCAAGAATAGAAATGTGGATAAAGGAAATATGACGTAATTATAATGATGCCAAGTGGGGCACGTGTTAAACCACGAGAACGTATGAATCGAACCAGTAAAGGTCAAAATTGTTCAGGGCAATTAGGGCCCAGAATAAAAGATGTTCTAAGTATGATTGAGAGTCAGTCTTGACAGTGATTAGCCTCTAAAGACTGAGGCAATAACTTATGGAAAAATGGTGATATTTTTTTTTTACTCATCTGATTTTAAGGAAAACATCTTCACTCAAGCAGTGATCAGAAATAGGGTAGAAAATTAGTGAAAGTGGTTAAGACGATATTGATTGTAAGGAAATATTACTATCAGGGAAGGCCAAAGAGGTGGCCGACACTTTAAATGTAAGAGGACAATTACAGGCGCTCGTGCCAGAGGAATACAGTAATAATGGTTGAAGCCGTAAAGGTTGTTTTATGGTTGGAGAGATTGACATTCCTTCTGATGACTGTGCAAATACCCAACCCTAATAGTAGTTGGTAAAGGTTTAATTCGTGTAATCGCCATGAGCAGGCTATCTATCTCAGAAGATACTATCTTGAGATAAGCCAGGACCATGTTTCAAAAAGGACTAGACGAACCTTTGAGTTAAGTCTTCTATTTAAGGCATATGATTAAGAATGGTATTAACCTGCTATCGTTGCTTTAACGGAAACTCTTCTGTAATTTTATTTGCTTCATGTCATGTATGTATGTCAGGATCAGGAGTGTTCTTCATGAATCATGAATGGTGATTATGTTACCTCCTTAGAAGAATTCGATACGATATGTATGGACTCCGTATGGTTAGCTATTAAGACTTCAAGGAAAATGAATGACTACAGTGGGTCAGTGGTGGACCATAGTAAGGCAGCAGTGATTCTGCGAGTGGTAAGCTGATTACAACCGTGAGAGTTGTATTTGAATGGTTGTTGAGATTGAGTACCACTAATCGGGTCGTGGTAGTGTATAAGTTATCATTGATAGACTAATTAAGTAGAGTGTCTACCTAGTGAATATTTATTCTTTCTTATCAATAGAGAGTCGTATTATTATACAAGGAAGGTTGCGGTGCAAGCATAGAACTCTAGTAACGATGATGTCTAGAATGAGATCCCAGGTTCGATTATCGAAATCGAGGGAGTTTCAAAAGTGATTGTGTATAAGCTCAAGGAAGAGCATGGGTCCAGAGAATGATGGACGGATTAGCAAATATTTAGGCATGTGAAATACGATGCTATAATACTTGATGTTGATATAAATACGTATATGTTTTGTTCTCCTATGGCAAACCTCTATAGTTCAGAGGTAGATTCCAAGCCAGATATTTTATGGCAATAAAATTTTTACGAATATACAATTCTCTTCAGTTCGTTCTTTTCTCTCCTTTTCATTTCATATAAGCTGAGAAGAACAACCCTTCCAGAAGGGGAGGTATTGCCGAATGACTATCTATCTGTGTGATAGAAGCCGAGTAGGATACCAGCTATTGTTTAATTGCTTGTCAAGTACTAAAGGTTGGCCACCTTCTGTACTAACTATGCGATATAACAAGTGTTCATGATCATAGTGATCTCTCAACAAATTCCTTTACTTCAATTTGATTGATCAAATTTTGGAAAATACAAACAACTGAAAAAGAAGTAATAAAGTGGTGGTAGTATGCGGAATGGAAACACATTCGTGATACTAAGGTTGACGTGGTTATTAAAAGGTTATAGAACACTAGCGAGCAAAAGTATAACCCGTATAATATTAGGAACGGAAGGTAGTAGCGATTACGAACTGGAAAAGAATGGGTATTGAGAAGCAAAAGTTCTAATGCTAAAAGCTATAATGAGAGTCTGTGCAGTAGACTTGAAAGAATTTGGAATGATCACCTAACACGGATTGAGTTTTCTTACGACAATAGATCATATGTCAGTATTGAGATATCGCCTTATGAGATCCTTGAGGGAAGACAATGTCGATTTCCCTTATGTTAGGATGAAGTTGTAGAGCGCAAGATGCTCGGACCCGCAGTAGTCCAAAGGGCCAGGGATATAATAGATCTAATCAGAGGACGGCTGGTGGTAACCCAAGATGGACATAAGAAGTATGTTGATTTGACATGAAAGGACAAAGAATAGGAAGTAGGGGACCTAGTGTTGTTAAAGGTATCCCCTTGGAAACCCTTGGAAAGGATTGATGAGATTCGTAAAGAAAGGAAAGCTAAGTCCACAATTTGTCGGACCCTTGGATATATTAAGAAGTATTGGGAAGTTAGCGTATGAGCTAGCCTTACCCCAGAACATGTAGCAAGTCATAACGTGTTTCACGTATCAATGTTAAGGAAGTGTAATTCGGATGCCAGATAAATAGGGGTATATGAGCGCATAGACATGCAACTAGACGTAACCTATATGGAGCAACCAGGAAGGGTTATAGAGTGAAAAGGAACAAGTACTTAGGAGAAGGGTTATCAAACTAGGCGGAGTTTGGTGGTAGGACCACAATGTGGGAAAATTTACTCGAGAGTTAGAAAGTGCAATGCTAAGAGAGTATCCCTATTCATTTTCTATCTGATTCCGGGACGGAATCCTTTTAAGGAGGGAAGACTGTAATAACCCCAATTTTTGGAAATTTTTGAAACCCTTATGAATAGTGATTTTGCAGACTATGCTGAATGAGAAAACTTTTCATGCCACACTATGTAGGGGTTCTGATATGGATATTCTGAGATTTTATTAGAACTTTATATGGGATATAAGTGTATGTAAAGATCGTCAGAATCCAAATCCGAACACTTTGATTTTTCCCGGAAATCTACTAGATACGGAGAGAATTGAGTATAAGGTAACAGGATAAAAAGGATTTAAATTAAAGGATTATAATAGAGGATCATAAAAAGGAATATAATGTATTGAGAAAGGTTAAGGGAACCTAAGTAATAAGATCCCGGGTATGATCCTTCAAACGATAAATGAGAACGAAAGTTAAGCGAACCGTATAACAGATCAGCGGTCATTAGGCAAACAATTAAAAGCTAATCAAAGGGATTAGTGGGGATGATGTCATCCAACCAATAGAAAGAGGACAAAGGAAGGGTGATGACATCACAAAGTGATGCAAGCATGACATAGGAGGGAAGGAAGTGTGGTTGAATTATAACCACACAAAATCAAGGTTAATTAAGTAATTAACCTAAAATAAATCAAAAGCAACCAACCAAAAGCAAAACAAAGCAAAACACAAAAATCATTTCATCTTCTTCAAGCCTTTGCTCTCGGCTTTTCTTGGAAAAAGCAAGGATGAGAATTTCAAAACCATAGCTACACACCTTCAAAAATCAAGAGGTTTGTTTCTTTAGCTTCCATAATTCATAGCTTAGATGAGCCATAAGTTTAAGCTCAAGATTCCATGATTTTCATAGCTAATTAATTCACCAAAGATTAGGGTGAATAGTGTTTTCAAATTTTTAACTTTGTGTTCTTGATTTCATTTGCAAGATCAAGGTTATATAAGGATAGATCAAGGTTCTTTGAGGCTCCCTAGTAACTTTCCACTCTCCAAGGAAGGTATAAACTACAAACCCTAGCTTTAGTTTTGAGTAATTAGGAATGAATATGTTTGATATAGTATATGTGAAGCATGATGCTTGATTATTTGAAGTTTGGTTGAGTTTGTAAAGATTAGTTGGTTTTATGGTATTGTTGGAGTGGTAAATCTTGTGGTTTTGATTAAAAGAACTTAAGTATAGTTAAAGTTAAGCTTAGGCATAAGTATAAATGTTGGAATTGAATTGATTGGGGCTGTTATGATGTGATAAGGATGGATGTTGGTTGTGTGTTTGATTTGAGGTTGAATTGTGGTTGGTTTTGAATGGTTTAAAATTGGGAAATCGCGTAAACATAGCCGTCGTAACGTCCGATTTTCTTTAGACTGTTTTTGTGCATAACATTAGGACCCGAGAACCCCCTGCTAGATTATGACCATTGCCATGTTTAGATAGCTCATGTTATGAGCTTCGTTTTGATATGTAGTTCGTTCGATTCCGATGCACGGTTTAGGAGAAACGACCGTTTCATGTAACGACGTTTCGTGAACGAAACTTTTCCCCTCGCCTTACTTTGAAACCTTGGTTAAGGACCTTAAATGACTAATTGGGGTAAGAAACATTTATGGTAAGTGTGTTAGGCAGTTGTTAAGACACTCGCGAAGGAATCGCCTTAAAACTCGTAAAGGTTAAATTATTAAAAATGGTGGAGCCGAGGGTACTCGAGTGACTTAAGAAAATCAGTAAGCGCAAAACAAGCGTTAGAGTCTAAGTTAGTTAAAGTATAGATTTACAAGTGACTTTGGTTTAATTCCAACTTACTTGTTGTTATAGGTTACCAGACTCGTCTCGAGCCATTCGTAACCCCCAGTCGCTCAGGCAAGTTTTCTACCCGTTATACTGTTGTTGTGATGTATATATGTATTTGCATTATCTTGCGATAGATGCATGTTGGTTAATTAGCAAATGATGCAATATATTGAAGCATGCTGCTATGGTATATATATATGCATGCCTGTTTCGCATTCTTTCCATATATATCTGTTGATTCAGTTGATAATACCTATGCTAGAGGATAGCGGTAATTTGCATATACCCTTAGTACAGGGACCCAAAGGTGAAAATATTTTCTAAAACCGGGAGTCGAGGATCCCGAGTAGATTTTGTATATATGGATATATATATATATATATACTTATATATATATATGGTCATAGTTTTCAAAACTATTAATCGAATAAGGTTTATTCGATTACTTTAACTTTATTTTATTATTGAAAATTATTTCGAATATTATTCGAAGGCATATGACTCCTTTATATTAAATGAATATTATTTTGAATATTCATTCGAGGACTTATGACTCCTTTTATTTTATTAATGAATATTATTTTGAATATTCATTCGAGGGCTTATGACTCTTTTATATTATTTATTGAATATTATTTGAATATTCATTCGAGGGCTTATGACTCAGTTTATATTATTTAATGAATATTTATTTGAATATTCATTTGAGGATCTATGACTCCGATTATTTGCTGAGGTATATTATTTATTTTATTAAAGAATAAGGTGTCAATAATCAAACTTATTTTCGATTATTCAAATAAAGATAATACTTTCATATAAGTATATCTTTGGTTATTTAATACTCGTTTCAAGTATAAGTTTTAATACTTCTACTTCAATTATTTTTTTAAAGATTATTCTTTATGGGAATATTATTTAAATAATAATATTCAGTCATTTTCTAAATATTCTGGGGACTGATTTACTTCATTAAATCAGCTTTACTCCAAACACTCTATAAAGTGTTTCGAGTCTTCAAAATGATTTTTAAAAGTTAGAGCGGATCCCAAAACTCATTTTTATATTTAAGATCTTCCTTTTTAAGGGGATTTAAATACTCGCTCAAAACCTGAGGGATCCGGCTCTGTGGTGTATTTTATATTCGCAACAAGGTTGCAGTTTTGGTAAATGAATTGATTACTTACCCAACGTTCGGGAAGTAAGTCCATCTATTGAGTCGGCATAAGCAACATGGGCTCAGTGGGCATCCATGATAGTGTAAGTGGCTCAGTGGGAGTCCATCAAATGCATAAGAGGCTGAGTGGCAGTCCAGCATAAGGTCCTATTGAGACCAGGGTGATGACCAGTGGGCAATTCGTCCATCTACTAGTAGAAAAGGTTACTTATTGGTATCTTTGCCTGATCAGCGAGATACCTGGTTTATGCCAAAATTCTTTTCCTTTCCAAATTTATTGGATATTGCAACTCTGTTCATACTTTGCATGACTGAGGTTTTCAGGAAATGTATAAAGAAGATGTATATGTGGATATATATATATATATATCAGAACTTAATGAAGTATATCCTAACTTCATTTCCTTTAATAATATTTCAAAGATTGAATCTATTCAAGTCTTATCTTGTGGTCTCATCAGTGGGATGAACTTTTGAAATTAATTATAACTTGAACGGTGGTAGTTCAAGTAGTATTTGGAAAAGATATAAGTATATTGGAGTATCTTGTAACTTCATCTTTTAAACTTATATCTAGTTAATAATTGTCTTATGAATGACAAAGATTTTCAGAAAAATGTTGAGACAAGGTTAGATATATTAGATCACCTTGCAACGATACTTTTCATACAGTTATAAACTGGAACTTTGTGTATATTATGCATGGAAGAGGACTTCCAAGATTTTGAAAAGTATATATGTATATATATATACTAACTATTTTGCGACTTCATCGCATTAAAATATCAAACTTGGTTCATTTCTTTTGACCAAGACTTCCATGAGTACTATGAGAAGGCTCATATATTGTTAATCATTATACATATTATTTTGGTGGGCTTGCTGCTCACCCTTGCTTTCTTCTTTCATCACACAACATCAGATAGACAAGATGAACAGGACCAAGCTCCCAATTCGCGAGCGGATAGGAAGCATTCTACAGTTTCCTATAGGTGTTGAAGTCACTGTAGCTGAGGTAGGGAAATACCAATAGACTAGGCTTCAACTTTTGATGTACCAGATTATGTATATTACGAATTGTAATAATGGCAAAGAAAATGTAAATTTATTCAGAAAACCTTCTAAGGTGTATTGGCAGATAATTATGGAATAAAATGACTTGTGATTATTTTTGGATGTTCATCTCCGAGACTATAACGTGTGGTGTGTGTGTTTATTGTGGGGTCACAGTACAGAGTAGATGATTAATTATTAAGGTTGGGTGTTACTAAGGGAAATGGAACTCGTGACAACCCGGATCCCCGACCCCGGATCTGGGGGTGTTACAACAAGGGAGAATTACAAATAACCAAAAGTATTTAGAGAACTGAGTTCTCGATAAGTATAAATTGACTTCTCGACAAGTCATTTTAGGACTTCTCGAGTGAGTCCTCGATAAGCCAATTTACTGACTTCTCGAGTGACTTCTCAATAGGTTTAAAATGACTTATCGATAAGTCCGTGTAGAGTTCTCTAATAGTGTTCATTCACAGAGTTCTCTACAAGTATAATTCTTGACTTATCAATAACTCAGAATTGAGATAATTTAAATTAATAAAATATTTTGGTAAAATACTTTTGGAAAATTTATTCTAATTTTATTTTGAATTATTCAAATAAAAGTTAGAATTAATTCAGTCCACTTTTTGGACAAACTGGGTATTTATTTGATATTTCGATGAGTCGTTTTTTTTTGTTCTCTATAAGAGTAATTTTAAATGACTTCTCGATATGTACTTCACTTCTCAAAATGACTTCTCGATAGACAAACTCCAAATGTCTATTTTTGAGTTCTCGACAAGTCATCTACTTTAACTATAAATACCCAGACTTCTCGATACATACTCTTACTAACAACTTTCGAGATCTAAAGTGACCTAGCTTTCAATCTGAAACCGTTTTATTTCTCGTTTTTCATTCTTTCTCAAAAAAATTTCTTACCCATTCATTCTCATCAATCAACAATGGCCCAAAATGTTGCTAGGATATTTATCCCAGAGAAAGGAACCAACTATCTTGCTTTCACTGATGTAAACCAAGCTCCTGATAGTTTCAAGGGGTTTGTGAAGCTGCTCTCTGAATCCTATCTTGCAGGTGCTTTGACTGCAAATCCAGTACTATATCTAGACGTGTTGCATAAATTCTGGACTACAGCTGTAGTGAGGACTGTTGTTAACAATAACTCTCTTTCTTTGGTGGTGATATGCACAATTGGAGGCCAACAAATAGAATTCAATGACCAAGATGTGAATAGAGCCTTGGGGATGCCAACTGAGAATCTGGTGGAGGTACCAACTCCTGATGAGCTGACTGAGTTCATGGACTTCATCTATTATGGTGGGAGAATCAACCTGTCAAGCTTAAATAGAACCAATCTAAGGAAGGAGTGTTCATTCATCTTTGACTCTGTAGAAAGGGCCTTTAATTACAGAAAAATAGGATATGACAATATCTCAAGTGTTATGCAAAAGCTGGTGTATTCAATTGCCCACAACAGACACCTGAATGTTGGTCTACTGATCCTGGAAGAACTTGCAACCAGGCTGGTTATGCCTCTGACAGTTAGAGGTAAGGAAATTTTCTTTCCTAGATTTATTATGTCCACTTTAAATAATAAAGTAGCTGACATACACCTGTTGAATGGTATAGATAGTACTAAGATAGGCAATTGTAAGCAAGTGTCCAAAATAATATTTGGCTCACTTACTACAAAGAATAAGTTCAATGTAAGTCTGAAAATCACTCCATTTATGTTGGAGAGATTTAGGACTTATCCCTATCCTATGCCTGACATGAGATCTAATGCACAATCTAGTATAGCTAAGATTTCTGAACCTGTGGAAGTACAAACACAGGATCACCAACAGGGATCTTCCCAAGCTACAACCATTCTTTCACAACCTTTAGAAGGTAGGAAACCAACTACTTCATCCTCTCAAAAGGGTGAGGTCAGTAAAAAAAAGAGAAAGGGGATAAATCTAGCTGTGATAACTGAGAGTGGTGAGGAGAGAGCTGAAAGAGAACCACCTCTGGTCAAAAGATCCAAAGAAGTAAACAAACTGAGCTGACCACTATATTCTCCTCTACATCCTCCCAACAGGATGCATTTGTAAAAATAACCAAGAGTGAGTCTGCACAGCCTGCACAAGAAGCAATTCAAGTGTATGATAGGAGAAATAAGGAAGGCACACACTGTGAGAGCACATCCCTTGAAGCTCCCTCATTTATTCAGGGGGAGCTGCCAACACTCACAACTGAGCAACAATATCTTCAATCTAATATTTCTTATATTTCAATTCCACTTGAATCCATTTCTCAAGTGCACCAAAAATCAAGTGACCTAGCTCAAGAAGCTTTGCTCACCACCCAGACTCCTCATTTAGATGGTGAGAGGCTACATGTTGGGGTGGACCTTGATGACACCATCACAAACATGGGGGATTCATCAGTCTTTACTGAAGACCCCATGGATACCTCTAACCTTCATGTGCAAAATAGTCTTCACAGACTAAAAGGTTCGAGGGTAGTACTCCTGAGGGGGAGCTATCTAAATCCTCTCCAATTCAATTGGAGGTTCCTCATGTAGGAACAACTCCCTTCCCAACCCTAGCAGAAATTGTCTCTGTAGTTGAAGCTAGGAGTACAATTGCCCATGATCCTGTCATAGGGGAGGCAAGCATAGCACATTCAAGTGTCAGTGTGTTGAAAGACACGCAAGGGTTTGAGACTGGTGTACATGACAGTAACCCAGTCAAATCCCTTCCAATTCAATTGGAGGATCCCACTACAAGTGGAGGACAACACACTATCAAAACCACAGAGCAATCTGTGAGTCAAACTGTGATCTCAGTCACAGGAGTTTCTGATGAATCATCCACCTCTCAACCTCAACAACCTCACATACTCTCTCAGTGGCAACAAGAATCTTCCTCTCAACCAACTTCTGTAGATGATCTACTAGTAGAGCAGATCTCTAGACTGGCCAACATCTCACAACATCTTCTAACTTCAGACATGAGCAACCAAGACTTTCAAGATATCATGCTCGCTTACAATGAAGAGGTTGAGGAGCAAAAAGAGAAAATTGTTAATGATGCTGAGCCAGATGGGAATGTGGATGCATGGTTGTCTGATGACTTTGCCTTAGAGATGAATCAAGTTCTGGCCAGATTTTGAGAAGAATATGTTACTATTCTGAGCAGCAATGCAAGAGACTTGAATCCAGAAGCTGTCTATAAAGCCATTACAGATGTAAACAAAGCTCAGCTCAAAGCATTTCATCTCTTTAGTAAGGCTCTTGAAATCAAGCTTACTGGCCATGAAGACAGAATCGGGAAACTAGTGAATGAGAAAATGGACAAGATCATACCATCTCAAGAGCAGATCTCTTCTAAATTCAAACATTTTTTCTGAGAAAATGACCAGGATGGATCTTGCCTCCATTGAGAAGGACGTCAAAAACCTCAAACAATCATTCACCAATCTCCATGAAATGATCCAGAAATAAATTACTCATTCAAATGAGACCAAGGTTCAGCTGGATCAACTTCACCAGAGCAGATTTAAGCCCTCAGCTTTGCTAATGGAAGGGATCAAAGAGGCTATAGAAGAACACTTTGGCATATAACGACTCGTATATTTCTGTAATATCTAAATATGTAATTATTATGTAGATAATTAATAAAGAAGTTTATATCACTCATGGTCTCTGTGTTTACTTATCATCGTTTATATGTGATTGTTGGATTGCGTAGTGTGTTTTATAATTAATTGGTGCACAGCGTTATTTTTGTTTCATTTTTTTTAAAGTGATTATATGACAATTTTATTTCCAAAATTATGTGGGTTGTCTCCAAAATTGTTTTTATGATTTTATAACCTTGCTAATTATTTTAGAGATTTTACAAAATTTACAAATCAATATTCTGTTATTTATTTATTCTTCAATGATTTTCTGAATTCATTTAAATTGTGAAATCCATATTTAATTCTTGGATCTTCAAAAATTATGAAACTCATATTTTATTATGTTTACAATATTCTAAGAATTTTAAAATTATTTTGGTAATTTTTAAGATTAATTTTACTCGCGGGTTGTTTCGTTATTTCATTTAATGCGGGTATAAGTTGTGTGTGTAAAGTGTTTTAAAAATTATGAAAATTATATTTTTATTAACTTTCGAATATTTTGAGAATTTTGGTATAAAATTTGTAATTTTTCGATGTATTCTGATATGCAGCTGGTTCGTTATTTATCAAGAAAATGAACCAGAATATAAGTAAGAGCGAGGCAGATACACGTGTATATCCCTTATTTACTAAAATTAGTACGTGTCCTGTGGTTGGACTCGTGGCAGGAAGGAGAAAGAAAAAAAAATATAATACAATAAAACACCCCTCCCTTTCTTCTCTATCGATCGCGGCTCTTGTTTCTCTCTCTCGGAATCTCTCTGACTCTCTCTCTCTCGACTCTCTTCCTCCCTCTCTCTGTAACACTCTCTTTTTTTATTTTTCTCTTTCTTCTCTCTTTCATCCCCTTCCTCGTTTTCATTTTTCTTCCGCCGTGGTTCTGTGGATTTCCGGCCGTCGCCTTCAATTTCCGGTGGGTTCCGTTTGTGTTCGTTCTTATATACATACATACAGTCATATTTGTATGTACATGTGTTTGTTTATATGTGTGTAAATACGTGTTGTGTGTGTGTTAAGTGTGTGCATTGTGTGTGGTGGTGGAGGCGGCGATGCCGCTTGTGTTGTGTCTCTGCTCCATTCGGTTCTGTGCTGCGCGTAGGCGCGTGTCACTGTGGCTGTGGATATTGGGTTGGGCCTTCTGTTTGCTTTCCTGTTAGGCCTAGTCGGCCTGTTTGTGTGTGCAGTTGTTATTTTGGAATGTTGTAATTTTAATTCTTGGTTTCCTTTTTGTGCAGAAAATGTTGATTAATATTTCGTGATAATAAAATTTAATACGCGTGGTAAATGATTCTTATATAATCGGTAAAATTTACGTAGGATGCCCGGTATTACGGGAACCCGTGAATTTTACCGCCGTCGACGATGAGCCTCGGCGAGTCGACGGTGGACGGTGATGACCCTGTTCTGAATCCTAAATATTTTAATAAATAAAATGAGTTGTATAAATTGTTTTCGGGACTAAACAAATTTAGTTATGAGTCGATTCAAATTGATTTTGTTGGGATGTGACATCGATTGATATTTCGACGGGTAGACCTATAAACAGAGGAGTCGTTGTCCAATTTTTTTTTTCTAAAAATTTCCTTAAATTATAAATTGAGTATATATATATATATACCTCGTTTAATACAAATTAACCCTGATTGTTATGTGCACTATTATTGCATATATGTTATTGATATTAATATGCTTACGAGTCAAAAAATTATAGCGTTGGGTAATTAGTTAGTGAGGAAAAGTCAAGCATAATCGGTTGTCTAACCTAGGATGTTTCGATTTCATAGGTTCGAGTCAAAGGACCCGGTAGCTCAAGTCAATTAGAGTTAAGCCAGAGTTAGTGCAAAGCTTCGCAAGGCAAGTACCCCTGAACTAATCTTTTACAGTTCAGTATATATGAATAGTTGTTGATTTAAATTACGTACTGGAACAGAACGTTTTAAGTTACGTATTCCATGTATTTAAATATGTTTTACTGAACGAGTTTTTGGGGAAAAAGTAACTTCTGAATATGTGCTGTAATTTTTTTTTAAAAAAAAGAAGAGATAGGTGTAAATGGTTTTGGAAACTGGATAAACATAAATCAGATATTGGATGGTCAGTTGGCGTAAGAGGTCCGTTATTAGGTAACGGCCCCGCATGGTTGCGTAAGAGGCTAAGTCGGATGCGCGCACTGGTAGGCCGCTTAGTCTAGCATGACAGAGACCTAGCTAGTCTCTGAGTTCCGGAATGAAATTTGTGGTGGGATAGACTGATCAGCTGTCCCTAGAATTCATCCTCTTTTATATATCTGATAAAGGTTGAATGGTTTATAGTCCCCGTAACGGGACCGGTGATTTATTGGTCCAGCAATGGACAGTGGTTTTGGAAAGGAAATAGCATGCTAAAAAAATTGAACTCTGGTATTTTTACACAGCACATTACAGATGATGTTATTTTAAGAAGCATGCTAGTTTTGATATCCAGTTTATACCTATTTTACGGATTTTCCGTATATCAGTTTAATATCTGTTCCTATATTGTTTTATACATCCTGTTACTGGTTATTCATATAGAGGTACTATTGAGCAATGGATTGCTCACCCTTGCAGCTTGTTTTGTATTTATTTATTGTAGATGTCTAGAAGACCAGGTCAGCGTAGAGTGTCAGCCTCCGGTCTCGGCTCCTCTGAGGTAGTTTGTATCAGACCCTGAGGTCTGATGAGTTGTTGTCATAAGTAAGAGTGTCTGGTTTTGAATAAGTTAGTGTGTGTGTTGTAACCTAAATAATACTTGAACCTGTTTCGGCTCCTGGTTGGGGTCGTGTTTTATAATAAAGTTTATTTAGTAGTTTTTGTTATAATTTATCATATTTTTGATGACGTCAGCCCCTGACCCCGGGGTTGAGGCCGTCACAGTTGGTATCAGAGCCACAGGTTCAAGTCCCTAATTTAGGTTAAGAGATGAGTTAGTAAGGTGTAGGAAGTATGTCATATAATGTGAGTCAGCAACTCATGTCGAGGAGCAACCTTAAGTGTTAGTCGAGGGTTCCGACAGCGTTACCCTGGCATCTATTAATATTTTAATAGACTTGCCTTAACCTTGTTATGTCTTTCCTGTATATTGTTATGATTGATAGTGGCCTATAGTGATCTCCAGTTCTCCTTCTCGGGGACACCCGTCAGACTGAGATGATTCAGATTCTGAGCGGACCTTGGATGTTGTAGCCGAGGAGACTCCCATGCCTCATCCATCTGTTCCTCCAGTTGTATCAAGAGGTGTGTTCGGACCTAGTATTCGTCCTCGCTGGGTTCGAAGGTCAGTGTCGGCTGTTAGGGATTTCCCTCCAGGATGTGGTCCTAGTTCCTCCACCTCGAGACCACCTGTTCCTCCCTCTGTTCCTTCAGGTGCATCCTCCCCGATCCCTTACCATGTTCACCAAGCGGTGAACCAGTCTTTGATCAGAGAGCAGAGCTCAGGGTTAGCAGCTCAGCTTGACCAGATTTCGGTCGGGCCTTTCCAGGGTATTCATGCCCCTTCCCCAGATATGCAGGAGAGAGTTCGATCTTTGACTCAGAGAGAGCTCGGACCATTGACCGTTTCATTAGCTCCGAGTTTAGAGTTGTTCAGTACTAGGATCTTGTGAACTAGTTGGTATTTGAGTTAGGATCCATTGGTGGCAGTGGCAGTGGCTAGACCAGACTTGCTGGAGTGAGATACAGAGCTCGGAGTTAGTTATAGGAGTTCTGTAGATGCTTTTCTTATGTATGTTTCCTATGTACTGTAGCTTGTATTAGGCGGGGCTGCTATGACAGCCAATTTTGTTGTGTACTTAGTATATTATGAGTGTTGTACTGTAGTTGTTAGATGGATTTGTACTGTGGTTGTACTATTATTTTCTGATGGTACGGTTGTCGGTTTTATTTTATTACACTGTTGTTCTTTCTGTTATTGTTATTGTTGTATTTGTTGCTGGATTGTTGAATTTAGTTATGCATCATGGGTGGACCCCAAATAAACAAGGAAGGGAATACTTAATTGTGACCGCATTCTCCTGATGCATAAAACTGTTGCTACCCGGGGGCACAATTTTCATATAAAACCTTTTTGTTGTATTTCAGGAGAATGCCTCCCAAGAAAAATTTCCCGTCCAATTCCTCCAGCAGGAACTCTGAATGGGGCCCAGTCATGGATGGATTACTAGATTTGCTGCGCCAACAGTCTAATCAGTTGGCTCAGCAGCAAGAACAATTCCAGCAACAGCAATTCCTACAACAGCAGCAACAACAACAACAATTTATACAACAACAACATCAACAAATCCAACAACAGTTACAGCTTCAACATCAACCCCAACCAAGAGAATCGAACCAGACTGTTAGTTTCAAGTCTTTCCAGTCAGTTAAACCCCCAGATTTTAAGGGCGGGGTAGACCCGATTGCTGCTAGAATTTGGTTTAAAGAAATGGAGAAAGCCTTCACCCTTATTCAGGTGAGTGATAATTCTAAGTCAGATTATGCTAGTTATTTTCTGAAATGTGAAGCAAGTTTTTAGTGGGAATCTGCGTGTGCCTTAGAAGTAGAAGGCCCTGTTTCTTGGGCTAGATTCACGGAGCTGTTTCTAGAAAAGTATTTTCCATATTGTTTGCAGAGTCAGTTGGAAGTAGAGTTTTTAGAATTGAAGCAGGGAGAAAGGAGCGTGGCTGAGTATGAGGCCAAGTTACGGAGTTGGATCGACTAGCCCCTGGATATGTGAACACTGAGATTCAGAAAGCTAGGAGATTTCAGCAAGGACTAAAGCCGGAAGTTCATAGCGGAGTGGTAGCCCTGTAACTTAAGACGTATACCTCTGTAGTTCAAGCCGCCCTGGTGATAGAGAGTGATCAGAAGTTGGCCTCCAAGGAAAGGGGTGATCGGAAGAGAAAGTTTGAAAGTGGTACAGCTAATGCAGACCAGGAGGAGTCTAGTCAGAAGTTCCCAAGGAAGTTTGGCCGAAATAAGAATCGGAGATTTAGAAGGCAAGGCATGGCTCAGACAAATTCCGGTGTCACTTCAGTTGCCTCCGCCCCAGTCCAGTCAACCAGACCAGTTGTGGATTGTAAGTTATATGGTAGAAAGCATAGTAGTCTGTGTCGGAAGGATGTCCAGTGTTTTAAATGCGATAAAAAGGGTCATTATGCGTCAGAATGTAACCTAGGAAACGTCGGAGTCACCTGCTTCAAGTGTGGTAAGGTTGGGCACATCTCCAGAAACTGCAAGATGACTACTCAAGGTACTGTAGGAGGGAATGAATCTCAAGGACCAGCAACTAGCACAGCGAGATCCAGAACCTTTAAAATGACCAAGAAATCTAATGCTCAAGATTCAGATGTGGTTGCAGGTACGCTTTCTCTAAATTCAGTGCCTGTTAAGGTTTTATTTGATTCGGGAGCATCTAAGTCCTTTATATCTAAAGAATGTGTAAGTAAAATGAATTTGATATTGGAAAATCTAGATGAGCCCTTATCGATAGAGGTAGCTAATCAGGATAAAGTTTCAGTAAACCAGTTTTGCCCTAGATGTCGAATAGAAATTTGCGTGCATATCTTTTTGGTGGATTTAATACCCTTTCAGTTAGGAGAGTTTGATGTAATTTTAGGAATGGATTGGTTGTCTGAGCATAAGGCAAATATTGATTGTAAGAAAAAGAAAGTTTGTTTATATTCAGAAGACAATAAAATGATAGCTTATCAAGCACAAAAACCGGACAAGAAATTTCTTTCTATCTTGGAAGCAAAGAAGTTATTGAGACAAGGTTGTGAAGCATATTTAGCCCACGTTGTGGATACCGAGAAGAGAATACCCGAATTGGAGAAGATTTCAGTAGTGAATGAATTTCCAGATGTGTTTCCAGACGAGTTACCGGGATTACCACCAGATCGGGAGATTGAGTTTTCTATTGATTTGATTCCGGGAGCAGAACCAGTTTCAAAGGCACCTTACTGTATGGCCCCAGTAGAAATGAAAGAACTAGCTAAAAAACTTCAGGAACTTTTGGATAAAGGGGTAATTAGACCAAGTGTATCCCCGTGGGGCGCGCCAGTATTGTTTGTGAAAAAGAAGGATGGAAGCATGAGATTGTGTATTGACTATCGAGAATTGAATAAGTTAACCATCAAGAATAAGTATCCCCTACCCAGGATTGATGATTTATTTGATCAACTGAAGGGAGCATGTTATTTTTCCAAGATTGACTTAAGATCGGTCTATCATCAGTTGAAGATCAAGCCTGAAGATATACCGAAAACTGCTTTTCGAACCAGGTATGGCCATTATGAGTTTCTAGTGATGTCATTCGGGTTGACTAATGCGCCATCGGCTTTTATGGATTTAATGAACCAGGTGTATAAAGAGTACTTGGATAAGTTTGTTATTGTAATTATTGATGACATCCTCATCTACTCAAGGACCAAAGACGACCATGTCGGACATCTAAGAATTGCATTACAAAGATTGAGAGAAAAAAAATTATATGCTAAGTTCTCAAAGTGTGAATTTTGGTTGGAGGAGGTTCAGTTTTTAGGTCATATAGTTGGTAAGGATGGTATTAAGGTAGACCCTGCGAAGATTGAAACGGTATCCAGATGGGAGCAACCAAAGACCCCGACGGAAATTAGAAGTTTTCTTGGATTAGCAGGCTATTACCGAAGATTTGTGAAGGACTTTGCCAAGATTGCAACCCTGTTGACCAAGCTGACCCGAAAGAATGAGAGATTTGTTTGGACGGAGAAATGTGAAGAAAGCTTCCAAGAGCTAAAGAAAAGACTAGTGACAACACTAGTGTTAGCATTACCAAATGAAACCGAGAATTTCGTAATTTACAGTGATGCTTCTCTTAAAGGATTAGGTTGTGTGCTAATGCAACATGATAAGGTTATTGCGTATGCGTCTAGGCAGTTAAAGCCCCACTAGTAGAAATATCCAGTTCATGATCTTGAGTTGGCGGCTATAGTGTTTGCTTTGAAGCTATGACGTCATTACTTGTACAGAGAGAAATGTGATATCTACACGGATCATAAAAGCTTAAAGTATATATTCACCCAAAAAGACTTAAACATGAGACAAAGGAGATGGTTGGAGTTGATTAAGGACTATGACTGTTCAATTAACTATCACCCAGGTAAGGCCAATGTGGTAGCTGATGCCCTAAGTAGAAAAGAGAAATTAAACATGGCCCGTATCGCGAATGAATTAGCACGGGACTTGGAAAAGATGGAAATCGAAATTCGATTATCAGGTGAAGATCAGGAATCGCTATACGAGATTACTTTCCAGCCAGTGTTAATGGAAAAGATTAAAAGATGTCAAGAAGGAGTTATGGAACAAGAATTGGAAGATCTGACAGGAGAAGAATTATGTACTCAAAAGGATAACCGCGGCCTATACAAGTTTTCCTCTCGCATCTGGATTCCTAATGTAGCAGAACTGAAGAATGAAATATTGTATGAAGCGCACAATTCTAGGTTTTCTATTCACCCCGGTAGCACGAAGATGTACCAAGATTTAAAGAAACACTTTTGGTGGCCAGGAATGAAGAAAGATATTGCGGAGTGGGTTAGCAAGTGTCACGTGTGTCAGAGAGTAAAAGCAGAGCACCAAAGGCCCAGTGGATTGTTGCAGCCTCTGGAAATTCCGCAGTGGAAGTGGGAAGAAATTGCAATGGATTTTGTGGTAGGCTTGCCGAGGACAAGATCGAATCACGATGCCATTTGGGTGATCATTGATAGATTGACCAAGTCAGCGCATTTCCTCCCAATTAATGAAAAGTATTCTCTGAAAAAGCTAGTTAAAATATATTTAGATGAGATAGTTGCCAAGCATGGGGTACCTGTGTCTATAGTATCAGATCGAGATCCAAGATTTAATTCAAGGTTTTGGACAAAGTTTCAAGAGTGTTTAGGAACTAAATTAAATATAAGCACCGCTTATCATCCTCAAACTGATGGCCAAAGTGAGAGAACGATTCAGATGATCGAAGATATGTTAAGGGTGTGTGCTTTGGATTTCAAGGGAAGTTGGGACGATCATTTACCATTAATAGAATTTTCCTATAATAACAGTTACCATGCCAGCATTGGAATGCCACCCTACGAATCTTTATATGGACGAAAGTGTAGATCACCTCTATAATAGGATGGGGTAGGAGAAAAGAAAGTGTTAGGACCTGAATTAGTGCAGCAGACAAAAGAAGCAGTGGTGTTAATTTGGAAAAGATTGGAAGCCGCTCAGAATAGACAGAAAAAGAATGCAGATTTACATCGAAAAGACATAAGTTTTAAAATAGGATCATTGGTATTACTAAAAGTTTCGCCATGGAAGGGATTGGTTCGATTCGGTCAGAAGGGTAAACTGAGTCCGAGATATATAGGACCATTTGATGTTTTGAAGCAAATAGGAAAAGTGGCATACGAGATAGCTTTACCCCCACAATGGCAGCATATCCATAATGTATTTCATGTGTCAATGTTGAAGCCGTACATTCCTGCCTCGAATCAAGTAATTGAATATGAACCAATCGAGCTTCAATCGGATTTATCATATGTGGAGCATCCAATCCAGATATTAGACCGTAAGGAGCGTGTACTTAGAAATAAATCTATTCCTATAGTTAAAGTACTTTGGAGAAACCCTAGGGTAGAAGAGTCTACCTGGGAACTAGAATCAGATATGCTTGACAAATATCCTCACTTATTTAATTAGTAAAGATTCTGAGGGCAAAATCTTTTTAAGGGGGGAAGGATATAACGACTCGTATATTTCTGTAATATCTAAATATGTAATTATTATGTAGATAATTAATAAAGAAGTTTATATCACTCATGGTCTCTGTGTTTACTTATCATCGTTTATATGTGATTCTTGGATTGCGTAGTGTGTTTTATAATAGCTGGTGCACAGCATTATTTTTGTTTCATTTTTTTTTAAAGTGATTTTATGACAATTTTATTTCCAAAATTATTTAAGTTATCTCCAAAATTGTTTTTATGATTTTATAACCTTGCTAATTATTTTAGGGATTTTACAAAATTTACAAATCAATATTCTGTTATTTATTTATTCTTCAATGATTTTCTAAATTCATTTAAATTGTAAAATCCATATTTAATTCTTGGATTCTTCAAAAATTATGAAACTCATATTTTATTATGTTTACCACATTCTGAGAATTTTAAAATTATTTTGGTAATTTTTAAGATTAATTTTACTCGCGGGTTGTTTCGTTATTTCATTTAATGCGGGTATAAGTTGTGTGTGTAAAGTGTTTTAAAAATTATGAAAATTATATTTTTATTAACTTTCGAATATTTTGAGAATTTTGGTATAAAATTTGTAATTTTTCGATGTATTCTGATATGCAGCTGGTTCGTTATTGATCAAGAAAACGAACCAGAATATAAGTAAGAGCGAGGCAGATACACGTGTATATCCATTGTTTACTAAAATTAGTACGTGTCATGTGGTTGGACTCGTGGCAGTACAGGAAGGAGAAAGAAAAAAAAATATAATACAATAAAACACCCCCCCCCCTTTCTTCTCTATCGACCGCGGCTCTTGACACTCTCTCTCGGAATCTCTCCGACTCTCTCTCTCTACTCTCTTCCTCCCTCTCTCTGTAACACTGTCTTTTTTCTCTTTTTCTCTTTCTTCTCTCTTTCATCCCCTTCCTCATTTTCTTTTTTCTTCCGCCGTGGTTCTGCGGATTTCCGGCCGCCGCCTTCGGTTTCCGGTGGGTTCCGTTTGTGTTCGTTCTTATATACATACATACAGTCAAATTTGTATGTGCATGTGTGTGTTTATGTGTGTGCGTGTAAATACGTGTTGTGTGTGTATGTTAAGTGTGTGCGTTGTGTGTGGTGGTGGAGGCGGCGATGCCGCCTCTGTTGTGTCTCTGCTCCGTTTGGTTCTGTGCTGCGCGTAGGCGCGTGTCACTGTGGCTGTGGATATTGGGTTGGGCCTTCTGTTGGGCTTCCTGTTGGGCCTAGTCGGCCTGTTTGTGTGTGCAGTTGTTATTTTGGAATGTTATAATTTTAATTCTTAGTTTCATTTTTGTGCAGAAAATGTTGATTAATATTTCGTGATAATAAAATTTAATACGCGTGGAAAATGATTCTTATATAATCAGTAAAATTTATGTAGGATGCCCGATATTACGGGAACCCGTGAATTTTACCGTCGTCGACGATGAGCCTCGGCGAGTCGATGATGGACGTGATGACCATGTTCTGAGTCCTAAATATTTTAATAAATAAAATGAGTTGTATAAATTGTTTTCGGGACTAAACAAATTTAGTTATGAGTCGATTCAAATTGATTTTGTTGGGATGTGACGTCGATTGATGTTTCGACGGGTAGACCTATAAACAGAGGAGTCGCTGTCCAATTTTTTTTCTAAAAATTTCCTTAAATTATAAATCGAGTATATATATATACCCCGTTTAATACAAATTAACCCTGATTGTTATGTACACTATTATTGCGTATATGTTATTGATATTAATATGCTTATGAGTCAAAAAATTATAGCGTTGGGTAATTAGTTAGTGAGGAAAAGTCAAGCATAATCGGTTGTCTAACCTAGGATATTTCGATTTCGTAGGTTCGAGTCAAAGGACCCGGTAGCTCAAGTCAATTAGAGTTAATCCAGAGTTAGTGCAAAGCTTCGCAAGGCAAGTACCCCTGAACTAATCTTTTACAGTTCAGTATATATGAATAGTTATTGATCTAAATTACGTACTGGAACAGAACGTTTAAGTTACGTATTCCCCGTATTTAAATATGTTTTACTGAACGAGGTTTTGGGGAAAAAGTAACTTCTGAAAATGCCTATCTCTAGATTGTGATAAAACAAAAATTAATAAAAAGGGGATTTTTAGAATGTGTGCTGTAATTATTTTTAAAAAAAAGAGATAGGTGTAAATGGTTTTGGAAACTGGATAAACATAAATCAGATATTGGATGGTCAGTTGGCGTAAGAGGTCCATTATTAGGTAACGGCCCAGCATGGTTGCGTAAGAGGCTAAGTCGGATGCGCGCACTGGTAGGCCGCTTAGTCCAGCATGACAGAGACCTAGCTAGTCTCTGAGTTCCGGAACGAAATTTGTGGTGGGATAGACTGATCAGATGTCCCTAGAATTCATCCTCTTTTATATATCTGATAAAGGTTGAATGGTTTATAGTCCCCGTAACGGGACCGGTGATTTATTGGTCTAGCAAGGACAGTGGTTTTGGAAAGGAAATAGCATGCTAAAAAAATTGAACTCTGGTATTTTTACACAGCACACTACAGATGATGTTATTTTACAAAGCCTGCTAGTTTTGATATCCAGTTTATACCTGTTTTACGGATTTTTCGTATATCAGTTTAATATTTGTTCCTATATTGTTTTATACATCCTGTTACTGGTTATTCATATAGAGGTACTGTTGAGCAATGGATTGCTCACCCTTGCAGCTTTTTTGTATTTATTTATTACAGATGTCTAGAAGACCAGGTCAGCGTAGAGTGTCAGCCTCCGGTCCCGGCTCCTCTGAGGTAGTTTGTATCAGAACCTGAGGTCTGATGAGTTGATGTAATAAGTGAGAGTTTCTGGTTTTGAATAAGTTAGTGTGTGTGTTTTAACCTAAATAATACTTGAACCTGTTTCGGCTCCTGGTTGGGGTCGTGTATTATAATAAAGTTTATTTAGTAGTTTTTGTTATAATTTATCATATTTTTTGTGACGTCAGCCCCTGACCCCGGGGTTGAGGCCGTCATATGGCACATCTAGCAGCTCTTATCAGCCTGGATCCACTTCAACAAATCTGCAAGTTCAGTCTCTACAGGGTCAAGTCACAGCACTGTAAGACTCCAACTCCTCTCTCACTGCACAAGTTGAGGCTTTGACATCTCTTGTCAAAAGCCAACAAACAGATATCCAAACTCTGGTGAATTCCCATAAGCATCTTCAAATGCAGAATTCTATAGCTTTAGGAGCTATCATGGGTAAACTCAACATACCATTACCTTCGTTGCCTGAACAAGTAAGGCCTGAAATTCCTACTCCCCTTCCCATGCCTGCCAACAAGACTAAGGGGTGGATAGAGGCCAAGTTGGCACAATCAAGGCAAGTTCAGGGTGCTGGTAAGAAAGCTAAAGAAGTTGATCTTGACAAGGAGAGACTTATTAGGTCTGCTGAAGGAGCTAGTTTGAGCAGAGAGTTTGAAGAACTACTTAATGCCTTAAAAGCTTCTCTCAACAACAATCACTTCACATATAAAAAGGCCCTGGATAAGACAATCAATTTCATAAGAGTGATCAAGCTCAACAAGGAAAACTTTCTGGAAGATAGGATAGTGGTTAATGCAAATGACTCAGGGACAGACAGATGTATGCATGTGTCTCTCAATTGCCTTGTCTCGAGGAGGGCATCAGAGTTAGATATCTTTATCAGCAAAGTTAGAGCTATAACTCGTGAAGATACCAAACTACTAAATGTACTCAAAGATGCTCATATAGATTCCTTTCCTGAAGCATATCTACAGCCAAGCAAGGGTATATCATGAAGGGTTTTAGCACATAAACGCAGCGAAAACGTAAATTTAATCTTAAAAAAAAACCGAAACCCTCCGCAGGATCCATGCGAAAAAATAATATTTAATTCGTAGTTCAGTATGTTTACCTTAAGAAGCTTTACGCTAATGGAAAGATGGAGGTCTTTAATAGCGATCCAAGAACGATGAACGGAGATCCATAGCAGCTGCTCCTCAAGTGTGAAGCACTCCACCGGTATCCACCAAGAAAACGATGTAATGAAGGAGGAGGAGATGGAGAGAATTAGGGTTTTGTAAATCTTTTTGGTTGAGGCATAAATAGGGTTTATAATAGTATATTTATAGGCAAAATTTTCAGTTAAAAATTTTCCCATAAAATATTATTATTATTAACCCTTTATTATTCTCACTAATAATTAAAACACCTTTTAATTATTAATCCTTTTTCTAAACTCTTTAGAAATAATTCTCTCACTTGATTTAATTTCCAAAAATTAAATTCTTAATTAATAATATTAAGAACCTTTTCTTAATTAATTTATAATCAATTAAATCTCATTTAATCAATTATTAAATTTGACAATTAATTATTTATTTCATAAATAAATAATTATCAGCCATTATTAATTAATTCCTCCACCATTAAATCATTCTCTCTTATGGTGTGACCCTGTAGGTTCAATATTAAGCCGGTAGTAGAAATAAATAATAATAAAACTATTTTATCATTATTTATATAAATTCTCTAATTCATTAAATATGATTAATTAATTAATCATATTTATTCTACATCGTGAGGGACACTTCTCAGCATATCGCGACTATCCGGATAAAACGAATTCACTGCTTAGAATACCAAGAAGCTATTCAGTGAGTAGTTACCGTACAATTAATTCCTTCTACCCTGCAATGTCACGATTAAATACAAGGCATGGAACTTGTGTCAAGCCTATCTTATTTAATCACTTGCTTTCCCATTCACTATGCTTAGTTCTATTTAATGTAAATTAGAAACTCCTTTCTAATTTCATTCACTCTGGCCAGAGATTCCTGAACTAACATAAGTGGATCAGCATTGAACATTCTCTTCCTACACTGGAAGGGGTAGGTCCTTTATTGATCATACACTATCTTCGTGTAAAAATTCATATACCCAGTAGAGCCCTTATAATTGTCCCTTGAGACTAAGAACTAAACCAAAGCATAGTTCAGTGTACACAAGATGACTATGATGACCTCAAGCCTAAGGATACTTGTACAACTATCACTATGTGAACAACTGCTGACACGCGGGTGAACTCCATCAGTTGTTCAGCTGTGTGAGTCATGTTCAGTAAACTTATTCTATAATAAGCACCTACATACTAGCTATAGTGTCACCACACAAATGTCTATGAGAACAGACATCCTGCATAATGAAGCAAGCATAGTATGTACCGATCTTTGCGGATTATTAATTACCAGCTAGTAATCCTACGACCAGGAACTATTTAAGTTTAGAGTTATCATCTTATAGGTCTCATTATTATGATCTCATCACAATCCATAAAAAGCTTAACTCTAAACTGTGGTATATCTTATTTAAACATTTACATAGATAGAGCCCCGCAATAAAAACAAAACAAGCCTTTTATTAATATCAATGAAATCAAAACAGATTACATAAAAGTTTTTCCTAAATTATCATACATGATTGGACTTAGGACACGTCTCTTTCAATCTCCCCATTGTACTAAAGCCAATCACTCTGGTATCTAATACCCATCTTGTCCTTATGACGATCAAAGTGACTTTGAGAAAGTGGTTTTGTTAAAGGGTCTGCTATGTTGTTATATGTGTCAACTCTCTTGACGTTGACATCTCTTCTTTCAACAATCTAAATTGCACCACCATTCAGAGTAAACACGTACCCTGACATGAATTTGCTATCACTTTCTGATTGAAAATTAGAGTCAGTATAACCCTCTATTTTCAACTCAGATTCACCACCAAAAATAAGAAAAATGTCATGAGTCCTTCGCAAGTACTTAAGGATGTTTTTCACTGCTTTCCAGTGTTCTTCACCTGGATTAGACTGATATCTGCTCGTCACACTAATTGAATAAGCAATATCAGGCCTTGTACACAATATCGCGTACATGATAGATCCTATTGCTGAAGCATAAGGAATCTTACTCATACGCTCTCTTTCCTCAGGTGTCTTAGGAGACATTTTTTTCAGAAAGGGACACTCCATGGCTCATCGGTATGAGACCTCTTTTGGAGTTTTCCATGCTAAACCTTTTAAGCACTTTCTGGATGTATGTACCCTGGGTAAGACCTATCATTCTTCTAGATCTATCTCTATAGATCTTCATACCGAGAATGTAGGATGCTTCTCCCAAGTCCTTCATGGTGAAGTTCTTTGATAGCCATACTTTGACTGATTGTAGCATCGGTATATCATTTCCTATAAGAAGTATGTAATCCACATACAATACAAGAAATGTTATCGCGCTCCCACTAATCTTCTTGTAGAAACATGGTTCATCTATGTTTTTGATAAAACCAAACTCTTTGACTGTCTCATCAAAACGGATGTTCCATCTACGAGAAGCTTGCCTTAAACCATATATGGTTCGCAGCAGCTTACACACTAGGTATTCATTTCCCTTAGAAAGAAAACCCTCTGGCTGTGTCATATATACTTCCTCCTCAAGTTCCCCATTGAGGAAGGCCGTTTTCACGTCCATTTGCCAGATCTCATAGTCGTAGTAAGCAGCAATCGCAAGCAAAATCCGAATTGATTTTAACAGGGCTACAGGCGAAAAAGTTTCATCAAAGTCAATCCATTACCTTTGTTTGAATCCTTTTACCACGAGCCTGGCCTTATAGGTCTCCACCTGGCCATCTGCTCCAATCTTTCTTTTGTATACCCACTTGTACCCAATAGGCTTAACACCTTCAGGCGCCTCAACCAGAGTCCATACTTGGTTGGTATACATAGATTCCATTTCGGATTATATGGAACTATGCCATTTCTCTGAGTCAACACTACTCATAGCCTCATTATAGGTCACAGGGTTGTCATCATCAATGATTGACAACTCATTGTCCTTCTCAATGACAAGGCCATAATACCTCTCAGGTTGGCGAGACACTATCCCTGTCCTACGAATGGGCTGTTCCACAGAAGGTTGTTCAGTCTGAACAGGTGTTTCCACTTGATCCGTAGTAGTTTGTGCTTCTTAAACTTCATCAAGTTCAATTTTGCTCCCACTGTTTCCTTCAAGGATAAACTCCTTTTCCAAGAAGGTAGCATGTCTGGAGATAAACACCCGATGATCGGTGTAAAAGTAATACCCCAAAGTCTCTTTAGGATATCCCATAAAATTACATTTTACGGATCGAGATTCCGGATTATCTGGGTCAACTTTCTTGACATAAGCTGGACATCCCCAAATCTTAACGTGTTTAAGACTCGGTTTCCTTTCTTTCCATATCTCATATGGTGTTTGAGGAACAGATTTGGAAGGCACCTTATTCAGTAAATATGCTGAGGTTTCCAATGCATAACCCCATAGGAATACTGGAAGATTCGCATAGCTCATCATGGACCGAACCATGTCTAAAAAAGTTCGATTTCTCCTTTCAGATACCCCATTTAACTGTGGAGTATATAGAGGAGTCCACTGGGAGACTATACCATTTTCTTTGAGATAATCTAGAAACTCTCCATTCAAGTATTCACCACCTCGATCTGATCGAAGAGTTATAATACTGTGTTTGGTTTGTTTCTCCACTTCATGTTTATATTTTTTGAACTTTTCAAAGGCTTCAAACTTGTGTTTCATCAAATACACATATCCGAATCTAGATCTATCATCTATGAAAGTAATGAAGTACGAAAATCCACCCATGGCTTGCGTAGACATTGGTCCATATACATCTGTGTGTACCAATCCTAGCAAATCTGCAGCCCTCTCTCCATGTCCACTAAATGGAGATTTGGTCAATTTACCCAATAGACAAGACTCGGATGTAGGATATGATTCAAAATCAAAGGGGTCAAGTAACCCTTCCTTATGCAATGTCCGCAGTCTATTTTCACTAATATGACCTAGCCTACAGTGCCATAAATAGGTCAGATTTTCATCATCTCATTTTCTTTTATTAGTTTGTTCAATTTGAAGTAAATCATGCTCTACGTCACATACATACAGACCATTATTTAAAATGCCACGTCCAAAAAGAACATTATCTCTAAGGATAGAACATTCATTATTCTTAATAATAAATGAATAGCCATCCACATCCAACATAGAAATAGAAACAATATTCCTCACAATAGAGGGAACGTAATAACAATTATTCAAAATAATAGTCTTGCCCGTAGGCATATGTAAACTAAATGATCTTAGAGATATGGCCGCAACCCTTGCTCCATTGCCCATACGTAGAATCACCTCATCTTTTTCAAGAGTCCTACTTCCCTTTAGTCCTTGCAACGAATTGCAAATATGAGAACCACAGGCGGTATCTAATACCCAAGTAGAAATTTGACCTAGTGACATATTAACTTCGATCATGAACATGCCTAAATCAGAAGCGGTAGTCTTACTACCCTTCTTCTTCTTCAATTCTGCAAGGTAAACCTTGCAGTTCCTCTTCCAGTGACCCAACTTGTTACAGTGAAAACAAACAGCTAAATTAGGACCAGTCAACTTGTGAGCATCTAGTATGCTCCGGAGTGATAGTGTAGAAGACATGCCGAATATAGTAAATCTGTAAATGATAAACACATAACAACACTTAGCAAATATTCAATTTCATTTCAAAACACTATATGAATCGGGTCTTTATTCATAAGTGTCTCCCACTAGTTTATCTAATTTTTTCAACCCCCTAAGTGAAAATTAAGCATTCATAATGCTAGTGGGAATAGGGATCCTACATTCCATCACACAACCTCGGCTGTGGCACGAAACGTGATGTGATGTTCAATAGGCAGACAACTCTTGTCAATTACATCTTATGTTATTCCCTAATATAAGTTTTAGCCTCTTGAATAATTGAGTCACGGCTGTGGCACGACAAACTCAATATTCTAAGTCAAGTCTAACCCAACATTTCGTACAATTGAATCAGTCTCCAACGGCCCACGGCTGTAGCACGTACCGACCTTTAGATTCTAATTCAATGTACACATCTTTATGTAATAGACAAGTATTTCTTATTTCGAAATCAAAGCCCTTGACTGTAGCACGAAACGACAATGATTTAAAAATAAGAACCACTTTCTACCATGTTGGAAGGCTATGACCGACACAAGCCCGTTGTGTCATTGACCAATTACTACTTGATATTATTTAATTTTAGAGGGATTATATTACGTTATAATCATAATCATATTATAAAGAGATTCTTCCTTTTAAATTAAATATTTCAAATCAATAATCGATAATCAGATGATTCCCAGATCGGGTGGAGCATTATCAAGAGGTGTCACTTAATATCCTTTTCTTACAGATAGAAATCTGTTGTTGACAGAATCATCCTTTCTCTCAATATTGAAAATTCATATTCAATTACGTGTTTCATAAACACAAGAATCTCATGATCGTATTCATAATATTTATTGTTAAGGCAAGAAACGATTCATATTCTAGATTTTCTAGAGCACGCCTTATATTGATTTAAGTTCACCTAAATCTATCATCGCATGGTAAACATAGGCATATATCTCATATAGAAAATTAAATAAACAAGTAAATGTAAAGTGTAATAAAGTAAATATGTTTGGTTATGGCCCCATCCTATGTGATCTTTATCAAGCTCATGATAAAGATCAAGGTCAATCTAATATGGTGATGGAAATAAATACAACTACTTATTACATAAGTCTTCTTCTTTGTTTAGACTTCTTGTATGCCTCGTCTTCTTCTTTGTATCACCTCCATTGGATAGCCTTCTTGAGTCTTCAATTACATTACATGATTGAAAGTAAAACTAATCTAATAAACTTACAAGAATAACTCGAGTTACATTCGAGATTTATGATTACAAAGATTGACGACATGCAAGTCGTATTTAAAACCAAAACCAAAACCATTACACTAAGGTCGAAAGGCCATAACCATCCACTATGCTCATACAACACATAAAAGCATGTTAAAATACATAATCTGACCTTAACATATCATATTATCCATGATATAATCATAAAAAGAAAATATGACAAAAATCAGAAAAATCAGAATCAAATCAAAAAAACAAGAATCACTGTTTACGGGCAGTAAACAACGTCAAACGCCTTACAGACGAGTCGTTGATAGCTTTTCCTATCAGTTTTGTTCAGACGCTCGTTTACCTATGGAATAGGGTATTCGTTTGCGTAAATCGGACACCAGACCCAGATTTCAGCAAATCTGCAGCAGCCAATTCAGAATATGTATCTAATATGATTCTCATAATTAGAACAAACATAAATCATGTATATATCAGTATATATACAGATTACATAATCATCTTATGATTATACAACTCACATGAATATCGTATATTCAAAACCATAAATATATAAGCATATTATATTAACATCAAATCATGGTGAATCACGTACATGCTCATATATCGAAAACAGTTAAACACATAAATGAATTAAAAACTTTTCGCAAGTAGCTCTGATGCCATTAAAGGGTTTTAGCACATAAACGCAGCGAAAACGTAAATTTAATCTTAAAAAAACTGAAACCCCCCGCAGGATCCATGCGAATAAATAATATTTAATTCGTAGTTCAGTATGTTTACCTTAAGAAGCTTTACATTAATGGAAAGGTGGAGGTCTTTAATAGGGATCCAAGAACGATGAACGGAGATCCTTAGCAGCTGCTCCTCAAGCGTGAAGCACTCCACCGGTATCCACCAAGAAAACGATGTAATAAAGGAGAAGGAGATGGAGAGAATTACGGTTTTGTAAATCTTTTTGGTTGAGGCAAAAATAAGGTTTATAATAGTATATTTATAAGCAAAATTTTCAGCTAAAAATTTTCCCTTAAAATATTATTATTATTAACCCTTTATTATTCTCACTAATAATTAAAACACCTTTTAATTATTAATCCTTTTTCTAAACTCTTTGGAAATAATTCTCTCACTTGATTTAATTTCCAAAAATTAAATTCTTAATTAATAATATTAAGAACCTTTTCTTAATTAATTTATAATTAATTAAATCTCATTTAATCAATTACTAAATTTGCCAATTAATTATTTATTTCATAAATAAATAATTATCAGCCATTATTAATTAATTCCTCCACCATTAAATCATTCTCTTTTATGGTGTGACCCTGTAGGTTCAATATTAAGCCGATAGTAGAAATAAATAATAATAAAACTATTTTATCATTATTTATATAAATTCTCTAATTCATTAAATATGATTAATTAATTAATCATATTTATTCTACATCGTGAGGGACACTTCTCAGCATATCGCGACTATCCGGATAATACGAATTCACTGCTTAGAATACCAAGAACCTATTCAGTGAGTAGTTACCGTACAATTAATTCCTTCTACCCTGTAATGTCATGATTAAATACAAGGCATGGAACTTGTGTCAAGCCTATCTTATTTAATCACTTGCTTTCACATTCACTATGCTTAGTTCTATTTAATGTAAATTAGAAACTCCTTTCTAATTTCATTCACTCTGGCCAGAGATTCCTGAGCTAACATAAGTGGATCAGCATTGAACATTCTCTTCTTACACTGGAAGGGGTAGATCATTTATTGATCATACACTATCTTCGTGTACAAATTCCTATACCCACTAGAGCCCTTATAATTGTCCCTTGAGACTAAGAACTAAACCAAAGCATAGTTCAGTGTACACAAGATGACTATGATGACCTCAAGTCTAAGGATACTTGTACAACTATCACTATGTGAACAACTGCTGACACGTGAGTGAAC
The DNA here is from genome assembly GCF_009905375.1 of Apium graveolens. Lineage (NCBI taxonomy): Eukaryota > Viridiplantae > Streptophyta > Magnoliopsida > Apiales > Apiaceae > Apium > Apium graveolens. The sequence continues at coordinate 105,679,680 of NC_133657.1, forward strand.
TCCATCAGTTGTTCAGCTGTGTGAGTCATGTTCAATGAACTTATTCTATAATAAGCACCTACATACTAGCTATAGTGTCACCACACAAATGTCTATGAGAACAGACATCCTTCATAATGAAGCAAGCATAGTATGCACTGATCTTTGCGGATTATTAATTACCAGTTAGTAATCCTACGACCAGGAACTATTTAAGTTTAGAGTTATCATCTTATAGTTCTCATTATTATGATCTCATCACAATCCATAAATTGCTTTACTCTAAACTGTGGTATATCTTATTTAAACATTTAAATAGATAGAGCCCGCAATAAAAACAAAACAAGCCTTTTATTAATATCAATGAAATCAAAACAGATTACATAAAAGTTATTCCTAAATCATCATACATGATTGGACTTAGGACACATCTCTTTCATAGTATACATCTGTCCAACTACCAAACAATGGAGATTTTTCAATATCACTAAACAATGTGTCAGGAGCAATGAGAAGCTTATCATGATCCTAGGAACTAGCTTTAAAGCTAAGAAAAACAAGAACCATGATGATTTGGAAATGATAAAGCTACTAAGGAGATATCTAGACAATGCAGAAGTCAACTTGCCCAAAACTCAGTTTAACAATGATGACTTAGATGATGATGAGCACAAGAAGAGTGATCAGAATCTTTCTGGCTCAAATCTGAGTCAGACTAGTAAGCCATCTGGTAGCAAGGATGGAGAGAATAAGGAGGATGACAAGAGAGATGAAGTGAAGAAGAGAAGAGGGGAGAGGAAGAGCAGAAAACCTTATGATGATTCAGGAACTCAAAAAACCCTAAAAATCCAAATGCAACCATCTCAAACCTTAGCTCAAACCACAACATCAACTATCTCTAACATTAAACCTTCTCAAACAACTAAGCCAAAATTTCTTTACAGACAAACTGCCAACTCCTTCCTAAAAATTCCAATCACCTCAAGACTCACAAATCTCAAGAAAATGACAACCCTACCTTTAGCCAAACCTTCACTAAAAGTCAAGCTCAAATTTGTTGGGATAAAGCCTAAGAAATTCAAGCCTATAAAGGAAGTGGAAGTCACTGAAAGAGTCATCTGTAATTGCTTTAAGGAATCTGACTTTCTACCTCTAAATTGGTGCACCTCAGATGAAGATCATTTCCAACATCCAGCTGAGGAAATTGTTAAAATCTGGGTTATATCCCTGGGAGAAGTTAGAGTCTATTTTAAGGATGGTACATTCACTCTTCTAGACAAAAATTTAATGGATTCTTTGACTCCTGCAGAAATTAAGAGAGTGTTAAGTTTGTTAAAAGGCAAGGACACTGTTACAAGGACATTGAGATCATCTCTGGCTGAATGGTTGATTGAAGGGAGGAAATAAAGAAAAGAGATAAGGCTGAAGCTAAAGAAAGAAGAATGAGACATAATGAAGAAATAGATATGTTTATAAAAAGATCAGAAGAGTTGAAAGCAAAAGGAATGAGCAGAATTTCTAAAGATGGAAGATTTCTAAAAATCAAAGTTGGTGGATTCTCAAGATTCAGCCTAGATTATCTGGACCAGGGTTACCCTAAGGCAGCAAGGCAAAAACTTGTGCAAGCTCTAAGTGGAACACTCATCATATAAGAACTTGAAATTCTTGATCACTTGAAGGATAAACTTAGATGGGAAGCAGATGTAAAAATTGTCTTTAACTGATTCTTGTAATCATGAAACCTGGTGAATCTTATGTTGCACAAGCTGTAATTCTATCAAGATTTATATTTTAATTTTATCTTCCATCGGTTTTAAAATTGGGATTAGTCTTGTTAATATGCATGAATTTGTGTGAAGCAATCTTCTCACAAATTGGGGGAGATTATTGTAAAAGACATGCCTGTACTTTAACAAGACTAAGAAAATTTGTCAACCCTAAGTAAGTTGTATTGTTATCTTAATTTGTATTTTATACTTGTAACAATTAAAGTCTGTAAAAATGCAAAGGAGAAGACTGGAGTCTTTTTCCTAAAACAGTATCAAGCCTAAGGATTCTATCTGGAAGAAGATCAAGAAGATCATGCCTCAAAAGAATTTTGAAGAAGCTTGGAGTTGAATAAATATGTTTGGAGAAAAATATTCTAAGTCAAGATCTCTACAAGTCACAGATTTAATGTTATAGAGAAGTCATTCGAGAACTACAGAGAGTACCGACAGATAAGCAATATCTACTCGATGGATGAGCAATATCTACTCGACGGATGAGCAATATCTACTCGACGGATAAGCAATATCTACTCGATGGATGAGCTATATATCTACTCGACGGATGAGTAACACCGGGAATGGAAAAGTCAGGAAAGCTACTCGAGAACTTAAGAAGATATCGACAAGCCAACTTAAAGAACTGAAGATTGGAGATATCGACAAGTCATTCCTTCACTAGAGAACTCAGAGTTATCGATAAGTCAAAGTGAAGATATGAAGACTAGAGATCTCGACAAGCTGAAGACCTCAACAAGTCAAGCTTAATATAGAGTGCTAGAGATCTCGATAAGCCTATGTACTTATCGAGACGTCAAGTGTTCTATTAATTCAAACTGGAGATCTCGAAGTACAGTCTCAAAGTACCGAATTGCAGATCAGTTCAATATCCAAGATAAACAATCAATAAATAATCCAACAGCTGGATTGACAAGTCTACAAAAAGCAACTTGAAGAGGGTGCAAGATCAATGGAAAAGATTAACTGACAGAGGAAGATTAAAGTAAACACGGGATGCTAAAGATATGCTAAGCCAGAAATGGAAGATTTGCTTTTCTATAAATAGAAATGACAAGTGACACTTAAAAAAGCTAATAGCATGTTTATTATCCACTGTGTAAACCAGCAGTTAACTGAATTATAAAGTTAACACTGGTCTTCTAGTTAGATGTAGCAATTTAGATCAATTCGCTTGCATCACTCTCAAGAAGAAGCTGAGTTCTTTAACATCAAAGAGCTTAGAAATTTTGTAGCAAAATAGTCTTAATTTTTAATATAAAAATTAAGTGAGTTTTGAAGATTTGTGTTCTTTATTTTTTGCAAGTTTAAATTCTGAATGAATACTTTTCTATACATGATTTAATTTACTTTGTTCAACCATTAACTTTCAAGAAAAGTCTAAAATCAGAAAAAACACATTCACCCCCTATGTGTGTGATTCATTACCTAACATTTGGACTTCCCATTCACTATATGAGGGACAGTGGGGCGCTGGTTCAAAGAAAACCACCCCAGATTCTTTTCCGGACTGTTCTTAAACTGAAAAATCTTTCTAAACACGGTGACCGTTGGAGATACATCGTGTTTGGCACATTGTGACAAAAAGCAGAGAATCAACCTCCAGGAGTTTGGAGGAAGTTGGCAAGGGATAATGCCTACAACATCTAGAAAAATTAGAATAAAAGGATGAAAAGGAAGTCTGATACCTGCCCTTAGAGTGTCCCTAAAGACATATAAGGAGTCCTTCTTCCAGTGGCAGGCCCTGTCGGCTGGACCTGCGGGAACCAGCTTGTACGACTCCTTGATCTTGAAGAAAGATTTCATTTTGTCCAACTCCCTTGGATCCCGAAAAATGTTGACATGATCAAACGCGTCTAGATGGGCATTGGAAGGATACTCATCCCCTCGGGTATTGATCATATCAATCAAGGAAGTATACCTTGATCGAATGGGGCATTCGTTTGACTTCTTGGCCACGTTCATCTTGGCCAAACGGGCTAATTTCTTATCCGCCATCTAAGGAAGCAGAAAAGAAAACAATTTTTAGACACAAACTTTATACGTAAAGAGTGCATAAAAATGAATAAAGTAAAGTAAGTATCTATATTACCTGAAATAATGATTGATCTGCTAGAAAGAAAGCTTCGTGGAACTAGAAGTCCGACCTACAGTAATCCTTAAGCCTCCAAGATTTTTGAGAAAAGAAGAGAGGAAGAAAATTGAGAAATGAGAAGTGAGGAGTGAACAACTCCACTCACTCCTTTATATATGGAGAAGAGGGAAGACAAAGGGACAAAAAGCCCAATAAGTTGGAAGCCCAAAGAAAAAGCCTAAAATCTGGAACATTCTAGAATATTCTCGGTCATTTTGAAAAAATCTAGTTGAATTTGGAAAAGGCCCAAATCACGGCCCAAATCCAATATGAATTTGGAAAAGACCTAATTAAAGGTTCGATAAGGAAAAAGACCAGGCCCAAATCCAAATTGGATTAGGAAAAACCCAATGGAATCAAACCATCAAAAAGACCAGGATTGAGGTCGTAGTTGAGGTCATGAATCTTGTTCGAAATCTTTCGAACAGGAGCCAGAAAAACACCCATCAGATAGACCAGGATTTAGGTCAAAATCCTGGTCGTGAATCAAGCTCGAAATCTTTTGAACATGGTCCAAAAAAGCGTCATGAATTTCGACCAAGACCCAGGTCGTAAACTCGACTAGGATCCAAGTCGAAATCCTATTCGTGAATCCTAGTCGGGGTTTGATAGGGATAAATAAGTCCTGATTTTATAATTAATGGGCTGATAGGCCCAATAATAAGATGTATAATATTCAGACCAGAAAGGTTAAGCCTGATGGACCAGATCAGGCCTGGTGGAATAAAAAAGGCCCAAAAGCCCTGATTATTAATTAATTTCGTAATTAATTAATAAGGGAAAAATCAGCTATTGAGAAGAGTCCCGATAAGGATATAAATCCTTATAGATTAGCCTCAAGGGGACCTAAAAGGATAAGGAATCAGCTTCCTACTTCCTAGGACTCCTAAGTCTATCCTAATTCAGAGGCTTGTCCACCAAGTCTCCTATACCAAGTCCAATTCAAGGACTCCCAACATCTATATAAGGGGTCTCACCCCCACCAATCAGAACTACGTTTTTTGGCTTGATTCTCTAATTCACAGAGATACGTAGGCATCTCGTAAAGGCAGAATTAAGTCACGAAACACGAGAGCAGCCATTAAAGGCCTTGAGCTCCCGAATCTTAGTATTAAATACAGCAAGTAATAACCTTGGTTTTTTATCCATAACATTTGGCGCCGTCTGTGGGAAACGCAACAACAACCATGGCGAGAACACGGAGAATAATTGGAGCTCTAGAGGAAGGAACACCATCAGAGACAACCCAAGTGATTTCATCAACCGTGGAGGTTCCTCCCCATTCAACTTATGCATCTACTCAGGGGGAAGCCCAGACAGGGGCAACTCATCCTCAGCCACAAGGGACAACTCCCCCGACTATTCAAGGTACGAATCCTCAAGTTCAACAAATACATATACCTGTGAATTCTCGACCCGTCGGGTATGAATATTCAAATATTATTACTACTAACCCCCCTTATGGGATGCCCCTTCACCCTGAGGTTGGAGGAAGCGGATATGCTGGGCGAAGCGAAGCACGAGGGTGGTCGCCCCCCTATATACGAGGTTTGGATCCTATCCCTGAGGATCGGGAATTTTCTGGTCCATACACTGAGAGAGACTCTGAATCTTCGGATGATGAAGTGGCCCCGAGAAGGAGGCGTCCTGGAAAAGAGCCAATGGCCGATGGAAGGCAACGCCCCCAAAGCACCCCAGGGGCGAATCCCCAAGAAGTGCAGGAAAAGATCAGGGCTCATGAGGCTGAAATCCAAAGGCTGAGGCGTGATTTGGAGGCTCACCAAGCCACCAGACCCCACATACCTCCTAGAGGGAGAAATCCTCCTCCTATCATAGACCTGGATGGTCCGGTAAGAAGAAGGGCTGCTGTCCCAAGAACTGATCCAAGCAATCTCCTTCCCCTTGGAGATCCTGATGATCCAACTCCACCCTTCACAGAAGAGATAATGAATGCCCATATCTCAAGGAAATTCAAGATGCCCACTATCAAAGCCTATGATGGTACGGGAGACCCCGCTAATCATGTTAGGACATTCTCTAATGCACTGCTGCTGCAACCCGTGAATGATGCTATAAAATGTCGGGCCTTCCCTCAAACCCTGTCGGGTATGGCTCAAAGATGGTATAGTCGCCTACCCCCAAATTCTATTGGATCATTCAGAGAATTAAGTCAGGCTTTTATTAAGCAATTCATCAGTGGAAGAGTCCATGAGAAAAGTTCAGCATCTCTTATGAGTCTTGTGCAGGGAGCTAAGGAATCCTTAAGAGATTACCTGAATCGTTTTACAAAGGAGGCTTTAAAAGTCCCAGACCTTGATGATAAGGTAGCCATGATAGCACTGCAACAAGGAACTAGGGATGAGTTTTTCAAGATGTCTTTGGCCAAACGACCCCCTGACAGCATGTTGCAGCTCCAAGAGAGGGCAGGGAAGTATATCAAGGTTGAAGAAAGTATGAGGAAGACCGTAGTAAGTAATGAGCCCACTGGAGGCAAGAAACGAAAAACTGATTTGGAGTATATTGCTAAGGACAAATATCCTAGAACCGAACAAAACCCTGATTCAAACCCCAAGAAGGGAGGACCTGGGCAAAAGTTCACTGAATACGCTAAGCTGAATGCTCCCAGAAGTCAGATTTTGATGGAGATTGAGAAAGACAGAGATATTCGCTGGCCTAAGCCCTTGAAGGCTGATCCCGCCAAGCTAGATAAGGGCAAGTATTGTAGGTTTCACAAAGATGTTGGCCATGACACCGATGAGTGTAGGCAATTGAAAGATGAAATTGAATTTTTGATTCGAAAAGGAAGATTGAACAAGTATACTGGAGATGGAGGGGACAGAAATAATAATGGAAGGAAGAACTTTGAAGATCGTAGGAGGGACCAAGACGATCAGGGGCGAAACCCCCAGCCTAGAGGACCAGTTATAAACACCATTTATGGAGGGCCGAGACCTCGAGGGCCTGTGATAAACACGATCTTTGGAGGTCCAACTGCTGCTGGATTGTCTAAAAATTCCAGAAAGGCATATACTAGAGAGGTTATGCATATTGTTGGAGAAGCCCCAAAAAGGGCCAGGACAGAAGTAACATTGGCTTTTGATGATTCCGACCTAGAGGGTGTGAAGTTTCCCCATGACGACCCGCTGGTCATAACACCAATAATAGGAAATAGCCCGGTTAAGAGGGTCCTTGTGGATAATGGTGCTTCTGTGGATATCTTGCTTCACGACACCTTTCTAAGGATGGGGTATAACGACTCCCAGTTGACACCAACCGACATGCCGATATATGGATTTGCTGGAGTAGAATGTCCTGTGGAAGGGATAATCAAATTGCCAACCACCATAGGTACGGAGCCAAGGCAAGCAACGCAGATGCTGGATTTCGTGGTGGTAAAGGCTAGTTCAACTTATAATGCTATCATGGGGAGAACAGGGATACATGCCTTCAAGGCAGTCCCCTCTTCCTACCATTCAGTCATGAAGTTTCCCACCCGAAACGGGATTGGAGAAGAGAGAGGAGATCAAAAAATGGCTAGAAGCTGTTATGTGGCCTCTTTGAGGGCAGATGGAGTCGGGGGGCAGGTTCTTCCTATTGAAGATATGGATGTTCGAGAAAATGATGAGAATAGAGGAAGGCCAGCAGAAGAATTGGTTTCGGTTCCTTTAGACCCCGAGAATCCTGAGAGGACGACTTGCGTTGGAGCCACATTAGAGGAGCCCCTTAGAGGGAAGTTAATGAAATTTTTGCAAGAAAATAGTGATGTGTTTGCATAGTCAGCAGCTGATATGCCAGGCATAGACCCGGAGTTAATTACTCACAAGCTAAACGTAGATCCAAGCCGGAAGACAGTGAAACAAAAGAAAAGAAATTTTGCCCCGGAAAGACAAGAGGCTATAAAGCAGGAAGTGGAAAAGCTCTTAGAGGCTGGTTTCATTGAGGAGATTCAATTTCCGGAGTGGTTAGCAAATCCTGTAATGGTAAAGAAGACTAATGGAAAGTGGAGGATGTGTATAGACTTCACCGATCTGAATGATGCATGCCCCAAAGACTGTTTTCCGCTGCCTAGAATTGATACTTTGATTGATGCCACCGCTGGACATGAGATGCTGAGTTTCATGGATGGGTTTAGCGGATACAACCAGATCAAAATGCATAAGGATGACATTCCAAAGGTATCATTTATCACTGACTTTGGTGTTTATTGTTATCTTGTTATGGCGTTTGGTCTCAAGAATGCAGGAGCCACCTATCAAACGTTGGTAAATAGAATTTTTAAGGATCTTATTGGTAAGACTATGGAAGTCTATGTTGATGACATGTTAGTCAAGAGTCTAGTAAAGGCTGATCATATAGCCCATTTAAGGGAAGCTTTTGAGGTCCTGAGGTACCACAAGATGATGTTGAATCCGACGAAGTGTTCTTTCGGAGTAGGATCTGGAAAATTCTTGGGATTGATGGTCTCGAAGAGGGGAATTGAGGCAAACCCCGATAAAATAAAGGCAATCCTGGACATGGAACCCCCCAAAACTGTCAAGGATGTTCAGAAGCTCACAGGAAGGGTTGCTGCATTAGGACGATTCATCTCCAAGTCAGGAGACAAATGCTTGTCATTTTTCAAGTCACTAAAGAACATCAAAGACTTTGTATGGAGTGAGGAAAATCAGAAGGCATTTGAAGAGTTAAAGAAGTATATGGGCCAGGCCCCATTATTGGCCAAGCCAGTTCTGAATGAAGTTTTATTCTTGTACTTGGCTGTTTCAGAGAGCGCCTTGAGCGCCGTGTTGGTTAAGGAGGAACTGAAAGTCCAGAAACCCGTATACTATGTCAGCAAAATTTTGCATGGTGCTGAGTTGAATTATTCAGCCATTGAGAAATTCGCTTTAGCCTTGGTAATGGCTTCAAGAAAGCTGCGTCCTTATTTTCAAGCTCACCAAATTGAAGTGCTAACAAATCAGCCACTGAGAAATATCATTCACAGTCCCACGGCAAGTGGGAGACTGATTAAGTGGGCAATAGAGTTGGGAGAGTTCGATCTCAAGTATAAGCCACGTACGGCCATAAAAGCCCAGGCACTAGCTGACTTCGTGGTGGAATGTACCATACCCAACCAAGAAGTCGGGGGGCAGGAAGATACCATACCTCAAGACAAGGGAGTCGACAATGGGGACAAGGATAAAGAATATTGGGTTCTCTATTTTGATGGAGCATCAAAAACAAATTCCAGTGGAGCAGGGTTGGTTTTGCAAAGCCCTGATGGGTTCTTAATTGAGTATGCTATGAAGCTAGACTTCCCAACCACAAACAATGAGGCAGAGTATGAAGCCCTGATTGCTGGCCTTGGTCTAGCTGGGACACTTAGAGTTAAAAACTTAAAGGTCCGTGGAGACTCGAAGCTGATCATATCCCAGGTAAAGGGAGAATTTGAGGCAAGGGATGATACGATGGCTAAGTATGTTCGCCTAGTAAGGGCTGTGATGACCCAATTTGATGAATGTCATGTTGAACACATTCCAAGGGAAGAAAATGCTAAAGCAGATGCGCTATCAAAGTTTGCTTCATCTGAGATTGAAGAAAGTTCAGGAAGTGTGTACTTCCGTGTTTTGAAGACACGAAGCATAGATGTTAAGCTTGTGGCTCCCGTAGGCTTGGGGACGTCATTGATTGATCCCATCAAGGCTCATATTCAGACCGGTTGGTTGTCAAGCGATGCAACTGAGGCACGGAAGTTAACTGTTCGAGCACTGAGGTACTCTTTGATAGATGGGATTCTATATAAAAGATCTTTCGTGGTTCCTTACTTGAGGTGTCTCAGGCCCGATGAGGCATGCTTAGCTCTTGAGGAAGTGCATGGAGGTATTTGTGGGCAACACTTGGGGGGCAGGGCCTTGGCTCATAAGATAACCCGTTTAGGCTTCTATTGGCCAGAAATGATGGCCGATGCCAAAGAATATGTAAAGAAGTGTGATCGCTATCAGAAGCATGCACCAGTCGCCAGACAACCCCCCGAGATGCTGACCTCTATCAACTCACCTATTCCCTTTGCTATATGGGGGATGGATATTTTAGGGCCTTTTCCTATGGCCACAGCACAAAGGAAGTTTCTGATTGTAGCCATTGATTATTTCACCAAGTGGATCGAAGCCAAACCTTTGGCCAAAATCACAACTAAGCAGGTTGCACAATTCCTGTGGGAAAACATTATGTGCCGATATGGAATTCCCCGTATCCTCGTCACTGACAATGGAACACAATTCAACAACGAGGAATTCAAGAAGTATTGCGAAGAAAATGAAATTGAGTTACGGTTCACCTCTGTGGCTCACCCGCAAGCCAATGGGCAAGCGGAGGTAGCAAATCGGATAATCCTGGATGGACTAAAGAAGAGGATCGAAAAGTTAAGAAATAATTGGGTGGATGAGATACTTCCCATATTATGGGCCTATAGGACTACCTGTAGAGTCACGACAGATGCAACTCCTTTCATGTTGGCATATGGGGCAGAAGCAGTAGTTCCAGTAGAGATATCACATTCCTCTCCAAGGATTCAGGCTTTCAATGCAGAAGAAAATGAGGAAGGGCAAAGGTTAGCCCTGGATCTGATCGATGAAGTGCGAGATAGGGCACATGCAAAGATAGTAGAATATCAGAAAAAGGCTTCGTTCTACTATAACCTAAGGGTTAAAGAAAGGTATTTTAAACAAGGCGATCTAGTCTTGAGGAAAATAGAAGCATCTGGTGTAGGACAAAAAGGGAAGCTTGCCCCGAATTGGGAAGGGCCGTACAGAGTCAAGAGTGTTCAAGGTAGAGGAACCTACAAGCTAGAGACTATGGATGGTTTTGAAGTCCCGAGAACTTGGCATGCACAAAACCTGAAGGTTTACTATGTGTAGGGCAGCCGGATACGATTCTCACTCGTCAGGATGGCGAGTAGGTTGAAAAGCACCTTGAAGCTTTGCTTGCTTAGGATTTATATGTTTTAGTTTTATTACGAAGTTTATTAAGACTTGTGTAAGGGACGAATCCCAGACAATTTTATGAAATTTATGAGTTCTTCAAAATATGTTTGTGGCCTAACAAATAAAAATCAAATGCATGGATGCAAGCATAGAAGGTGATAAATAAAATAGATCTGATAGATGTTACAAAAGTTCGATAAATAAAGTCTCGAAAATAAAAAAAAAAAAACAAGCCACGCAGGGCTGAAAAAGCTCTAAGGAGCTGAAGTACCCTCGGCATCCATATCATCATCCTCTCCACTCTCGCTGGATGTCTCTGTCGTCTCGGAGGAGGAGGAAGAGTTGTCGTCCTCAGCAGGTCTGGAAGAAGACTCGGGAGGAGGAAGGAGTGGATCCTGAGGAACATGGTCCGAGACAACTACTCGGGTACGAAACCTCTGTAGCAAAGCCTCGTCATCAGGGCAGATATAGTCCGCCGGGTTAATATCAGGACAAGCCTCGTTCACGGTCCCAAGGGCCGTGTCCCAACCAGTCCTAAAAAACCCGGGAAAGACTGAATCATCCCTAATCCTCATGGATTGGGCAAACTCCTCCGAGTCCAGATAGTTGTCTATAGCTTTATCCTTCTCCGCCCGAAGTACCACCAGCTCGGCGTTAGACTCTCCGAGTTCTTCCTCCTTGCGCTTGAGCTTCTTCTCCAGGGTAGCGTACTTCTTCTGTTGCCTCCTGAGGGCATTATCGGCCTTATCAGAAGCCCGCTTCCATGATTCGGCTTGCCTCACAGCGCCTTGAAAGTAGGCGTTAGACTGAAACAAAGCAATTAAGAAAGTATAAGGCAAGAAAATGCTACAAGAACGAAAAATAAGTTCAAAAAAGAGAAGGCATACCGAAGCCAGAGACTGAGCTCCCATGAGTTTAATCCTCTCAAGATCAGGGGTGGCCACCACATTAGTAAAGTCCTTGGGAGTCACGCTATGGTAGGACCAATCCCAAGCATGTTTCGTGGAACCAACCACGGTGTCCCCTCGGCGGAATCCCTAAAGAGGCTGGAAGGCACCTATGGCAGTAGCAGTAGGGGCAGCAGCAGTGATAGGAGCACTATGGCCCCCAACTCCTTCGGTTGAAGCCTCCCCCATAGGCTCTTTCTGCTTTCTCAAGAAGATAGGCTCTGTCGCCTTTCCCCGGGTGTCTAGGCCTGCGAGCCGAGCTTTCTTCATCCTAGCTGTCTCCTCAACCAAAGGAACATTGTCCTCGTTAATCTCCTTAGCAGCTGAAACAAAGCAAAGGACAAAATAAGTGATGTTAATAATACATGAAATGAAGTAAAATTGAGAAGGGAAGAAAAATACCCTGTTGAGAAACAGAGGATAGTCCCACATGAATCAGGGAAAACTCCTCTAAGAGAGTCCAGCTGGTGGTCGTGCCATCATCCTGAGTAAGCCCATTATAAATAATAGTTTCTTCGGGAGTTAAGTGAATGGATTTGAGGCTACCATCACTAACCTTCCCAAAGGAAGATCGAAAAAGTGTGCCCCAGTCACCATTCTCCCAACGTAACCCGACGAAACTATTCCTCCAATTTTGATTATTATCAGGAATAGAGGCGCTGTTAAAGATATGTTTGCTTTTGGGCCTTTGCTTGACATAGACCCAGCCGCAGATACTGGAAGAACTATTGTAACACTGAAAGACTTTCCTAAAAACAGCTACAGAAAGAGGAAAGCCCTCCCTAAGATAACAAACCATAAAACATAGAATATTCCTCCAGGCGTTTGGAGGAAGCTGACACGGATTAATTTGTAGATCAGCCAAAAGATGAGGAATAAAAGGATGGAAAGGAAACCTAAGCCCAGCATTAAGGGCATCTGTGTAAATGAAGAGAGTGTCGGGTCTCCAGTGGCAAGTACGGTCACCACCAGAGACTGGAACTAATCTAAAAGGAGGAAGGACGTTATAACGAGCATTTAGTTTATTGAAATCTATGTTGTGCCAAGTATTACAATGATTAAAAGAGTCGAGATGTGCAGTGGAGGGATATTCATCCCCCCTAGTGTTAATCATATCAATTAAAGACATATATGAAGAGCGGATCTCGATATCCTTACCTCGTTTTGAAGCCGAGGCTATCTTGGCCGCTCTCTCAGAACTCTTGTCAGCCATTTAGTAAAGACTGGAAAAGAAGGCTGGGAGCTAAGGGAGGAAAGTTGGAAGAGGAAGAAATTTGCAGGATGATTGAAGAAATGAAATGAGAGGTGTGAGGAATCACACTCTCATCCCACCTCTTTATAGCCAAGAAAAAGGGGATTTGGGCCTCAAAAAAAAAAGCCCATATAGGCCCAAAAATGGAAGGATCTGGAATGTTCCAGAATATTTTAGAAAAGTCTTAGAAAAGTCTTAGAAAAGTATGGAAAAATCTGTAATGATATGGAAAATTCCAGAATATTCTGGAAGTCAGGCTTAAGAGTTCAAGCCCAACCCAAGTTTGAATGGGCTTTGGATATTAAAGCATCATAAAGGCCCAGTCCAAGAAAGCCTAGAAAGAGGGCCCAATTAGTTGACAAATAAGGCCCAGATTTAAGAAATGGGCCCTGGATGAAGACCCATTAAGAGGGTGGCCCAAAAAAGTCCAGCCCAAACATATGGCCCAACTTCAAGGAAAAAGGATATGAAAATAATCATTCCTGACTCATTCGACCAGAAAAAGTGAGGAAATCTTGCTCGAATAACCTGAGATCAAAGTTCTGTCGATTAAGGCTAAAAATTAAGCATAAATCGACCAGAATTTAAACTCATTCGACTAGAAATCAAATGAAAACCCTGGTCGAAACAATCCTGCTCGAAATTGCTTCGACCAAGGAAAGAAAGGTGGCTAATTCGGTCAAAACAAAGAATTCTGACCCAACATCCTGACCGAAAGTTTCCTGCTCGAAAAAGAACAAGGGGGTAGGAAAAATCCTGGCCGAAATTCGACCAGGACTTCTGCTCGAAACACTCCTGCTCGAAAAGCTGTCGACCTGGGCAGTAAGAGAAGCTTAATTCGGTCAAAAAGCAAGAATCCTGACCGAAAGGGACGAAAATCCTAGTCGAAAAAAAAAGGGGAAAAATCCTGGCCGAAATTCGACCAGGACTCCTGACCGAAAGCATCCTCCTCGAAAATCCTTCGACCAAGGCACATTAGGGGCTAATTCGACCAGTTCCTGGTCGAAAATTGTATAAAAAAAAAGGGAGAAAAAATCCTGGAAAATTACAAAAAAAATCAGGAAATTCCTTAAAATAATTTCTGAAAAATGTTAATATTTTCAGAAAATTAGGGAAAATCCAGAAATTAAGGATAAATCCCAGAAAATTAGGGAAAAATCCAGAAATTAAGGATAAATCCCAGAAAATTAGGGAAAAATCCAGAAATTTAAGGATAAATCCCAGAAAATTAGGGAAAAATCCAGAAATTAAGGATAAATCCCAGAAAATTAGGGAAAAATCCAGAAATTAAGGATAAATCCCAGAAAATTAGGGAAAAATCCAGAAATTAAGGATAAATCCCAGAAAATTAGGGAAAAATCCAGAAATTAAGGATAAATCCCATAAAATTAGGGAAAAATCCAGAAATTAAGGATAAATCCCAGAAAATTAGGGAAAAATCCAGAAATTAAGGATAAATCCCAGAAAATTAGGGAAAATCCAGAAATTAAGGATAAATCCCAAAAAATTAGGGAAAAATCCAGAAATTAAGGATAAATCCCAGAAAATTAGGGAAAAATCCAGAAATTAAGGATAAATCCCAGAAAATTAGGGAAAAATCCAGAAATTAAGGATAAATCCCAGAAAATTAGGGAAAAATCCAGAAATTAAGGATAAATCCCAGAAATTAAGGGGAAAATCCATAAAATTAGAGAAAATCCTGAAAAATTAGGGAAAAATTCCTAGAAATTAAGATAATTTCTGAATAAAAGGAAGATTCATTGTAAATGTGTAGGTCGCTCCACACTTTACGCAAAAACGAAACCCAGAAAGGGAACGAATAACTTCTGCGAAACCTAATCAATGTTTCCCAAAAGTTGGGGGGCAAATGATAGGGATAAATAAGTCCTGATTTTATAATTAATGGGCTGATAGGCCCAATAATAAGATGTATAATATTCAGACCAGAAAGGTTAAGCCTGATGGACCAGATCAGGCCTGGTGGAATAAAAAAGGCCCAAAAGCCCTGATTATTAATTAATTTCGTAATTAATTAATAAGGGAAAAATCAGCTATTGAGAAGAGTCCCGATAAGGATATAAATCCTTATAGATTAGCCTCAAGGGGACCTAAAAGGATAAGGAATCAGCTTCCTACTTCCTAGGACTCCTAAGTCTATCCTAATTCAGAGGCTTGTCCACCAAGTCTCCTATACCAAGTCCAATTCAAGGACTCCCAACATCTATATAAGGGGTCTAACCCCCACCAATCAGAACTACGTTTTTTGGCTTGATTCTCTAATTCACAGAGATACGTAGGCATCTCGTAAAGGCAGAATTAAGTCACGAAACACGAGAGCAGCCATTAAAGGCCTTGAGCTCCCGAATCTTAGTATTAAATACAGCAAGTAATAACCTTGGTTTTTTATCCATAACAGGGTTTCACGAACAGGAGTCAAAAGGTTACATGAATTTCGACCAAGACCCAAGTCGTAAACTCGACCTGGATCCAGGTTGAAATCCTGGTCGTGAATCCTAGTCGAAGTTTCATGAATAGGAATCATGTGGCGGCCAAAATTTCGACAAGGATCCAGGTCGTTAACTCGACTAGGATCCAGGTCGAAATCCTGGTCGTGAATCCTAGTCGAAATTGTTTGACCGGGGCTCAGGAGCTGGCCCAAAATTCGACTAGGATCCAGGTCAAAATTTCGACTAGGATCCTGGTCGAAAAAGGGCTAAAAATTTCAGAAAAATTCCCGAAAATCAGAGTACTCTGGAAAATTAGAAAATAATTATCAAAAAATTATTTTTGATAAAATCTCTTGAAATATTAAAAAAATATACCTGTGAGTATCAGAATATTCTTGAAAATTAGGAAAAAATCCCAGAAATTAAGGGAAAATTCCTAAAAAATACCAGGAAGTTCCCAAAAAAGCAAAAAGGTGAGAAAAATAATAGGGAAGTTCTAAAACAACCCTGAAGCCATGTGCAAGGCAAATCGTTATAATTGTGTAGGTTGCTCCACACTTTACGCAAAAACGATACCCTGTAAGGGATCAAATGAACTTAACTTCTGCGAAATCTTTTACGATTTCACAGAAGTTGGGGGGCAAATGATAAGGGCCTAAAAATAAGCCTAGGAATATAATTAATATTAAATCAATTAGACCTGATGCGGTCCAATAACGAAGCCCAATTAAAAAGGGCCCAAAACCCTGAATATTAATTAATTTCGTAATTAATTAATAAGGGAGAAATCAGTTGTTAAGATGAGTCCCAGTGAGGATATAAATCCTTGTAGATTAGCCTCCAAGAGACCTAAAAGGATAATGAATCAGTTTCCTGCTTCCTAGGACTTCAAAGTCCATTCTAATTCTGAGACTTGGCCACCAAGTCTCCTAGATCTAGTCCAATTCAAGGACTCCCAACACCTATATAAGGGGTCTCACCCCCACAAATCAGGACTACATTTTTGACTTGATCCTTGGTAAACAGCAAGGTACGTAAGAATCTTTTTAAGGCAGATTGAGTCACGAGACACAAGAGGAGTCAAATCGAACCTCGAAGCTCACGAACTCTAGTAATAAATACAACAATTAATATACCCTAGTTTTTAATCCATAATAATTGTGATACACACTATGATAATCCTTACAAGTGTAATGGAATGCCAACTGCTACCACAATGAGAACAAGGATTTTGTGGTTTGTATAATATTGATCTACCATTAATATTAGATTCAGGAATTTAAGAGATTTTCTCTTTAGGCTTCCTGCAATCAATTGCAATATGATTAGTATTACCACAGTTAAAACAAGCTTTCCTAGGAGCATTGGGAATGTATTTATAGTTATATGTCTTTTTTATTCCTTGTTTTCCATTTCTACCTCTCTTAGACCTAGGTTTGGGAGCCTTACACGTTATCTCACATATCTTCTTGTCTAACTGACTCTTAGATAGAAGTCCTATGTTTTTACCTTTATTGTCTTGCTTTTTAGGATCTTCTTTTATTTTAGCAGGGATTCTAGGTTCAGCTTTTTCTTTAGAATTTTTCTTAGAGGTAGAACCAAATTCATAGACTGACTCAACTCCTCTTTCATCAGTTCTAACAAACTTAACTGGAGTAGTATTATTAATGGATTTATTGATATTCCTATCATCAAATTTGTTATAACCTAGACATTCTTTCAAGTTCTTATCACTGATGAAATCATGAAATTTCTTTCCTGAGGTCATCCAAGTCTTAAATACTTCTCTTTTCTGTTCTAGAACTTTCTCTAGTCTAGCATACCTGATGTTCATCTGAGTTTTATTATGATGTGCTTTCTTACATGCTTTTTCGTGTTCATTCATGCATCCTAACTCAGCTTCTCAGAATTCATTCCTTTCTTTAAGCCTCGTATTATCATTAATCAAACTATCACATTCAATAGTCTTACATTTAAAAGTAACATGCAAAGAGTACAAGAAAGTGTTTAGCTCAGACACATTAATAATATCAACATGAAATATAACTGAAGGTACCTTATCAATTCCAGAGGCATTCTCTTCATGAGATGCCATGAGTACATAACATTCATCATCATTGTCAGTTTCTTATAAATCCATCCAGTCTATGTTGGAGTTTGTTGTGACCAAAGCTTTTCCAGTTGTCTTGGAGCACTACTTGCCAGATGTCCCCTTTCATTACAGTTGTAACATGTCACCTTGGTCTTGTCAAACTTCCTTTCCTTGTTGTTCTTACCATCGCTCCTTCTGAACCTGTCTTTGCCTTGACCAGAGAACCTTCTGTTGAAACCACCTTTCCTCTGTGGTTTTCAAAACCTTATCCTTCTGAATCTTTTTCACTAGCATTACAGCCATCTCAACCACTTGAGGACCATCCATATCGATTTCAGAATCCTCGTCAGTATCTGTGTTAGGATCTGATGTATCATCAATATCTAATTCTTCCACAATGTTCCTTCTCCTTGATCTCTCACTTATCTTTTCCTTGCCTTTGTGAGTCTCAGCATTAAGAGCCACACCCTTCATCTTCTGACCTTTTTTATTCTTCCTTTTTTGGATCTCCAAGTCATGAGTCTTCAGCATCTCATATACTTCATCCATTGTGCCTGATTATTGAGGCTTGTGTATCCCAATCTTCTGGAAGAGCTCTCAGAAATTTGGTAATTGAGTCTTCTCTTTCATTTTCTTTTCCAACCAATAATAGATCATTCAGCAGTGTCAGAAATCCATCATATATGTCAGTGTTAGACTCATCAGCTTTGGCATCAAATTGCTCATATTCTTACACAAGAACAATTCTTATGTTTTTCTTTATTGCCATCGAACCTTGACACTGTGTTTCCAAGGCATCACAGATTTCCTTTACAGTCTTGCAGGCAATAACTCTGTTTGACATCACATTGTCCAAACTGTTGTACAGAATATTTTGAACTTTAGCATCTTTAAGCATAGCAACTTTTTCAGCATCTGACCACTTTGATTTTTTCTTTATTGCATAGTGCTTAGGAGCATCTGCAGACATGGCCATAGTTTTCATAGGATATGGAGGTCCTGTTTTGATGATATCAATATATGCATCATCAATAGCTTCAAGGAAAATGAACACTTTTACTCTCCATATGGAGTAATAAGATTTCTTCAGGATGGAAATTTTCATGCTTTCATACTTACTTCCAGACATCTTGACCTTTGCAAATTAATAATTAATTTGACCGCTCTGATACCACTTATTGCCCAGTAAAGTAATTATTTAAGGGGGTTGGATACAATTACTTAACAAATCGATGTATTATGAAAGTAAAGTAAGAACAGATGAATCAAATAACTGTTTATATTGATCTTTGATAAACTGTTACAAAACTCTCTTTAAGAACAATATTCTTAAGAGCTGCTAGGTTACACGGGTTACACGAATACTCAAGTTGTGCTCTATCTCTTATTATGATAACCTATTTTGTGTTTATATACTACACAACTACAAATCAGTCATCTATCAATTACAAGATATGTTACAATATAACTCTAATACTTTACATATCTAAATCAACTACGATCCTATAAATCAGTACCTTCTGATTTATCTCACAGTCATGACTTATCATCCAAGTCATTATTCAACGGATAGCTTTGATCAACGGATAAGTGTTTTAGATTCAATGGATAATCATTTATATATATCAACGGTTGACTAATCAATTGTCAATGGATGATATCGAAGCTTTTAACGGATAATCATATTACAGCAGTTGATCATATCCTGATTGTGACATAAATCCTAATCTTCGACTTTGCCAATTCTAAATAAATGAACCCTGGAGGATGTTCAACATAAACTTCCTCTTCAATTTCATCATTCAGAAATCCACTCTTCACATTCATTTGGAACACTTTAAACTTCATGTGAGCATCATAGACAAGGAAAATTCTGATTGCTTTAAGCCTTGTAACTGGAGAAAAAGTCTCATCATAATCAATGCCTTCTTGCTGTGAATAGCCCTTTGCAACCAGTCTTGCTTTATTTCTTGTAATAATGTCCTCACTATTAGTTTTGTTTCTGAACACCCACTTTGTACTAACAACTAATCTGTTCTTTGGTCTTGGCACAATAGTCCAGACTTTGTTCCTTTCAAATTCATTAGGCTCCTCTTGCATTATTGTAACCTAATCAGCATCTTGAAGAGCTTCTTCCACTTTCTTTGGTTTAGTTTGAGATAGAAAAGAATGGTAGAGACATTCAATTTGAGTGGCTTTTCTGGTTTTTTTACACCACTATCAGTATTTCCAATGATTAAGTCTGGTTTGTGTGACTTAGACCATTTTCTTGCAGATGGAAGATGAATCCTTGAAGCAGAACCTCCCCTTTGATCCATGAACTCTCTAGTATCTCTTTGACTTGTACCACTATCATTTCCTGATGCTCCCCTGAATCAGTACTTCCAGTGTTATCAGTATGTAATCCATCAGTATTTGAGGAATCAGAGTCTGATGGATTATTTACTGATGTTCCTTGAGTTGAATCACTTATAGAAGACTCTTGATGTGAATCATATTGCTCCCCCTCAACATGTGCTTCAATATTTGCACAATTTCCACTTATATGTGGATCATCAGAGTTTAGAGTGATATCATGATTTACTGTATCATGATTTGTCAGTATATCAGGATCTAACTGTTCAGCATATGGTACTTCATCTTCAAATATCAACTCAACATGGTCATCTGCATCTTCTAAACCTGTGTTTTTCTTATCATCAAAAGATACATGTATAGATTCCATGACTGCTTTGATCTCAGATTATACACTCAGAAAGCTTTTGTTGAAAAGGGATAGCCAACAAAAATGTCTTCATCATCATTTAGATCAAATTTAGTAAGCTATTCTGGATAAGTTTTGAGAGGAAAACACTTGCAGCCAAAAATGTGAAAGTACTTCAAATTTGGCTTATTTCCCTTCACCATCTCAAATGGTGTTTTTTCATGCTTGTTAATCAATGTTGCACTTTGTGTGAAGCAAGCAGTTTGCACAGCCTTAGCCCAGAAGTAGGTAGGCAATCTCGCTTCCTCTAGCATGGTTCTTGCAACTTCTATGAGAGTTCTATTATTTCTTTCAACAACTCCATTTTGTTGTGGAGTTCCCGGGGCAGAAAACTCTTGTTTTATCCCCTTGTATTTGCAGAACTCTTCCATAGTGTTGTTCTTAAATTCAGTTCCATTATCAATTCTAATGATCTTCACTTTGTATGTTGATCCTTTTTTCCAATTCTCTCACATGATCAAGAAGAATGGATGGAGATTCATCCTTGGTGTGCAAAAAATACACCCATGTATATCTTTTATATTCATCAACAATTACATGTGCATACCTCTTCTTGGCAATTGACATTACATTAATTGGACCAAAGAGATAAATATGAAGTAGATGATATGGTTCAAGAATAGAGGATTTAGTTTTACTCTTGAAAGATGTTTTCCTTTGCTTGGCTTTCTGGCATGAGTCATATAAGCCATCAGAAGTAAATACTGCATTAGGAAATCCTCTTACAAGATCTTTCCTCACAAGTTCATTGATGTAGTTAAAATTGAGATGAGAAAGTCTTTTATGCCAGTTCCATCTGTCTTCCAAAAATTCTCTACTAAGTAGACAAACTTCTGATCCATCAGTATGTATGGAGACCCTGGCTTCATATAAGTTACCATGTATTACACTAGTCATTGCAATCTTGCCATCAGACTTACTGATAATTTCACAATGTTCCTTATAAAAATTCATATGGTAACCTCTGTCAGAGATCTAACTCACACTGATCAAATTATGCTTGAGTCCTGCAACCAGAGCTACATCTTCCATAATGATTCCCAAGTTTAATTTTTCCATATCCCAAGATTTTTCCTAAGTTGCCATCTCCATAAGAAACACTTAGGCCAGCCTTTTCCTTAAATTCTGATAGCAGGGACTTATAACCAGTCATGTGTCCTGAGGATCCACTGTCCAAGACCAGAGAATTTATCTTTTAACCCTGCAATCAGTTTTTAAATCAATTAGTGTTTTTAAGGACCCGAACTTGCTTGGATCCTTTGGCCTTTTTAAGTTTGTTAACATATGCAGCAGAAGTCTTCATATCAGAGTTTATGTTAACATTCTTACTATCAGTATTTACAAATGCGGAAATAGTTTTTTCTTTATTTAAAGAGGGTTTTAGTTTATAATAATCATAAGTTTAAATGTTAACATTCTTACTATCATTTACACATGCGGAAATAGTTTTTTCTTTATTTAAAGAGGGTTTTAGTTTATAATAATCATAATATAAACTGTGATACTCTTTACATGTATAAACAGAGTGCCACACACTACCACAATGAAAACAAGGATTCTGTTGTGTATATTTAACTGTTCTATTCCTAAACTTTAATTCAGGAGGAACAGTATTTATCTCTTTATTCTTCCTACAATAATTAGCAAGATGATTAGTGTTACCACAGTTGAAGCATGTCTTTCTAGGTGCAATGGGAATAGTTTTATAAGTACAATTTTCATTAACACCCACTTTACCACTCCTGTTTTTCCTAAGCTTTTTCTCCTTTTCTTTCATGTGTAATTCCTTAAGCTTTTGCTTAAGCTATTTCTAAGTCATTAAACCAATATTTACTGATCTTGTGTGAAATTGTTCACCCTTATCAGTATTTAAATTTGATTTAGGTGCTGAGGTTGAACCTACCTCATGAATTGACTTAACATCACCATCACTTAAATTAAACTTAATGGGCTTCAACTGAACTTTATTCAGTATAACCTTATGATCAGTATTTATTGGTTTAACCTTCTCAGTTTTTTTTCCATTTTCCTTATCATAATTTGATTTATTTGCATATCCTAATCCCGATCCCCAACAGCCATTTTCTAAAATTTCCTGAGTTGTTTTTTTTAGGCCCTTAATCAACTATAGAGGGGGGTGAATACAGTTAATACAATCTAATAGACAAAGCTTCAACAGAATCAACAGTTTTTTATATTAACTGATAAAAACTTATTACACATGTACTCTCTCGAAAGGATGAACAAATATCCTTGAGAGCTGCAAGGTTATACGAAAGATATAACAATATCACAATGTTTTATAGCATAAACCTAATATGTGCTTTATATAGAGCACAACTACCAATATATAAGGAATCCTATTCTATTAACAATAAGGAAACCTATACTACTGCTTCTGAGATAAAGTCCTTCACCTCCTTGAAATTCATGTTTCCTTTTCCTCCTCGAAGATAAACTGATGTGACAAATACTGATTTTATTATCCGTTGACATCATCATTCGTTGAAATCATCATCCGTTGATATCCTATCATCCGTAGATATTTTATCATCCGTTGAAGTTATCATCAGTATCCGTTGATATATAAATTCTGAAATGAACTTCTGATAGTTTCCGTTTTATATCATCAATTGCTCCTAACAATATCCCCAGGCTTGTTTATTATGGAATTATGGACAAGTTCCAATTGATGATGTCAAATCTATCTAAATACAGGACTCAAGTATGCATATTCAATCGTACTTCAGTGAAAATCAGACTTTAATTCTTCATCCTGAACTGCTTCTTTAACTTGAGCAATGTCAGAGGTTAACTCCACTTCCTCAGCTCAGAATGCTTCCAGAATTCTTCCTTCTTTGAACATCTTGGATGATTTCTGCTTCAAGTTAATTTTCTTCAATATCAAGAGCTTGTGGTATAAACTGTTTTTAAATTTAATTTTGTTGTTCTATAATTTCATTTATTATTTTTAGGGGTTTATAAAATTTAGAAATCAATATTTTATTAATTATTTAATTTTAAATGATTTTCTGATTGCATTTAATTGTAAAATCAGTATTTAATTCCAGAATCCTTCAAAAATTACAAAACTTATATTTTATTATGTTTTTAATATTTTGAGAATTTTAAGATTATTTTGAAAATTTTTGGAATTAATTTTACCGTGCATTGTTTCTTTTAATCATTAAATGCGGATACGAATTACATTTCAAAAATGAGTTCAAAATTATAAAAATTTTATTTTAAATAAATTTGAATTATTTGTGATATTTTATAAAGTATTTTAGTAATTTTCGTGTTTTAATTAACCGTGAGGGTTCGTTAAAATAATAAAAGTCGGTGTCAGATTTGGGTTTTAAGTAGATGTTGCCCTGTTTTATTCCACCACCGCCTCAATTTTATCTCTCTCTCTCTCTTAATTCCTCACCACTGTCTCTTCTCCTCTCTCCCGATTCACTCCTCTCTGTGTCTCTCTTCTCTCCCTCGACTTTAATCTCTCAGTCTCTCCGTCTCTCCTCTCCTTTAATCTCTTTTCTTTTTTTTTCTTATCCCCTGTTTCGCTGTTGCTCCATCTCGCAATTTTCGGTGAGTGTTAGCCGGTTGTTTTCGGCGATTATTCTGATTTTTGTCCCTGTTTTCGGATTATTTATACGTGTATATAAATATACGGTTATGTATGTATGTGGGTACCTGTTATTTGCTTCTGTGTTGCTGCCTCTCAGAAGTTCCGAGAGGCATGGTGGCGCGTGGGTGCGTGTTGTGATGCGTGTGTGAGTTGTGTGTGTGTGTTCGTGATTGTGTATGTCGGCTGTGTTGGTGTGTGTATGGGTGGCATGTGGCCGCGCGTGTGGTGGTTGTGCTAATCTGTTCTGCTTTTCGGTTGGGCTTTTCTGTTGGGCTTGTGTTGGGCCTTGTTGGGCCAAGTTTGTGCAGTGGATTTAATTGTTATAATCTTAAACTTTTACTTTCTTTTCTGCAGGAATTGTTTGAATAATATTCGTGAAATTAATTATTCGTGCGGGAATGATTTTAAAATAATCGGTGGAGTTTTGCGTTGGAAACCCAAGAATTTATCTGGTACCCACAAAATTTTACCGCCGTCGACGATGAGCTTCGGTGAGCCGACGATGGGCGATGATGATTTTTATCTGAGTCCTAAATTATAATCAAATAAAATTAGTTGTAACATTAATTTTGAAACGAAAAGAAAAATAAAATATGAATAACAATAATTAATGATTGAATTAGTATCGGTCATGGGGATTGCAAATTGGGATTTGTTGTTGTGTGATTGAATTGTTGTTGAGGTTTGACATCAAGATGATTCGACGGGTAGGCCGATAAATAGAGGAAACGCTGCCCGATTTTCGGGAAAATTAATTCCGAAAATACGGAAAAGTAACCTGTAATTGTCGGAATCGTCGAACGAGGATATAATTGAACTTTATGAAACCTATTTACGTGACGTGACAAGATATTTTCTGAATAATCGATTACCCTATTTTTTTCAAAACAACAAATATACGTATTTTTCAAAATTAAATACCGAACCGAATTTCGAAGATGTGAACAATAATTGCTATGTGTATTTCGATAATACTTATAAATATGATTTCGGTTATGAAATCGTATGGGTAGAATAGGATAACGATTTGATGTTAAGCTTAAGCGGTTATCTGAATTAGGGTATTTCAACCCTGTAGGTTTTAGACGGAAGACCCGAGATTTGACATCGGACTAGGAACGACCAAGTGATTAGACGTCGAGATCAACGAAGTTTCAACTGAAGGGTCTGAATGTTGGGATCGTATCCAGAATAGGATAGTAGTTTGACGATAAAGTCGAACGATCAAAGTCGAACCAAAGTCAATAGCGGTTAAAGCTTATTGAGACAAGTATTCTGGATTTTTCTTTTAAAATACTGCAAGTATTCCAGAACATTCTTTTAATTACTACAAGTATTCCCAATTTTCTTTTAAATACTGCAAGTATTCTTGAATTTTCTTTTAAATACTGCATATATATATTCGCTCCTATTCTAAGTTCAGAATAGTTAATTGTTTTACATTTCGCTGCAATTACTCTGATTATGCACGTTCCTTTCATTATTGTTCATGTAATTCGATTGCTCTCGTGAGCAAATGCCCATTCTTTCGGGTTATTTACGAACCCTGAATTGGGATGTTTTGAATTCAAAATGATTTGACATCAAAATACTCCATGGGCTGGATAATGATGATGTTTTGAGGATTAAGTGTGTCTTAATCCTGAGGACCGGGATGACTGGTGCCTCGAGATGGGCCGTAGTGCCTGGATATCCGACTGGATCTATATATTGAGATAGAATATAGATGCGAACTAGTGTCCAGTCTAATTTGTTGTTGATCGCCATTAACGACATTCTCTCTCGAATGGTCTTATGATTTCAAAACCGGACAAAACCCTGATCCAGGAGATGAATCGGGGAATCGCTTGTCATTTTTGGATTTTAGTAAAGGCTGGTGATAGCCAACGTTTATTCGCTCACTCACTCAAAATAAAGAGAATAGTTTAAAATTGTTTTAAGATTTTGTCCGGAAGTTTTTCTTTTGATATTAATGCTTGAAACTCAAATTATATACTTGCTGGGAATTTTTGGCTCACTCTTGCTTTGTAAATTCTTATTTATGCCAGAAACAGATAAGGGTAAAAGTGATTAGCTTTGATAGACAGCAGGAATTAGAGAAATTTCCGCTGCGAGATGTTAAAGATGTTAGAGGAATGTGATAAGAGCATTAGTTCAAAGGTATTTAAAATTGTATTCTAGTTATTGTGAGTTGTAAAGGGCTAGATTCTTGTTTCATACCATAACCTTAAACGATCCGGATTCAAGGGGTTATTTATTTATTTCTTTATTTTATATAATGATTGTTTAGTGACACCAAATCCTGACCCCGGATTTGGGTTGTTACAAGTTGGCATCAGAGCTGCAGGTTATTGGTCACTGAAATAAGAATAAGTGAGAGAAAGATAGGAATGATAGGTCGTACAAGATAGGAAAGACCCTAGGCATACTCAGGATAAATTGAGTTGAGTGTGAATTAGGGTTAGCAGCTCCGATATAGAGTTGGTGAGATAGGATTACTAAGAAAGTGTAAGGCGAATGTCGCAACGCTATAGGTATATTGAATTTTTAGATCCTACAATAATGAGGAATTGACAGATCGACGGAGATTGGGTACGTTACCCTACCTTTCATGTGGTTTTAAGAAAAATGCGATTGATTCTGGTGAGAACTGGTGAAAGAAATGTTAGGTGAATTTTGGTATGATTTAATTTAGAATTAGGTAGCAGGACGAGCTCCACGTCGGAGGCCACGAGTTGATGAAAGCCGAGGAAGAGCCAAAGTTGCAAGCTACAAAGGCACCACTATTGCGAGAAGATTTTTATCACGTACCGGGAACTGTGTGAGGAATGATGTCTACCTTCCTAGATATAGGTAAGACTAGCAAGAAGATGCGACCTTATCTACAGACAGAACATCAAATCACATGCGTGGTTGTAAGCATAACATCAAGGACAACAACGAGAATATGAAATACAATGGAAGACGTCAGCATTGAGTTCGAGTTAGGAATAAAATGATGTACAACGGTAATGAAGTTTCGTCGACTAATAAGTGTGAACTAAATCCGAGGAATAGTGAAAGAGGTACCGAAGTGGAAAGACCCTTAGGCATTCTTTTAATTAGACATTTCATTGGTAAATCAGGAAAATAGCAAGTAACTTATATAGTAATGACGACCAAATATTTGATTTTCAAAACTTTAAAAATGAGATTTTGGAAAAGATTTCCTTAATCAACTTTCAAAAGATGTTGCATGAAATGAGTTTTACAATTTGGTTGTCGAGGTACTACTTAAGTTCTTGTTATTATAAACAGAAAATGACCTAAAAAGAAGAATGGAATTAGATTCAGTGTTGTTAATTCAAAGGGCCAAGTAGGCCCACCAGCAGAGAGAATGTTTAAGGTTGCTGTGAAGAATGAAAGTAAACGCTGTTTAAATAAAATCAATAATCAAATCAACATATTAAAATATTATTTACCTAATCCATGAAATTATTAAAATTTAACGAGATTCGTGATTCGAATGAACGAAGAATGATTGAAGGAAATGGCAGAATCTTCTAGATGGTAGAAGAAGAATCATATTTTTATGACGAAATTGAGGCGTTGCGTGATCGATGATTATTTTACGCGGGATAAATGGAATCCGAAGCAGTGGTTATAAATTTCGCAAGGACGCAATTATGGTCAAATCATTGCAATATTGGATATGAAAGCATTTCCAGACGATATTCTGAAGTTATAACGTGACCTAAACGGTGAATCTCTCATCCGAATAGTCCCTGGAGGCACACGTAAATGGAGCATGGACGGTGACCAATGGTGATCCACAATGTTATTCTTTTTCAAATACAATAGCATATGTTCTTCTCGAGTTTTGAATACGTATAAGCTTCTTCTGTTATTATTATATGAGGCGAAAACGAAAGAAAATTGATTGTATTCCTTCAAAATTGTTTCTCTTCTCAATTCCTTGATTGAGACAACAGTGTTGTGATATGACGCTTTGTCGAAATGATGAAGAGTCCGGTGGGACGCCACCTAATCATGTGATGTATGCCATATAGTATGAAAGACTGGCCATCTTAAGTACGAATATGGTTGTCTCATTCTTCACTCATTTTTCTTCCTTCAAATTTTCTGAGTTGCAAATTCTTTCAATTGGTTGTTGCATTGTTATTCCTTATTCCGTTTTTCAATCAAAATCATGTTCACAAACTCTCCTCTTGCATCGAGTCTGTTCGTTGACGATTACAAAAGAAATAGAATAGTCCCGTGTGACAGGTAGAATTACGTGTCGAAGGAGAATAGGATTGCAAGCTGATAAATGATGAACATTTGCGAGCAAGGAAGAATGGACACACTGACAACGTGGTCGTGGCAAAGACATCAAATCTGACAGTCGTTCATGTTATTAGGATCTTATCAGTATGATAGATTACGTTAACGCGATACACTTCGAATTCAAAAATTTTGATGGAAAAGGAATTGTTAGTGAACCGTAATAATTAGATTAATTACGAAATAAGGAATTAAAGTTGTGTGCTTCAAACGGAGCAAACGAGTATTGGGACGACGATCAATGATCAAGGAAATTCTGAACAATGACTCAGACATGCAATTACGACGTGAAACATCCCTTCATTGCTGGAAGATACGTGTCGTGAAGATTCAATAGGGGAGAAATCTTAAATGTAGATAAACTTTGAACGTATTCTTCAAGAAATTGTGAAGTTCTCTAACTTGCGTAAATAAGTGATTGTGAATTCAATGCTCATACCCTGGTCATTGACGAAAGTTCGATGCGAAGCCATAAGTGGAGATGAAGCAATGGTGACTCGATTGTGAAACTTTTCAAGAAATAATGATCCAACGATTGAGTTTCTACGAGATTGTGACGGTAATAATGAAGACCATGCGCAGTTATTAAAAGATAAACCGATTAATAATGGTCATAAATAAATTAAAAGAATCATGAAATCAAACCTTAAGTTTATTAATAACAATTCGTAATATTCTGAATGGACTGAGAAGGGTATGGTTATATTAATCATTGTTGGTGTAAGACCCAATTTCCCAATTAAAAAGATATATGTTATGCCAATTAACAATACATATGTTGATCACAACGATATAATCTGAATTGTGTTGAATGGATGGATGTGGTTGATGGAAGTGGACGGATATGATTACGGATGATTTGGTTCATTGAGGATATCGGCTTGAGTCCGACTGCTAGTCAATGGTATAAGGGAAGTGCTGCCAAAATTTTCAGAAATTACCCTATAGTTAAGAACAAAGAAGTATATTGTCGTTCTCGTCAGTACTCCAAATAATTGCGATCTCGGTTCTTGAGAAAGTTGTTATGACCAAACCGACTTTTTATAATTGGTCTTTGATTCCAGTTAGCTAGTCAGTACTTGATTTAAGGGATCAGTTAAAGGAATTAATTGATCAACTGTACCAACTAATGGTTAGTTAAATGTAAATCGATTCCAATTAGATTGAGTCAAGCTCTAACATGATTTCCAGATCCGAAATCAAAGCGATAAGAAATTTGGAAAAAAAATAATAATAATAATGGCGTTAACGTAAATTGAAAGCTTAGTACAATTAGCGTGATGTTACTACAACCAGGTGCAAGGTTTGATTTAGAAGAATATGCTCTTTTCGATAAATAAGATGAACAGGAAGTTACTAATACATACTAGTAAGAAGAATATTTTTAAGAACTGAAGGTTCAAGATAAAGAAGAGGGATTATATCATATGCAATAGCGTTATATGCAGGACTTGGATGTATACCCATATCGAATGATGAATTAATGAAAGATTTGAATGTACACTTCTTTTGAACGGCGATTGAATGGAAGTTGCTGTAAGATAACGGAAAGCTCATAAATTCAAGCATCTAATGAAAGACGGAGATTGATGAAATCCGCATGTGAACTCAGGAAAAAGAAATTCGTTATATTTAAGAGAGATAATAAATAATGAAAATGAAGAACTAATCAAGACAAGAAGTGGAATCAAAAGGATGATAAAGAAATTTTATAAAATAATCTAGGATATACGCAAGGTATGAATGTCAGTTGGGCCAGAATTGATTGGAGAATGAAATGAAATGTCGATAATTGAAGATGGAAATTTCATTCAAGGATTGCATGTAAACAAGAATGATTAAACGAAGGTATTAATGGAAAACTGCTGAAGAAGAACGTTGCAATGAAGCTCATGTCGGAATTTTTTTCAAATTAAAGTAAAGTCCCGGAGGTTCGAACGAATGATTTACCAAGATTACCTCAAAGAATGAGGTGAAAATTTCTCGTCGGGTACTGCACAGAGTCAAGATGGTGTCAAAAGCCCTGTATCGTCTAACTCAATAGGGACAAAATAATAAGTGAAGTAAAACTTCAGTAATATAGAATGGAAGAATAACAAAATAAATAGTATTTTGTGCTGTGCACAAAAGTGGTCATGGAAAAAGAAAATAGAGGTATGGGGTTACGCGTCGATTATCAGAAATTGTAAGTTTGAAGGTTTAGTGAACACAATGTACCAGGAATATTGGGATGGTGTGATTGTATTTATTGATAAAATCCTCGCTGATTCAAGGACTAAGGAAGACCAAGGTGAACGCCTGAAGATATGCTTGCGAAGAGTTGAAAAATAGCAACTGCAGTTTCATCTCTAAAGATATGAATTATGGTTATAATTGATTATGAGCTATAATTGCTTGGTTAACTACCAACCGGGAAAGGTCCATTTAGGGACAGATGTTTTGAATAGAAGGAAAAGAGTGGATACCAATAAGATTGTTAGGAAATGGTTAAAAGAATTTGAAAAGTTAGGAATTAAAGAATAGGATTTGATCCGTCTTTTGGGTTATGCTGATACTTACTTTGTTGTTGGATATCAAAGGTGGTATTAATGTAGATGATTGATGTTGACTTCAGTATGGGACGTTGTGAGCATCAAAGTTTGTATTGATATCTAATTTGATATGACAACAAAATGAGTATTAGTACCAAGAGACCGGGTTTTGAATAAAGTTATAATTCATTCTGTTCCAAATTAATGTATTTCCTTTCAGATAGTAAGAGATTCTCGCTCAATGAATCTACTTGATAGTGATTGAAAAGAAATAGAAGTATGCTACCAAGTGGTGAGTAAATGCAATTGCCGAGATTTTTCTTTTAGTTTTTAAATAAATGTAGAACATTCTGAAGCATCAGGCGTCATGAGCTCAGGATATCGGGCGCAGACGGATAGATATACAATAGACCGATTAAGGATTCTCGAATACGATTGGAAACGAACATAGGTCAGGCTAATTGAATAGAAGGAGACATGAAAAGTAGAATAGAACAGCCAGTGAAAATAGAAAGTTCATGAACACGAACTATTAGAATTGGAATGAAAAGAGGGTTAGTGTAAATTAAGTTAGTCTTTCGAAACAGTGAGATAAATAGAACGATTGTGAATGAGTTGGTCTTGTTGTCACAGGTGTAACGAGTCCATAAGACAGTCAAGTGTATATGACTACGAAGATTAATTTAGCTCCAAATGTATGAAGTAGAGATTGAGTTAGGAGCTGCATGAGCAACTGATAGATTTGATGACAGTAAAGGGCTGTTGAGAGGTGATTAAAGTAATGAATTCCGAAAATTTTTAAGTAAGCCACTTGAAAAATATCATGGTCTGTTCCTTAGCATGATTCTGAGGAAAGAATCCTTTTAAGGGGGGAAGGATGTAACGTCTGGGAAATATTATGTAATTATTTTTATCAATAAATAATTATTATGTGATTTTTATGTGAATTTTGGTGAATTATTTGATGATGGATAATAATATTTGGATATTTATTTCTGATAAAAGTGAGATATTTTAATTTCCAATTATCCAGAATTAAATCTAGATAATTTTGGTATTTTTCTAGTAATTTTTGGATTATCATATGATTTTATAAGGATTTCTAGAATTAATAATGATTATTTTTACATAAATATAAAATTACTTTTTAGAATCAGAAATCGTCCCACTTCATTCATTTTTGCGTTTTTACAACCCGAAACTCTAACGAAAACTCCTTTATAACCTAATAAGATAATTCTGAACACTTTTCGTGTTTTGACTTTTTCAATCCGGGGTACGGTTTGACCTGTACGAGTCCCGGTGTGAAATTTTCGATACGCAAATCATTTCATATATCGATAAGAATCCATATTCTCAAAAGGCGAGACATTATTACCTTATTTTTTGTATAAAGTGTTTTATAAAAGACTCTGTTTTGATAATTATCCAAATCGGGTATAAAAATTGTATCGTTATGTAATTACTTAGCGGCTAAGTAACCTATTTTCGGATCCGATCTGTAAAGGTAATTATTGAATTATTAAACAAATAAAATAGGTGATGGTTCTGTCAGCTATGTGTCATTGTGGTATAAATTGTTTTTAGAATTAATTTTGTTGTTCTATAATTTCATTTATTATTTTTAGGGGTTTATAAAATTTAGAAATCAATATTTTATTAATTATTTAATTTTAAATGATTTTCTGATTGCATTTAATTGTAAAATCAGTATTTAATTCCAGAATCCTTCAAAAATTACAAAACTTATATTTTATTATGTTTTTAATATTTTGAGAATTTTAAGATTATTTTAGAAATTTTTGGAATTAAATTCACCGCGCATTTTTTCTTTTAATCATTAAATGCGGATACGAATTACATTTCAAAAATGAGCTCAAAATTATAAAAAATTATTTTAAATAACTTTGAATTATTTGTGATATTTTATAAAGTATTTTAGTAATGTTCATGTTTTAATTAACTGTGAGGGTTCATTAAAATAATAAAAGTCAGTGTCAGATTTGGGTTTTAAGTAGATGTTGCCCTATTTTATTCCACCACCGCCTCAATTTTATCTCTCTCTCTCTCTTAATTCCTCACCACTGTCTCTCCTCCTCTCTCCCGATTCACTCCTCTCCGTGTCTCTCTTCTCTCCCTTAACTTTAATCTCTCAGTCTCTCCGTCTCTCCTCTCCTTTAATCTCTTTTCTTTCTTTTTCTTCTCCCCTATTTCGCTGTTACTCCATCTCGCAATTTCCAGTGAGTGTTAGCCGATTGTTTCCGGCGATTCCTCCAATTTTTGTCCCTGTTTTCGGATTATTTATACGTGTATATAAATATACGGTTATGTATGTATGTGGGTACCTATTCTTTGCTTCTGTGTTGCCGCCTCTCGGAAGTTCCGAGAGGCATAGTGGCGCGTGGGTGCGTGTTGTGACGCGTGAGTGAGTTGTGTGTGTGTGTTCGTGATTGTGTGTGTCGGTTGTGTTGGTGTGTGTATGGGCGGCGTGTGGCCGCGCGTGTGGTGGTTGTGCTAATCTGTTATGCTTTTCGGTTGGGCTTTTCTGTTGAGCTTGTGCTGGGCCTTGTTGGGCCAAGTTTGTGCAGTGGATTTAATTGTTATAATCTTAAACTTTTATTTTCTTTTCTGCAGGAATTGTTTGAATAATATTCGTGAAATTAATTATTCGTTCGGGAATGATTTTAAAATAATCGGTGGAGTTTTGCGTTGGAAACCCGAGAATTTATCAGGTACCCGCAAAATTTTACCGCCGTTGGCGATGAGCTTCGGCGAGCCGACGGTGGGCGATGATGATTTTTATCTGAGTCCTAAATTATAATCAAATAAAATTAGTTGTAACATTAATTTCGAAACGAAAAGAAAAATAAAATATGAATAACAATAATTAATGATTGAATCAGTATCGGTGATGGGGATTGGAAATTGGGATTTGTTGTTGTGTGATTGAATTGTTGTTGTGGTTTGACGTCGAGATGATTCGACGGGTAGGCCGATAAATAGAGGAAACGCTACCCGATTTTCGGGAAAATTAATTCCGAAAATATGGAAAAGTAACCTGTAATTTTCGAAATCGTCGAACGAGGATATAATTGAACTTTATGAAACCTATTTACGTGACGTGACAAGATATTTTCTGAATAATCGATTACCCTATTTTTTTTCAAAATAACAAATATACGTATTTTTCAAAATTAAATACCGAACCGAATTTCGAAGACGTGAACAATAATTGCTATGTGTATTTCGATAATACTTATAAATATGATTTCGGTTATGAAATCGTATGGGTAGAATAGGATAACAATTTGATGTTAAGCTTAAGCAGTTATCTGAATTAGGGTATTTCAACCCTGTAGGTTTTAGACGGAAGACCCGAGATTTGACATCAGACTAGGAACGACCTAGTGATTAGACGTCGAGATAAACGAAGTTTCAACTGAAGGGTCTGAATGTTGGGATCGTATCCAGAATAGGATAGTAGTTTGACGATAAAGCCGAACGATCAAAGTCGAACCAAAGTCAATAGCGGTTAAAGCTTATTGAGGCAAGTATTCTGGATTTTTCTTTTAAAATACTGCAAGTAATCCAGGACATTCTTTTAATTACTGCAAGTATTCCCAATTTTCTTTTAAATACTTCAAATATATATTCGCTCCTATTCTAAGTTCAGAATAGTTAACTGTTTTACATTTCGCTGCAATTACTCTGATTATGCACGCTCCTTTCATTATTGTTCATGTAATTCGATTGCTCTCGTGAGCAAATACCCATTCTTTCGGGTTATTTGCGAACCCTGAATTGGGATGTTTTGAATTCAAAATGATTTGACATCAAAATACTCCATGGGCTGGATAATGATGATATTTTGAGGATTAAGTGTGTCTTAATCCTGAGGACCGGGATGACTGGTGCCTCGAGATGGGCCGTAGTGCCTGGATATCCGATTGGATCTATATATTGAGATATAGATCTGCATTATATTCTGACTGATCAGCAGAATATAGATGCGAACTAGAGTCCAGGCTAATTTGTTGTTGATCACCATTAACGGCATTCTCTCTCGAATGGTCTTATGATTTCAAAACCGGACAAAATCCTGATTCAGGAGATGAATCGGGGAATCGCTTGTCATTTTTGGAGTTTAGTAAAGGCTGGTGATAGCCAACATTTATTCGCTCACTCACTTAAAATAAAGAGAATGGTTTAAAATTGTTTTAAGATTTTGTCCGGAAGTTTTTCTTTTGATATTAATGCTTGAAACTCAAATTATATACTTGCTGGGCATTTTTGGCTCACTCTTGCTTTGTAAATTTTTATTTCTGCCAGAAACAGATAAGGGTAAAAGTGATTAGCTTTGATAGACAGCAGGAGTTAGAGAAATTTTCGCTGCGAGATGTTGAAGATGTTAGAGGAATGTGACAAGAGCATTAGTTCAAAGGTATTTAAAATTGTATTCTAGTTATTGTGAGTTGTAAAGGGCTAGATTCTTGTTTCATACCATAACCTATAAACGATCCGGATTCAAGGGGTTAATTATTTATTTCTTTATTTTATATAATGATTGTTAGTGACACCAAATCCTGACCCCAGATTTGGGCTGTTACAGATTTCCCTTAAACTATACCTCTGGTTGGTCTGTTCAAGGGTTCATCTTCATAAATTACTTGAGAAACAACAACAATGTCAGCATTTGCTTCTTTCATAGAATTTTTAAAGTCTTCCTCCGTTTTCCTTAGATGTTCAAGATCAACTCCAGGATTTTATTTTG
This sequence comes from Apium graveolens, assembly GCF_009905375.1. Classification (NCBI taxonomy): domain Eukaryota; kingdom Viridiplantae; phylum Streptophyta; class Magnoliopsida; order Apiales; family Apiaceae; genus Apium; species Apium graveolens. The sequence goes on from NC_133657.1 coordinate 105,715,291, forward strand.
CAAATATTCTTCTACTCACCTCAAAGTTAAATAATTGAATCTTTGGATCCTTGTAGAACAGAGTTGTATGTCTTCCTTTAACTTTCAGAGTTTGAAGATATTGGCTTGCTTCAGCACTAGCTTCTTTCTCTAGAATACATTGGTCTTCATCAGCAACAGTTGTGACTGGTGAAGATCGTTGCATTTTATTAGTCACAGTCAATTCTTCAACTATTCTTTCATTCCTCTTGCTTCCTCTTCCTTTTCTAGACTGAAATCTAGTGATTGCTTCCTCTTTTATTTTTGCTCTCCTTCTGTTACCCTTATTACCTCCATCAGAATTTTCATTATCAGTACTTATCAATGACACCAAGCAGTAGAGAAAGAATCAGCTCCATTGAATTTTGTACTTCTATAAGTTGATCATACATTTGAGCTTGATGAGCTTCTAATCTAGCTTGACTGGCTTCAATTGCATTTTGTTTGGTAACTATTGGTGATTGGTGAAATTTGTTTCTAAATTTCCTGATGAGTAAACAGCTTTGAAGCAATCACTAATTCTTTAATCTGATTGATTTGAGTAGTAGTTGCTTCATGAGCTGTGTATAAGGAACTGACAACCAAAGTTGATACTTTTAGATGATTCAGCACATCAGGATTTGTAATCTTATGTTCTGTTGTTTCCAGAGGTTCAACTGCTTGTGTTCTGGAAATAGGATATGTATTATCTTTCCAATAAGCGTTCTAGAGATTATCAAAATATACCTACTTCTTCTTAGCATCTAACTCTTTCATTTTCTGTTGTCTCACATGCATAGGCATATCTTCAAGAAAGAAAAGGTCATCCTCAAGATATAACATAGCAATAGATACAAGAGTTTCTTTACCATAATTAGATTCTTCAATAGCAGCTGGATCTTGCACTAATTTCTGAACTTTATCAGAAGCTTCAATATGCAAATTAGAATAAGAAATTGATCAAGTGGCTTCAGAATCTTCCACACCTTCAGAAGTTATCTCCACATCTTCAAGTATTGTAGATAAATGAATTGGATCTTCAATATTAACTTCCATGAGCTCAGGTCCTGTAGAATGCTATGGTGATTCTGAAATGAATGAATTTTTATGAATGGACTGTTGTGCTACTATATCTTCAGCAACAATAAGGATTTCTTCAGGTGATGGAAACGTAGAATGAATGGACTATTTTTCAACAAACATAGGGATTATCTTATGTGGAGGAATAGTAGAATGTATGGACTGCAAGAAAGTATCAGTACTTAGATTTAGAGGGAGATTAAAAGCCTTTGATACATCAGAGTTTTCCTGAGATTCAACAGACTATTGTTCAGCATCTATTCCTTTAGTACTCTGAGCAACTGCAAACATAGCAAATAAAACTTAATCTCTCTGATTCTTTTACAGTAGTAACACTACTCCTCACACCACACATCTCATGACTTTTAATAGTTAGAGCTTCCTCACAAGGATTACTAAATCCTATCTCTCATATACCTTTCCTTTTGCCAGAAAGGATCCTGCCTCTCTTAAATTCTATTTTTCTCTCAATCTTTTTACACATCTCACAGAAAAAGGCTCAAAAATATTTTCCTACAGAAAAAAAAGGTGGCTAAAGAAGGGTGATATGTGATCATACAACTAGAGGTGGTCCTGAACTAAGGTCTAGATGTAATCATGTCAACAGGATTTATATCATGAAAAGGATACTATAAATGCTGAAAGAACTAAATCAGTATTTAAAATAAATGCTGATAAAGTAACACCGGTATTATACCTTGTGAATCCACAATTAGGTTCACAGTAGATACTGTGGTTATGACAGTTGTTGTTCATCAATAATGAGAACCTCCATTTGAATTGGAGAGGATTTGATCAGGTTACTCTCATGTACCATGATCTCAAACCTTGTCCTTCTTGTAAAGAACTAACACTTGAATGTGTTTAATGAAAGTTATCATAGAGTATTCAATAAAAACGGATGAAACCTCTGTGTCTCTGTTAGTATCATCATGATCTACCTCAGCGATTAGTCTCTAACCAATTAAATGTTATTTTTGAGTGGTGAACATAATTCAAGAATTATGTCACTTGATTTTTGGCAACATTTGAGAAAAGAATTCAAGTGTTTCTTTTTTTAGAAGAAATTTAAGATACAAGATATATGAAATTTAAGATTGAGTGTGGACAACTTTCTTGATCATAAAAAAAGAAAGTTTCAAAAGATTTTGAATTGTAAGCAATACTCAAAGATTATAACTCTTAATAATTAAGAATTAAGTCTTCCTTAAATTTTCTTCTTTAATAACAATTACTTCCTGTAGTGCTCAATCTGTACTGAAGTGTCACATGAACTCAAACAGAGATTAGTTTATTCACATGCACTAAAAAATATCTGAAGTTTAGCATGCAATACTGATTTAACATATAATGTGATATCCCATATTTTCAGATATTAATATTATTATTATTTGGAATTATTTATGTGATTTTAGGTAAATTTTAGTGAATTATCTGGTAATTCGAGTTGATGTTTTGGATGTTTATATATGATATTGTTTGAGTATATTAATTCTTATATTTCCAGAATAAATTATAGATAATTATGATATTTTTATGGTAATTTTTGGATCGTTATATAATTTTATAAGGATTTATAGATTTAATAATTATTTCTTTATGATTATAAAACTATTTTAAAAAGCTAAGAATCGTCCAACCTCAATTGTTTTTGCGTTTTTACAACCCTAAACTGTTCCGAAAACTCCTTCCTAACCTAATCTGGTAATTCCGGACATTTTCCGTGTTTTAACTTTTTCAATCCGGATTATGGTTTGACCCATACGCGTCCCGGCGTACAATTTTCGATACGATAATCATTTCGTTAGATCAATAAAACCCGTATTCTCGAGAGACGGGATATTTTATATTATTTTCTCATAGGGTGTTTTATAAGAAGTTCGGTTTTGATAAATATCAAAATCTGGTATTAAATTGTATCATTTTTATAGTTACTTGGCGGCTAAGTAATGTATTTTCGGATCCGATAGACCCAATAGAATACCCCTTACGTGTTTAAACTGCATTTATATGAATCGATCTGCAATATGGACTCGTATTTATGTGCATCTTAATCGAGGTATTCGTTTTATCTCGTTTTATGTGCATTTAAATATATTTTATGGGTTTTCGGTGCTTTCTTTTAATTTAGGAGTCGTATCTGTTTTTCGAAAATAAACGGACCGGGACCCCACCGGGACATCAAAGCCCACAAAATTCATGTTTTTATTTTTATAAAATCATAAGCATTTCAAATACCCATTATTTTTTATTTTTAAATTATTCATAATTTTGGGGTAATTTTTGACATAAATTTCATATTTAATTACTTTTAAAATTATTCCCCGTAATTATTATTTTTGGGCCTAATTATTTTAATTAGGGGATAAAAACACCCTTAATTTATTTTAGGGTACTTATTTTCTGTAAAGTATAAATAGCTTAATTTTATTAATTAATCAAAAAATCAGTTTTATTATTAAAATTCTGGAAAATCAAAAAACTGGATTTTGGGGGTGTTCTTGAACTGTGAGAATCAAACTCCAATTTGGAGGTGATTTTGAACTCCAAATCAGAGGTTCGAGTAACCAAATTGTAGGTAATTGAGAGTACTATCTATAACTGCCCTCAAATCATTTCAAGAATTGATAATTTTTAAATTCAATTTTTAGGGTTCATGCTCTGGATTGGGGGTTTATAATTGAATGATTGTTGGGTCGTTTTGATGATATGAATAGTTTTAATGGCTTGTTTACAGTCGATTTATGTATAAATTTGTATTGTTTTAGTTCGGGAAGTGTTTATACGAGTTCGTCGATTTCGGATTAATAAACTTTTGTTTTCAGGGATTATTGATGATTGTTTGCTCGTATGATTAATTGTGTTAGATTATAGAGGCTTTAAGCTTCAATTTACTGTATTAAACGTTGAGTTTGGTTGCGAAATCGAAGGTGGCGGTGTTCGCCGGATTATTGGCTGGTTTTTCGTCGAGGTATCACCGGAAACTGAGACTCGATCGTTGTTTGTTGTTGATGATGATGTTATTGTGTTGCTGGGTTAGCGTAGACTGATTTCGGCCTGAAAACCAGCAGAAATCGAGTTGTTTTTACCCAAAATCAGGCCTTGCCGGTTTATTTTTCCGGTGGCCGGAATCGGAGCTGTTCTTGAAGCTCCGATCTTCTTCCTCGTCAAAGTCGCCGTTTGATCCTCCTAGCCCTAATTACCCATTGCCCAACTATTTCTGAGTTTTTGATTTAAAATAAATCAAAATTCAGTTTTAATTCCTAAAAATCATTTTAATTTCCAAAATTAATTTGGTTAATGATTTTAATAATTTACTGAATTATTTTAAATTCCAAAAATTATTTTCTTTTATTATTTTTCAAAATCCAAATTGTATTTATTTATTATTTATTTAAATTGATTATTATTTTGATAATTAATCGGTTTATTTATATAATTTATATTAATTTAATTTTAATTCCAAAAATTATGGAAATATCATTTTAATTTTGATTTTCCTAGATAATAATTTAAAATTTTCTTTTAAGCTTTTAAAATTTATATTTAGGTATTTAAAAATCAATTAATATTATTATTATTTGATTTATTCTTATTTTATTCGTAATAAATAAACCGTTCATCCGTTTAATACGAAACGAACGCCTCTAGACTCAGAAAAATATTCCGTTTTCATTAAAAATACTTTTGAGACCCAAATTCTTTTATTTCGAAATCCCGCTTGTTTTAGGAATCATTCTGAGTCGATTTTTGATCGATAAGCCATATTTTTGACCTGATTTGAGTTTTAAACGTATTAAGTCGAACCTTTTGACGAATCGAGTCAAATGTGGTATGAATTATGTGATACATGGATTATGTGTTTATGTGTTATATGAATTATGTGCATACGTGAGTCAAGAGTCTTGTATTTGACAGTCTTCTTTATGTGTGGGGTATCGTATGGGTAGACATTAGGGTTTTGACGCGCAGTTCGTCGAGTTATTATCGATTAGACGATTAAAGTTGTATATTTTAATTATATATGCGGATCGTTCGAGTTGATCAGGACAAGACGTTGGATAGAGAGTAAGATGGAATGGTATTGGGTATCTGGCTTCTAGCAATCGTAGGAGCAACATATCAGTAAAGTGTTGAAAAGAAAGACGAAGATGTTTTGAGAGAGAATGTCAGAATAGAGGCGTCTTTGCGAGTGTGACTAACTGCTAAAAACCCAAAGGCAAGTATCCCTATCATCACTTATTGTTCAAGTGACATTTATTTTGAATCTTATCATGCAAGTATTGCTTTCCCTATTCTTAGTTCAGATAGATAAATATTTTACATATCGCTGAATTAAATAATTTTATTTGTGCAAGTATTCTTCTGCTATTCTATGTTTAGAATAGCTAAGTGATTTTACTTATCAAATTATCGGATTTATAAATGTTTTGAATTTTCAAAAAGATGACGTTGTTTTGGGTTTTCTGCCCAAGTAAATGGGCGAATAAAATTTATAAGGGTGTCGAGTATTATGACCCCTCTCAATAAAACGTTTTAAGATTGGATGGTTGCGTAAGAGGCCGTGGTGGCGGTCCAGCGGAGATTTAGATATTATACAGGATATAATACCTTTAGGCCGATATGTGCCTTGGGTGCCCCATTTGTTTAGTTGGATATGCTTAGCCATACCGGTGTTACTCCGCGGTTGATCACCGGCGGCAACACATCGTCGTTCGAGAATTTCAATCTAAATTATTATATTAATTTTGATAATCTTATAAGGAATGATTTATCAACTGTTTTGGTTTTGAATAAAGGTGGAATAAAGTTTTAACTCGGTGCTAATTGGTGTTGATATTTAAGTTGTTTTTAAATATTAAAGGTGGTATTAATGCAGATGACTGATGTTTACTTTCCTATTTTAGCGCGGGTAGGTTGTGAGCATCAAAGTTTATATTAATATCTAATTTGATATGACAACAAAATAAGTATTAATATCAGGAGTTCGGTTTTGAATGAGTTTATTGTTAGATATATTTGATAATGTCATGGCTAATATGTTTTATGTTTAGATTTCAGATCTTATTTGAACAGAACAAATCAGTACTTAACTGATCAGTACTTATACTGGACGTCAGAACTTAAGGGATATCAGTACTTATGTTATCAGGAGATAAGCATCAGGAGATAGATATCAGAACTTAAGTGCTGAAGGACGATCAGATAAGGACAGTAGCTGATTAAAGTTAAGAAGATCAAGATAAACATAAGAAGAGATATGCATGAAGAAGGAATTTTGTAAAGAATGGAATACTTGGAAGGAAAGATATCTGATTGATATATATTAGGAAGCAGAATTATATTCCATATCAATTAGCGATTATCTTGTAACTGTGTAATATATAAACACAGACATAGGGTTTACACTATAAGTGTTATCATTATCGAGAATATTATTTACTGTAATCCTAGCAGCTCTCATGATATTTTGTTCATCACTGAGAGATAACAGTTCCAGATTGTAACAGAGTTTATTGTTTCAATAAAGTTTGTTTTCTGTTACATAAGTTCTTGAAGTTTGATTTGATTGTAATAAACACTGTATTCACCCCCTCTACAGTGAAAGTGTGACCTAACAAGTGGTATCAGAGCCTTCTGTTAACACACATACAGTTAAAGATCCAAACACAATCATGTCTGACACAGAAACTCCAACTAAGCCTACCAAAACTGAGGAATCGTCAAAGACATCAACTCAGAGTCGATATGAGACTATCAGAGTTCCCATATTGAGACCATCTGAATATCCCATATGGAAGGTAAGGATGACCATGTTTCTGGAAGCAACAGATCCAGAATACCTTGATAGAATCAAGGAAGGGCCTCACAAACCTACCAAGCTCGCTGTTGTAGTTGCAGGTGAAGCAGCAAAGACCGTACCAAAGGAAAAGAGTGATTACACTGCTGAAGATATAGCATCTATTTCTAAGGATGCCAAGGTACGACACTTATTGCATAGTGCCATTGATAATGTAATGTCAAACAGGGTAATCAACTGCAAGACTGCTAAGGAGATATGGGATGCACTGGAGACAAGGTGTCAAGGAACTGAAACAGTTAAGAAGAACAGGAAGACAATACTCACTCAAGAGTATGAACACTTTGACTCTAGGACTAATGAGTCATTGACTGATGTATATGATAGATTTGTCAAACTCTTGAATGACTTGTCATTGGTTAATAAGGAGTATGATCTTGAAGATACAAACCTTAAATTCCTGTTAGCTCTTCCTGAATGTTGGGATTTGAAGGCAACAACAATAAGAGACAACTACAATCTTGATGAAACAACTCTTGATGAAATCTATGGAATGCTCAAGACTCATGAACTTGAGATGGAACAAAGAAGCAAGAGGAAAGGAGGAAAGTCAAGGACGGTTGCTCTCAAGGCTGAAGAGGAATCCCCCAAACCACCTTCCTCAAAGAAAGACAAGGGTAAAGCTCTTATCATAAAGTCTGATACTGAGTCATCAAGTTCTGAGAGTGATGATGACTCAGATTCTGAAAGCTTGCCTGAAACTGATGCTGATGAGGAGATGATGAAGCTGTGTGCTCTTATGGTGAAGGGAATCACAAAGATTGCATACAGGAAGTTCAGGAAGGGAAAGAAGTTTTCCAGGAAAGGCATAAGTTCTGATAAGAAGAATTTCAGAAGATCTGAAGGAAGAGGAGGAAAGTCTGACAAAGGAGATTACGCTAATGTTAAATGTTATAATTGTGGTGAAAAAGGCCACATATCTCCTGATTGCAAGAAGACAAAGAGTGACAAAGGCAAAGCTCTTGTCACAAAGCAGAAAAGCTGGACAGACACCTCAGACTCTGAAAGTGAGGAGAACTATGCATTGATGGCAAATGCTGATAAACCAAGTTCTGAGAGCAGTTCTGAAGCTGCTGAAACAAAGGTACCTCAGACTACTTATGCTTTTCATACTGATGATATTAATGAGTTGAGAAGATATCTTAAAATCATGTTTGTTAGTTATAGAGATCAAACTTTAACATGTGAAAGATTAACTTCTGAAAATCTTGCTTTTAGGAAAAGAAATGATTTCTTAGAAAAAGAGTTAGTCATGTTCCATCAAACTCAGAAGGATAGAGATGATGCTTTTTATGTTAGGGATGAAGTGCTAAAAATGAATGAATCTCTAAAAACTGAGTTAGAAAAGGAGAGAGAGATTATCAGAACTTGGACTAACTCTGGCAAAACAACTCAAAATTTGCTAAGCAGTGGAAACTGGAAAGAGGGCTTAGGTTATGGAGAAAATAAAAATGAAAAAGGAACTGTAGAAATTAAGCCTGTTGATAAGCAAAAGCCGAAGTTAAAACCTGTTAAGTTTGTAACTGAAAAATCTGAAAATGAGAAATCAGAAGTTAAAAAGGAATTAGCTTCTGACAAACTAAAACAGGAAAAGACAGCTGAAGTTAACATAGGCTTAATGACGAAGAAGCAGCTTAAGCATAAGCTGAAAGATGTTAAGAATGCAAACAAGGTAAAATCACCTAGGAAAAACAGGAATGGAAAGGAAGGTGTGAATAAAAGCAATAACTATAAATCTGTTCCTGATGCTCCTAGGAAAGCGTGTCATAACTGTGGAAGTTCTAACCATCTGGCTTCTTTTTGCAGGAAGAATAAGAATATTAACTCCTTATCTACAAAATCAGGAGTTAAGAGTCAGTCTGTTAGATACAAACCACAAGATCCTTGTTTTCATTGTGGTAGTTTATGGCATTCCATTTATACTTGTAAGGAATATCATAGTTTGTACTGTGATTATTATCAAATAAAACCTTCTTTAAAGAAAGTTTCTGTTGTTCCTTCTAGTGTAAGTTCTGATTCAAAGTCTGGTAGTATAAGTTCTGATAAGAAAACTGTTAACATAAAATCTGATGCTAAATCCGCTGCAAATGTTAACAAACCTAAAAAGGCCAAAGGATCCAAGCAAGTCTGGGTCCTTAAAACTAATAATTAGTGGTCTTTTTGATTGCAGGGCAACAGGAAAAATATTTTAGTTCTGGACAGTGGATGTTCAGGACATATGACTGGAAATAAGGCCCTGCTATCAGACTTTGTGGAGAAAGCTGGCCCAAGTGTTTCTTATGGAGATGGCAACATTGGAAAAACTTTGGGATATGGCAATATCAATCTTGGGAATGTCATCATTAAAGATGTAGCTCTGGTCTCAGGACTTAAACACAACTTACTGAGTATAAGTCAAATCTGTGACAGAGGTTATCATGTTGATTTCTTTGCAGAACATTGTGAAATAGTTAGTAAATCTAAAGAAAAAATTGTTCTGAAGGGATTCAGGCGTGGTAACATTTATGAAGCTAAGCTTTCAACAAGTTCTGATGGTTCTGCAATCTGTTTAGTGAGTAGAGCCTCAACTGAAGAAAGCTGGAATTGGCACAAGAAACTCTCTCATTTAAACTTCAACAAGATAAATGAACTGATCAAGAAAGATCTTGTGAGAGGACTGCCAAAATCAGTGTTTGTTCCTGATGGTCTTTGTGACTCATGTCAGAAGGCTAAACAAAGAAAATCTTCATTCAAGAGCAAGACTGAATCATCAATTCTTGAGCCTTATTATCTACTTCATGTTGATCTATTTGGTCCAGTGAATGTCATGTCTATTGCAAAGAAGAAATATGCGTTGGTCATAGTAGATGAGTTCACCAGATACACATGGGTGTATTTCTTGCACACAAAAAGTGAAACTGCATCTATCCTGATTGATCATGTCAAACATCTGGATAAATTGATCAAAGATTCTGTGAAAATTTTGAGGAGTGATAATGGCACTGAATTCAAGAATCTGATAATGGAAGAGTTCTGCAAAAATCATGGAATAAAGCAGGAATTTTCTGCTCCTGGAACTCCACAGCAAAATGGAGTTGTTGAAAGGAAGAATAGAACTCTCATTGAAGCTGCACGAACAATGCTTGAAGAAGCAAAGCTTCCAACCTATTTCTGGGCTGAAGCTGTGCAGACTGCTTGTTTTACTCAAAATGCAACACTCATTAACAAGCATGGAAAAACACCATATGAGATGGTGAAGAACAAGAAGCCAAATCTCAAATACTTTCATGTATTTGGATGCAAGTGTTTTGTTCTCAAGACTCATCCTGAACAGCTATCCAAGTTTGATCTAAAAGCTGATGAGGGAATCTTTGTTGGATATCCACTTTCTACAAAAGCCTTCAGAGTCTATAATTTGAGAACAAAAGTGGTCATGGAATCTATCAATGTCTCTTTTGATGACAAGAAGATCACTGGACTTGAAGATTGCATTGATCATGATCAGCTGAGATTTGAAAATGAAGATTCATATTCTGATACCTCAAGTCCTGACAGTCTAAGTCCTGATACTGTAAATTCTGATGGATTAAACTCTGATGTTATTGAAACTGTGGTGACTACGTCAAAGGAAGATGCACCAATGCAGGGGGAGCATACTCAAGATATTATCACATCTCAAGAAGCATCAGAACATACATCTGGCTCTTCAAATTCTGATTCGTCAAGTTCTGATAAGCCAAGTACTGACAGTACTGAAAATCTAAATACTGAAGGATCCAACTCAGAGAGCATAGTTTCAGGGGGAGCATCAGAAAATGAAACCGAAGACAGCATGAATCATGGGGGAGCATCCAGTTCTAGAGAAAATCTTCCATCTGCAAGGAAGTGGACAAAATCACATACACCTGATTTGATAATTGGAAATCCTGAGGCAGGTGTCAGAACTAGAACAGGTACTTCGAATGAATGTCTTTACAATTCTTTTCTCTCTCAGTCTGAGCCAAAGAAAGTGGAAGAAGCTCTTCAAGATGCTGATTGGGTGCAAGCAATGCAGGAAGAGTTGAATGAATTTGAAAGAAACAAAGTCTGGACCTTAGTGCCAAGACCTAAGAATAGATCGGTTGTTGGTACAAAGTGGGTATTCAGAAACAAAACTGACAGTGATGGCATAATTGTAAGGAACAAGGCAAGGCTGGTTGCAAAAGGATATTCTCAACAGGAGGGAGTTGACTATGATGAAACATTTGCGCCAGTTGCTAGGTTAGAAGCCATAAGGATATTCATGGCTTATGCTGCTCACAAAAAGTTTACTGTCTTTCAAATGGATGTGAAAAGTGCTTTTCTCAATGGAGAATTGGAAGAGGAAGTATATGTTGAACAACCTCCAGGCTTTATAGATTCCAAACATCCAGATTATGTCTACAGGCTTGATAAAGCACTTTATGGACTTAAGCAAGCTCCTAGAGCATGGTATGAGACTTTAGCTCAGTTTCTTCTGGAAAGTGGATTCAACAGAGGAACTATTGACAAAACACTGTTCTATCTCAACCATGGCAAGGACTTACTTTTGATCCAGATTTATGTTGATGATATTATTTTTGGGTCTCCAAATGACAAACTTTGCAAAAAGTTTGCCAAACTAATGCAGTCAAGATATCAGATGAGTATGATGGGAGAACTTAGTTATTTTCTGGGCCTTCAAGTCAAGCAGAGTGAAGAAGGAACTTTTATTTGTCAATCTAAGTATACCAGAAACTTGCTGAAGAAATTTGGAATGCAAGACTGTTCAAGTGCATCCACTCCCATGGCCACTGCAACAAAACTGGATAAGGATACTGGTAATTCAGTAGATATCACTGATTACAGAGGTATGATTGGCTCACTTCTCTATCTAACTGCTAGTAGACCAGATATCATGTTTGCTACCTGTCTTTGTGCAAGATTTCAAGCAGATCCAAGAGAACCTCACTTAACAGCTGTAAAAAGAATCTTTAAGTATCTTAAAGGAACAGCTGATCTAGGATTATGGTATCCTAGAGAATCAGATTTTAAATTAATAGGTTACTCAGATGCAGATTTTGCAGGTTGCAAAATTGACAGGAAAAGCACAAGTGGTAGCTGCCAATTTCTTGGAGGCAGGTTGGTTTCTTGGTATAGCAAGAAACAAAAGTCAATTTCCACATCAACTGCAGAAGCAGAGTATATTGCTGCAGGAAGCTGCTGTGCACAGATTCTTTGGATGAAGAATCAGTTACTGGATTATGGGTTAACATATTTCAAAATCCCTATTTACTGTGATAATCAAAGTGCTATTGCTATGACAGGTAATCCAGTTCAACACTCTATGACAAAGCACATCAGCATCAGGTACCATTTCATCAGGGAACATGTGGATGAAGGTACAGTGGAATTGCATTTTGTTCCCACAGATCAACAAGTAGCAGATATCTTCACAAAACCACTATGTGAAGCTACCTTTACAAAATTGGTAAATGAACTTGGAATGATTTCAGGTTCTTTCTCTAAATCTGCTTAAACTTGTTCTATGTTATCAGACTTTATGATCAGTATTTACAGAATTAATCTCTTTGTATATTCTGTGCATTATTTGATAAATGTTTTTAAGTACTGACTGTTGTCTGATACATTTCTCTTAACTCTAATAAGTGATATATCTGTTTAAGTAATCATTCTATCCTATGAGGATAATTGTGCTAGATACTGACCTACTAGTCTTCAATAAACAAATGATCCCATGAAAGAAGTAATTATTTCTGTGGAAATCTTATGACACAAGCAAATTCTGATACTTGAGCTTAGTTTAGTTTACTTTATTCATCTTATTACTAAGTCCCAAATTAGAATAATGCTACTCATCTGTTTAAGTTCTGATTCTAGTAAAACTGCTGAATGTACTAAGTGCTGATAAACCTCACTTATCAAAAAAAAAAAAAAAAAAAAAATCAAAGAATAATATCAGGTACTCCTTTGAGATCTAGAGTAAAAATGTGAATGGGACGACCCAAGTGCATAGCTGGTATTAAGTAAATATGCATTAGAAAAGCAAAATATTTTTCTTGGTGACTGTTCACACTCTATGATTACTGGAGAAATACTCTGATAATAGCATAAATTCTGATAAGCAGTCGTGACTCACTTACACTGAGAAGCCACTGTAAAAGAGAATTTTAAAGATGCATAAAATTAGCACAAAAACAGTTGAGGTGGACTCATGCATGAACTCATTTATCAGTAGGTTTCAGGATAATGACAGCTCTTTAGCAAAATTTTAATTATGACTCATTTCTAAGATGTACTGAAGTAAATCAGACTTTACTCTTTATTAGTTATTTAGCTTAATGCACACACAAATCACTCCATATGAATGATGAAATTTTTGTGGTGGTCTATGTTCTTTTAGACAAACAGTCACTGTATCCCTTTGCACAAATTCTGAGGACACGTTCTAGTTATATGGTCTGATGATTAAGTCCTGAAGACTATAACTCAGAACTTGTATGAAAACTTACTAAGATAGATATTCCTTGTTCGAGTTAAGACATTATGTTCTGATGACTGTTAAGTTCTGGTATAGGTCTAAGTTCTGATTTTTCAGTCTAACCCTTTACTTGACTTATCTGTGAGTAAAATTTGGTAACAGTCTCAGATTAATTTCGAAATGTTGAAGTGGAAGATTAATAGTCTATGGTTAAAACATAATGGCACTCGTCCTTGAACAGTTCACTCTTGTTACATGTGCACATTCCTTTTCCAATGACTATTATTCTTTTTCAAGTCTAGGGAGACGAGGTATACTTAACTCTATCTGTCAGCATTAAATATCTTTGTGTCTCCTGGCATTCTCTTGCCTATATAATCAGCCACTTCACTTTAGCCCTTTCATCAATTTTTCTCACAATCTTAACTTCATATTCTTTTTTCAAAAGCATCATGGTTCGATACAACATGTTTTTGAATTACCAAAATTTTCATATGGAGCTAAGCTGCGCCGACTGGCAGCAGGAGTGGCATGTAACTGCCATTCCTGAAGAGATATGGGGCTCTGTCCCACAGGCGGTGCTGAACCAACTTCTGTTCTTCGAGATGGACTACCAGCTTCATCTTGATCGATTGGAGGCGGAACGGCGGGAAGCTATCTGTCAGCAAGAGTGAATCATTCGACTCGCTATCTTGTTTGTCGAAGATAGGAAGAGGAAGATGACTTAATCTCGTCTTCTTCCTGTTCTTCTTCATCCTCAGCTTTGTCAGGCTTCTTAGCTAGGACTAAGGCTGTTGATGTTAGATTTAGAAGCTTAGGACAAGAATGTAAAAGTTCTGATGTAATTTCAATTTCATCAATGTATTATTTTGATATATTAATGGAATTTGTTTTAAGTCTTATGATCTTGTCTCTGAGAAATTTTGTTATGCATTGATAAATCCTGATAAATATTCTGATGATCGTATAAATTGTGTCTGATTTTAAGTTCTGATACTGTTTTATCAGTACTTACTTAACTGATTGATTTTACTCATTCTCACACACAGTTTTTTTTTCTCGGAATATTAATATTGCAGAGTAAAATATTTGAATTAGTGGGAACAGTTTCAATTTTAAATTAAAACTGATTCACCTTGATTAATGGAATCTAGGTAAGTGAAACGGTTTGTTTTTCCTTGAAAAACTGCAAGTGGGTGGTAATTATTCCTTATTTACCGTGCCCATTACTTTTTGCTTTCTCTATGTAAAACAGGTGTCAAGGTATTTCCCACTACTTTTAAATGCATGTCTGCCATGTGTCCTCAACGGTTACTTTTTGTGGATAAGTAAAAGAGAGCAAAGATTGTCAAATCTTTTATTTACCATTATATTTTATCTCTCTCTTTACTTTTAAACTCTCTCATCTTCTGACGATTTTCTTTTCAGAGGCATTTTCTCAAACACATTACAGGTTACCGTTTTCTTATCAAAACATAATGGCACCCAAGGACATTTTCTTTGATGGAGCAAAGTTGGTTCCTAATAACTTCTCTGCGATACTACACACTACAGAGTCACCCTCTGAATTTCATTTTATTCAAGACTTTCTCACAAGTTCTGATATTGGGTTTGCTCTAACTGAGCCTACATCAATTTCTGGGGTTCAAGTACTGGAGTTTTGGAGGAGTGGAGTATATGACAATGGTGGTGCTCACGGGTCCCCAAGTTTAATATTTTCATCAGGGGAAAATGAGTATGTTGTGACTCTGTCTACGGTTAGACAGGCATTACAGCTTCCTGAGGACTGTGTTTATTCTACTGTTGATGACTCAGTTCTTCAAAATATGATGGTTAGTCTGGGATATGAAGGGACATTGACCAAGCTTGGACAGTTGAAGAGATCCTTCATACGGAGGGAATGGAGTTTCTTCTTTGATTGCATTACCAAAGCTTTCGCCAACAAATGTACAAATTTTGATGCAATTCCCATATTCAGCCAACAAATCGGGTATGCACTTCTAAATCACACTGATTTTGATTATGCACGTGCAGTTTTGGGTTCTATTGGGGATAGGATGACAGAAGATCGCAATACTGTATATTTTGCAAGATTTTGTCAGCTTATTTATAATTTTTGTTATAATTCCCCCCAAAATTTTGGTGATCTCATTCCATCTTTCAGAATACCTAAGAGAGCTTTTACTGATTTATTATCTTCTGATAATAAAAAGGCTGTGTTAAGACCCCTCTTAATACCTTTATCTGTCAAACAAGCCTTAATCACCTATGATCCTGTTAAGTACACTGCACTTTATCCTGATGTTCAAACATCAGAACCTGGTTCATCAGCACCTACCATCTCTACTCATCCACCTCAAACCTCTCAACCATCTCTCAGAACATATCTCAAGTCCTATGTGAAACCTACATC
Organism: Apium graveolens; assembly: GCF_009905375.1. Taxonomy (NCBI): domain Eukaryota; kingdom Viridiplantae; phylum Streptophyta; class Magnoliopsida; order Apiales; family Apiaceae; genus Apium; species Apium graveolens. The sequence continues at coordinate 105,731,119 of NC_133657.1, forward strand.
TTCCAAGCCAAAGAGAACAAAGACTGTTTCTCACACACCTCAGAAGAAGAGGAGGCTCACCTTGAGAGATGACTCAGATTCTGAGGAACCGATTCTTTCTTCAGAACCTGTGGTAACTGCAGCTGAGAAAAAGATTTCTCAGACGGATTCTGAACTTGGAGGATCTAAGCTTCTCAAGAGGCTTAGAAAAATGACAATTCCTGACACTTCCAAGGACTCTAAATTACCAAGGACATACCAGAAACAGAGGGCAAAAAGGCCAGTTTCAGATGATGATGAGGAAGCAGCTAAGGACGGGGATCAGGAATCTCTGATCTCACAAGAAAAAGAATTTGCTCCAGTTACTTCTTCTCCATCCACTCAATCTCAGGAAACTGTATTTGACAAGGCTAATTTCCCATCTGTGTCTCTTGGTCATCAAGGCACAAGTGCTGATAATGCTGATCAACACTTAGTTGTGCCTGGAGTAATTTTCTTAGAAGCTCCAACAACAACAAATCTTTTGCCAACAACTGTTACTGATGCTATTAAAACTCCGGAATTATCTAAGTCACCTTCTCTGCATCTAGACACTGATGATCAGACTTTAGGTGAGCATCAGGATTTGGCTGTTGATCAGAACTTAGCATCAGATCAGCAATTAGAGGATGCTGACGCCTCAATTGCTACTCACACTGCTATTATATCAGATGATACTGATTCTATAAGTTCTGATGCTGCACATGCTGGGGATACTGGTGATGCTACTCCAACTGCAAATACTGATGCAGCAGGTCCTTCAGGACAAATTCCTCTTTCAAAGTCTGAACTAGTAAAGAAGTATGTTACAGAGGAACCACCAGTGCCTTGGAGTGAAACTCCTGCAGGACAGGAGTGGACTAAGGAATGGAACTCAGTCTCATGTATTCCATCTGCGTTACATCTTACTGAGCACTTTACTAAAGCTGATGAAATGTTAAATTCTGATGATTTCAAAGCTCAGCTTCGTGTCACTGCATTGAGTACTAAAAATCTACAAGGTCTTCATTCAATTACTCATGCCGAAATACACAAGATTCAGGAGAACTTTATCAAACAAGAACAAGTTTGGAAACTTGATAAGAAAAAGTTCTTTCAACCATCTATGGACAGGATTGCTTATATTGAGAAGACTCAAGATCGCCAACAAGCACAGATTGATAAAATTCTGCAAAATCAAGCTTCTCAGCAATCACAACTGACAGAAATCCAATCTTCAGTGGAATTGCTTATCTCTCTTCTACTTCCTACTGATGCCAAAAAGGGGGAGAAAGTGATTAAGTCCAAATGCAAGGATGACAAGACACTGCAAGGAAAGGATGATGAAAAAGATGACCAAGGAAACTCTGGAATGGGTGGAGGTCATAGTCAAAGTAAAAGATTCTCATCAAGAAATTCTGAAATTACAAGTCACAGGATAAGTTCTGATACTGGGAAGAGATTAAGTTCTGATACTGGTAAAAGAATAAATTCTGATGAACTTCTAGATCTTGATGAAGAAATGTCAAGACAGTTATTTCTTCAAGAAAATCCAGGAATGGACTTGGAAAGTTTAAAGGAAGAAGAAGCTAGACTTAAATCAGAGAAAGTCACATCTAAATCCGAAGCTTCTGGTAAAAAGTCACTTCCAAAACTGAAAGGTATTGTGATTAAAGAAAAGGCACAAACTGAAGCAACATTTGCTAAATCACAACCAAAGATAGACCCAAGATCCAAGGGTAAAGAAAAGGTTGGTGAACCTGTTAAAGTCTATGTACCTCCTGAAGATGAAGAAATTACTGATGACAAAGATAATCTTGCTCTGACTTCAAGAAAAGTTCTTAAAACAACCTCTGACACAGCTCAAGTTTTTCAGAGTCAAGAAATTAAAAGTTCTGATATTCAAAAGAAGCAAGTAACCTCTGACACAGCTCAAGTTAACTTGATATCAGAAGGAAGATCAAATACACTCCTACCAGGATTCACTAAAGCAAAACAAACTCAACCTTTGAAGACTACTGCAAGTCGTTTTGAAGCTAGAGTAGTTACTGGAAAGGAAGCAAGAGATAAAACTGGACTGGGAAGTGCTGATGAAAGAAGAGTACACAACACTACCAATGATCCAACTTCCTTGTGTGAACCAGGAATTGGAGCAACTCCTAAAAGATTGAATCAATTGGAATCTGTACAAATGGTTTACCATACCTACTTGAAGGAACACATCTTGTTGTATTTCATGACAGATGGTAGGGTTTATCATATAAGACAAAATGCCATTCCATTGAAGTATTTTGAAGAATTGGAGCATGTATTATTCTTACTTCAAGTGGATGACAGATTGACAGGGACTGCTGCAAATTATTTGAAAGAACAGATTCAGAGACAGAAAAGACTTTATTCTGTTAAGTCTGACAGCATATATGTTCCAAAGTACAGAAATCACAATGGTGATATTGTTGATATGAAGCCTAATACTGCACAGATCAGAACATATCTTGGTATTAAGGGGCTTGAATTCAATCTAGAGTCTAACAAAGCTTATGTCATAAGACTAGATCGGGAGTTGAGAAGAGCAAAGATTAATGATCTCAGAGCTGCAATATTTCAAACTGGTGAAGATACTGCAGAGCTTAAAGATGTCAAACGGAGAATGATTGATGAACTCAGATATGCTGAGAAATGTTTGTTGAAGAATTATCTCAGAACAACTCCTGACATCAGAGAGATCAGAAAATGATGAAGCCAAGTCAAAGATCTACAACTACTTAAATTCTGATGTGTATACAGACTAAAGTTGTTATCAGAAGTTGAATTAGTAAAAGCTTTAAGGACTGTAAGTTGTAGTTATCTTGTCTATTTCTCATGCATTTGTACTTAATGTTTTTGACATCATCAAATATCTGTTAAACTTGTATATTTTGATAATTTACAAGTTGGGGGAGATTGTTAGATATATTTGATAATGTCATGGCTAATATGTTTTATGTTTAGATTTCAGATCTTATTTGAACAGAACAAATCAGTACTTAACTGATCAGTACTTATACTGGACGTCAGAACTTAAGGGATATCAGTACTTATATTATCAGGAGATAAGCATCAGGAGATAGATATCAGAACTTAAGTGCTGAAGGACGATCAGATAAGGACAGTAGCTGATTAAAGTTAAGAAGATCAAGATAAACATAAGAAGAGATATGCATGAAGAAGGAATTCTGTAAAGAATGGAATACTTGGAAGGAAAGATATCTGATTGATATATATTAGGAAGCAGAATTATATTCCATATCAATTAGCGATTATCTTGTAACTGTGTAATATATAAACACAGACATAGGGTTTACACTATAAGTGTTATCATTATCGAGAATATTATTTACTGTAATCCTAGCAGCTCTCGTGATATTTTGTTCATCACTGAGAGATAACAGTTCCAGATTGTAACAGAGTTTATTGTTTCAATAAAGTTTGTTTTCTGTTACATAAGTTCTTGAAGTTTGATTTGATTGTAATAAACACTGTATTCACCCCCTCTACAGTGAAAGTGTGACCTAACATTTATGATCCACTCTGTAATCATTGTTTCATGTTATTGTTGTTTACGATATTTCCGTAAACACGATTTTACGAGCTTTGTTCTCGTCAAGATTCAAAGTATTGCTGAAGCATTTCGCTTGAAAATATAAAAAGGGTTTTGAATACAATTAAGGAATCAATTATAGGGTTTCTCAACTAAAATTTTCTATTTCAGGAATTATGATTTTAAAATGTTCTACGCTATTGCAGATTTTGGTTTTATATCAAAATGACCCGATATATGCTATAATGATCTTGCTGATCATTTCTTTCGCTCATACTTGCCTGTTTTCAAATTTAACCTCCAGTGAGGATTAACTTGCGCTATATAGCCGCGTAATCCAAGGAAGCAAAAAAGAAGCTTTTCGAAGGTGGTTGATCCAGGGTTTGCGGACTAGTGTAAGTTCTGTTATGTAAAGTTGTTTATATTATATTATATTATAGTTGTGTATTTTATAGTTGGGTCTAGTATACTTCTTTTCAAAGTTATACTAGCGGGTTAAGTTTTGAGGTTTGAGAATTATTGAAAAGAGTTTTAAAAGAAAGTGAAAAATTTATTTATGGAATTTGGATATCTTGTTTCTAGAACTGTAACCTTAAAAGATCTTGGATTAGTATGGGGTCATTATGATAAATATCTTCCGCTGGCATTTATTTATTGATTTAACAGGTTAATTGGGATTGAGGTTTTATAGTGACGACCAAATCCTCTGACCCCGGATTTGGGGGCGTTACAGGTTGGTATCAGAGCCGAGGTTATAGTAAACTAGAAACGAGAGTGAGTAGGAGTGTGTATAGCTATGTGAGGACACTTGAGCTCATATCGAGTTCCTGTGGGACTATTGGATATAGTACCAATGAGTAAGCTAAGATAAGAACATTCATTTGAGATGGTTGTGTTGAGCTGGACAAAACTCCTGGAAGCAGTAAACTTCTATTGTGGAATCTTCCGAGACTACGATTCGATAACGATGAAGATTATCGATATCCTTGGAACGTGAAGAAGTGTCTAGAAGTGGGTGACGATTCAACTAGAGAGTTCAAATTGAAGATAAATATTAAGACTTTGGCAATACCTTATCTTCCTATAACTTCTTTTCATTTCCTTCAGAAATATCAGCTTTGAAATCTTTTCAGCTTTATTCATTTGCTTTTGAATTCCTTTGATATTCTTTTATTCTGACTGAGATGAACAATCCTAACTATAGGGGACACAAGGTATACTTGTCTGTGTGATGGGAGTTGGATGAGACGCCATCACTTATGTTTGTTGTGAATACATGAAGGTTAACAACCTTTAGTAGTGTCTTGATCTTGGCACACAACACCAAGTTCGTTTGATCATATTGATCTCTCAGTTATTCTCTTATTTCAACAATACTTTTTTTTTACAAATTCAGATTTTGGCCCTGTTATGACATAAAATTCTTTTCTCTTTGAAATTCCATGATTTTATCATCTCAAACATTTGAAGGTATGCCAATCAAGTTAAGTTGAGTTATCCTGGTCAAGTCAAAGTAAGGCTATGTGATGGGATTACCAATAGCAACAATGGATTACAAGGCGATTAAAGTATTAGTGGCGTGTAACGGAGTCAATCTGTTTCTTTACTTCTCTCTCTATCTATCTCTCTTTCTTTTTCTTTCTCTCTATCTTTCTCTCTATTCTTCTTTCTCGCAAGCAGTAAAAGAAATTCTATCGAAGGATTGGTCAAAGGATGTGGATGGAACAATGTTGCAGAGTGAAGCTCATGTGGTAACTGTGTCGTATAAAGAATTGCAGTGTTATTGGAAATTTTGAGAAAAGTTATGTATGTAAGATTGGGAAGTTAGTAAGAAGATCCCTAGTGCTGATTTCGAGGACGGAATCCTTATATGGGGGGTAGATTGTGATATCCCATATTTTCAGATATTATTATTATTTGGAATTGTTTATGTGATTTTAGGTAAATTTTAGTGAATTATCTGGTAATTGGAGTTGATGTTTTGGATGTTTTATATGATATTCTTTGAGTATATTAATTCTTATATGTCCAGAATAAATTATAGATAATTATGATATTTTTCTGGTAATTTTTGGATCGTTATATGATTTTATAAGGATTTATAGATTTATTAATTATTTCTGTATGATTATAAAACTATTTTAAAAAGCCGGAAATCGTCCAACCTCAATTTTTTTGCATTTTTACAACCCGAAACTCTTCTGAAAACTCCTTCCTAACCTAATATGCTAATTCCAGACATTTTCAGTGTTTTAACTTTTTCAATCTGGATTACGGTTTGACCCGTACGCGTTTCAGCGTACAATTTTCAATACGATAATCATTTCGGTAGATCAATAAAACCCGTATTCTCGAGAGACGGGATATTTTACATTATTTTCTCATAGGGTGTTTTATAAGAAGTTCGGTTTTGATAATTATCTAAATCTGGTATTAAATTGTATCATTTTTATAGTTACTTGGCGGCTAAGTAATGTATTTTCGGATCCGATATGACCCAATAGAATACCCGTTACGTGTTTAAACTGCATTTATATGAATCGATCTGCAATCTGGACTCGTATTTATGTGCGTCTTTATCGAGGTATTCGTTTTATCTCGTTTTATGTGTATTTAAATGTATTTTATGGGTTTTCGGTGCTTTCTGTTAATTTAGGAGTCGTATCTGTTTTTCGAAAATAAACGGACCGGGACCCCACCGGGAGATCAAAGCCCACAAAATTCATGCTTTTATTTTTATAAAATCATACGCATTTCAAATACCCATTATTTTTGCATTTTTAAATTATTCATAATTTTGGGGTAATTTTTGACATAAATTTTATATTTAATTACTTTTAAAATTATTCCCCGTAATTATTATTTTTGGGCCTAATTATTTTAATTAGGGGATAAAAACACCCTTAATTTATTTTAGGGTACTTATTTTCTGTAAAGTATAAATAGCTTAATTTTATTAATTAATCAAAAAAATCAGTTTTATTATTAAAATTCTGGAAAATCGAAAAAATGGATTTTGGGGGTGTTCTTGAGCTGTGAGAATCAAACTCCAATTTGGAAGTGATTTTGAACTCCAAATCAGAGGTTCGACTAACCAAATTGTAGGTAATTGAGAGTACTATCTATATCTGCCCTCAAATCATTTCAAGAATTGATAATTTTTAAATTCAATTTTTAGGGTTCATGCTCTAGATTGGGGGTTTATAATTGAATGATTGTTGGGTCGTTTTGATGATATGAATAGTTTTAATGGCTTGTTTACAGTCGATTTATGTATAAATTTGTATTGTTTTAGTTCAGGAAGTGTTTATACGAGTTCGTCGATTTTGGATTAATAAGCTTTTGTTTTCAGGGATTATTGATGATTGTTTGCTCGTATGATTAATTGTGTTTGATTATAGAGGCTTTAAGCTTCGATTTAGTGTATTAAACGTTGAGTTTGGTTGCGAAATCGAAGGTGGCGGTGTTCGCCGGATTATTGGCTGGTTTTTCGTCGAGGTATCACCGGAAACTGAGACTCGATCGTTGTTTGTTGTTGATGATGATGTTGTTGTGTTGCTGGGTTAGCGTAGACTGATTTCGGCCTGAAAACCAGCAGAAATCGAGTCGTTTTTACCCAAAATCGGGCCTTGCCGATTTATTTTTCCGGTAGCCGGAATCGGAGCTGTTCTTGAAGCTCCGATCTTCTTCCTCGTCAAAGCCGCTGTTTGATCCTCCTAGCCCTAATTACCCATTGCCCAACTGTTTCTGAGTTTTTGATTTAAAATAAATCAAAATTCAGTTTTAATTCCTAAAAATTATTTTAATTTCCAAAATTAATTTGGTTAATTATTTTAATAATTAACTGAATTATTTTAAATTCCAAAAATTATTTTCTTTTATTATTTTTCAAAATCAAAATTTATTTATTTATTATTTATTTAAATTGATTAATTATTTTGATAATTAATCAGTTTATTTATATAATTTATATTAATTTGATTTTAATTCAAAAAATTATGAAAAAATCATTTTAATTCCGATTTTCCTAGATAATAATTTAAAATTTTCTTTTGAGCTTTTAAAATTTATATTTAGGTATTTAAAAATCAATTAATATTATTATTAATTGATTTATTCTTATTTTATTCGTAATAAATAAACCGTTCGTCCGTTTAATACGAAACGAATTCCTCTAGACTCAGAAAAATATTCAGCTTTCATTAAAAATACTTTTGAGACCCAAATTATTTTATTTCGAAAGGTCGCATGTTTTACGAATCATTCTGAGTCGATTTTTGATCGATAAACCATATTTTTGACCTGGTTTCAGTTTTAAACGTATTGAGTTGAACCATTTGACGAACCGACTCAAATGTGGTATGAATTATGTGATACATGGATTATGTGTTTATGTGTTATATGAATTATGTGCATACGTGAGTCAAGAGTCTTGTATTTGACTGTCTTCTTTATGTGTGGGGTATCGTATGGGTAGACATTAGGGTTTTGATGCGCAGTTCGTCGAGTTATTATCGATTAGATGATTAAAGTTGTATCTTTTAATTATATATGCGGATCGTTCATTCGAGTTGATCAGGACAAGACGTTGGATAAAGAGTAAGATGGAATTATATTGGGTATCTGGCTTCTAGCAATCGCAGGAGCAGCATATCAGTAAAGTATTGAAAAGAAAGGCGAAGATGTTTTGAGACAGAATGTCAGAATAGAGGCGTCTTTGCGAGTGTGACTAACTGCTAAAAACCCAAAGGCAAGCATCCCTATCATCACTTATTTTTCAAGTGATATTTATTTTGAATCTTATCATGCAAGTATTGCTTTCCCTATTCTCAGTTCAGATAGATAAATGTTTTTTTCATATCGCTGAATTAAATAATTTTCTTTGTGCAAGTATTCTTCTGTTATTCTATGTTTAGAATAGCTAAGAGATTTTACTTATCAAATTATCAGATTTATAAATATTTTGGATTTTGAGAAAGATGACATTGTTTTGGGTTTTCTGCCCAAGTAAATGGGGGAATAAAATTTATAAGGGTGTCGAGTATTATGACCCCTCTCAAAAAAATGTTTTAAGATTGGATGGTTGCGTAAGAGGCCGTGGCGGCGGTCCAACGGAGATTTAGGTATTATACAGGATATAATACCTTTAGGCCGATATGTGCCTTGCGTGCCCCATTTGTTTAGTTTGATATGCTTAGGTATACCGGTGTTGCTCCGCGATTGATCACCGGCGGCAACAAATCGTCGTTCGAGGATTCCAATCTAAATTATTATATTACTTTTGATAATCTTATAAGGAATGATTTATCAACTGTTTTGGTTTTGAATAAAGGTGGAATAAAGTTTTAACTCGGTTGTTGATTGGTGTTGATATTTAAGTTGTTGTTAAATATTAAAGGTGGTATTAATGCAGATGACTGATGTTGACTTTCCTATTTTAGCGCGGGTAGGTTGTGAGCATCAAAGTTCGTATTGATATCTAATTTGATATGATAACAAAATAAGTATTAATATCAGGAGTTCGGTTTTGAATGAGTTTATGATCCACTCCGTAATCATTATTTCATGTTATTGTTGTTTACGATATTTCCATAAACACGGTTTTATGAGCTTTGTTCTCATCAAGATTCAAAGTATTGCTGAAGCATTTCGCTTGAAAATATAAAAAGGGTTTTGTATACAATTAAGGAATCAATTCTGGTGTTCCTCAACTAAAATTTTCTGTTTCAGCAATTATGATTTTAAAATGTTCTGCGCTATTGCAGATTTCGGTTTTATATCAAAACGACCCGATATATGCTATAATGATCTTGCTGAGCATTTCTTTTGATCATACTTGCCTGTTTTCAAATTTAACCTTCGGTGAGGATTAACTTGCACTATTTAGCCGCGTAATCCAAGGAAGCAAAGAAGAAGCTTTTGGAAGGTGGTTGATCCAGGGTTTGCGGACTGGTGTAAATTCTGTTATGTAAAGTTGTTTATATTATATTATATTATAGTTGTGTATTTTATAGTTGGGCCTAGTATACTTCTTTTCGAAGTTATACTAGCGGGTTAAGTTTTGAGGTTTGAGAATTATTAAAAAGAGTTTTAAAAGAAAGTGAAAAATTTATTTGTGGAATTTGGATATCTTATTTCTAGAACTATAACCTTAAAAGATCTTGGATTAGTATGGGGTAATTATGATAAATATCTTCCGCTGACATTCATTTATTGATTTAACAAGTTAATTGGGATTGAGGTTTCATAGTTACGACCAAATCCTCTGACCCCGGATTTGGGGGTGTTACATCTAACATTTAATAACATTCAATCACACATACAAGAAAGCAATCAAGATGTCATTTAATGAAGAAAAAGAAGAAAATATATATTCATTCATTAAATCATGAAAAAGAAAAGTACAAGGCAGAAATAAGAAAATAGTCCTAACAAGAACTAGACTATTCCTGGAATCTATCCTAACTTTTTCTTCTTCATCTCTTCTTGCTTCTTGAGAGCTCGGCGATGATAAATCCCCGAGATAGTCTTTGCGAGAGAGATAATTTTCTCTTGCAACTCAAGTTTCTCTCTCTAAGCCTCTTCAGCTAAGCGTTCATCCTCAAGAGTGATTTTCAACTGAAATAATTGAAGATCCACTCGCTGATCACTTGACAACTCCTCATAAACTGAGGATGAAACTTCATGAGAACTGAAGATTTGATCATTAATCTTGACTCTACATCCCCAGGGGTCATAATAGACACGACCCTTTTTGAACTTGAAAGTTGGATAGTAAATCCCAACAATATTACGAGTACTAAAAAAATGTTGAGCCATGAACATTTGAGAAGTTGAGGAGTTGAGTTCATGAAATTTTCAAATATGAGTGTTTGAAGTGAAAGGTCAGTGAGAAGTGTTGAGAATGAAGGGTTGTATTTATTATAAAAGAAAGTAGAAACTGAAGAGACTCTTTGATTGACCATGCAATAATTAGACATAATAAGCATACACTATTACGAGTATCTAGGCAAAAAAAAGTAACCTCTCTCTTTATATTCCTATTCCCAATGTAAATACTCAAGTATCAATGGATACTTGCATCAGTAGCTAACCCATTTAAGAAATTAAAAGATATTCTACTCACTAACTGATTAATTAAAAATACGGTTAACAATTTATTTCTAATAAATTCAATATAATCAATGAAGTATAACAGTCAATCATGGTTTGACCATTATCAGTATCTTAATTACTAGTATCAGGATTTAACAACTACTCACATAAACTATTAGTCAAAACAAGTTTGACTAATAACAGAGTTTATAAGCATAATCAGTAGTTCAACATGCAATTTTCACATAAGATCATTTAGCACATTTTGTATGCTATCATGGCATCAAACATTTGGCACAAAAATCAGTATCTAGCAAGTACTAACACATAAGATACCATGATTCAATCATATCAGCAGATTTAATTATCAGAGTTTGAGAATTGTCCTAATATCATTCCCAATTCATTCACCAATTTTGTGAATGGGACTTCACAGAGAGACTTAATGAATATATATGCTACTTGTTGATCTGTTGGAACAAAGACCAATTCCAATGTACCAGCTTCCACATGTTCCCTTATGAAATGGTATATGATGCTGATGTGCTTAGTCATTGAATGATGCACTGGATTTCCTTCCATTGCAATAGCACTTTGATTATCATAATATATAGGAATAGAAGAATAGTCCAACCCATAATCCAGCAATTGATTCTTCACCCATAGAATCTGAGCACAACAGCTTCCTGCAGCAATGTATTCTACTTCTGTAGTTGAAGTGGAAATTGACTTTTACTTCTTGTTGTACCAAGAAACCAATCTGCCTCCAAGAAATTGGCAGCTTCCAGAAGTGCTTTTCTTGTCTATTTTGCATCCTGTAAAATCAGTATTTAAATATCCAATTAGCTTAAAATCTGAATCTCTAGGATACCATAATCCCAGATTCATGGTGCCTTTGAGATACTTAAAAATTCTTTTCATAACTAATAGATGAGATTCTCTAGGGTCAGCTTGGAACTTTGCACAGAGACAGGTAGCATACATGATATCAGGTCTCCTAGTAGTCAGATATAGGATTGAGCCAATCATACCTCTGTAGTTAGTTATATCTACTGAAGAACCAGTATTTAAATCTAACTTGATTGTAGTGGCCATAGGAGTTGATGCAGTTGAGCAGTCTTGCATTCCAAATCTTTTGAGTAAATTCCTGGTATATTTGGATGGATTTATGAAGATTCCTTCATCGGTCTATTTAACTTGTAATTCCAGAAAGTAACTAAATTCTCCCATCATACTCATTTGATACCTGGACTGTATTAGCTTTGCAAATATCTCACAGATTTTATCATTAGTAGATCCAAAAATGATATCATCAACATATATATGTACTAATAACAAGTCCTTACCATGGTATTTATAAAAGAGAGTTTTATCAATTGTAACTCTTTTAAAACCACTCTCTAGCAGAAATATAGAAAGTGTTTCATACCAGGCCCTTGGAGCTTGCTTCAATCCATAGAGTGCTTAATCCAGTAAGTAGACATGATCTGGATACTTTGGATCAATGAACCCTGAAGGTTGTTCAATATAAACTTCCTCTTCAAGTTCTCCATTTAAGAATGCACTCTTCAAATCCATTTGGAACACCTTAAACATCTTGTGAGTAGCATAGGCAACCCTTTGCAACCAGTCTTGCTTTGTTCCTTATAATAATGCCCTCACTATCAGTTTTGTTTCTGAACACCCACTTTGTGCCAACTACAGATCTATTTTTTGGTCTTAGCACAAGAGTCCAGACTTTGTTCCTTTCAAACTGATTGAGTTCTTCTTGCATTTCTGTGACCCAGTCAGCATCTTGTAGAGCTTTTTCAACCTTTTTAGGTTCACTTTGAGATAGAAAAGAATGGTAGAGACATTCATTCTGAGTGGCTTTTCTTGTTCCAACACCACTGTCAAGGTTTCCAATGATTAAGTCAGGTGTGTGTGACTTAGACCATTTTCTTGCAGATGGGAGTTGACTCCTAGAAGAAGAACCTCCCTAGATCCATGAATTCTCTGTTATTTCCTTGAGTACTACCACTATTGTTTCCTGATGCTCCTCCTGAATCAGGGTTCCCATTGTTATCAGTATTTGACTCATCAGAGTTTGAGGAAGATGAGTCTGATGATCTTTCTACTAATATTTCTTGAGTTGAATCTCTTGCAGTAGTCTCTAGATTTTAGTCATGTTGCTCCCCATCAACATATGCTTCAGTGTCAGAAGAATTTCCACTAATCTGTGGAACTTCAGAGCTTTGAGTGATATCAGGATTTACTGAATCAGAGTCAGGATTTATAAGATCAGTATAAGGTACTTCATTTTCAAATCTCAACTTGTCATGATCATCTGCATCTTCTAGACCTGTTATCTTCTTGTCATCAAAAGATACATGTATAAATTCCATGACTATTCTTGTTCTCAGATTATAAACTCTGAAGGCTTTTGTAGACAATGGATATCCCATAAAGATTCCTTCATCATATTTTAAGTCAAACTTAGTAAGCTGCTCCGGATGAGTTTTGAGAATAAAACACTTATAACAAAATATATGAAAGTATTTCAAATTTGGCTTCTTTCCTTTCACCATCTCAAATGGTGTTTTTCCATGCTTGTTGATCAATGTTGCATTGTTACGTGCTGATTCTCAATGATCAGGAGGAGCTCAGGATTTGACTGTGTTTAGATGTCATCAGCATTTGATGTGTCGTCAGGATTTGATGCATCATCAGTATCTGCAGAACATCAGCATCTGAAGGCAGTCTGTTATGAAGATTGATTATGTTCCTTATTTTGAGGGATGGATATCTCTTACATTCTGAGTGATAGAACTTTATATATTCAGTTGAAGATATGTATCATTTTCTGTTAGTAATTGATAATGTATATCTTAGACTGATTTGTAGCAGCTGTGTATTATATAAACACAGTTTAGGTCATCACATAGTGATTAACTCGAGCATTATATGACCTGACAGCTCTCAAGAACATCAGTATTTCTTGAGAGAGTTTGTAACAGGTTTTATCAGAAATATAAAGAAAGTTATATTTTTATACTTGTTCGAAACATTTATACAATTGTATCAACCCCCCTTAAACAATTGTATTACTATAGGCTGCAACAATTGGTATCAGAGAAAATTGATAAATTTACAATCAGAAGCGATCTAAAAACATGTCTTTGAACAAGTATGAAAGTATTAAAATCCCCATTTTGAAAAATGCTGAATATCCTACATGGACGGTGAAGATGCTCATACACCTGGAGGCTACAGATCCAGACTACCTCGACGTAATCAATGATGGACCCTACATGCCAACAAAACTGGTGCCTGCAACTCCTACTATTGCTGAACACTATCAGTTGAAGGAAAAGAGTGGGTTGACACCAGAAGAGAAAGTTGTTGTGCTGAAGGATGCAAAGGTAAGAAATATTTTGCATAACAGTCTTGATTCTGTGATGTCAAACAGGGTTATAGCCTACAAGACTGCCAAAGAGATCTGGGATGCTCTTGAAACTCAATGTCAAGGAACCATGGCTATCAAGAAGAACAGAAGGGATGTTCTAATTCAAGAATATGAACATTTTGAGGCCAACCCTGATGAAAGTCTCACCGACATCTATGATAGGTTTCTCACCCTGCTCAACAATCTATCCTTTGTGGGAAAGGTGTATGATCGGGAGGATTCAAACACTAAGTTTCTAAGAGCCTTAAATGAGGAATGGGAGACTCAGACTTCAATCATATGACATCAGTATGACTTGGAAATAATCACCCTGGATGAAGTCTATGGCATGCTGAGAACTCATGATTTGGAAGTTCAGGAAAGAAAAGAGAGGAAAAGTAACAAGGGAAAATCAGTTACTTTGAAAGTGAATGCTAAAGCTTCAAAAGAAAGGTTTGTTGAAGCTGCAAGGAAAAAGAACAATCTTCCAAAATCAGATACTGATGATTCATCATCAAATCCTGATGATGATGCTGATTCTGAAACTGATGAGAACGTGACAGATTTTGATGTCATGAAAATGGATGCATTGCTAGTTAAAGGCTTCAAGAGGATGCAATTCAGGAAGTCTCATAATAATAGAAGCTTCAGGAAAAAGTTTAATGGAGGAGAAAGGAAGTCATCTGGAAGAAGATAAGGGAAGGACTCTAAAGCTGGAAAAGTCAACAAGTCAAAAATCAAGTGCTACAATTGTGATAAACCTGGGCACTTTGCTACTGAGTGCAAGAAGACAAAGCATGACAAAGGGAAGAACAAAGCCTTGATTACATCAACCAAGGATTGGATGGACTCCACTGATTCAGGAGATGAAGAAGCATGTTATGCACTGATGGCTAGATGCTCCTGCTTCCTCTGATTCTAAGGTATCAACTTCTTTCTTCTCTTTTGATATTGAAGATATATCTGAACTGAAATCTATTCTTAAGTCTCTCCATGGAAATTTTAAAAATAAGATTCTAGAGAACAATAGACTGTTAACTGAAAATGAAATCTTAAAATCTAGAAATGATCAATTGGAGTCTGACTTAGTAAATCAGATTGAAATTCAGAAAGAATGTGAGAAAGCTAAACATACAACAAAGATACTATAAGCTAAGTATAGTATTGTTATTCCCAAATAATACAACAATAATTATAGAAGGGGGGTTGAATGTAATTCTGGCTCCTTTTTGAGATTTTAAAAATGTCCTAACTTAATATATATATATATAACAGTGTTTGATTTACAATAATGCGGAATGGAAGAATAATAGAAATCAAAACACTAAGTAATAAAACACAAAGCTTTAAAACTTTCTGGTGGATTTGAATGTATCCACCATATATATATATCAGATTGAGAACTCTATGATGCTTTGAATAGCACACAACTTCTTGCAAGTGAACAAACAAACTTTCAGAGAAATTCTTAGCGGATACAGCCTTATCCATTTCTCTGGAAAAATAAGCTTTCTTAGTTCCTTAGATCTACTTGCTACTCTTGGTTTATATATAACCAAGTTACATGATAATAAGACAAGACAAGACAATAAAACAAAATGAATCTAGTCTAATATCATGCTACTACATTACTCTATCCAGCATCTTTGAATATCTTCACATTTGCATGGAAATGGTAATGCTTCTTTGTTCTCAAAATCCTACTTAACAGGATGCCACATTCCTTTTGCAAACACTCGACGCATGTGACTATGTTGTCACTATCAACAGCTATTTTGAATATGATCATATGTTGGGACTAAGTTGGTCATCCTTTGGGAGCCTTGGTGATCATCCATCAGGAGCCTTTTTAGATTATCCGTTGGGAGTCTTTCTGCCACTTGACTCTATTTCACTTGTACAGGATTACAAGACATCTTATATTTACAATTAGCCAACCTATTATGTACATCAATCTAGAAGTCATCATGACTTACAGAATCCTACAACATTTACTCAACTAAAACATGTTGTTTGCAGAAATGTGCTATAATACTTATTGTTACATAAGCTACACTTTCGAGGGATGTTCAGTTATCATATGTCGGGACTGTAAAGTTCATCTGTCGGGACTATATTAGAGCATCTGTCGAGAGCTACAAATTCACTAAGTTAAATCTACTAAGGTGTTTTGTTTAACTTATCATCAAGTTCACAACATATTCCTAACAATCTCCACCAATTTATGTCTACTGGAATTGTAGCCATAAATTAAGAGAAACTTGATGATAACAAAACACCCTAAATGTATAGATTAAAATAAAGTAGATAAAACTAATAAGTGCTATAATTTATTAGAAAATTAAATAAAGTAAAGTATACAAAGAGTTCTCACAATCATTATCAAGGTGCTCCTCTAGTCTGAGCAGATGATTTCTATTTCCTTGATTGTCTGAATTTCTTCCCAAGCTTCCTGTTATTTTCTTCTATTTGATTTTGGAGTTGTCTGTGAAATTCAAGTTCTTCAGCATCTGATAGATCCATTTTTCTTGCATTTCCAATAGAGTCTTATTGCTAGAGATACTCAATTGGTCATCCAGTCTGAAGAATCTTCTAACACCCTTATCATTCATGAATTCCATCAGCCAATAAGGCCTCAAATGCACTCTATTTCCTGTGAAGGGAATTGATAGAGTCTTTGGGAGTGCATCCTTAGCTTTATTACTTCATAGATCTTCTATCTTCTTTAGGACCAATTTCCTTTCAGTTACATTGAATCCAAAATTTTTCTTGAAGGATGAGAAGATCTTTATCAATACAGAGCAGCTTTCTTGAAGAATCCTGTGAAGAGGCCATGTGATTTCTTTCCTTCCCTTGTACTTGAACACCAGTCTTTCAGGAAGATTTCTGTGAGCATCAATTTCTCTCACTTCTTCTAGTTCATCCATGTAGAGATTAATCTCTGAAAAATCCTTAATGTCACAGATTTATAGAAGATCTCCCTTGTTGACGGTTAAGCTTTGGTTAGGGCTTCGGTTCTGAGAATTATAGGCTTGACCTTCTTGGTTGCTCTTATCTTTGTCTTCTTTGCTTTGTTGAAAATTGGTAAATTAAGTTCAGGAACTGGTAAACTTTCCCAGTCTATCGGCTCATCCTTGGGAATTATAGGCTCTCCATAAAAATTCTTTGTAGGATCCACCTTAGATTCCTCAAGTACCACTGAGGGCTTGGATGTTTGAGTTGAAGTTGTAGACTATTTGGGAATGTAGTCTTCCATTTCCTCATCACTAAAGTTTAGTTTTATTTTGGAATGGAGCTTATATCTGAACTTTCTTTTCAATTTAGGTTCATTGAGCATTTTCTGATCTTGAGCTTTAGTTATCACAGGTGGTTTCTCAGAAATCTCAGTTGCAGTTTTCACAGCTTGAAGTTTGGCCAAGATAGCAGCTTGCTTCTTCATTTATTTGAGCCATTTAGCATCTAAAGCAGCCTGCTTCTTTTCTTGATTGATTCTTTCTTTTTGTTCCTTCTTGACTTCTACAAACTGAGGGTGTCCAACCACCACACAGATTTCTTTACCATTTTTGTAGATCTTGGCAATTCTCCTTTTCAGCACTGAATCAGTTGGATCTTTGAAGAATGTAATGGACCTTGCCAACAGCTTCTTTTCATCTGGCCTTGGAGTCTCAAACATAAGATCTACAGGTTTTTTGTCTGATGACTTTGGATAGTTCTTCTTAGGCTTCAAAACCAGATTGGCCTTTGGAGACTTTATGCATGAAGGCTGGCCCTTTTCTAAGCTACCTAGACTCATTTCATTCACAGAGATTTGCTTGACTTGATAGTAGTGATGAAAAGTCTTGTCTGGTTTCTAAATTGGCCCAAATTTCTTTGTAATTTCTTCATCTATTTTCCTCCATTTGTCATCCAATTCCTTCTCAACGGCTGTAACATCAAGCTTCTTGAAATTTGACTGTGAATCCATCTTAGCAGCTGCTATTTGTATCAGATCAATGTTATGCAATACTGGTGGCTTTGGTAAAGTAATTTCCGGAACCATTACATGACTGATTTGAATGTGAAGCACATCCTCCCCCTCACTGATTGGCTCTCCTTGACTAACTGGGACAAGTGAGGCTTTCTCCCCCTTTTTGTTAGCATCAAGTTCAGTGGAGGTTGAAGTTTGTGCAACCACCAGCTTTTGAAGCAACTGAGTTTGCTGGGCTTGATATAAATGAATTGCAGTGAGAGAGGCTTCCACTGCTTTTAGTCTTATATCCAGTGAATCCACTTTAGTTGCAAGATTAGAGTTCTTCCTCAATTGTCTGTTGATGTCAAGTATGGTTGTATTTGGAAATTTAACATCCAATCTTTGAGAGACATCCTTCTTGACTTGGTCAATCTCTGTTTTAATTGAAGTGACATCCAGATTGTGTTGAAGAGATTGATATTGGTGCAGTTGAAGAGAATGAGATGTGCTTGAAGTAGCTTCTTGGTGTTGGCATTGGTTGTAGCTTGAAGAGCTTTCTGAGTCTGTTGAATGATATGAAAGAGAGTAATCTTGAAATATTGCTCATCACAATCTTTAGAGAACACCCAAGCTAGAATGTTTTATCCAGAGCTAGGGCCTGCTTCTCCCCCTATGTCCATTAGCTCTTCTTCATTATCATCTCCATCTCCAAAAAAGTCTTCAAAGCCACCAGTGCCATACTCAACATCATCACCAGTTGTGGGAGGCATGGCTGAGATGGCATCCTTTTCCTTTTGCATTGAAGCAGTTGTATGCACCAAGTTTGGCATCCTTTCTGCAACCACATTATCATGTTCATCTAGGACTTGATATGCTGATATAGGGTGAGTAAATTCCTCAGTTTCAAAAGACACAAAGTCTAAAATAGCTTGATGTTCTTGCTGAATTAGTTGTTTCTTTTCAGCCTCATTGACATCCATTAACTCACTTACAATGGGCTCTTCCCATTCAAATGTGCCTGCATTTCTCTCATTTTCTCTCTTTTCTTGCATCAAGGGCTCCCCTTGGCTCACCACCCTCACACCCTCACTGTCACCTACTAAGGTGGAACTCCTCTCATACTCTTTTGCCAGGCTGGAAGAAATAGCCTGCATGATTTCTCTCTTTTCCTCTCCTTCTGCCTGAGAGCAACTCAGCCTCTCACTCAATTTACCCCTTTCCCTCAGCCCTAAGAGTGATTGTACAACTACTAACTCATCTACACTTGTAACAATTATTGAAATTTCAGTGTGTGTAGTGAGTACCAACGGATGAGGAACATCCATTGATGTGGTAGTTAGGATAACCAATGGTTGACTGCTGTTAGGCACATCCGTCGGGATACAATCACTAATCGACGGATGAACAATATCCGCCAGAATAGAAGAAATGATAGAGTTTGGAGCGGAAACTATTGTAGACTCTGTGCAGATTGATGATAATTTGGGCACAGATGTCTCAACATTTGCTGAAAGAATTGGCAACTAAGCCAACAAATCATCTAAAAGATGATGCTCACTTGTACTAGATTTTGGCTTCTCCAACAGAGTTAAAGAAGGAGAATTAGGGATTGATGTGTTGATCATATCCACATCCAGAGAATTTGTGAGAGTTTAGTGTTTGTGGTGCTTCTATGATTAAAGATTTTGGTTGTGACTTGACATTTATTGGAGCCATATCAAACTGAATTTGAGATGGTGCAGTGACTACGTCTTTAGCTGCAGTTTGCACTGTGTGCGTTCCCTGTGCATCCTCAATGGTTTTAGATCTCTTCTTTCTGGCATAAGTTTGGGGTGAGCTTGTTCCCCTTACCCTCTTGGCATGTGCTCCTGGTTGGGAGCTTGTTTTAATAGTAACATCCTTTTGGGAGGATGAAACTAGAGTTGTGCTGATTTCCTTATTGATCGCCACGGTTAGTTGGGAAACTGTGGTGTGGCCTGAAAGAGATATGTCCTAAGTCCAATCATGTATGAGGATTTAGGAATACCTTTTATGTAATCTATTTTAATTTCATTGATATTAATAAAAGACTTGTTTTGTTTTTATTGCGGGCTCTATCTATTTTAAGTGTTTAAATAAGATATACCACAGTTTAGAGTAAAGCTTTTTATGGATTGTGATGAGATCATAATAATGAGACCTAAAAGATGATAACTCTAAACTTAAATAGTTCCTGGTCGTAGGATTACTAACTGGTAATTAATAATCTGCAAAGATCGGTACATACTATGATTGCTTCATTATGAAGGATGTCTGTTCTCATAGACATTTGTGTGGTGACACTATAGCTAGTATGTAGGTGCTTATTATAGAATAAGTTCACTGAACATGACTCACATAGCTGAACAACTGATAGAGTTCACTCACGTGTCAGCAGTTGTTCACATAGTGATAGTTGTACAAGTTTCCTTAGACTTGAGGTCGTCATAGTCATCTTGGGTACACTGAACTATGCTATGGTTTAGTTCTTAGTCTCCAGGGACAATTATAAGGGCTCTACTGGGTATAGGAATTTGTACATGAAGATAGTGTATGATCAATAAAGGATCTACCCCTTCCAGTGAAGGAAGAGAATCTTCAATGCTGATCCACTTATGCTAGTTCAGGAATCTCTGGCCAGAGTGAATGAAATTAGAAAGGAGTTTCTAATTTACATTAAATAGAACTAAGCATAGTGAATGGGAACGCAAGTGATTAAATAAGATAGGCTTGACACAAGTTTCATGCCTTATATTTAATCGTGACATTGCAGGGTAGAAGGAATTGATTGTACGGTAACTGATCACTGACTAGGTTCTTGGTATTCTAAGCAGTGAATTCGTATTATCCGGATAGTCGCGATATGCTGAGAAGTATCCCTCACGATGTAGAATAAATATGATTAACTAATTAATCATATTTAAGGAATTAGAGAATTTATATAAATAATGATAAAATAGTTTTATTATTATTTATTTCTACTACCGGCTTAATATTGAACCTACAGGGTCACACCATAAAAGTGAATGATTTAATGGTGGAGGAATTAATTAATAATGGCTGATAATTATTTATTTATGAAATAAATAATTAATTGGAAAATTTAATAATTGATTAAATGAGATTTAATTGATTATAAATTAATTAAGAAAAAGTTCTTAATATTATTAATTAAGAATTTAATTTTTGGAAATTAAATCAAGTGAGAGAATTATTTCTAAAGTGTTTAGAAAAAGGATTAATAATTAAAAGGTGTTTTAATAATTAGTGAGAATAATAAAGGGTTAATAATAATAATATTTTATGGGAAAATTTTCAGCTGAAAATTTTGCCTATAAATATACTATTATAAACCCTATTTTTGCCTCAACCAAAAATTTACAAAACCCTAATTCTCTCCACCTCCTCCTCCTTCATTACATCGATTTCTTGGTGGATACCGGTGGAGTGCTTCACACTTGAGGAGCAGCTGCTAGGGAACTCCGCTCGTGGTTCTTGGATCGCTTTTAAAGGTTAGAAACGATCCCTCAATTTAATTCACAATCTGTATGCGTATTATATGGATTTTATATTATGAAAAATTGTTTTACCATGCTTATGTGATAGATAAAATCCTACAATGGTATCAAAGCTTAGGTTGTATGCATATAGATCTGTGATAAAAATTTCAGAATTTTATGTGCTTGTATGAATTAATTATGATTTTTACAAGTTATATCATGGATTAATTATAACTGATTAGAAATTGTTTCTCAGAATTATTTTGACTGTAGATCTGGGTTCTACAAGTGTTGTAGATCGTCTGGATATTTTTTTCATAATTTTATGATGTATGGATTAATTGTTATGAATTTTTGAAGTTGTTTTAATTAAAATTCGTAATTAAATATATGTATATATAGTATATATATATATTTGTTTTGCTGAAGAATAAAGTAAAGTCTGTACTGATGTTCTGCTGTACTGAGTGTTGGCGGCACGGTTTTCTGTGCAAGAAAAGTACGGCGACTGTTCTGACAGGTGGAGAAACGCAGAAGAAAGGGTGTCGCGCATTCCGGGAATGCATTACACCATGTGGGGCATTCACGGAATGCGTTACACCTTTTAATGGCTTAAAAGGGTTGTAACGCATTACCGGAATGCGTTACAGGGCTTGTAACACGTTCCTATAATGCGTTACAGCCCATCTGTTATTTTTAAATTTGATTTCTGGGAGTTTCGTAACTTCGTTTTGGGCGTACAATATATCGTTGGATTCGTTTTTCCGAGACGGATCTAATGGAGTTGTCCAATATTTTTTTTATATAATAGTTTTGAACTATTTATATTCCCGAAACTATTTTAAAGCATGTTTTAATTGTTTTAATTGCTTTTAAATGCTATAATAAATTAGTACATCATTATATCAATGTGTGACATGATAATTACTTGCATGCTTACTTGTTCATTTATTTTTATATATGAGATATATGCCTATGTTTACCATGCGATGATAGATTTAGGTGAACTTAAATCAATATAAGGCGTGCTCTAGAAAATCTAGAATAGGAATCGTTTCTTGCCTTAACAATAATATTATGAATACAATCATGAGATTCTTGTGTTTATGAAACACGTAATTAAATATGAATTTTCAATATTGAGAGAAAGGATGATTCTGTCAACAACAGATTTCTATCTGTGAGAAAGGGTTATTAAGTGACGCCTCTTGACAATGCTCCACCCGATCTGGGAATCATCTGATTATCGATTATTGATTTAAAATATTTAATTTAAAAGGAAGAATCTCTTTATAATATGATTATGATTGTAACGTAATATAATCCCTCTAAAATTAAATAATATCAAGTAGTAATTGGCCAATAACACAACGGACTTTTATCGGTCATAGCCTTCCAACATGATAGAAAGTGGTTCTTATTTTTTAAAAATCATTGTCGTTTCGTGCTACAGCCAAGGGCTTTGATTTCGAAATAAGAAATACTTGTTTATTACATAGAGATGTGTACATTGAATTAGAATCTAAAGGTCGTTACGTGCTACAGCCGTGGGCCGTTGGAGACTGATTCAATTGTACGAAATGTTGGGTTAGACTTGACTTAGAATATTGAGTTTGTCGTGCTACAGCCGTGACTCAATTATTCAAGAGGCTAAAGTTATATTAGGGAATAACATAAGATGTAATTGACAAGAGTTGTCTACCTATTGAACATCACATGACGTTTCATGCTACAGCCGAGGTTGTGTGATGGAATGTAGGATCCTTATTCCCACTAGCATTATGAATGCTTAATTTCACTTAGGGGTTGTATAAATTAGATAAACTAGTGGGATCCACTTATGAATAAAGACCCGATTCATATAGTATTTTGAAATGAAATTGAATATTTGCTAAGTGTTGTTATGTGTTTATCATTTACAGATTTGCTATATTCGTTATATCTTCTGCACTATCACTCCGTAGCATACTAGATGCTCAAAAGTTAACTGGTCCTAATTTTGCTGACTAGCTTCGAAACTTAAGAATTGTTCTCAGGGTTGAGAAGCTGGAATATGTGCTTGACTCACCTAAGCCTACTGAACCTGCTAGCGATGCACATAATGATGAACATGTTGTGTATCGTAAGTGGATAGATGATGCAAATGTTGCTCAATGCATCATGCTAGCTTCCATGAACATTGAGCTACAGAAGCAACATGAGCATATGGATGCTCACACTATCCTTATGCATCTACAAGAGTTGTATGATGTGGCAGGGAGGACAGCTCGATATGAGATATCGAAGAGCCCTTCAAAGAAGAAGAAAGTAGGTGAGAAAAAGTCGGTTCCTCCACCAAAAGCTAAAGACCCCAAGAGCAAAGCTGTTTGCTTTTACTATAACAAGGTGGGGCACTGGAAGAGGAACTGTAAGGTTTACCTTGCAGAATTGAAGAAGAAGAAGAAGAAGAAGGGTAGTGAGACTACCGCTTCTGATTCAGGCATGTTCATGATCGAAGTTAATATGTCACTAGGTCAAATTTCTACTTGGGTATTAGATACCGCCTGTGGTTCTCATATTTGCAATTCATTGCAAGGACTAAAGGGAAGTAGGACTCTTGAAAAAGATGAGGTGATTCTACGTATGGGCAATGGAGCAAGGGTTGCGGCCATATCTGTAGGATCATTTAGTTTACATATGCCTACGGGCAAGACTATTATTTTGAATAATTGTTATTACGTTCCCTCTATTGTGAGGAATATTGTTTCTATTCCTATGTTGGATTGGGATGGTTTTTCATTTATTATTAAGAATAATGAATGTTCTACTCTTAGAGAAAATGTTCTTTATGGACGTGGTATTTTAAATAATGGTCTGTATATATGTGATGTAGAGCATGATTTACTTCAGATTGAACAAACTAATAAAAGAAAACGAGATGATGAAAATCTGACCTATTTATGGCACTGTAGGCTAGGTCATATTAGTGAAAATAGCTGCGGGCATTGCATAAGGAAGGGTTACTTGAACCCTTTGATTTTGAATCATATCCTACATGCGAGTCTTGTCTATTGGGTAAAATGTCCAAATCTCCATTTAGTGGACATGGAGAGAGGGCTGCAGATTTGCTAGGATTGGTACACACAGATGTATGTGGACCAATGTCTACGCAAACCATGGGTGGATTTTCATACTTCATTACTTTCATAGATGATAAATCTAGATTCGGATATGTGTATTTGATGAAACACAAGTCTGAAGCCTTTGAAAAGTTCAAAGAATATAAACATGAAGTGGAGAAACAAACCAAACATAGTATTATAACTCTTCGATCAGATCGAGGTGGTGAATACTTGAATGGAGAGTTTCTAGATTATCTCAAAGAAAATGGTATAGTCTCCCAGTGGACTCCTCCATATACTCCATAGTTGAATGGGGTATCTGAAAGGAGAAATCGAACTTTGTTAGACATGGTTCGGTCCATGATGAGCTATGCAAATCTTCCAGTATTCCTATGGGGTTATGCATTGGAAACCTCAACATATTTACTGAATAAGGTGCCTTCCAAATCTGTCCCTCAAACTCCATATGAGATATGGAAAGAAAGGAAACCGAGTCTTAAACACGTTAAGATTTGGGGATGTCCAGCTTATGTCGAGAAAGTTGACCCATATAAGCTGGAATCTCGATCCGTAAAATGTAATTTTATGGGATATCCTAAAGAGACTTTGGGGTATTACTTTTACACCGATCATCGGGTGTTTGTCTCCAGACATGCTACCTTCTTGGAAAAGCAGTTTATCCTTGAAGGAAATAGTGGGAGTAAAATTGAACTTGATGAAGTTCAAGAAGCACAAACTACTACGGATCAA
This sequence comes from Apium graveolens, assembly GCF_009905375.1. NCBI lineage: Eukaryota > Viridiplantae > Streptophyta > Magnoliopsida > Apiales > Apiaceae > Apium > Apium graveolens. Next base: position 105,756,533 of record NC_133657.1, read on the forward strand.
GTGGAAACACCTGTTCAGACTGAACAACCTTCTATGGAATAGCCCATTCGTAGGACAGGGAGAGTGTCTCACCAACCTGAGAGGTATTATGGCCTTGTCATTGAGAATGGAAATGAGTTGTCAATCATTGATGATGACGACCCTGTGACCTATAATGAGGCTATGAGTAGTGTTGACTCAGAGAAATGGCATAGTGCCATGAAATCCGAAATGGAATCTATGTATACCAACCAAGTATGGACTCTGGTTGAGGCGCCTAAAGGTGTTAAGCCTATTGGGTGCAAGTGGGTATACAAATGAAAGATTGGAGCAGATGGCCAGGTGGAGACCTATAAGGCCAGGCTCGTGGCAAAAGGATTCAAACAAAGGTAAGGGATTGACTTTGATGAAACTTTTTCGCCTGTAGCCCTGTTAAAATCAATTCGGATTTTGCTTGCGATTGCTGCTTACTACGACTATGAGATATGGTAAATGGATGTGAAAACGGCCTTCCTCAATGGGGAACTTGAGGAGGAAGTGTATATGACACAGCCAGAGGGTTTTCTTTCCAAGGGAAATGAACACCTAGTGTGTAAGCTGCTGCGAACCATATATGGTTTAAGGCAAGCTTCTCGTAGATGGAACATTCATTTTGATGAGACAATCAAAGAGTTTTATTTTATCAAAAACATAGATGAACCATGTGTCTACAAGAATGTTAGTGGGAGCGCGGTAATATTTCTTGTATTATATGTAGATGACATACTTCTTATAGGAAATGATATACCGATGCTGCAATCAGTCAAAGTATGGCTATCAAAGAACTTCACCATGAAGGACTTGGGAGAAGCATCCTACATTCTCGGTATGAAGATCTATAGAGATAGATCTAGAAGAATGATAGGTCTTATCCAGGGTACATACATCCAGAAAGAGGTCTCATACCGATGAGCCATGGAGTGTCCCTTTCCGAGAAAATGTCTCCTAAGACACCTGAGGAAAGAGAGCGTATGAGTATGATTCCTTATGCTTCAGCAATAGGATCTATCATGTACGTGATGTTGTGTACTAGGCCTGATGTTGCTTATTCAATTAGTGTTACGAGCATATATCAGTCCAATCCAGGTGAAGACCACTGGAAAGCAGTGAAAAATATCCTTAAGTACTTACGAAGGACTCAGGACATTTTTCTTGTTTTTGGTGGTGAATCTGAGTTGAAAATAGAGGGTTATACTGACTCTAGTTTTCAATCAGAAAGTGATAGCAAATCCATGTTAGGGTACGTGTTTACTCTGAATGATGGTGCGATTAGTTGGAAGAGTTCCAAACAGTCTACAACGGCTGACTCCACAGCGGAAGCAGAATATATAGCTGCAAGTAAGGCTGCAAAAGAAGTCGTTTGGATGAGGAAATTTGTTTCTGAGTTGGGAGTTGTTCCTAGCGTTGAAGAGCCTATTGTGTTGTATTGTGATAACAACGCAGCAATAGCACAAGCCAAGGAACCTAGGTCTCATAAAAATTCCAAACATGTCCTGGGGCGCTTTCATCTGATTAGGGAGATTGTTGAAAGAGGAGATGTCAACGTCGAGAGAGTTGAAACACATAACAATATAGCAGACCCTTTAACAAAGCCACTTTCTCAAAGTCACTTTGATCGTCATAAAGACAAGATGGGTATTAGATACCAGAGTGATTGGATTTAGTACAAGTGGGAGATTGAAAGAGATATGTCCTAAGTCCAATCATGTATGAGGATTTAGGAATAACTTTTATGTAATCTGTTTTAATTTCATTGATATTGATAAAAGACTTGTTTTCTTTTTATTGCGGGCTCTATCTATTTTAAGTGTTTAAATAAGATATACCACAGTTTAGAGTAAACCTTTTTATGGATTGTGATGAGATCATAATAATGAGACCTAAAAGATGATAACTCTAAACTTAAATAGTTCCTGGTTGTAGGATTACTAACTGGTAATTAATAATCCGCAAAGATCGGTACATATTATGCTTGCTTCATTATGAAGGATGTCTGTTCTCATAGACATTTGTGTGGTGACACTATAGCTAGTATGTAGGTGCTTATTATAGAATAAGTTCACTGAACATGACTCACACAGCTGAACAACTGATGGAGTTCACTCACGTGTCAGCAGTTGTTCACATAGTGATAGTTGTACAAGTATCCTTAGACTTGAGGTCATCATAGTCATCTTGTGTACACTGAACTATGCTTTGGTTTAGTTCTTAGTCTCCAGGGACAATTATAAGGGCTCTACTGGGTATAGGAATTTGTACACGAAGATAGTGTATGATCAATAAAGGATCTACCCCTTCCAGTGAAGGAAGAGAATGTTCAATGCTGATCCACTTATGCTAGTTCAGGAATCTCTGGCCAGAGTGAATGAAATTAGAAATAAGTTTCTAATTTACATTAAATAGAACTAAGCATAGTGAATGGGAAAGCAGGTGATTAAATAAGATAGGCTTGACATAAGTTCCATGCCTTATATTTAATCGTGACATTGCAGGCTAGAAGGAATTGATTGTACGGTAACTACTCACTGAATAGGTTCTTGGTATTCTAAGCAGTGAATTCGTATTATCCGGATAGTCGCGATATGCTGAGAAGTATCCCTCACGATGTAGAATAAATATGATTAATTAATTAATCATATTTAATGAATTAGAGAATTTATATAAATAATGATAAAATAGTTTTATTATTATTTATTTCTACTACCAGCTTAATATTGAACCTACAGGGTCACACCATAAAAGAGAATGATTTAATGGTGGAGGAATTAATTAATAATGGCTGATAATTTATTTATGAAATAAATAATTAATTGGCAAATTTAATAATTGATTAAATGAGATTTAATTGATTATAAATTAATTAAGAAAAAGTTCTTAATATTATTAATTAAGAATTTAATTTTTGGAAATTAAATCAAGTGAGAGAATTATTTCTAAAGTATTTAGAAAAAGGATTAATAATTAAAAGGTGTTTTAATTATTAGTGAGAATAATAAAGGGTTAATAATAATAATATTTTATGAGAAAATTTTCTGCTAAAAATTTTGCCTATAAATATACTATTATAAACCCTATTTTTGCCTCAACCAAAAATTTACAAAACCCTAATTCTCTCCACCTCCTCCTTCATTACATCGATTTCTTGGTGGATTACCGGTGGAGTGCTTTACACTTGAGGAGCAGCTGCTAGGGACCTCCGCTCGTGGTTCTTGGATCACTTTTAAAGGTTAGAAACGATCCCTCAATTTAATTCATAATCTGTATGCATATTATATGGATTTTATATCATGAAAAATTGTTTTACCATGCTTCTGTGATAGATAAAATCCTACATGGCCAGGTTTGGGTACACTCACCTCTGCATCCTTATTCTTGGGGTTTCTTTGATGTTCACCCAGTCCCTCACCTACTTTATCACCCTTCACACTCCCCTCTTTAGTTTTGGTAGATTTTGTAACTCATTTCTTTTGAGAGAAACCAGAGGGGGTTTTCTTTGTTTTGGATTTGCAAATTTTTGTTTTGGTGGCTTGGGTAGGCATCTATTGGGTCATTGACATAGATGCCATAGTCACACTCAGAGACAAAGAAATTTGGGAGGTTGGTATAGTAGAAACAGTGGTGCTTACCTCAGTTACCTGAGGGCCCTCCATGATTGGAAAATACAAAAGGGGAACCTCTTTGTGATGATTTGCTCTATTAAGATCTGCAATCACTCTCCTTTCTTGAACCCAACAATCCAGTTTATTGGTTGGGTTCTCAATAACAATATCCTCAATAAGATGGTTAGCAAGAATCATAAAGAATCTAGCATAATAGACATTTTTAGCTCTCTTTTTAATTTCAACTTATAACCTAACTCAAACATAATCATGTCACTGAAATTATGGTAATTATCAGTAACCAACATATAAAGCATGTTAAGCATGGCAGTGTTGAGAGAATCAAAATTACTTATCTTACCAGAAAACACCTTGGTAACTACATCACATAAATACCTCCACTCTTTTGTAAGACCTAGCCTTCTATCTCACTTAACTTAGTGGTAGAAAGAGCATAGCCAATAGAATTAAGCATGGTAACTAAATTAGCATCTGTGTGTGGTTCAGTAGTAGTGTTCTCAGGAATCTTAAAGCATGCTTGAATTGTGTCACTGTTAATGCAGAATTGCTTACCTTTAAGAGTAAAAGTTATGGTTTTCTCAGTAGACTGGTACACAGAAGTAGTCCATATCTCCTCTACAACTTCACAGTAGATTTTGGGTGATTCTAGCATGGCATAACTGAGTTTGCATCCCTTCACAAAGTCTATAATTTTGTGAAAATCTTCAGATGCCGGAATTTCTTTGTTCACAAGAGCTGCGAAGTTATTCTTCTCATAGATGAATCCTGACTGAGACATGATTTTGACTATTGGTGTCATTGTTAAAGTGAGGAAATTTGCAGTGGGAAAGAAGATTTTGCTTTGAGGAAGAAGATAGCAGTTAGTTGCAATAGAGAATGATAAAAGTTAAAATAAACTTGAATTAGGCTTTTATGTATTCTCAGATTTAAATGGCATAAAAATTAAAGTTAAAAAATAAAGACCCAATCAAAATAGCCCAAAATAGCCATTTTAAAAAAATAAAATAAACTATCAAAATTCTGTCAATTATCCGTTGTGATATACTTACGGACTGTAAGTATATCCGATGGATAATGTTCAGTACTTTTAACGGCTATGATGTAGACAATTCGACGGATGAGAATAAAGCAATTATCTATCGGGTATAAAATAATGCAGAAAAGTAAATGATTTTTACCAAGCTATTCTATTTCGACGGATGATCAAACTCAATCGATAATGAACATCCGTAGATATGTAAATTTTGACTTTAGCCAAAATTTCATCTAAAATAGAAAAATCAATTAAGGTTTTGGCTGCATTACAACTTGCAAAATTATTAGAGATAATTTAAGAATAATTAAGAATACCTAACTCACTTACCACTATATTCATCAAGTGGCTTGGTAAAGATATCTGTAAGCTGCTTTTCACTTGGAACAAAATGAAGTTCCAGAGTACCATTCATCACATATTCCCTAATGAAGTGGTACTTGATGTGTATGTGCTTTATTCTTGAATGTTGTACTAGATTTTCAGTGAAGGCAATTGCACTTGTGTTATCACAGAAAATAGGAATTCTGTCCACTTGTAGACCATAGTCCAATAGTTGGTTTTTCATCTATAAATTATGTGCACAGCAACTACCAGCAGCAATATATTCAGCTTCAGCTATAGAAGTAGAAACTGAATTTTGCTTTTTACTGAACCAGGATACAAGCTTGTTTCCTAGAAATTGACAGGTTCATGTTGTACTTTTTCTATCTATTTTACAACCTACATAATCTGCATCTGAATAACCAGTTAGATCAAAACCAGAATCTCTAGGGTACCAAATGCCAAGTTTTGGTGTTCCCTTGAGATATCTGAAAATTCTCTTAATAACTACTAAGTGAGATTCTCTAGGATCAGCCTAAAATCTAGCACAAAGACAAGTAGTAAACATTATATCTGGCCTACTAGCTGTTAAGTACAGAAGTGAGCCAACCATGCCTCTATAGCTTCAAAATATCTATAGACTTTTCAGTAGTGTTTAATTTAAGTTTAGTTACAGTAGTCATGGGAGTTTTTGCAGATGTGCAATCCATTAGATCAAACTTCTTTAAAAGATCATAAATATATTTGGTTTGACTAATGAATATTCCATCACTAACTTGCTTAACTTGTAAACTAAGAAAGTAAGTTAGTTCTCCCATCATGCTCATTTAATACTTACTTTGTATTAATTTGGCAAACTTTTTGCAAAGTTTTTCATCTGTAGAGCCAAATATAATATCATCTACATAAATTTGAACAAGTATACTAGAGCCATTAACATTTCTAAAGAATAAATTTTGTCAATAGTACCTCTTGTGAAGTGATTTTCTAAGAGAAATTTTGACAAAGTATCATACCAGGCTCTAGGTTCTTGCTTCAATCCATAAAGTGCTTTCAAAAGATAGTAGACAAATTATGGAAAATTTGGATTTTCAAAACTAGGAGGCTGTTTGACATAGACTTCCTCCGCCAAATCTCCATTCAGAAAGGCACTTTTGACATCTATTTGATAGACTTTGAAATTGGCATGGACTGCATAAGCTAAGAAGATTCTGATGGCTTCTAGTCTTGCAACAGGAGCAAAAGTTTCATCAAAATCTATATATTCTTGTTGAAAGTAGCCCTTAGTAATCAATCTAGCTTTATTCCTGACAACTATGCCATGTTCATCCATCTTGTTTCTGAATACCCACTTGGTGTCAATTGGATTCTTTCCTTTAGGCTTGGGTACCATCTTCCATACCTTGTTCCTTTCAAACTGGTTTAGCTCTTCCTGCATAGCTAAAACCCAATCAGGATCCAACAGAGCTTCTTTTACTTTCTTTGGTTTTTTATTAGAAAGAAAGCTGCTATACAAACATTCTTCTTGAGTTGCTTTCCTTTTTTGAACTTTAGAAATTGTATCACCAATAATGAGCTTAAAATGATGATATCTAATCCATTTTCTCTATTGTGGTGGATTAGCTCTAGATGAAGAGGCCTCATTATTGTCTTGATGTGTGACTGAGTTTTGATTATAAGAAACTCCCCCTGAGTTTATGGATCTTTGACTTAAAGATGGGGTTCTTTCTGTAAGTGATCTGTTTTGACTCTCAGCTTCTCTCATTGTTCCGATGGATGATGCACTTTGTATCTCGACGGATGAAGCTGATTGTCTACCGACGGATGAAGCAGATTGTGTACTGACAGATAAAGCATTATGTAACTCGATGGATGTTGAATTATGTGCTTCATTAGTTGTAGATTTTTCTCTAATATCCTTAGCCACTATTTCTTGATCACTTTCATCATCACTGTCATCACTAACCATCTCAACATTATCAAATTTGAGGCTTTCATGAAAATCTCCATCTTGCAGTCCTTCAATCTTTTTATCATCAAACACAACATGTATAGATTCCATAATAATGTTGGTTCTTAGATTGTAGACTCTATATGCTTTTCCCACAGCATATCCAACAAAAATTCCTTCATCTGCTTTAGAATTAAACTTTCCATGTTGATCAGTTTGATTCTTTAAGATATAGCATTTGCAGCCAAAGACATGTAAAAAGTTCAATGTTGGCTTCCTGTTCTTTAACAATTGGTAGGGTGTCATACATTTTTCTTGATTGACCAAAGAAATATTCTGAGTGTAACATGCAGTATTCACAGCTTCAGCCCAAAAATATGTTGGTAAGTTTGATTCTTCTAGCATTGTCCTTGTAGCTTCAATGAGAGATCTATTTTTCCTTTCCACCACTCCATTTTATTGTATAATTCTAGCTACAGAAAACTCATGCATAATCCCATTCTCTTCACAAAATGATCTCATCACAGAATTCTTGAACTCAGTTCCAATATCACTCCTGATTCTTCTTACTTTGAGATCAGGATGATTGTTGACTTGCCTTATGTGGTTGATGATAATTTCACTAGCTTCATCTTTGGAATTTAGAAAATGTGTCCAAGAGAACTTTGAGAAATCATCTACAATTACTAGGCAATATCTTTTCCTAGAGATGGATAATACATTGACTGGTCCAAACAGATCCATGTGTAACAGTTGCAAAGGTTCTTCAACTGTTAAATCAAGCTTCTTTCTGAATGATGCTTTAATCTGCTTTCCTTTCTGGAAGGCATCACACAATCCATCCTTAGTAAACTCCACTTGAGGAATACCTCTAATCAATTCTTTCTTGACTAACTCATTCATGGTCTTGAAGTTTAGATGGGACAGCTTCTTATGCCATAGCCAACTTTCATCTTGACTTACTTTACTGAGAAGACAAGTTACTGATTCTGCATTTGATGAGTTGAAATCAGCTAGGTACACATTTCCTTTTCTCACTCCATTGAGAACCACTTTGTTGCTATTCTTGTTGGTCACAACACAGGCTTCAGAATTGAAAATGACTGAGTTGCCCTTATCACAAAGCTGGCTGATACTCAACAAATAATGCTTGAGTCAATCCACTAGGGCAACCTCTTCAATGATGATATTATCCTTTGAAATCAAGCCATATCCTACAGTATAACCCTTGCTGTCATCTCCGAAAGTGATAATTTGGCCAGCTCTTTCCTTGAACCTAATGAACAAGGTAGAATCTCCAGTCATGTGCCTTAAGCACCCACTATCCAAATACCAAAGATTCTTTCTGTTTCCCTGCACACATCAGAATCAAATCAAGTTGATTTTGGTACCCAAGTTTCCTTGGGTCCTGCCTTGTTAGCCTTTTTCTTTGGTTTCTTAGGTTTGACCTCATTTGACTTAGGTATTTCAGATTCATCCTTAGTCACTTGAGTTGGACCTTTGAAACCATTCATTGAAGCAAAATTATCATGCACATTTTGATTAACATGAAAAGGCATGCTATTTTCAAATATGTTATTCCAGTAAGACATGCTAAATGGCATTTGAGGCATACAAAATGCAGCATAATAAGGATTAGGTGCAAATGGCATATTAGCAAATTGTGCATTCATATTCAGTATAGGAAAAACATTCATAGGCATTGCAGACATGGCAGTCATGTTGGGAAAAGAAGAAGGTGCAGACATGGAAGTAGGCATAGCAAGTTTGCAATTAACAGACAAATGATTAACACTACCATACTTGACACGGATTTTTCTTGGAGCATCTTTATCAGGTGTGTAGTTGTTATGGTTGTCAATCCCTACCTTCCCATTTCTATTGTTTTTCCTTTTTGATTCTATTTTAACCTCAATCTTTTCTAATCTGTCATTCAATTGCTTGATAGACAAATGCCCAACATTAACTCTCTTTTCTTTTCTCACTTGACTTGATTCTCCTGGAGCAAAGTTTTTAGAAACTGATCGATATTTATCATTTAACTTAGCTGGCTTAGCTTTTCTAACTGGCTTACTGACATTTGACGGATGTGGCTCATTGTCTTTCGACGGATAATCCTTTTGATTATTCAACGGATAATTTTCATCATCCGTCGAGTCCACATCTGTTGAAAGTCCTTCAACTAAGTTGGAATCAAGCTTCTCTTTATTCTTTTTCCAGGCTGCATCACAAGAAGATTCTATACCTTGAACTTTGGTGATTTGAGCATGGACATCTCTGGATGATTTCCATGCTTTAATCACTTCATGTTCTCGTTCAAGTTGCTTTCTTAAAATCTTCTATTTCTTTAAGGACTCTGTAAGTTCATCCTTAGCAACCTTGCATTCTAATTTCAATTTTTCAAACTCAATAAATTGAGTCTCTAGCACATTGTTTCTTTCACTTAAAAATACATTGTTTTCTTTAATTTTTTTATTTTCTTTAGTGAGAGACTTGAGTGTAACACACAGGTGATATAATTCAGTAGACATGTCATTTATTGCATCATTACACTCAGCTTTAGACAAATGAGCTAGGTTAGTTGTGATTACTAGATTACTTGATGAATTTATCTCTATTTCATCTGACTTGGCCATTAGGGCTAGATTGACATAGTTGATTTCTTCATCTTCATCTAATCCATCTGCAGCCCAGTCATTCTCCTAAGTTATGAAATCCCTTTCCTTTTTCTTGAGCAACTCAAAGTATTTCTGTTTATAATCAACAGGCTCAAACCTTTTTTTTACCAGAATCAGGCTTTCTGTACTCACTGGCAAAATGCCCTGCTAAGCCATATTTGAAACACTTGAATTTTGACTTATCAACCATGTTTCTATTTGGTTTGGCTGCTCCAAAATTCTTCTTGAAATTGAGCTTGGCAAACCTCCTGGATAAGAAGGCTGGATGCTCATCTATATCATCCATTTCATCTTGGCTCAACTATTCTTCATTTTCAGCTACTAGCCCTTTATCCTTGCTTTCACAGACCTTTGATGTAGATTCAACATCTTCCACCTTCATCTCTTTCTCCTAATCTAACTCAGCCACTAGTGCAATGGATCCTCCCTTCTTTCTTCCCTTCTTCATCTTTTCATCTTGCTCTATTTCAAGCTCATAGGTTTTCAGGATGCCATACAGTCTTTCCCAGGTGAACTCCTTATAATCTTGTGAATTTCTCAATGAGACTGTCATTGGCTTCCACTCTTTTAGGAGATATCTAAGGAACTTGAGGTTAGAGTCTTTTCTTTGATAGATCCATCCATGCAGGTTTAGAGCATTCAGTAATTTTTGAAACCTACTGAAAATATCAGTGAGTGACTCACTTTCTTAACAGTGGAAGTGCTCATCTTACTGAATCAAGAGTTGCATCTTGTTCTCCCTTACTTGCTCAGTATCATCACAAATAATCTGTATTGTGTCCCAAACCTCTTTGGTTGTTTTACAGTTAATGATGTTGTCAAACATATCACCATCAACACCATTAAACAATATGTTCATGGCCTTCTTATCTTTCCTGACTTGTTCAATGTCTAGATCAGACCATTCATGCCTAGGTTTTGGAACTGATGGTTCATTCCCTGTAGCAGCTCTCATAGGGACATGAGGACCCCTTTCAATGCAATCCATATAAGTTTCATCTTGAGAAAGAAGATTGTTAGGTAATGAATCACACACAGAGGGGGGTGAATGTGTTTTTCTGATTTTTGGCTTTTTCTTGAAAGATAATGGTTGAACAAAGTAAATTAAATCTTGTATAGAAAAGTGTTCATGCAGAAATTAAACTTGCACAAAATAAAGAACATAGATCTTCAAAACTCACTTAATTTTTGTATTAAAATTAAGATGTTTTGCTACAAAATTTCTAAGCTCTTCAAAGTTAAAGAGCTCAGCTTCTTCTCGAGAGTGTTACAAGAATTTTGATCTAAATTGTTGCTTCTAACTAGAGGACCAGTGTTAACTTTATAGCTCAGTTAACTGCTGGTTTACACAGTGGATAATAAACATGCTATTAACTTTTCTAAACTATCACTTGTCATTTCTATTTATAGAAAAGCAAATCTTCCATTTCTGGCTTAGCATATCTTTAACATCCCGTGTTTACTTTAATCTTCCTCTGTCAGTTAATCTTTGCCATTGATCTTGCACACACTTCAAGCTGCTTTTTGTAGACTTGTCAATCCAGCTGTTGGATTATTTGTTGATTGTTTATCTTGGATATTAAACTGATCTGCAATTCTGTACTTTGAGACTGTACTTCGAGATCTCAAGTTTGAATTAATAGAACACTTGATATCTCGATAAGTACAAAGGCTTATCGAGATCTCTAGTACTCCATAATGAGTTTGGCTTGTAGAGGTCTTCAGCTCATCGAGATCTCTAGTCTTCATAACTTTACTTGACTTGTAGATATCTCTGAGTTCTCGAATGGATATAGACTTGTCGATAACTCTGAGTTCTCTAGTGAAAGAATGACTTGTCGATATCTTCTTGAGTTCTCGAGTAGCTTTCCTGACTTCTCTACTCCCGGTGGATATTGCTTATCCGTTGAGTAGATATATAGCTCATCCATCGAGTAGATATATAGCTCATCCGTCGAGTAGATATTGCTCATCCATCGAGTAGATGTTGTTCATCCATCGAGTAGATATATAGCTCATCCGTCGAGTAGATATTGCTCATCCGTCGAGTAGATATTGCTTATCCGTCATTACTCTCTGGAGTTTGAATGACTTCTCGATAAGTCATTTTGGAGTTCTCGAATGACTTCTCTATAACATTAAATCTGTGACTTGTAGAGATCTTGTGTCACACCCCCAACTTAACCATACATAATATATAATTTATTACAATAGTTAACAAAAGAAAGTAAATACAACTGAATCCAAGATCTTACAGTTTAGGGTTTGGAACAGCCCAATACTATTCACTATTACAACCTGATTTTTTTTATATCGAGTCCTCACACAAAGCTATCTCTTATTCTACCTAAGCTCGAACATACGCATTGGCATCACAAGTCTTACGTGCTGTCTGCTTGAACCTAACCATAGCTGCTAGCTGTAATATCAGGGTGAAAGCAAGTAGTGAGCCAAATGCTCAACAAGTGCTATACAATACATTTCATAAACAAAATGAAAGAATAACAGTGTGAAGGAAAACTATTAATAACAAGAGATAAACTTTTGGATGATGGCATCATTTATTTGTATCAAAACATTTCCAAAACTATTTATTTATCAAAAACCATTTTATGACGCTACGAATTACAGCCGGTGATCAACCGCGAAGTAATCCCGAACCTCGCTGGGTTCTAGAACATTGATGGGATCCCTAGGAAACTTTTAAGCCTACAATTTATGTGCGGAAAGGACTCGCGTCTCAGTCCAAATCCACTATTTAAGAAAATATTTGTCCCCCTTGGGACTGGAAATCAAATCTTAACCTTTTTATTTTTAAAAACAGATGCCAATTGCTAATTATCTACTTAAACAGTAAACATTTTTAACAAAGTTTTAGACTAACTCCGAAGCACTGGGAAACAAGATTCACTAAATTCAAGGCCATGATCCACTAGACTATACTTTATCAAGAGAAATTACAAGGTTTCCATTTTCAAGGATTTTGACAGTGAGATTTAGCAAGGTTATCGGATAGTATGAAAGAATAAAGTCAAACTAGGTCCAAGGTAATGGCTCCAGATAAGACATAGGTATTAAAGTATAAAGAAGGTGATCATTAATGGTTCCGAATAAGATTTAGGTATCAAAATATAGAGAAAGTGGGCATCAGCTCAAGGTACAACATAATATCATGCTTTAGGGTAAGGATAGGGTTGTCAAACAATTATGAACAATCGTTAGGGAACAACTGACTTTTAGGTATCAAGACAAGGTTACTGGGTATAACTTGCACATGGTTCAATCATCGTAATTACTTTGGTATACTAGCATGATAAGACTTTGAATTTACTTGCATAGCAATCTTCAAGTAAAGTTAAAATACTCGAAATAAATACTTGAGGGTTTATGTCATTTTCATATACTACGGATATAGATTCGAAACAACTTGGTTCATGTATATCAAGGTGAATTAAAATACTCGCATCGTATATATGAACTAGTTATCACACAGCTGCAGTGTAAATGAAAGAGGCAGGTTGAATCACTTGCCTTGAGAAGGCTTGACTTGACTGGCAGGTAGGAGCAACTGGAAGCTTTACTCGACTTTTATGGCAAGTTTACCCTCGTCTCGAGATCCTACACAAATAATAATAATAATAATATCATTATAATATATTCTCACCAACTCAACCTATTTATAAACAGAAATTAAACATACTGGCACTTAAGCCTATATACGCACATATTTACAATCACCTTATAAGTATATTAGTACACATAGCCACATATGCTCACATACCACATTTAAGTACAAAATAATATAACACCCACTATTTTGCATCACTAGGCTTGGATGATCTCACTCCACTTACTTAAGTCACTTGGTCGCTATACTAGACAAATCCCCAAATTTTGACCTCCTAACACGAAGAGCCTTTACAAAACCATCCAATTACTATTGACCCTGACTTGGGCCTTTCACTATACTGACTATAAGCTATCTTTCAGCCATGGTGGTCAACCAAATCTTCACTCGTAAGTGCTCTAAAACTATGTGATAAGTGAATGTGCTCATTATAGTAAATTTCAGAATGACATCTATGGTTTCTTGGGTGCATTTGACACTCTTATACTTCAAGTTTACCTCCAAAACTTCTACACTAAACTCTTCTGATCATAAGGCAACTCCTAAACTTGATGTGGCTCAAGGGCCTAGCTTGGGCCTCCCTAGGCTTAAGCTCAAAGTCCATGATTCCCTTGTTATTCTGGGCAGAAAAGGTCCTGACTTGAACTAACTTGTGACACATGATTCTAACCCAAATTCTATGATCTATGGCTGGAAAAACTCCTCTGACACTCCCTCTAACTAAGGCCCAACAGGGCCTAATGAGGGCCTACCTATGACATGGTCAAACCTTCCTAATTCTAAGTCACCTAACCAAAACTATGGTCAAACATTTTAGGTGTTTTTTATAGATTTATAAGACGTTTGGTTAGGTGCACGAGTGGAAACACAAAATCTGTCCAGCAGGGAGTGACTTAGAAATAGGGAGATTTGACCATGTCATGGGTAGGCCCTCATTAGGCCCTGTTAGGCCATAGTTAGAGGGAGTGTCAGAGAAGTTTTTTTCAACCATAGTTCATAGGATATGAGTTAGAACCATGTGTCACAAGTTAATTCAAGTCAGGGCGTTTTCTGCCCAGAAAAAAACAGGGGAACCTTGGACTTTTAGCTTAGGCCCAAGAAGTCCCAAGCCAGGACCTTGAGCCACATCAAGTTTGTGAGATGCCCTTATGTCAGGAGGGTCTTGTGTAAAAGTTTTGAAGGAAAACTTGTAGTTTAAGAGTGTCTAATGCACTCAAGAAACCATATTTGTCATTCTGAAATTTGCACCAGTGAGCACTTTCACTTATCACATAGTTTTAGAACACTTAGGAGTGAGATTTAGGTTGACCACCATAGTTGTAAGATATTATAAGGTCAGTAGAGCAAAAGGCACAAGTGAGGGTCAATAATTTTTGGATAGTTTAGAAAAGGCACATCGAGTTAGGAAGCCAAAATTTAAAGACTTTGTCTAGTTAGCGACCAAGTGACTTAAGTTGTGAGTCGAGATCATCCAAGCCTAGTGTTACATTATGGTGTATATGGTGTTATTTGGTATTAATATATGATATGTGATTATGAGGCTATGTATGTACAATTGTAATTTAAAGATGAATATAAAATTAAGTGCATATAGGCCTAAGTGCCATCCGTGTTTAATTTCGGGTTGTAAATAGGTTTAGTTGGTGAGAGTATATTATAATGAAGATTATTATTATTTATGTAGGATCTCGAGATGAGGGAAAACTTGCTATAAAGGTCGAGTGAAGCTTCAGTTGCTCCTACCAGTTAGACCAGAGCAGCCTTTCTCAAGGCAAGTGATTCAACTTGTCCTTCGTATTTACTGCTAATAGTTCATACATTGCTGCAACTATCCTGTATCATTTGATATATTAAATCAAGCGTATCTTATGTTTATCTTTGAATTATATAGAGATGCCCCGAACCCTCGAGTACGTATTGCAAAGTAGTCTTATCATGATAGTATATTAAAGTAATTCGAATGCCATGATAAAAGAAAAGGGCAGTTATAACTCTTGGTCGATTCTCTTGATTAACATGCTGATGATTTCTAAGTATTGATATCTTATCCTGATACTTGAACCCCTATAGAACCTTACCTTGAACCCTGAAAGTCAGATACTTATCAAAGTGATTCCTCATTGATTGATACCCCTCTTTCTTATCCTAAAGCTTGACAATTCTGATATATCCTGAACTAAAAATCATTTCTTTATACCTTAACACCCTTAGTATTCATGAAGTTTACCTCCTTGATGATCCAACACTTGAACCTTGATGAGAAACCATTGCTTTAAGCCCAATTTGGCATTTCCCTTCATGATATCCAATAGCCTCACTAAATTCCCTTGTCCAAACTTTGAAATATGAAAACCATTCAGTTACCCTAATAGAGTATAGTTTTGTGATTCATGGCTCTGAGAGTTAGTACCATTTCCCCGTGTTTCGAGTTGATCTATAATCCCTTGATAAAGATGTTTACTGTAAAAAGATATTTTGTTATAATTCGGCATCAGTTCTTTTTTTGAAATAAATAAAATGTGGATTTTCAGTCCCAAAGGGGGGTAAATGTTTTCTTTGTATAGTGGATCTGGACTGAGACGCGAGTCATTTCCACACTTATATTAGGCTTAAAAGTTGCCTAGGGATTCCCATTAATGTTTTAGAACCCATCGAGGTTCGGGATTACTTCACGGCTGATCACCGGCTGTAATCCGTAGCGTCATAAAATGATTTTGATTAACCGGTATGATTTTGGAATTGTTTTGATACAAACAAAATGATGCCATCACCCGAAGTTTTATCCCTCATTATCAGTGGTTATGTCTTTCCATTGTCATTCTTTAATGTATATCTCGATTTATGTTTTGTATCATATTGTTTAGCACTTGTTGAGCATTTGGCTCACTCCTTGCTTTACCCTGATATTTCAGCTAGCAGCTATGGTTAGATTCAAGCAGACTGCCCGTAAGACCTGTGATGCTGATGCTTATGTTCGAGCTCAGGTAGAATAAGTGATAGTAGTTTGTGTGAGGACTCGGTATTTAAAATCAGATGTAATAGTTGGTAGTGTTGGGCTGTTCCAAACCCTAAACTGTAAGATCATGGATTTGGTTATGTTATTTCTTTTAAAATGTTGTAATAGCTATATTTAATCTACTGTTTAAGTTGGGGTATGACAGGTTTTGGTATCAGAGCTACGGTTTAGAGTCCCTGGACAGCCCAAATAGGTTCTAGGATATGTGTGTAGGTTATAGATATTATGCGAGAGAGTAGGTTAAGTAAATTTATTATTAATACTCCTCTTATTGGTTGTCAGCAAAGGGCGCATTCCTCGTCATCCTCTGGTTCGGACGACACTATTGCTTTCACCGTGTATGCTGAGTTGAGGTGCGAGTTTGATATGCTTCAGGGAAAGTATGACTGACTGATAGAACGAATGAAGAACGTGTATCCGGACAGCCGAAACTATGAAGGGAAGCCCAAGGAGCAGATGACTGCGAGACTTGAGACCTTGGTTCAGTACGTCAACACTAAGCTTGAGGAGATGCCAGTGCACCGGGACCGTACCAGCCAGTATGTCATTCAGATGGTGGCGGATGAGCTCCAGAGCATTATGAAGACGCTTCGAGAGGAAAAGACTACCAAGCCCCGTTCAGATGGAGTGGAGCCTTAGTTCTTTCCATTTACCTTTCATGTTGTACTATCAGACTCTGTGGAATCCCCAGTTGTTTCCGTTGTTTCCTTTAAATAAGCCTGTTATTCCTAGAATCAGACTTTGTCATAATCCTATGTATTGTGACCTTTAAAATTTCAATAATTATGCTCTATTGTTCCATTTGCTCTCAACTGTTATTTTACGTTTTTATATGCATCACCATATCTGCTTAATTTGAAACTTGACCTCATATGTAGATAAGAATGCCATGCGACACCCTCGAATTGTTCATATCTGTTTTAACATAACTCTTATTTCAGGATCATGCCTCCCAAAAAGAAGAACCCAACAACCACATCCACAACAGACCTAAATATTCTTCGACTACTGGAAACTTTGCAACAGTAAACCAATGATATAGCTCAACAACAACTAATTCTTCAACAACGAATTGAAAACCAAGATAACCGTGAACCACACCAACCACCTGAACCACCAGTACCACCTAGACAAATTGTCACTTTTAAGGCTTTTCAGAATGTGAAACCACCTGCATTTCATGATACCACTGATCCAATAATAGCTAACACATGGATCAAGGAGATGGAAAGGGCTTTTGAGTTGGTACAGTTAGGAGACGATCAGAAGACACCGTATGTTACTTACTTCTTGAAGGGTGAAGTCATCTATTGGTGGGAATCAGTAAAAGCTATGGAAGTCACTCAGCAGGTTTCTTGGGAGAGATTTAAGAAGTTATTTCTGGACAAGTATTACCCTAAGTACATGCAGAATCAGATGGAGCTCAAATTTTTGGAGCTGAAGCAAGGGAATATGACTGTATTGGAGTATGAGAAGAAGTTCACAGAGTTGTCAAGGTTTGTGACAAAGTATACCAGTACTGAGGAGGAAAAAGCGAAGAGATTTCAGCAAGGATTGGAGCCTTGGATCAGAGATAGAGTGGCTATGTTTGAGCTTGATACTTATGCGGGAGTAGTACAGAAAGCTGCTCTGATTGAGAATAATGGGATGTTGTCAAGGAAGGAAAAGGATAACAAGAAGAGGAAGGTTCCATTTTATGGAGAAAAATCCGAAGGGGGAAGTTCACAAGATCGGAATGTAAAGAGGATCGGATTCCAGAAGGGTGGAAATTTTCAAAGAAGGGAAATTTGGGTAAAAGGCAAGAAGCAAAGGGGAGCAGTCAGGCAAGCCAAGGGCAAGTTGGAGAAAATAAGTTCCCGAGACCGGAATGCAAGCACTGTGGAAGAAGGCACCCTGGATTATGTAATAAGCTGAGCATGACATGCTATAGGTGCAATCAGAAGGGGCATTTGGCGAATGAGTGCAAGATGCCGAAGCCAGGAGTTACGTGTTACAAGTGTGGGAAGACTGGACACACAGCTAGGGAGTGCAAGGCAACCGGACCAGTCAAAGCTTTAATGAACGTGGCAAGTACCAGTGCGAGCGTGCCAGCCGAGGTATTGGCATTACCTCCACCACCTACACCAACCCCGCAAACAACAGAAAGGACATTTGATTTGAAGATGAAGGATGCTGTTCAGAATTCTGAGGTGATAGCAGGTACACTTTTACTCAATAATGTCAAAGCTAAAGTATTGATTGATTCGGGAGCAACAAGATCTTTCGTATCAGAATCTTTTGTTGATAAGCTTCAATATGATAAAATGATTATGAGTGAGGTAGTAAATGTGGTAATTGCGAACCAAGAGAAGATTCCTGTGAATCAATTTTGTCCAAAGTGTGAGATTGATATTTCGGGGTATAAGTTTTCAGCCGACTTGATACTCTTCAAGTTGGGAGAGTTTGACATAATTTTAGGCATGGATTGGTTAGGAGAAAATAGCGCTCAGATTAATTGTAAGACCAAGAAAGTGTATTTAAAGATGAAGAGTGGAGAGAAGGTAGTATTCAAGGGGCAGAGGCAAGAGCAACTATTTCTTACAATCGTTCAGGCTAAGAAGCTACTTAGAAAAGGTTTTGAGTCGTTCCTAGCTTATGTAGTGGATTCAGAAAAAGGCAGCCCTAACATAGAAGATATTCATGTAGTTAACGAGTTTCCTGATGTGTTTCCCGACGAACTACCAGGCTTACCACCACATCGACAAATCGAGTTCGAGATCAACCTTGCTCCAGGCACGGAACCAGTTTCAAAGGCCCCATATAGGATGACACCAGTAGAAATGAAAGAGTTGGCAAGCCAGCTACAAGAATTGTTGGATAAGGGAGTGATACGACCAAGTACGTCGCCATGGGGAGCACCTGTTCTGTTTGTCAAGAAGAAAGATGGGAGCATGCGATTATACATAGATTATCGAGAGTTGAATAAGGTAACGACCAAGAACCGCTACCCGCTACCAAGAATAGATGACCTTTTTGACCAGCTGAAGGGAGCAAAATGCTTTTCAAAGATCGATTTGAGATCGGGATACCATCAATTAAAGATCAAAGAAGAAGATATTCCCAAGACCGCATTCAGGACCAGATATGGGCATTATGAATTCTTAGTAATGCCGTTTGGACTGACCAACGCCCCGGCCGCATTTATGGATCTGATGAATCGAGTATTTAAGAAGTATTTGGACAAATTTGTCGTGGTATTCATTGATGACATCCTTATTTATTCTAAGTCGGAAGAAGAACATAAGCAGCACCTCTGGATAGCATTGGAAATACTTCGTCAAGAGAAGTTGTATGCCAAGTTTACCAAATGTGAGTTCTGGTTAAAGGAAGTTCAATTTTTGGGGCATGTCATTGGAAATGAAGGAGTTAAAGTGGATCCGGCAAAGATTGAGGCAGTTATGAGTTGGGAGAGGCCAAAGACTCCTACGGAAGTGCGAAGTTTTCTAGGGTTGGCAGGATACTATAGAAGGTTCGTCAAGGATTTTTCGAAAATCGCCACGCCATTGACCAAGTTAACCAGAAAGAATCAAAAGTTTGAATGGAGTGCAGAATGTGAGGATAGTTTTCAAAAGTTGAAACAGAGATTGGTAACAGCTCCGGTGTTAGTGCTACCAGATGATCAAGGAAACTTTGTAATATTCAGCGACGCTTCACATAAGGGATTGGGTTGTGTGTTAATGCAACACAGTAAGGTGATCGCATATGCGTCAAGACAGTTTAAACCGCATGAGTTAAAGTACCCGATGCATGACTTGGAACTAGCCGCCATAGTGTTCGCACTTAAGATTTAGAGACATTACCTCTACGGAGAGAAGTGTGAAATCTACACGGATCACAAGAGTTTAAAGTACATTTTCACTCAGAAGGAGCTAAATATGAGGCAGAGGAGATGGATGGAATTGATCAAGGACTATGACTGCTCGATAAATTACCATCATGGAAAGGCGAATATTGTGGCCGATGCTCTAAGTAGGAAAGAGAGACTGAATAAGATGACAACACCAAAGGAATTATCTGAAGAAATCAAGAGATTTGAACTGGAACTTTGTGATTGTGGAAAAGTTGAGGAAGTTTGTCGCGCAATGACTTTTCAGCCAACACTAGTGGAAAAGATAAAGAAATGTCAAGAAGAAGTAATGGAGAAAGAGAAGAATCAGTTATCTGGAGAGGAGATTAATACTCAAAGGGATGAGCAAGGGATACTAAGGTTTTCTTCCAGAATATGGATTCTTCATGTACCTAAATTAAAGAATGAAATCCTCCATGAAGCCCACAATTCGAAATTTTCAATCCACCCGGGAAGTACCAAGATGTATCGAGACTTAAAGAAGAACTTTTGGTGGCCAAATATGAAGCGAGACATGGCAGAATGGGTTGTGAAGTGTTATACTTGTCAGAAAGTGAAAGCAGAACATCAACGGCCAAGCGGATTAATTCAGCCCCTGAAGATTCCAGAATGGAAATGGGAAAATATCGCTATGGACTTTATAGTAGGGCTACCACGAACGAAATCCGGGCATGACGCAATATGGGTTATAATTGATCGTCTTACGAAGTCAGCGCATTTCCTTCCAATTAACGAGAAGTCGTCACTGGACAAGTTGGTTCATCTGTATGTGCGCGAAATCGTACTAAGGCATGGAGTACCTGTATCAATAGTTTCAGACAGAGATCCCCGATTTAACTCGAGATTTTGGAAGCAATTTCAGGATTGTCTGGGCACAAAGTTGAATATGAGCACGGCGTACCACCCGCAAACAGATGGCCAGAGTGAAAGGACAATCCAAACAATTGAAGACATGTTGCGTAGTTGTGCAATCGATTTTGCAGGAAGTTGGGATGATCATTTGCCGTTGATTGAATTCTCTTACAACAACAGTTATCATTCCAGTATCGGCATGCCACCATACGAAGCTTTGTACGGGCGAAAATGTAGATCACCAACAAGTTGGGACGAAGTAGGTAAAGGAAAGATTCTCGGCTCGGAATTGGTACAACAGTTGCATGACTCGGTCAAGTTAATTCAGAAAAGGTTGCTTGCTGTTCAAGATAGACAGAGGAAGTATGCGGATCCAGCGCGTAAAGATGTTCGATGCCAAATTGGCGAAGCTATTTTGTTGAAGGTGTCACCTAGACAAGGATTGATGAGATTTGGAAAGAAAGGGAAGTTAGCACCTAGATATATAGGTCCTTTTGAAATATTGAGTCAAGTGGGAAAGGTGGCCTACGAGTTGGCCTTACCACCTCAGTATCAGCATGTGCATAATGTGTTCCATGTGTCATTGCTTAAGAAGTATAATCCTGACGCTAGCCATATAATAGAATATGAACTATAAAAATTCAGGCAGACCTGTCATTTGTGGAGCAACCGGTTAAAATACTCGACTGGCAAGAGAAGAGCCTTAGAAATAAGTCAGTAAAGTTAGTAAAAGTGCTTTGGAGGAACCCTAAGGTCGAAGAATCGACTTGGGAGTTAGAGTCTGATATGCGTTCCCGGTATCCTCATCTGTCCTCTTAGATTCTGGGGACAGAATCCCTTAAGGGGGAGAGGATGTTACACCTGACATTTCTGTGTAATATTAATTATAAATTTGGTGTAATTATAAAGCTAAATTCCAATATATTCAACTATTGTATGCTTGTGTGAATGAGAATTTCTGCGTCTTAAATTTTCGATATGTGGTATATGATTTTTCAAATCAAAAGTTTATTTAGTTCTTTCATTTTTTGATTTATAAGGAATATTTTAAACCTTGAATAAATTTCTTTTTAAAAGTTATTTTGCTCACAAATTTCAAAAGTAGTTTTATAAAATTTCCAAAAATCCAAGCTATTTTATGGTATAAATTTTATAATTTTTGAACTTGTGTTTTATTTTATAAAATTAAATCTTTATAACTATTAATTGTCATAATTAGCAAATTACATAGTTATTCTTGCATGAAAATCCTTTTTATTCAATCCAAAAGGGCTAAAGAGTCAATAACCACCCCACTAACTCTTATTTTCTAGCCAAATACCTTCTTTACCCTTGCATGCAAATTGAACCAAGTACAAGTGGAAGGGTAATCATGTCAATTCCTATTTCCACTCACATTTGTCAACACAAAAACCATAAAACAAGTAAAGACATGATCATTTCACACATCACTCACCACCACACTCATTCTTCTCTCCCCCCTCTCTCTCACTCTCGGCTACTCCCTCCTTCACTCTCGGCTTTTAGCCGAAACCACCCCCTCCCCATTTTTCTTCATTCCTCAACCAAGCTTCCACCCTCTATACAAGTAAATGTTACTTCCCATACCATGATCACTCATATTTCAAAGAGTTTTGAGTAAAAAGTTTAAGTTTTAAGGTTGCATGTAAAGGTTTTAGTTGAAAATCAAAGTACAACCTTGATTCTTGTGAGTTTAGGGTTATTTTTGAGAGGACTACAAGGAATGGAGAAGTGCCAAGTCTTGAGAAGGAAACTCTTGATGATTAAATGGCCATTCCCTTCCATTTCATTCGGCCATGACCATAGGGGAGCCGAATGAATGGTCCTTAAGACTATTCTTGTTGCTTTTTTCAATTTTTGCATGTTTATGTGATAATGGCTTGAATTTTATGGTAAAAATTTGATGAAAACTCCTTGCATGCTAAGTGATCATCTAGATATAGCTCATTCTAGGCTTGCATGTAAATTTCTTGGTAAAACATATTTAGAAAACATGTTGTTTGGCTTGCAAAACTCGAGGACATGCACGCATGTGAATTTCTCTTAGAATGTTATAAGATTTTGATCATTTGGAAAGATTTTGTTAGTAAGCTTTAATTTCAGTAGGATTAAGGTGTTAATATTGAATAATGCTCCTTGATGCATCGTAATAATTCGTGGTTATCTTTTATAAAAATGCATATCTTGTTGTTTCAAAAAAAAACTTGATGATTTGTGAGTTGGGAAGTGTAGTTTCTTTTGTTTTGCCATAATTGTACCATAGGTAAAGGATGATCTCCACCAAAGTTATTTTGAGAATAAGGGAGTTAGTTCAGTAGATCACCATGTTTAAGTCTGGTTTGGGTATTGGGTTGTTGGTAGTTGAGTTTGTCAAGTCAAAACCTTGGAGAAAGGAGAGTTATAGTTTCTGCAGAAAATCAGTTTAGTACCCTGAGGTTTAGAGTGAGTTTTGACCATGTCATTGATGTGCACTTTGAGGCCCAAGCCACCAGAAGTTAGTATTGGGAGTATATAAAAGGTTTTAGGTGTTGGTTGGAGGTTTTCATGTCATTTGGTTAGGTGCACAAGTAGAATAACAAAATCTGTCCAGCAGGGGACAGTTTTGTTGCAACTTTGAAATAGGGAGATTTGACCATGTCATGGGTAGGCCCTCATTAGGTCCTGTTGGGCCTTAGCTAGAGGGAGTGTCAGAGAATTTTTTTTCAACCATAGTTCATAGGATATGAGTTAGAACCATGTGAAGCAAGTTAATTCAAGTCAGGGCGTTTTCTGCCCAGAAAAAAACAGGGGAACCTTGGACTTTTAGCTTAGGCCCAAGAAGGCCCAAGCCAGGCCCTTGAGCCACATCAAGTTTGTGAGATGCCCTTAGGTCAGGAGGGTCTTGTGTAAAAGTTTTGAAGGAAAACTTGTAGTTTAAGAGTGTCTAATGCACTCAAGAAACCATAGTTGTCATTCTGAAATTTGCACCAGTGAGCACTTTCACTTATCATATAGTTTTAGAACACTTAGGAGTGAGATTTAGGTTGACCCCCATAGTTGTCAGATAGTATAAGGTCAGTAGAGCAAAAGGCATAAGTGAGGGTCAATAGGTTTTGGATAGTTTAGTAAAGGCACATCGAGTTAGGAAGCCAAAATTTAAAGACTTTGTCTAGTTAGCGACCAAGTGACTTAAGTTATGAGTCGAGATCATCCAAGCCTAGTGTTGCATTATGGTGTATATGGTGTTATTTGGTATTAATATATGATATGTGATTATGTGGCTATGTGTGTAAAATTGTAATTTAAAGGTGAATATAAAATTAAGTGCATATAGGCCTAAGTGCCATCCGTGTTTAATTTCGGGTTGTAAATAGGTTTAGTTGGTGAGAGTATATTATAATGAAGATTATTATTATTTATGTAGGATCTCGAGACGAGGGAAAACTTGCCATAAAGGTCGAGTGAAGCTCCAGTTGCTCCTACCAGTCAGACCAGACCAGCCTTTCTCAAGGCAAGTGAATCAACTTGTCCTTCGTATTTACTGCTAATAGTTCATACATTGCTGCAACTAGCCTGTGTCATTTGATATATTAAATCAAGTGTATCTTATGTTTATCTTTGAATTATATAGAGATGCCCTGAACCCTCGAGTACGTATTGCAAAGTAGTCTTATCATGATAGTATATTAAAGTAATTCGAATGCCATGATAAAAGAAAAGGGCAGTTATAACTCTTGGTCGATTCTCTTGATTAACATGCTGATGATTCCTAAGTATTGATATCTTATTCTGATAATTGAACCCCTATAGAACCTTACCTTGAAACCTGAAAGTCAGATACTTATCAAAGTGATTCCTCATTGATTGATACCCCTCTTTCTTATCCTAAAGCTTGACAATTCTGATATATCCTGAACTAAAAATCATTTCTTCATACCTTAACACCCTTAGTATTCATGAAGTTTACCTCCTTGATGATCCAACACTTGAACCTTGATGAGAAACCATTGCTTTAAGCCCAATTTGGCATTTCCCTTCATGATATCCAATAGCCTCACTAAATTCCCTTGTCCAAACTTTGAAATATAAAAACCATTCAGTTACCCTAATAGAGTATAGTTTTGTGATTCATGGCTCTGAGAGTTAGTACCATTTCCCCGTGTTTCGAGTTGATCTATAATCCCTTGATAAAGATGTTTACTGTGAAAAGAGATTTTGTTATAATTCGGCATCAGTTCTTTTTTTGAAATAAATAAAATGTGGATTTTCAGTCCCAAAGGGGGATCAATATTTTCTTTGTATAGTGGATCTGAACTGAGACGCGAGTCATTTCCACACTTATATTAGGCTTAAAAGTTGCCTAGGGATTCCCATTAATGTTTTAGAACCCAGCGAGGTTCGGGATTACTTCGCGGCTGATCACCGGCTGTAATCCGTAGCGTCATAAAATGATTTTGATTAACCGGTATAATTTTGGAATTATTTTGATACAAATATAATGATGCCATCACCCAAAGTTTTATCCCTCATTATCAGTGGTTATGTCTTTCCATTGTCATTCTTTAATGTATATCTCGATTTATGTTTTGTATCATATTGTTTAGCACTTGTTGAGCATTTGGCTTACTCCTTGCTTTACCCTGATATTACAGCTAGCAGCTATGGTTAGATTCAAGCAGACTACCCGTAAGACCTGTGATGCTGATGCTTATGTTCGAGCTCAGGTAGAATAAGTGATAGTAGTTTGTGTGAGGACTCGGTATTTAAAATCAGATGTAATAGTTGGTAGTGTTGGGCTGTTCCAAACCCTAAACTGTAAGATCTTGGATTTGGTTATGTTATTTCTTTTAAAATGTTGTAATAGCTATATTTAATCTGCTGTTTAAGTTGGGGTGTGACATAAAACCTATTTTATACTCCTAGTGTTAGCTTCTGGTGTCTTGGGCCTCAAAGTGCACAACAATGACAAGGTCGGATCTCACTCTAAACCTCATGGTACCAAACTGATTTTCTGCAGAATCTAATGCTCTCCTTTTTATCATGATTCTTACTTGACAAACCAAACCAACAAAACCAAAACCCTGACCAAACTTCAACCAAGGTGATCTACTGAGCTAACTCTCTTACACTCAATATAGGCTTAGTGGAGATTATCCTTACCTAAGGTGCAACATAGCAAAATAAAAGTTAACACATTACACAAATTACAAGTCATCAAGTTTTCAAAAATAACAATTTATATCTTCTTCATATATATTCGAATTAACATCACATACCAAGGAGCATAAATAAAGATCAATATCTTAACCCTACTGAAATTAAAGCTTACTAACAAAATCAATCCAAATGATCAAGAACTTTCGAAAATCAAGAGTTGATTTCTATGCATGCATGCCTTCGAATATTCAAGCCAAAACAACATGATTTCCAAAATAAATTTTTATTATAAAAACAACATGCAAGCATAGCATAAACTATAACTGAATGATCACTTAGCATGCAAAGGGTTTTATCAAGTTTTTACTATAAAATTCATGTTATCATCACATAAACACACAAAAATGAAACAAGGCAACAAAACACCACTAAGAACCATTCATTCGGCTCCCTCAAGGTCATGGCCGAATGAAATGGAAGGGAAATGACCATTAAAATCAAGATCCTCATTCTCATGACTTGGCATTTCACCATTCCTTGTAGTTCCCTCAATAATACTACCTTAAATCCATGAGAATCAAAATTGTACTTTGAGTTCCAACTAAAACTATGCCATGCAAGTTCAAAACTTAAACTTTTTACTCAAACTTCTTTGGATTATATATGATCAAGATATAGGAAGTAACATTTACTTGAATGGAAGTTAGGTGCTTGAATGAAGAATGAAGAAAAGGGAGGGGGTAGGGCTTCGGCTAAAAACCCAAGAGGAAGGAGCCGAGAGGGAGGGGAGGGAGGTGAGGTGAGGATGGAGTGAATGAAATGATCCTCTCATTTTGTGCTTGGTTTTATGCTTTTAATTGACTAAAAGAAGTGAGTGGAAATGAAAATTTACAAGAGTAACCTTCCAACATAGTTAGGTCATTTTGCATGCAAGGTCAAGGAGGTAATTTGGCTAACAAAATATGAGTTAATGGGGTTGGAAATGTCTTCTTTGCCCTTTAGTTGAATGGAAGAGTATTTGCATGCAAGGGTTTCCATGTAATTTGCTAATTACTAAGAATTTTCAAAGATTTATTTTTATAAAATAAAATAAAAGTTCAAAAATTATAAAAATTGTACCATAAAATAACTTGGATTTTTAGAAATTTTATGAGATCACTTTTGAAATTTGTGAGTGAAATAATTCTTAAAAGATAATTTTCCAAGGTATAGAATATTCATTATAAATCAAAAATAAGGGCAATTAATAAAACTCTTGCTTTAAAAAATTTATATACTACATAAAGCAATTTATAATACAGCAAATTCCATTCACACAAATGTACAATCACTAAGTATATTTATTATTGGCTCTAATATTATACAGAGTTTGCAAATAATATTACAAAATGTCGGTCGTAACATCCTCTCCTCCTTAAAGGATTCTGTCCTCGGAATCTAAGAGAACAGATGAGGATATCGGGAATGCATATCAGACTCTAACTCCCAGGTTGATTCTTCGACCTTGGGGTTTCTCCAAAGTACTTTTACTAACTTTACCGACTTATTTCTAAGACTCTTTACTTGCCAGTCGAGTATTTTGACAGGTTGCTCCATAAATGACAGGTCTGCCTGAATTTCTATAGGTTCATATTCTGTCACATGGTTGGCATCAGGATTGTACTTCTTAAGCAATGACACATGGAACACATTATGCACATGTTGATACTGAGGTGGTAAGGCTAGCTCGTAAGCCACCTTCCCCACTTGACTCAAAATTTCAAAAGGACCTATATATCTAGGTGTTAATTTCCCTTTCTTGCCAAATCTAGACAATCCTTTCCTCGGTGATACTTTTAGCAAAACGGCTTCACCCACTTGGAACCTGACATCCTTACGCGCTGGATCCGCATACTTTTTTTGTCTATCTTGAGCAGCAAGCAACCTTTTCTGAATTAATTTGACTGCCTCATGCAACTGTTGTACTAATTCTGGGCCTAGAATCTTTCCTTCTCCCACTTCATCCCAACTTATTGGTGATCTACATTTCCGTCCGTATAAAGCTTCGTATGGTGGCATGCCAATGCTGGAGTGATAGATGTTATTATAGGAGAATTCTACCAAGGGCAAGTGGTCATTCCAACTTCCTGCAAAATCAATTGCACAACTGCACAACATGTCTTCGATTATTTAAATTGTCCTTTCGCTTTGACCGTCAGTCTGCGGATGATACACCGTACTCATGTTTAACTTTATGCCAAGACTCTCTTGAAATTACTTCCAGAATCTCGAGTTAAATCAGGGATCTCTGTCTGAAACTATCGATACAGGAACGCCATGTCTTAGTACGATTTCACGCACATACAGATGGACCAATCTGTCCAATGATGACTTCTCATTAATTGGAAGAAAATGCGCCGACTTCGTAAGGCGATCAACTATAACCCATATAGTGTCATGTCCACATTTCGTTCGAGGTAATCCCACTATAAAGTCCATAGAAATTTTTTCCCATTTCCATTCTGGAATCTTTAGGGGCTGAATTAATCCGCTTGGTCTTTGATGTTCTGCCTTCACTTTCTGACAAGTATAACACTTCGCAACCCATTCTGCCACTTCTTGCTTCATATTTGGCCACCAAAAGTTCTTCTTCAAGTCTTGATACATCTTGGTGCTTCCTGGATGGATTGAAAATCTTGAATTGTGGGCTTCTTGCAATATCTCATTCTTCAATTCAGGTACATGAGGAATCCAAATTCTTGAGGAAAACCTTAATATACCTTGCTCATCTCTTTGAGTCCAAATCTCTTCCCCGGTTAGCTGATTTCTTTCTTGTTTCATTACTTCTTCCTGACATTTCCTTATCTTCCCCAATAATGTTGGCTGAAAAGTCATTGTATGACAAACCTCTTCAACTATTCCACAATCACAAAGTTCCAATTCAAATCTCTTAATCTCTTCAGAAAATTCTTTTGGTATTGCTATCATATTCAATATTTCCTTCCTACTCAAAGCATCAGCTACCACGTTCGCCTTTCCAGGATGATAGTTTATCGAACAATCATAGTCCTTAATTAGTTCCAACCATCTACTTTGCCTCATATTGAGCTCCTTCTGAGTGAAAATATACTTTAAACTCTTGTGATCCGTGTAGATTTCACACTTTTCCCCGTAAAGATAATGTCTCCAAATTTTAAGTGCAAATACTATGGCTGCTAGTTCCAAGTCATGCGTAGGATACTTCAATTCATGTGGTTTCAACTGTCTTGACACATACGCGATCACCTTATTGTGTTGCATTAGCACACAGCCCAATCCTTTATGTGAAGCATCACTAAAAATCATAAAGTTTCCTTGATCGTCTGGTAGTACTAACACCGGAGCTATTACCAACCTCTGCTTCAACTCTTGAAAGTTATCCTCACATTCTACATTCCATTCGAACTTTTGATTCTTCCTAGTCAACTTAGTCAATGGCGTGGCAATTTTTGAAAAATCCTTAACAAATCTTCTATAATATCCTGCCAACCCTAGAAAACTTCGCACTTCCGTAGATGTCTTTGGCCTTTCCCAACTCATAATCGCCTCAATCTTTGCCAGATCTACTTTAACTCCTTCATCTCCAATAACGTGTCCCAAAAATTGAACTTCCTTTAACCAAAACTCACATTTAGGAAACTTGGCATACAACTTCTCTTGTCAGAGTATCTCCAATGCTATCCATAGATGCTGCTTATGTTCTTCTTCCGACTTTGAATAAATAAGGATGTCATCAATAAATACCACTACGAACTTGTCCAAATACTTTTTAAATACCCGGTTCATCAGATCCATAAATGCTGCCGGGGCATTAGTCAATCCAAAAGGCATTACTAAGAATTCATAATGTCCATATCTTGTCCTGAATGCTGTCTTTGGGATATCTTCTTCTTTGATCTTTAATTGATGGTATCCTGATCTTAAGTCAATCTTTGAAAAGCACTTTGCTCCTTTCAGATGATCAAATAGGTCATCTATTCTTGTTAGCGGGTATTGGTTCTTAATCGTCACTTTATTCAACTCCCGATAATCTATACATAACCGCATGCTTCCATCTTTCTTCTTTACGAACAAGACAGGTGCTCCCCATGGTGACGTACTTGGCCGTATCACTCCTTTGTCCAACAATTCTTGTAGCTGGCTCGCCAACTCTTTCATTTCTGCTGGTGCCATCCTATATAGGGCCTTCGAAACTGGTTCCGTGCCTGGAGCAAGGTTGATCTTGAACTTGATTTGTCAATCTGGCGGTAAGCCTGGTAGTTCATCTGGAAATACATCTAAAAATTCGTTGACTACAGGAATATCTTCTATGCTGAGGTTGTCCCTTTCTGAATCCACTACATAAGCTAGGAATGACT
Organism: Apium graveolens; assembly: GCF_009905375.1. Taxonomy (NCBI): domain Eukaryota; kingdom Viridiplantae; phylum Streptophyta; class Magnoliopsida; order Apiales; family Apiaceae; genus Apium; species Apium graveolens. The sequence continues at coordinate 105,787,072 of NC_133657.1, forward strand.
CGCAACCTTTCCTAAGCAGCTTCTTAGCCTGGACGATTGTAAGAAACAGTCGCTCTTGCCTCTGTCCCTTAAATACTACTTTCTCTCCACTCTCCATCTTTAAGTACACCTTCTTGGACTTACAATTAATCTGAGCGTTATTCTTCCCTAACCAATCCATGCCTAAGATTATATCGAACTCCCCCAACTTGAAGAGTATCAAGTCAGCTGAAAATTTATGTCCCGAGATATCAATCTCACACTTAGGACAGATTTGACTCACAGGAACCTTCTCTTGATTCACAATTACCACATTTACTACCTCGTTCATAACCATTTTATCACATTGAAGTTTATCAACAAAAATTTCTGATATGAAAGATCTCGTTGCTCCAGAATCAATCAATACTTTAGCTTCGACATTACTTAGTAGAAGTGTACCTGCTATCACCTCAGAATTTTGAACATCGTCCTTCATTTTTAAATCGAATGTCCTCGCTGTTGCTTGCGGAGTTGTTATAGTTGGTGGAGGTAAGGCCAATACCTCAGTTGGCACGCTTGCACTAGTACTTGCCACGTTCATCAGAGCTTTGACTGGTTCGGTTGACTTGCACTCCCTAGCTATGTGTCCAGTCTTTCCACACTTGTAGCATGTAACTCCCGACTTCGGCATCTTACACTCGTTGGCCAAATGTCCCTTCTTGTTGCATCTATAGCATGTCATGCTCAGCCTATTACACACTCCGGGGTGCTTTCTTCCATAATGTTTGCATTCTAGTCTCTGAAATCTGTTTTCTCCAACTTGTCCTTGGCTTGCCTAGTTGTTCCCCTTTGATTCTTGTCTTTTGTTCAAATTTCCCTTCTTCTGAAAATTTCTGCCTTTGTGGAATCCAATCTTTTTCACATTCCTGTCTTGTGAGTTTCCAGCTTCAGACTTTTCTCCATAAAATGGAATCTTCCTCTTCTTGTTATCCATTTCCTTCCTTGACTGCATCTCATTACTCTCAATCAGAGCAGCTTTATGTACTACTCCTGCATAAGTATCAAGCTCAAACATAGCCACTCTATCTCTAATCCAAGACTCTAGTCCTTGTTGGAATCTCTTTGCTTTTTCCTCCTCACTGTTGGTATACTTTGTCACAAATCTTGACAGCTCTGTAAACTTCTTCTCATATTCCAATACAGACATACTCCCTTGCTTCAATTCAAGAAATTTAAGCTCCATCTAATTCTGCATGTACTTAGGGTAATACTTTTCCAGAAATAACTTCTTAAATCTTTCCCAAGAAACTTGTTGATTTGCTTCCATAGCTTTCACTGAATCCCACCAATAGATGACTTCGCCTTTCAGAAAGTAAGTAGCATATGGTGTCTTCTGATCGTCCCCTAACTGTACCAATTCAAAAGCTCTTTCCATTTCCTTAATCCATGTGTTAGCTATTACTGGATCAGTGGTATCATGAAATGCAGGTGGATTAACATTCTGAAAAGCTTTGAAAATAACAACTTGTCGAGGTGGTACTGGTGGATCAGGTGGTTGGTGTGGTTCACGGTTATCTTGGTTTTCAAATTGTTTCTCTGAGAATGAATTTTCTTAGTCTTCTTGTTGTTCTACTTGCTACTCTTGGTTTATATATTACCAAGATTACACAGTAATAGGACAAGATAATAAAACAAAACCTATCAAGTCTAATATTATGCTACGTCATTACTCTATTCCAGCATCTTTGAATATCTTCATAATAGCATGGAAATGGCAATGCTTCTTTGTTCTCAAAAACCCAGTTGAATAGGCTTCCACATTCCTTTTGCAAACACTCGACGCATGTGACTGTGTTGTCACTGTCAACAGATGTTTGAATGGATCATTCGTCGGGTACATGATCATCCGTCGGGTTGCCTTGTTGATCATCCGTCGGGTAGCTTTGTTGATCATCCGTCGGGTAGCTATTTGGCACTTGACTTCATTTCATTTATGCAGAATTACAAGACATCATCTATTTACAATTAATTAACATATTTTACATATCTAATTAAAGTCAACATGACTTATATGCTACTACAGAATCTATACAAAGTTGTTTGCAGAAATGTGCTACATGACTTATTGTTACATAAGCTACTCACTCGATGGATGTCAAATCATCATCCGTCGGGATTATATTTAGTCATCCGTCGGGACTATATTCGATTATCCGTCGAGTGCTACATAATTCACTAAGTTGAACCTACTAAGGTGTTTTGTTAATGAAATCATCAAGTTCACAACATATTCTTAACATACACTCTTTTCCTTTTTTATCTTCATCCAACTTTGATGCAGTAGACATATGTGTAGATGCAGGTGAACAATCAACCATTCCAAACCTTTTCAAAAGATCCTTGACATATTTAGTTTGGCTGATGAAAATACCATCACTTCTTTGGTTGACTTGAAGTCTAAGGAAGTAACTTAGTTCCCCCATCATACTCATTTCATATTCACTTTGCATAAGCTTGGAGAATCTTTGGCACAACTTCTCATTAGTAGAACCAAAGATGATATCATCTACATAGATCTGAACTAGGATCATATCTTCACCATGTTTCTTGTAAAAGAGAGTCGTGTCTATGGTTTCTCTAGTAAAACCATGCTTCAATAGGATATCTGATAGTGTGTCATACCAAGCTCTAGGTGCCTATTTTAGTCCATATAGAGCCTTGAGTAACTTATACCCAAAGTTAGGAAATTTTGGATCCTCAAAGTCAGGAGTGTAACATCTGGGATATCGCGCGTAATTATTTTCATTAATAAATAATTTTTATATGACTATTATGTGATTTTTGGTGAATTATCTGATGATTTGTATGAATATGTGAATGCGTATATGTGATACAGTATAAGTATGTTAATTTTATTATGACCAGAATAAAATATAGATAATTAAAGTATTTTTCTGGTAATTTTTGGGCTGTTATATGATTTTATATTGATTTATGAATTTATTTATTATTTTCTGAATAATTACAAAATTAATTTATAAAGCCGGGAATCGTCCGACTTCAACCGTTTTTACGTTTTTACAACCCGAAACTCTTCCAAAAACTCCTTCCTAACCTAATCTGGTAATTCCGGATATTTTCCGTGTTTTGACTTTTTCGATCCGGATTACGGTTTGACCCGTGCGCGGCCCGGCGAAAGATTTTCGATACGATAATCATTTCGATGAATCAACAAAACCCGTATTCTTAAAAGACGGGATAATATTATATTATTTTCGCATAAGGTGTTTTATAAAAAGCCCGGTTTGGATAATTATCCAATATGGGTATTAAATCGGATCGTCTTTGCAGTTAATTAGCGGCTAAGTAACTAATTTAACGATCCAAAACGATCCAGAATGAACCAATATTCCAAAAATACATATAGCCCTTTTATCATTTCATTTTATTCGTATAATCATAATCAGTCAGTAAAATCCCGTAAAATACAGAGAAATTGTCGAATTAGTATCGCGTTCTTGAAAATCAAATGCACGAACGAAGGCGTTATCAAACTCTGAATCAGGCGTGCACCATATCAAAACGAAGCTCTCGAAAACCTTTTCCTTAATCAATCATCCATTTTTATACAGAAATCAAGAGTCAGCAAGACATAGAAAAGGAAACCAGTGATCCATAAATAGAATCGAAGCTTAGAAAGGGAAGGCAAGTGATTGATAAATAGAAGCAAGGCATAAAAAAATAAGGAAAGTGGTTGATAAGTGAAACTAGTAGATGAGTACAAGTAAAGTGGAAATCGTCGATGATAAGGCAAGTACTTCTGAACCTTTTTCAAGATATATTGTAAATATTTTCGAACTGTTTCATAATATGTCGCTATTATACAAAATAACTCATGTTTTATACTGCAAGCACTTTAAACTATTTAACCTTGAACCCTGATTCTTATTAATCTTGAGCCATAAGCCTTATTCTTCATAAACCATTGATTGTTGAATTCCCGGATACGAGCCATACACATACGATACCACTCCACAAATACATATCTACCACATACTGATTCTAATATTAAATTTCTTAACATACCAACCCTTATTCCTTGTTTAACAGAAGACCAATTCTTGGACCCCTTGAACCCTTGGTCTTCTACTTTCGGATTCTTTCCTTTGAAAGCCAATCTTTTTGAATTCCATGTTATGCCTTCATGGTGTTATGAATCACCCTATGCTTCAAGATAAATGTTGTTTACGATTCAGCTTATTAATTTACATTGATTATCATTTTGAATTGTTTTAGAATTGGATGGTTTTATAAATGTGGACCAGATTCGTGGTCAGACCAGATTCGTGGTAATAATAGGCCAATGCGTGCCTTGGATCCAGTATATAGAGCAAAGCTGGGAGCCTTGCTCGGGGTTAGTGCGTGACTGATCAGCAGCCTAACCTTGGTTTTTAAAATGAAAAGTGAATATCCAATTCTAATCATTGCTTATTCAGAATTTGATTCTTCTGAACTACTTCAATTGATTATTATTTAACCTCAGTTGTTACTATCATGACTTGCTGAGCTAGTTAGCTCACTCTTGCAAAACTTTTTATGTTTTCAACAGTTGAAAAGGAAAGTGTTGGTAACGAGGATTTCCTGTCCAGTGTGCGAGCTAGGGTTTTCGGTTAAGTTGGATCGAGCTAGCAGGAGCTTTACATTGTAAATAAGATATGTAAGATTGTAAAAATGATATCATTATCAATTGTAAGTTAAAGTAGTTGGAGTTTGGTATGATATAATAAAAGTTAAGGTTGTGGCTTGTTTTTATACTTTAACCTGTTGCGATCCGTGATTGTGTAAAGGGTCAATGCTTATAATAATTTATAGACATGTTTATATATTCTGGTGTGTGTGTGTGTTGTAAGCCCCAAACTTCTGACCCGGGTTTGAAGGACATAACAGTTTGGCATCAGAGCCACAGGTTTTAAGTCACTAAAACAAGCCTAGATTGTCGGGAATGGATTGGGGGTAGGATTAGGATTAGGAAATAGAAAGATAGAACGTCGAGAGGTTGAGTGCGAATGTACAATAAGTTTTGGTATGATTCGTGATGAGATTCAACATTCTTATCTAGCGACGTGATTTTCAGATAGTTGCGATGGCAGATTCTTATATCCCGGGATCGTCTAATCATTTGGAGCCTTCCGTCGGAGGACCATCATTTGATTCACGCCCTGCTCTTCCACTGGTGTTAGCCATGTCACATCTTGTTGCGACGATTGAAACTTTTCACGTTATTATCTCATCCCATGATGCGAGACTACCTATTCGAGAATTCCCCACATGTTGATTATGGTTCCACCGGATATTCGGCTGTGAGTACATCTTTTATATCTACTCTACACCTTGTTCTATAATAACCGTAAGAGATAAGGGTGGGAATGTTACTAGTATGGAAAAATAGAAGTGAAGTTACGAATAAGATAGTATGCAATGGTAACTGGAGTTTTGTTGACCAATGAAGGAAAAATGGACCCAATGAGGGGTAGAAGTTATATGGAAATGAAGGGGCTCTTATCTGATTGCTTCCCTGATTGGATACCTTAAAATTATTAAAAAGGACAATAACCGACTTATATAGTAATGACAACGAGATGTATGATTTTTAAAATTTTAAACAGTTTTCAAAAGAGATTTTCTTCACAAAAAATTTCTAAAATACCTTGGAACTAAACAAGATTTGAAAACTTGGTTGTCAGACTACTACTTGAGTTTCTTGTTTGTTATAAGATTCGGATTATCCAGACGAATATTTGTTCTAGAAATGAGTATGATACGGAGAAACTGTCCATCCAAATTTTGAGACGAATAGAGCACGAGGGATATGTTGATTCACGAGAAGCTGAGTACGAGTAAAGAAGATTAAGGAAATCTCTAGACTTTCTAAAGGAAGAGCATTATTAGAAAAAGAGGAGATAAGTTGAACGATTAGCAGCATAAGCGAAATTTGAAGTTATGAGTGTAAATCATGTAAGACTGCAAATAAAGTCGTACAGGAATGTGGAAGCATAACGCTAAAGATACAAGACCTAATAAATGGGAAATTATTTTAATGATCGATTCAAGGAAGCATTTCTGAGAATTTTCTAAAGTTAATATACGACTCGACATGGGACCTATTGGTTGGACAAGTGTTGAAGCTATAAAATGATGTAATGTGGATGACGACCAAGGATATCAATCTTCCTTATCATTCTTATAAATCTCGAGTAAAGTATAAACTTCTTTCATGATCAGCTTTATTAGGTGATTGTTGAATCCCTTTCAAATCATTCCTTCTTCAAAATATTGTTTCCTAATTGGGGCAAGCAGTGTTATGGTGTGACGATTTGTCGAAATGACAAAGACTTTGGTGGGACGCCACCTAATCATGTGTTGTGTGCCATATGGTATGAAAGACTAGCCATCTTGAATACTAATATGGTTGTCTCATTCATATTCAAATCATTATTCATTCTTTCTTCTTAAATCCTGATTTGTTGATTCATGAATTCTTCCGATTGTTTCCTTGTACTTTTATCCCTTACAAAGATTTTCAATCATAAGCATATACACAAATTCCTTCTTGTGTAAGATCTATTCTTTGAATATCTTAAAAGGGAGTGAATTAAACCCGTATAGTAAAGGGAGTTATGTGGACAATTGCAAGCCAATAAATGACGGACATTTACGTGCAGAGAAGAATCATTATGCCAATCACGGGATAGTTGTGAGGACATCAAATCAAAGTTGGGAATCTGCATATATGATACGTTTCGAGTCTGAGATTTTGGCGTGAATTGGAGTAATTAGCCAAATGTATAAGGTAAAATAACCAGAGAAACAAGAAAGTAAAGCTGCATGTATCAGATGAGACAAATGATCGATTGGACAACGGAAGCAAATGAAGAAATTCTTAATAATAAGTAAATAATCAATTAATACGTTATGAAAATGAAGCATACATCAATCATGTGGGAGATATTTATCATGAAGATTCAAGATCGAAGAAATGCTAGATACGAATAAACTTTAAGTGTTTTCATCAAGGGATGGTTGGGCTTTCCCACTCAAGAAAGTGAGTTGTGGTAAAATTAACTCTTGTAGCAGGGTCGGCAAAGAAAGTTCAATATGGAAAGACATAAGGGGAGATGAAGGTATGGTGGTTTGACTGCAATAATTTTTTAAGATGTGAAGCTTTAAAACCAAATGAACTCATTCGCAAGATTTTTAGAGCGTTGGTTGGGACCAGGTGTTGGTCATCAGAGGTTGAACAAGTTAGTTAATAAGAACAAGTATATATTGCCAAGAATGGATGAATTGTTAAGTAGAGAGCTTTACTTAAAACATGAACTAGAAGAATTCTAAAATAATTTATAATTATACTCAGTATTGATAATCTGTTATAATTAGAAGATATGAGAAAGGACATGGTATCATCAGAATCATTCGCTATAATCCTAGGTTGAACAAAAATATGGGTTGTACTGATTAACATTATATGAGATGGTGAAATGGTGAGTTTAGAAAGTGGTAGTGGATGGGTACACGTGAGGATTGATTGTTGGTTGTTTGATTGATTGTTGGTGTCGGCTTGAGTCCGACTGGTAGTCAATAATATAAAGAGATGCTGCCCAAATTTTCAAAGATTACCTTGCTTTTAAAGATAGAATGTAAACTTTCGTATGTTATTGATATTCATGTGATACTCCAAATAATTGTGATCTTGGTTCTCGAGGGAGGTTGTTACATCCAATCCGACTATATGTAATTGGTTTTTGATTTCATTTAGCTAGTCATCACTTGGTACAATTGATCAATTAAGTAAGTTAATTGGTTAATTTTACCAATTAATGGTCAGTTAGATGGAAATCGATTCCAATTAGATTGAGTCAAATTTTGATGTGACTTTCAAATCTGAAATCAAAACAATGAGGAATTGGGAAAAAGTAAGGACGCTAGTAGAATTCAGAAATTGCTGCAAATGTGTGAGTTTTTACTCGGATGAGTATGCCCTTCATAAGGGACAAGAGAAATAAAAATTCATTTATATGGACAAGTGAGAAGAATATTTTCAATAGCTAAAGATTTAAGATGAAGCAACGAGAAAAAAGGAAGAAGGGAGATGGAATAAAGTAGAACTTAATAACTACACCCGTATGGATTTCATTAGACAATCAAGGAGATGTTATCATATGCAACAAAGTTTTATCAAAGGACATCTTGTTTATAAATGGTTGTGATAATCATGCAATAAATGATTTGTCAAGTATTTATGTTTTGGGATAAAGTGCGAGATACATTTTTAATTCAGTTTCCAATTGATGTTGATACTTAGGTTGTTGTTAAATATCGAAAGTGGTATTAATACAGATGAGTGATGTTTACTCCAGAATGGGATGTTGTGAACATCAAAGTTCATATTAATATCTAATTTGATATGACAACAAAATGAGTATTAATGTCAAGAGTTCAGTTTTGAATAAGCTATGAGATTAAAGGACGAAGATAGAAAAAGAAAGTGGAATCAAAAGGGTGATAAAGAAACTTCATAAGATGTTAGGAAAAGTAAGCGTATTAACAGATGCATCAAGAAGAAAGGAAAGACTGAATGTGTTAACAGTGTCAGAAGAATTATACAAGGAATTTCAAAAGTTGAAATTTGAAAACTAGAGTTTGCAAACCTAACAATGCAAAGGTGTATAGTATGACTTTTCAGCCGGAATTGCTAAAGAAGGTAAAGAAACGTCAAGGGGAAATAATAGATCAAGATATTATCGTTAATATAATTATATATATACTCAAAAGGATGATCAAGGCATTCCCTTATTTTATTTCAGAATATGGGATTCCACCAGTGACAGAATTGAGGAATGGAATTTGGTAAGGAGCTCACAACCAAAGATATTCAATCCATCCATGAAGTACCAATATATAGAAAAAAATTTAGAGGAAAATTGTTGGTGGCCAGATATGAAGAAAGAAATGGTGGGATAGATTAGCAAAGGTTACACGTATCAAGGATTTAAGACGGGACATCAAAGACTAGATGGATATATTTCGTTAAGAAATGTCATGGTAATGCCACCTGAGAACCAAAGGTGAGGAAAATGTTAATTGTATTATTATTGATAGGTTATTTAAACCTGATCATTTTCATTTAGTAATAAATAGTTGATCCCATAAGTGGGTTAGTTGCTGCTTGAAGAAATGGTGGTACATCATCAGATTCAGAAACTAATTGTAGATGATCAATATTGTGTGATTTGAAACTTGACAGGAGTATTCAGAATACGATGAATTATGTTGAACTGGAATGGTATATATATACCACTCCTAGATGAACGGGCATTAAGTAAGGCGGAACTAAAAAGATAGAAATTTGGTTGAACGACAATAACTCAAGAGATTCAACTTACTCTGAAGGTATGATACAAGACATAGATGTCAAAGAAGACTCCCTGATAGTATGGCATAAAGAAAGAATAAACGTTATATGTGAGTGTACGTCAAGGAAAGCATTGTAGTCAATTTCGTATGAGAACTCCTTTGAACCAAAATAAATGATAATATGGATTAAAAATATGTCGGTGATGCCTCCAGTTTAATGTACTTTCTTTCAAATGGTAAGAGATCTTCGCTCGATAAATTTACTCGATTGTTCTTCAAGGAAAATAAAGTATGGTGATAAGTTTGTGCGTCAGTCATATTCGGTCGAGGTTTTCTCGTTAATCCTTAATTTTGGAGTAATCTCGAGAATGTTAGAAATCCAATACGCCATGGTTTCAGTATATTAAATTGCAAATGGACAAGAAGATTAAAAGAACAATTCAAGTGCCTCAAATGCGATTCGAAGTGATTATGAACTAAGTTAATTGAATAGAGAAACATGTGGGAATGGGGTTCAATAACCAGTAGCTATTGCAAACGTTCACGAGCACAAATTACTAGAATTATAGAGAAAAGATAATTAGTAAGCATTATGTTGGTCCTTTCGAGAAAATAAAATAGGCAGGATAAGTGTAAGTAAGTTGGCCTCACCGCTACACGTTTAGCAGATTCATACGATATTTATACGTGTGTACTCAAGGAAAAATAATTTTGCTCCATTATATATAAAATGGAGACTAGAGTTGAGTTATATAAGCAACAGATAGAATATGAGGTCAGCGAGAGGTTGTTAAGTAACGAATGATGCTGCTAGTAAAAGTTTATGAAAAGTTGTAAGGTTGAAAGATCAACCCGAGAAAATGAGGGTGAGATACTTGAAGGTATCACTATCTGATCCTTAGAGTGATTCTGAGGACAGAATCCTTTTAAGGAGGGGAGGATGTAACATCCGGGATACCGCGCGTAATTATTTTCATTAATAAATAATTTTTATATGACTATTATGTGATTTTTGGTGAATTATCTGATGATTGGTGTGAATATGTGAATGTGTATATGTGATACAATATAAGTATGTTAATTTTATTATGACCAGAATAAAATATAGATAATTACGGTATTTTTCAGGTAATTTTTGGGCTGTTATATGATTTTATATTGATTTATGAATTTATTTATTATTTTCTGAATAATTACAAAATTATTTTATAAAGCCGGGAATCGTCCGACTTCAACCATTTTTACGTTTTTACAACCCGAAACTCTTCCGAAAACTCCTTCCTAACCTAATCTGGTAATTCCGGACATTTTCCGTGTTTTGACTTTTTCGATCCGGATTACGGTTTGACCCGTGCGCGACTCGGCGCAAGATTTTTGATACGATAATCATTTCGATGAATTAACAAAACCCATATTCTTAAAAGACGGGATAATGTTATATTATTTTCGCATAAGGTGTTTTATAAAAAGCCCGGTTTGGATAATTATCCAATACGGGTATTAAATCGGATCGTCTTTGCAGTTACTTAGCGGCTAAGTAACTAATTTAACGATCCAAAATGATCCAAAATGAACCAATATTCCAAAAATATATATAGCCCTTTTATCATTTCATTTTATTCGTATAATCATAATCAGTCAGTAAAATCTCGTAAAATACAGAGAAACTGTCGAATTAATATCGCGTTCTTGAAAATCAAACGCACGAACGAAGGCGTTATCGAACTCTGAATCAGGCGTGCAGCATATCAAAACGAAGCTCTCGAAAACCTTTTCCTTAATCAATCATCCGTTTTTATGCAGAAATCAAGAGTCAGCAAGACATAGAAAAGGAAACCAGTGATCCATAAATAGAATCGAAGCTTAGAAAAGGAAGGCAAGTGATTGATAAATAGAAGTAAGGCATAAAAAGAGAAGGAAAGTGGTTGATAAGTGAAACTAGTAGATGAGTACAAGTAAAGTGGAAATCGTCGATCATAAGGCAAGTACTTCTGAACCTTTTTCAAGATATATTGCAAATATTTTCGAACTGTTTCATAATATATCGCTATTATTCAAAATAACTCATGTTTTATACTGCAAGCACTTTAAACTATTTAACCTTGAACCCTGATTCTTATTGATCTTGAGCCATAAGCTTTATTCTTCATAAACCATTGATTGTTGAATTCCCGGATACGAGCCATACACATATGATACCACTCCACAAATACATATCTACCACATACTGATTCTGATATTAAATTTCTTAACATACCAACCCTTATTCCTTGTTTAACAGAAGACCAATTCTTGGACCCCTTGAACCCTTGGTCTTCTACTTTCAGATTCTTTCCTTTGAAAGCCAATCTTTTTGAATTCCATGTTATGCCTGCATGGTGTTATGAATCACCCTACGCTTCAAGAAAAATGTTGTTTACGATTTAGCTTATTGATTTACATTGATTATCATATTGAATTATTTTAGAATTGGATGGTTTTATAAATGTGGACCAGATTCGTGGTCAGACCAGATTTGTGGTCATAATAGGCCAATGCGTGCCTTGGATCCAGTATATAGAGCGAAGCTGGGAGCCTTGCTCGGGGTTAGTGCATGACTGATCAGCAGCCTAACCTTGGTTTTTTAAATGAAAAGTGAATATCCAATTCTAATCATTGCTTATTCAGAATTTGATTCTTCTGAACCACTTCAATTGATTATTGTTTAACCTCAGTTGTTGCTATTATGACTTGCTGAGCTAGTTAGCTCACTCTTGCAAAACCTTTTATGTTTTCAACAGTTGAAAAGGAAAGTGTTGGTAACGAGGATTTTTTGTCCAGTGTGCGAGCTAGGGTTTCCGGTTAAGTAGGATCGAGCTAGCAGGAGCTTTACATTGTAAATAAGATATGTAAGATTGTAAGAATGATATCATTATCAATTATAAGTTAAACTAGTTGGGGTTTGGTATGATATAATAAAAGTTAAGGTTGTGGCTTGTTTTCAAACTTTAACCTGTTGCGATCCGTGGTTGTGTAAAAGGGTTCATGCTTATAATAATTTATATACAGGTTTATATATTGTGGTGTGTGAGTTATAAGCCCCAAACTTCTGACCCGGGTTTGAAGGGCGTTACAAGGAGGCTGTTGCACATAAACTTCTTCTTCTAGCTCACCATTCAGAAAGGCACTTTTGACATCCATTTGATACACTTTAAAATTTGAATGTGCAGCAAATGCTAGAAAAATTCTTATAGCTTCAAGTCTTGCAACAGGAGCAAAAGTTTCATCATAATCAATCCCTTCTTCTTGTGAGTAGCCTTTTACAACCAACCTTGCTTTGTTTCTGGTAACTATACCATTTTCATCCATTTTGTTCCTGAATACCCATTTTGTTCCAATAATGCTTCTATTCTTTGGTGCAGGAACTAACTTCCAGACTTTGCTTCTTTCCAACTGATTCAGCTCTTCCTGCATGACAGATATCCAGTCATGATCCAGCAGAGCTTCATAAAATTTTTTTAGGCTCTACTTGAGACAGAAAACATGCATGTAGGCACTCATTAGCAGTTGCACTTCTAGTCCTCACACCAGCAGTGGGATCACCAATAATTGCTTCTCTGGAGTTACTTATATCCCACTTCCTAGTGTGAGTTTGTTGACTTGTGCCTTCATCATTTTCTCTATTATTGGTATGACTGGTAGATCCTTCTTCTCTTTCTCCCCCTGAGTTTGTGCTATCAAGTTCAGGTTTTTGAGATGAGCTTCCATTACCATGATTTTCCTGTTCAGTAGACTCTTCATTCATCATTTATTGTGCATTAACTTCATCTTCTCCATCAGAATCACTATTAATGTTAAGGTTTTCAAATGCAAGAGCTTCAGCTTCATTATCATCAAGGCATTCCAAGCCTGGACACTTGTCATCATCAAATGTCACATCTGTGCTTTCCATAATCTTCTTTTGATTAATCACATAGACTTTGTAGGTTGTTCTTTCCAGTGAATATCCCAGAAAAATTGCTTCAAAGACCTTTGAGTCAAATTTTCCCACATATTCAGAATTGTCTTTCAAAATGTAACACTTGCTTCCAAACACATGAAGATGCTTTATAGTAGGATTTCTCTTGGACATGATTAAGTAGGGTGACTTGCCATGTGCCTTGTTAATGAGATATTTTTTATGAGTATAACATGCAGTATTGACAGCCTCTTCCCAGAAACTTGTTGGCAACTTGACATCTGGCAGCCTTATTCTAGCAGCTTCAACCAATGTTATGTTCTTTCTCTCAACTACTCCATTTTGTTGAGATGTCCTGGCAGCTGAGAATTCTTGAACAATGCATTTGCCTTTGTAGAATTCACTTAATATAGCATTTCTGAATTTTGTTCCATTGTCACTTCTCAGTCTTTTCACACAATTATAATCTTCTACCTGCTTTTCTATCTTCTTGATGTGCTCAATTATGATATGTGGAGTTTTATCTTTTGATTACATGAACTCTACCCAAGTGTATCTTGAGAAATCATCCACCATCACAAGTGCATATATGTTCCTTGAAATTGATAAGACATTTACTGGCCCAAACAAGTCCATATGAATAAGTTGCAAGGGTGCACTAATAGAATTCACAGTTTTTGAATTGTGACTAGATCTTTTCATCTTTCCTTTCTGACAAGCTTCACAGACTTCAACTTGAGAAAACTCCAGCTTGGGCATGTCTCTCACTAACTCCTTTTTGACTAAGTTGTTAATTGCCTTGAAATTCAAGTGAGACAGCTTCTTATGCCATAAATTGCTTTGTTATTCTGATACCTTGGTGTAGAAGCAGCAAATACTATCCTTATTTGTTGAGTCCAAGTCTGCAACAAGCAAGTTTCCTTTCCTTGATCCTTTGCTTCTTTCCAACTGATTCAGCTCTTCCTGCATGGTAGATATCCAGTCAGGATCCAGTTTCCTTTCCTTGATCCTTTCAGAGCAATTTCACCAGTTTTCTTGTTGATAAAGGTGCATTCTTCTTTGTTGAATAAAACTTCAAAGCCTTTGTCTGCAAATTGGCTAACACTGAGAAGATTCACCTCAAGACCAGCTACTAGTGCTACATCATCAATAATAACATTTTCAGAGACAATCTTGCCATATCCCATTGTGAATCATTTGCTGCTATCTCCAAAGGTCACCAGTGGGCAAGCTTTCTCCTCAAACTGTAATAGCAGGGCCTTATCATCTATCATATGTCTGGAAAATCCACTTTCAATGATCCATATGACTTTCTTCACTTTGCCCTGCGCACAATGAGATTCAGGTGTGTTTAGTAACCCAAGCAGTGTTGGGTACTTTCTTCTTGTTAACTGATTTAGCAGAAGTAGAGTGATTTGTTTCAGATAAAATAGAGTTCAATGATTGTTGTGCATTTTCCCTTTCTGGTGTAGACTCAATTTGTGTTTCTTTTAGCTCTACTCTCAGTTTGTGACAACTCTTCATCACTTTCAAGTTACAAGGGACGCAATCAAACTTATCACATAATGAGTAGGGATCATCTAAATCTGCTTCATTGTATTTGCAAGTTCCTTCAGTTGGCTTACTAACACCCTTTTTACAAAGATGAGTTAGATGATTTGTAGAATTACATATTCCACACTTCTTGCCAGGAATATCTACAACATAGGCCATATTATTGTTTTTGTTTTTCCCCATTCTCCCACTTCTATTTTTCTTCTTCTTTCTTGCATCTTCAATCTTGGTTTCTTTGACATGAGTCTTGGTACTTTGGTTGTCCATAAGATTTTCTTCAGCCTTGGAAGATTGAATTGAATATGCATTCTTCTTTTTATTATCCTCATCTGCAATTTCTTGCTTGATAATCAATTCTTCTTCACTGAAGTTTACTTCACAAGTCTTAAATACTGGTGACCCAACATTTTTCAGCATTGTTGGAATGTTTTCACTCTTTGTTGCTTTTCCTCTGTCACCAGTGTTTTCTTCTTGCTATTTAAGGTATTATAATCAAGACCAATGGAAATGTTTGCACATGGTTTGTTTTTCTCATGGTACTGACCAACCAATTCAGATGCATTCTTGAAGGACTTCAACTTTACTTCACCTTTCTCCAGTTTTTCTCTCAGCACAGCCTCAATCTCATTTGCACACTTAAGCTTGTTTTTCAGATAGCCATTTTCTTGTTTCAAGGCTTCAAGCTCCATTATCAATAATTCAGCTTCTTGTTTTTCACTTTCAAGCTTCTCATTTAACTTTGTTAATCTGCTAACTTCTTCATTTACAGCAACCATGCTTGTATGAATGTGAAATATTTATGTGCTCATCTTTTCAACAGTTTCCTTATATTGATTCACATTTAAATCAGTGGAGGTAAGAGTTGGTACCTGTGATTTAGATGAGGATGATTCTCCTTGCTCCAAGACCATAAGTGCATAGTTTCCAAGTTCTTCATCTTCATCATTCTCAGAGTCATCCCAACTTTTACCTTCTGCAATATAAGCTTTACTTTGTTGTTTCTTCAGAAGAGCTTCATACTTTGTTTCAAGTTCAAGATAAGCCTTATCTTTCTTTACCTTCTTGGGTTTCCTGCATTTCGTAGCAAAGTGGCCTAGTTCATCATAGCTGAAGCACCTTATATTAGATTTGTCCATAGATCCAGTTTTGTAACTACTTTTGCTATCAGAATTGTACTTCCCTTTCTCTTTCCAGCTGTTGTCTTTGTTGAAGGATTGTCCTTTATTCCTGAAGTACCTTGGCTTCTTTACTCTAATGTTAGAGAATTTTCTAGCCAGATAGGCCATTGACTGATCTAGCTCATTCAGTTCTTCAAGAGTATAGTACTCATCCTTTTCCAACTCTAGTATGACTTGCTCATGTAAATCAATTGTTCTCTGCTCACTTGTTAAGGCAACTGAGATATGAGATCTTGGTTCATCATTGGATGTTTGGCCCTTATTTACTATTAAAGCACTTGAACCATCTACAACATGTCCTTGGCCAGATCTCAATGATTGCCTTTGAATCATCTCTAGTTCATAGGTTTTGAGAATTCCATATAGAAATTCCAGAGATATCCTGCTTAAGTCTCTCCCTTCCCTGATTGCTGAGATTTTCTATTCCAAATGATCAATAAGAGTAAGCAAGAATTCCATATAGAAAGAGCTCACCTTTTTCTCGAGAGTGTTACAAGAATTTTGATCTAAATTGTTGCTTCTAACTAGAGGACCAGTGTTATCTTTATAGCTCAGTTAACTACTGGTTTACACGGTGGATAATAAACATGGTATTAACTTTTCTAAACTGTCACTTCTCATTTCTATTTATAGAAAAGCAAATCTTCCATTTTTGGCTTAGCATATCTTTAGCATCCCGTGTTTACTTTAATATTCCTCTATCAGTTAATCTTTGCCATTGATCTTGCACACACTTCAAGCTGCTTTTTGTAGACTTGTCAATCCAGCTATTGGATTTTTTGTTGATTGTTTATCTTGGATATTAAACTGATCTGCAATTCTGTACTTTGAGACTGTACTTCGAGATCTCCAGTTTGAATTATTAGAACACTTGATATCTCGATAAGTACAAAGGCTTATCGATATCTCTAGTACTCCATAATGAGTTTGGCTTGTAGAGGTATTCAGCTCATCGAGATCTCTAGTCTTCATAACTTCACTTGACTTGTAGATATCTCTGAGTTCTCGAATGGATATAGACTTGTCGATAACTCTGAGTTCTCTAGTGAAAGAATGACTTGTCGATATCTTCTTGAGTTCTTGAGTAGCTTTCCTGACTTCTCTACTCCCAGTGGATATTGCTTATTCGTTGAGTAGATATATAGATCATCCATCGAGTAGATATATAGCTCATCTGTTGAGTAGATATTGTTCATCCATCGAGTAGATGTTGTTGATCCATCGAGTAGATGTTGTTCATCCATCGAGTAGATATATAGCTCATCCGTCGAGTAGATATTGCTCATCCGTCGAGTAGATATTGCTTATCTGCCAGTACTCTCTGGAGTTTGAATGACTTCTCGATAAGTCATTCTGGAGTTCTCGAATGACTTATCTATAACATTAAATATGTGACTTGTAGAGATCTTGACTTAGAATATTTTTATCCAAACAGATTTATTCAACTCCAAGCTTCTTCAAAATTCTTCCGAGGCATGATCTTCTTGATCTTCTTCCAGATAAAATCCTTAGGCTTGATACTGTTTTAGGAAAAAGATTCCAGTCTGCTCCTTTGCAATTTTACAGACTTTAAGTGTTACAAGTACAGAATACAAATTTAGATAACAATACAACTTACATAGGGTTGACCCCAAGCTTAACTGATTACTGAAAATAACTGTTCATTAATCTTCTACTCAGATCATAGATGCTAATGACATTGTTAGCTCCAGTAATCTTTGACATCATCTATTATATATTACAAAGATGTAGGTGCATTTTCACCTTCCAGTGGTGATAGTTGTTTTGTCCAGAAACAGAATTTTCACTCCAACATCCTTTTTGTTCATCTTGTTGATTGTTGTGATCTTTACACTCTTTGTACCTCAAGAGCTTGCTCTGATACCAATTGTTATTCCCAAACAATACAACAAGAATTACATAGGGGGGGTTAAATGTAATTCTGGCTCCTTTTTGAGAATTTAAAAATGTTCTAGCTTAATATATATAACAGTGTTTGATTTGCAGTAATGCGGAATGGAAGAATAAAAGAAATCAAAAAACTAAGTAATAAAATACAAAGCTTTAAAACTTTCTGGTGGATTTAAATGTATCCCCCAGATATATATATATATATATATATATATATATATCAGATTGACAACTCTGTGATGCTTTGAATAGCACACAGCTGCTTACAAGTGAACAAACAAACTTTCAGAGAAATTCTTAGTAGATACAGCCTTATCTATTTCTCTGGAAAAATAAGCTTTCTTAGTTCCTTAGATCTACTTGCTACTCTTGGTTTATATTTCACCAAGTTACATGATAATAAGACAAGACAATAAAACAAAATGAATCTAGTCTAATATCATGCTACTACATTACTCTATCCAGCATCTTTGAATATCTTCACATTTGCATGGAAATGGTAATGCTTCTTAGTTCTCAAAATCCTACTTAACAGGCTGCCACATTTTGTTTGCAAACACCCGACGCATGTGACTGTGTTGTCACTATCAACAACTATTTTGAATATGATCATCCGTTGGGACTAAGTTGGTCATCCGTCGGGAGCCTTGGTGATCATCCGTCGGGAGCCTTTGTAGATTATCCGTTGGGAGTCTTTCTGCCATTTGACTCTATTTCACTTGTACAGGATTACAAGACATCTTATATTTATAATTAGACAACCGATTCCGTACATCAATCTAGCAGTCATCATGACTTACAGAATCCTACAACATTTAATATTCGGGAAAATTATGTGAATTTATGTTAAATAAATAAATATTATGTGGTTATATAAGTTAAAATGTTTATTGTCATGATATTATGTGTTTTAAAATGCTATTTTTGTTTTTGTGCTAACCAGAAAATTTTTCGATTGATTAATATGTGTTTAAACTGTAATTATATGAATCGATCTGTAATTTGGACTCGTATTTAATTACGTTTTCATCAAGGTGCCTATTTTATCTCGATGTATGTGCATTTGATTGTATTTTACGTCTTTTTGGAATTTTTTTTAATTTAAGTATCGTTTTATTTTTCGAAAACGTACAGACCGGGACCCCACTGGGACGTCAAACCCCACAAAATCTGTGTTTTTATGTTTGTAAAAAATTTCTTATTTCAAATACCCAGTATTTCTGCATTTTTGAATTATTCGCAATTTTTGGGGAATTTTGACATTAATTTTATATTTTATCATTTTTAAAATTATTCCCCGTAATTACTATTATTATAATTAGGGGATAAAAACACCCTTAATTTATTTTGGGATATAATTTCTGTAAAAATATAAATACCAGCCAATTATTTGTTTTATTCATTTTTTTATAAAAAATTCAGAAAATTTATAAAACCAAGAACAAGTTTTAGGGGTGAAAATCTTTGCAGCAACTTCAATCACGATTTTTGATCGATCTAGCAAACCAAATCAGACGTTCTAATAGTCAAAATCATCCTCTCGATGAGAGCTTTCTATTGGTATCAATATCTTGAGTTGAGGTGCTTTATTTTTAAAAATCACATTTTGATGTTCTTGTTCGTAATAATTCGTTTTTGATTCTAGATGAATTATTTGATGTTTTGAATGATTGATTGATGTTCCTGAGGCTGTAAGGAGTGATTTAGTGTTTAATTTTGTTGATTTTGGTTAAGAAATGATGAAGTTCGAGTTCTTAAATTTTCTTGATTTTTCAATTCCATTTTTGAGGTTATAGTGATATTCTTGGTAATGTTTGATGATTGGGTTAGTTTTTAATTATTCTGGGCTTCGTTTTGATAGCTAATTTGTTAAAATTGGTTAAGAACCGATTGGAATCGAAGTTTTCCGATGAATTCATCGGAAAACATTAGTTTTAGCCGAAGAAATCAACCGGCGAATTGTTAGTGGTTGTTGATGGCTGGAACAGGATGTTGGGTTGTCTATGATGTTGTTTGGATCGAAAAACGGGAAAGAGGGTTGTGTTTTGAGCCCTGTTTGTGTCCGCTGGAGGTTCACCGGAGTCCGGCGAACCCGCCGGAAACTGGGTTTAATCCCAGAATCTGTGCGGCGTTCAAGCCAGACCCGGGATCTCCTTCAAAAACCCGAATGGGTTGTTTGCAAAACCCGGGTTTGATCCCCCTCTTTCTGAAAATCTATTCTAAAGAGCGTTTTTGGAATTTTCTTTTTATATATTTAATTTAGAAATTCAATTTTAGTTTTAAAAATCATTTATTTGATTTCCAAAAATCATTTATTTATTATTTTTAAATTCCAAAAATTATTTTCTTAATTATTTTAAATTCCTAAAATTATTTTCTTTTATTATTTTTTAAAAAAACCAATTTTTTTTAATTATTTATGATTTATTTTTAGTTAATTCTTTATGAATTTAATTAATTGATTAATTCAATTAATCAATTATTATTTATGATTAGTTAAATAAAGGTAAATTAATTATAATTAATTCAAATAAATCCTAAAAATTATTTTTAGACTTTTAAAAATTATATTTTGGTATTTAAAAGTCAATTAATATTATTATTATTAATTGATTTAATTCTATTTAATTCTTATTTTATTCATAATTAATAAACAGTTCGTCCGTTTAATACGAAACGAACGCGTATAGACTTAGAAAAATATTACGCTTCCAATAAAATACTTTTAAGACCTACTTTCTTTTGTATTGCAATGTCATTTGATTTGTTAATCCTTTTGAGTCAGTATATGATCGGTAAACATTATTATTGGCCTGATTTTGATTCTGAACGTATTGAAACCTATGTTTGACAACCTGACTTATACGTTACATGAAATATGTGATTACGTGATATATAAATGACATGATTACGTGTTACGTGATATGCATGCTATCTGTTTACAATTTTAAAATCCCATGATTAGTTATAAACGATCGGGTAGAGGTCAATACGTATAGTTACGTCGATTGAGTTTGGTTTTGTTAGTTAAGATAGTCCTTTTATTTATAGAATCGAGTAGCAAGGAGTGTGGTCAAGTGTTAGACGGAAATAGTAGCCAGTAGCTATAAGCAGATTTATAGTAAGAAGTTATCGAGCATACCAGGTAAGTACCCCTAACTTCACTTATCATTCAAGTGACGTTTATTTCGAATCATATTATGCAAGTATTTATATCTTCACTTATCATTCAAATGATATTGACTCTGAACTTTATTCTTTCAATTTTCATACTATTCTAAGTTCAGAATAGTTAAACGTTTTATATTTCGCTATAAATTACTCTATACAGTGGAACATTGAATTGACATTAGCGAATAACTAATTGTTCTAGTTATTTCGCCATCGATTGTTGAGATAGCTCTGGACCATGAGAAATGGGGAGTTATATTGTTAAGGATGTCATTTGATTCGGCTCCTTTGATCAAAATGTTTTATGGATTGGATGAATGCGTAAGTGACCAGGACGGACGATCTAGCGGAGGGCTATTTCCATGTGTTATATAAAATATTATGACATAATTTGTGCCACAGGCAGATATATTGCCTTTTTATTTGAGTACTCGTGTTTTGGGGACATGTTTCTATGAATCATGACCTTGTGCTATCACACGGGCTGATCAGCATGTGATAGTACGTCCGTTGGAGTTAGATTCCAATCTAAAAATTATCGTTTATTACTGATAGCTTGTGAAGCTTTTATTATTGATCAAATATCACATATTTTATCATGTTGTTCAATTATTATCAAAATGTGGTTATCATTTCAAGCATAATTTATACTATTTGCTGAGCATTTCTTTCGCTCATACTTGCTTATCAATCTAATCTTTCAGCTAAGCCAGAACAGGCTTGAGTTCCAGGTTTGACCCGAAGTCGAGTGCTTGTAGATAGTTTGGTGTGTTTTCCAGGTAGATTATTTTGGGACGCTTGAATAGTCTAGAGGTTTGTAATAAAATTTGAATAATATGTAAAACTAATTAGACTTATGGTTTGTAATACCAGTTGGTTTGTATTAGTGTCTGTTTCATACTATAACCTGTGATCGATCCAGTTGCATGCAAGGGGTCATATTTATTATATTATTCTGCTGTGATTATTTTATTATGGTTTATTGGCTAGTGACCCCCAAATCTAGACCCCGGGTTTGGAGGGCGTCACACAGCATCTACTCAACTAAAATATGTTGTTTGCAGAAATGTGCTACAATACTTATTGTTACATAAGCTACACTTTTAATGGATGTTCAGTTGTCATCCGTCGGGACTGTAAAGTTCATCCGTTGGGATTATATTAGAACATCCATCGAGAGCTATAAATTGACTAAGTTAAATCTACTAAGGTGTTTTGTTTAACTTATCATCAAGTTCACAACATATTCCTAACAAGTATGTTAGAGAATGATTTAGAAAATAAGAGGAAACCCCTTAAATCCTGGACTATTTCAAGCAAAAAGGTTCATGAGATGATCTCTAAGAAAAATTGGAAAGAATGTCTTGGTTATGTAGATGGAGTTAAGGATGTTGACACTGAAAATAAAACTACACTTAAGACTCATGTTAAGTTTATCTCTTTAGAAGATGATGAACCCAAATCTATGTTAGTTACTCACCATCAACAGCATACAAGGTTTTCAATCTGAGAACAAATACTGTAGTTATCTCCATATATGTATCTTTTGATGACTAGAAGATTCCAGGTTTTGATGAAGACTCTCATGAAAGTCTAATCTTTGCCAATGAAAATGCACTGTTGGAATCTGAATCAAACTGTAATGAACTGTCAATTACTAATGATATAAATCATAATACTCCTTCAGATTTTGAAGATGATCATTGTACTAATGAAGCTGCACATATTAACGAGGAGCAACAACAAGGTTCAACGGATAGTACCAACACTGAAGAATCAACTCAAGGTTCCTTTTCAATCTGGTCATTCAGAATCCAATGTTGATTCAATATCACATGGACATGAGTCGAGTCCCAAAATTCATCATGAGATAACAGCATTGATTCAGGGGGAGCCTCAAATGTATTTGATGAGGCATACACTTCAGGGGGAGCATCTACCTCCAGAAGGACATTTCCTAGTGCCAAAAAGTGGACTAAAGATCATATTCCTGATCTGATCATTGGAAATCCTGATGAAGGTGTAAAGACAAGGAGTGCACTCAAAATGAATGTTTGTATCATAATCTACTTTCAAAAGAAGAGCCAAAGAAAGTAGAAGATACACTCAAGGATGCAGATTGGGTAATAGCTATGCAAGAAGAGTTGAATGAGTTCGAAAGAAATGAAGTTTGGAAGCTGGTGCCTAGACCTAAAAACAGGTCAATTATAGGGACAAAGTGGGTCTTCATAAATAAGACTGATTCTGATGGAACAATTGTCAGAAACAAGGAAATATTGGTGGCTAAAGGATATTCCCAACAGGAAGGCATTGACTATGATGAAACATTTGCTCCTGTTGCTAGGCTGGAAGCAATCAGAATTTTCTTGGAATATGTTGTAGACAAGAAATTTAAAGTCTTTCAGATGGATGTCAAGAGTGCATTTCTCAATGGAGAACTTGAAGAGGACGTCTATGTTGAACAACCACCAGGTTTTGTGAATCCTAAACATCTTGATTATGTTTATAGACTTGATAAATCACTCTATGGACTAAAGCAAGCACCTAGGGCATGGTATGAGACCCTTGCTCAGTTTCTACTTGAAAGTGGATTCAAAAGAGGTACAATAGATAAGACTCTATTTTATCTGAATCAAGGTAAAGATCTGCTTTTAGTTCAAATTTATGTGGATGATATTATTTTTGGATCAACTAATCAAAAAATGTGTGATAAGTTCTCAAAGTTGATGCAATAAAGATATCAAATGAGCATAATGGGAGAGATGAGTTACTTCTTGGGATTGCAAATTAAACAGGTTGATAATGGTATCTACATTAAGCAGTCAAAGTACATAAAAAATCTGTTGAAAAGTTTTAATATGTAAGAAAGTGCAGCTGCAACTATTCCTATGGCAACTGCTACAAAGCTTGATCCTCATGAAGGTACAGTAGTTGATGTCACAAATTACAGAGGTATGATTGGTTCTCTTTTGTATCTAACGGCTAGTAGGCCAGACATTATGTTTGCCACCTATTTGTGTGCAATATTTCAGGCAAATCCTAGGGAGCCACATCTTATTATAGTGAAGAGAATCTCCAGATACCTCAAGGGTACTGTATCACTTGGTCTCTGTTATGCAAGGGAAGCTGATTTTGGATTATGTGGATATTCAGACGCTGAATTTGCTGGCTGCAAGATAGACTGGAAGAGTACATCTGGGAGCTGTCAGTTTTTGGGAGGAAGATTAGTCTCATGGTTCAGTAAGAAGCAGAAATCCATTTCTACTTCAACTGCTGAGGCTGAATATATTGCAGCTGGGAGCTGCTGTGCTCAGTTGTTATGGATGAGAAACCAGCTCATGGACTATGGATTATCATTTTCTAAAATTCCTATTTATTGTGATAATCAAAGTGCTATTGCTATGACAGGAAACCCGGTGCAACACTCTCTTACTAAACATATCAGCATCAGATATCACTTCATAAGAGAGCATGTCATGGAAGGAACGATTGAGCTTTATTTTGTTCCTACTGATCAGCAGCTGGCTGATATCTTCACAAAGCCATTACCTGAAGCAACATTTATAAAGCTTTTCAATGAACTTGGTATGGTTAGTTGGGACAGATAAATTCTTTTAAATTTGTATATTGATCAAATCCTGATATGTCCTAAATGATGTTCAAGATATTAAGCTGGGAATTTTTTATGTATGTTATTATATGCATGATAAATTAAGTAAATTTATTTTCTAAATGTGCATGTATGAATATAAATCATTGTCATCATTGAAAATCAGTCTGGTTGAATCATTAAATTAACTCTGCACTTAATAATTAATCAGACCCCTAGTCTTTTGAGATTCTCTCTCTCTCTCTCTCTCTCTCTCTCTTTCTCTCTCACTCGGTTATTTAAACCATCACTCATCATCCATTCAAATCATCTCTTCCTAAACACAAAACACTCTCCTCACTCTCATTTCTCATATCTCTTTCTTCTCAAATAATGGCGTAATTCAGCTGGTTCTACAACCATTTCACTAATATTGTGACAAATTTTCATGATGAAATGCGAAATCCATATCATATCAATGCCATTTCAAACGACATCTGGATTCAACTTCCAGAATTCATCAAAAATGACTTTCTGGAATTCCAAAATGACTTTCATCTCTACACTCTTCGACATCAAGAGAGAATCATTCGTCTTGCCATTCTCTCTGTTGAAAGCAGGAAGAAGCCTTGATCATCCACCGCCTTAGTCTTTCTGGTAAACACCCTCTGGCTATTTCTCTTTATAATCAGCTTTGTCAGGCTTCTTAGACTAAGGCTGTTGAAGTTCTTCTATTATAGACTAGGATTCTCTTGTAATTTCTTTTGCATGTAATCAAAAATTTCATGAAATGTACTCTCTTGAACTATTAATGAAGTTTTGTTTATTTTGCTTACAAGACCTAATATATGTTCCTTAGTTATGTATGCATGTGCTTGTTCTTAATTGTAGCATGTTAATCTCTAAATCACACAATTAACATGTATCTTTTGATGATTCTTCAGATTAAAATTGGGGTTTTCTGATAAGCTTGAGTTGTTTTGACAAATACTGATGAATATGAATAGATAAATCCTGACATTGTCAAATCCTGACAGATAAGAGGTTCCAAATACTGATGACAGGTCAGCATGTTTTAATTTAGAATATTATTGAAAAATGATTTCTGAATTGTTTTATGCTGAAAAGTGATTGTCTTCTTAATTATTGTTTAAAAGTGGATAAATTGTTGAACAAATTTACACAATAATTTATTGAAAGAGTTGTACGTCTTTTGTTGCTATTTCCATACATTACTCCACTTTCCACTCCTCTTCTTCAGTAATTACCCTCTATCGGAAGTCTAATTCACTAAGCTTCCTTCTCTGTGTGTGTTACATTCAACTAAGCTTTGCACACTTATATTTGCACCAGAACTTCTGTGACGCAAATCATCATACACACAACATCACTATCACATCTAACGAACATTTTTCCTCAACACCTACTAACATCATGTCATCTTCTGAGATTTCACCTTTCTTCAGCCAAACCACTATTATGCATGGCAATACTTTTGGAATCAATAACTACTTGGCTCCGCTTTCACATCAGCAGTTTCTTCAATTTTTTTATGATATACAGGATTTCTTACTCCAATGTCCAATTGGATATACTCTCACAAATCCTACTAAGGTATCATATAGGGTTATGATGCAGGTATGGAACACAGCTCTAGTTAATGAAACAAATATTGCTTTCTCTTTTGAATATAAGGGATGCAGGTATGAGGTTGATGTTGATGTTCTGGTTCAAGCATTGAGGTTGCCTGCTTGTGATGGTGCTCCTGATAATTATGCAACTGAGCAGCTGTTTGATATGCTCAGAACTCTGAACTATAAAGGTGACATCACAATAATTGGAAAATTGACGAGGATAAAATTAAAGAGAGAATGAAATTTTTTCTTTGACTGCAACATCAGATGTTTCCTGAATAAGACACCAAATTTTGATGCTCTTCCGTCTACTGCTCTGAAAATTTGGTACTCTCTACTCTGGTAATTTTGACTACGGTAACACCATTATTGAATTCATAATTTCTAGGAGAACATATGCATAAGGAGTAATAGGGTATACTCGATTTCTTCATCTGATGCTGAGCATTTTTGAAAGACTGAATGGGATTTTGCATGGAGAGATGCATATACTTCTATCAGCTCAGCTATTGGTATGCAACATGTTCACAGGGCCTATGATGAACTTCAAAATCTTGAACTCAAATTGCATCTTAAGGCCTCTACCATTTCTGTGAAAGGAATTCTCTCTGAACTTGATGATATGAAAAAATCTCATACTAGTTTATAGAACAAGATTGATGCATCTATGATTAATCCACTTACTTCAGCTGAACTCATAAGTGTAAAAAAGGCTGTTAAAGCCATGGTTCAATCTCAAAAAAGCATGGAGTCTCGGTTTTCTTCCTTGGAAGATAAAGTCTCTTCAGTGGCTGATACACTGGATGCTATGTTTTCTCATCTTTCAAATACTGATGCCAAAAAGGGGGAGAAGATAGCTGTCACAAAATGTACACATGGCTCTATTTAGTTAAAAGATAAAGATACTAATGGTGATGGTGATAAAAATCCGGTTGCAAATGTTCAAAGTGCTCATATTGCTCAACAACCTCAATATTCTAAATAATCTGGCTCTTCAGGACAAGGAAAGTCTACTGGTGCTCATGGAATTAAGAACAAAACTAATGCAGATGCTCCTGAAACTGGTGATGTTACAAACTCTAACTTAACAAATGCTAAAGGGTTATTCTTTCCTTACAGATACAAGGAAACAGGTGAAGAGATTGTTCTGTACTACAAAGATAGAAGGTTTGAGCAAAAGAATGCCAAAAGTGCTCTTGGATTGATAACTGGAGAATTTCCTGATCTAACAACTGAAGAAGCAGTTATGCAACAGAAAGAATTAATGGCTCAAATTGAAGCTGAAGAAAACATCTCTAAAGGAAGAGGAAAAAGAGGTGGAAGAGCTACAAAAGCTAGAGGAAGAAGAGGGAGAGGAAGAATTTCCAAATCAAGTCAAGTGTCTGCAATTGATTCTGCATTTCTGAATGCTCTAATTCAGAGATGGTTTTGTTCCTGTACAAGGACATGATTTAAAAGAAGAAGCTTAAGATACTGAAGAGATGATTATCCAAAGGAAGAAGAAATCAATCACTGATATTGCTCAAGTTGATATAACTAATGCAAATGTGTCTCTTGAAGCAGACACAAATCCTGAGGAAAAAGCCGATCCTGATGCTGTGAACCTGAAAGCTGATTTTGATACTGATGAGAAGGTGATCAAAGCATTGGATGAATCGATTCTTGCTATAGCAGTTGTTTCTCATAATTCATAGATTGATGAACAAAAAAGAACTGATAGAAGAAGAGCTAATCAAGCATGCAATGACTATATGCAAAGAATTCTAAATTCAAGGAGAGAGCTGTGGCATAAAATAAGAGGGAAGATTTATGATTTATCTACAAGTTATTCTCCTCTCAGCAAGAAGGATAAAAGATGGAAAGATGTTTATTCGTTCATTTATCCTAAAGGATTCAAGCATATTGAATTTGTGTCAGCAGGACTAAGGGATCCTATTTCAGAACAGGAGAATATTGATAAGTCCATCAAGAAACCTTCTTGGGTGGAACATGATGAAAAGCTAAAGCTTATTAAAACTCGTACTAGAGGAGGTATTGGTCATTCTGGAATGGAAACTCTGAGGTCTGATTTACTGGGCACAGATATTTTGACTGACAATCTTGGTGAAAGAGTTACTCATTCACATCTTGAGAAGGTTGAAGCTGTAAAGATTGTATATAGGAAGATAAATCTTGATGATGTCAGAGAGGAGATTCTGTACTTCTTGAGAGATGGTAAAGTAAAAAGCTTTACATTGCAGCAACTCTTAATGAAGACTGTGACAGAGTTGAAATATATTTACTATCTTCTTAGAGTTGAAGACAATGTCACCAGAAACTGGTCTTCTATGATACTTAAGAGTATCAGAAGAAGAGTCATGAACAAAGAAGACAAATACAATGGTGATTATGTTCCTATGTACAAAACTTATACTGGTCAAGAAATGAAGATGGAAAAGGGAGCTGCAGTTCTAAAAGTTTTTCTCAACAATCCTCAGTTATCTTTCAGTCCTGATCATGAAGATGTTTGCTTAAGCTTTATATTGATTGGTGATCTTGAAATAACTAAAAGTTCAATTTCTAAACTAAGATTAGCCATTTATCAGCTTGGAGAAGATACTGAAGAGAAGAGAGAGTTGAAGAAAAAGCTTGTCAAAGTCCTTCAAGACAAGGAGGAAGAAAGGCTGAATAATTTTCTGGAAACAACTGTCAGTTATCTTAGAATACTGAAGTAAGCCTTATTCCTTGTACATTTTGTAATTGGTTTTGGCATCATTAAGAATGGAATTTGTGCTTCATTATATTAAGCATAAATTGGGCAAGATTATTACGTGCTAATTCTCAATGATCAAGAGGAGCTCAGGATTTGACTGTGTTTAGATGTCATCAGCATTTGATGTGTCGTCAGGATTTGATGCATCATCAGTATCTGCAAAATATCAGCATCTGAAGGTAGTCTGTTGTGAAGATTGATTATGTTCCTTATTTTGAGGGATGGATATCTGTTATATTCTGAGTGATAGGACTTTGTATATTCAGTTGAAGATATGTATCATTTTCTGTTAGTAATTGATAATATATTGAAGGGTTTTTAGCACATAAACACAACGAAAACGTAAATTAAAATCTTAAAAAACCGAAACCCTCTGCAGAATCCATGCGAAAAAATAATATTTAATTCGTAGTTCAGTATTTTTACCTTAAGAAGCTTTACGTTAATGGAAAGATGGAGGTCTTTAATAGTGATCCAAGAACGATGAACGGAGATCCCTAGCAGCTGCTCCTCAAGTGTGAAGCACTCCACCGGTATCCACCAAGAGTATAATATGATGGAGGAGGAAGAGGTTGAGAGAATTAGTTGCCTCCCTCTTGTTCTACTTTAAAATTAGGGTTAATTATTTGGGTTGAGGAAAAAATAGGGTTTATAATGGTATATTTATAGGCAAAATTTTCAGCTGAAAATTTCCCATAAAATATTATTCTTATTAACCCTTTATTATTCTCACTAATAATTAAAATACCTTTTAATTATTAATTCTTTTTCTAAACACTTTAGAAATAATTCTCTCTCTTGATTTAATTTCCAAAAATTAAATTCTTAATTAATAATATTAAGAACTTTTCTTAATTAATTTATAATCAATTAAATCTCATTTAATTAATTATTAAATTTGCCAATTAATTATTTATTTTATAAATAAATAATTATCAGCCATTATTAATTAATTCCTCCACCATTAAATCATTCTCTTTTATGGTGTGACCCTGTATGTTCAATATTAAGCCGGTAGTAGAAATAAATAATAATAAAACTATTTTATCATTATTTATATAAATTCTCTAATTCATTAAATATAATTAATTAATTAATCATATTTATTCTACATCGTGAGGGATACTTCTCAGCATATCGTGACTATCCGGATAATACGAATTCACTGCTTAGAATACCAAGAACCTATTCAGTGAATAGTTACCATACAATTAATTCCTTCTACCCTGCAATGTCACGATTAAATACAAGGCATGGAACTTGTGTCAAGCCTATCTTATTTAATCACTTGCTTTCCCATTCACTATGCTTAGTTCTATTTAATGTAAATTAGAAACTCCTTTCTAATTTCATTCACTCTGGCCAGAGATTCCTGAACTAGCATAAGTGGATCAGCATTGAACATTCTCTTCCTTCACTGGAAGGGGTAGATCCTTTATTGATCATACACTATCTTCGTGTACAAATTCCTATACCCAGTTGAGCCCTTATAATTGTCCCTGGAGACTAAGAACTAAACCAAAGCATAGTTCAGTGTACACAAGATGACTATGATGACCTCAAGTCTAAGGATACTTGTACAACTATCACTATGTGAACAACTGCTGACACATGAGTGAACTCCATCAGTTGTTTAGCTGTGTGAGTCATGTTCAGTGAACTTATTCTATAATAAGCACCTACATACTAGCTATAGTGTCACTACACAAATGTCTATGAGAACAGACATCCTTCATAATGAAGCAAGCATAGTATGTACCGATCTTTGCGGATTACTAATTACCAGTTAGTAATCCTACGACCAGGAACTATTTAAGTTTAGAGTTATCATCTTTTAGGTCTCATTATTATGATCTCATCACAATCCATAAAAAGCTTTACTCTAAACTATGGTATATCTTATTTAAACACTTAAATAGATAAAGCCCGCAATAAAAATAAAACAAGTCATTTATTAATATCGATGAAATCAAAACAGATTACATAAAAGTTATTCCTAAATCCTCATACATGATTGGACTTAGGACATATCTCTCTCATGTATATCTTAGGCTGATTTGTAGCAGCTGTGTATTATATAAACAAAGTTTAGGTCATCACATAGTGATTAACTCGAGCATTGTATGACCTAGCAGCTCTCAAGAATATCAGTATTTCTTGAGAGAGTTTGTAACAGTTTTTATCAGAAATATAAAGAACTATTATATTTTTATACTTGTTCGAAACATTTATACAATTGTATCCAACCCCCCTTAAACAATTATATGACTACTGGGCAACATGCATTTTATATAAAGCAAGCAGTTTGCACAGCCTCAGCCCAGAAGTAGGTAGGCAATCTTGCTTCTTCTAGCATGGTTCTTGCAGCTTCTATCAGAGTTCTATTCTTTCTTTCAACAACTCCATTTTGTTGTGGAGTTCCAGGAGCAGAAAACTCTTGTTTTATCCCCTTTAGTTTGCAGAACTCTTGTATAGAGCTATTTTTGAATTTAATTCCATTATCACTTCTGATGATCTTCACTTTGTATGTTGATCCTTTTTCCAGCTTCCTCACATGATCAAGAAGAATGGACGGAGATTCTTCCTTAGTGTGCAGAAAATACACCCATGTGTATCTTGTATATTCATCAACAATCACAAATGCATACCTCTTCTTAGAAATAGACATAACATTCACTAGACCAAAGAGATCAACATGAAGTAGATAAGTTGGTTCAATAATGGAGGATTTAGTTTTACTCTTGAAAGATGTCTTCCTTTGTTTGGCATTCTGGCATGAATCACATAAGCCATCAGGAGTAAACACTGCTTGGGCAATCCTCTTACAAGATCTTTCCTAACAAGTTCATTGATATTATTGAAGTTGAGGTGAGAAAGTCTTTTATGCCAGTTCTAGCTGTCTTCCATAGATGCTCTACTCAGTAGATAAACTTCTGAATTATCAATTATTGTAGAGACCCTGGCTTTATATAAACTACCATGTCTTACACCAGTCACTGTGATCTTATCATCAGACTTACTGACAATTTCATAATGCTCCTTATAAAAATTGACATGGTAACCTCTATCACAGATTTGACTCACACTGATCAGATTATGCTTGAGTCCTGCAACCAGAGCTACATTTTCAAAAATGATATTTCCAATTTTGATTTTTCCATATCCCAAGATTTTTCCTAAGTTGCCATCTCCATAAGAAACGCTTGGGCCAGCCTTTTCCTCAAATTCTGATAGCAGGGATTTATAACCAGTCATATGTCTTGAGCATCCACTGTCCAAGACTAGAGCATTCCTTATGTCACCCTGCAATCAGTAATTTGAATCAGTTAGTATTTTTAAGGACCCAGACTTGCTTGGATCCTTTGGCCTTTTTAAGTTTGTTAACATATGCAGCAGAAGACTTCATATCAGAATTTATGTTAACATTCTTACAATCGGTATTTATACATGCAGAAACATATTTTACTTTCACTAAAGAGAGTTTCAGTTTATAAAAATCATAATACGAACTATGATACTCTTTACATGTATAAATAGAGTACCAAACACTGCCATAATGAAAACCCTTTGGAGTATCTTTTCCTTCTAGCTTTTTCCTTTGGCTTCTCTTCAACTTTGAGTGCAACTAGTCTAGTTTATGATCCTTTCCTCTTGCTCCGTTGCTCCATTTCTAGTTCATGAGTTTTCAGAACTCCATAGATCTCATCTAGAGGTGTGATATCAAGATTATAGTTATCCCTGATTGATGTGACTTTAACGTCCCACTTTTCAGGGAGAGTAAGTAGGAACTTCAAGTTTGAGTCATTCAAATCATATTCTTTATTGACAAGGGATAAGTCATTCAGAAACTTCTGAAATCTGTAGTAGATCTCAATTAGGGACTCATTATCCTTTGAGTTAAAGTGCTTATATTCTTGAGTAAGTAATGTCCTCCTGTTCTTTTGATAGCAGTTGTACCTTGACATTTTACTTTTAAAGCATCCCATATCTCATTTGTTATTTTACATCAAATGACTCTATTGGACATAACACTATCAAGACTGTTGTGCAGGATATGTCTAACCTTAGCATCCTTCATGATAGATGAGATATCTTCAGGAGTATATTCCTTCATGTCTTTATCTATCATCTTCTCTCATTCTCCTGTAAGCGAAACAACTACCTTCATTGGTTTATGAGGACCATCATAGATCCTTCTTAGGTATTCGGGATCCGTGGCTTCCAAACACATGGCCATCCTGACTTTCCAGATTGGATATTTATGTATCTTCAGGATAGGCATTTTGATTGCTTCATACCTACTCATGTTGCTGCTTATCTGTGATGCGGCTAGGGGTTGTAGCTTCGGATTCTGTGTCTCTTCTTCTTTATCTGCCATTGTAGATTGATCTTCAGATCTTAAACTGTTTGTACGTTAACAGCAAGCTCTGATACCAATTGTTAGGCCCTTAATTAACTGTAGAGGGGGGTGAATATAGTTAATACAATCTAATAGACAAAGCTTCAACAGAATCAACAGTTTTTATATTAACTGATAAAAACTTATTACACATGTACTCTCTCGAAAGGATGAACAAATATCCTTGAGAGCTTCTAGGTTATGCGAAAGGTATAACAATATCGCAATGCTTTATAGCATAAACCTAATCTGTACTTTGTATAGAGCACGGCTACCAATGTATAAGGAATTCTATTCTATTAATAACAAGGAAACATATACTATTGCTTCTGAGATAAAGTCCTTCACCGCCTTGAAATTCATGTTTCCTTTTCCTCCTGGAAGATCAACTGATGTGATAAATACTAATTTCATTATCCGTTGACATCATCATCCATTGATATCCTATCATCCATTGATATTTCATCATCTGTTAATGTTGTCATCAGCATCTGTTGATATATAAGTTTTGAAATGAACTTCTAATATTTTCTGTTTGATATCATCAATTGCTCCTAACAGTTTTTCCTAAGTTAGTCCAAGCTTAATAACGTCTATTTCTTTATCTAACCCATTTTCTAGATAAGCATGCTTTTCTAACAGTCTTTCTTTAACATAAACAGTGGGCAAGTGTAATAGTTGGAAGGAATGTATAAGTTGGGTCATATACAATGCATTATCTATCGGTTCCATGTCGTAGTCGAATAAATTTAAATTTATTAATATTTTGGGTTGTAAGATATTTATTCAGGTTTTTTAGTTATAATCTTGTCTCATACTTAATCATGTTTAGATCCTGTTATTATTTAATCGGGGTTTATTATATCTGTTGTTGTTATATTAGTTTAATGGTGTGTGGGTCCTCATTTCCTAATCCCGAGATTGAGGGCGTCACAAGTTGGTATCAGAGCTACAGGATCTAGTCCGTGTAATAAGTTAGGATAAAAGGGTATTTGGGTATATATGCATATATTACGAGAGTGTTCGACTCATATAGAGTTGAGTTGGACTATTAGGTATAGTCTAAGTAAAGCGATTAGGTCAAGGTAGTAACTAGAGTTAGGGTGTGAAGTCAGTTAAAGTCTTATTTAACCCTAATGCTATTTCTTGGTTGTTGTTTTTGTTTTATCTCAGGACTCTAGTAGTGGTAGGGATTCAGATTCAGAGCATAGTTTTCCTGGTTCCCTGGTGGACTCCACTCCACCCCCTTCAGTAGAGACCTTGTATGTTAGTTTAGACCCTGAGGAGGATCCATCTGAGAGCAGTGATGCCTCTATGCATATTTCTCCCCTGAGACCAGATCTAGAGACCTCAGCCCCTGAGCTAGAGTCTGCTATGCCTGTGTGTGTGCATGTTAGTATTGGTGGCAAGTTGGCCCAGGATCGAGATTTTGTGTACTCCCGTATTCCTAAGTTGGGAGCTTTAGTAGATAGGCTAGCTCGTGAGCCTAAGCAGCAGGCATCGGTGCTGGAGGATGAGTGGAGAGTTTGTATTTAGATGGTGGAGCTTGTTTCCCAGAGGAGATTGGATGAGGGACCATCTTCCAGTGATGCTGATGCTGAGGCCCGGAGGGTGCATAAGATCATTCGTTGGATGTTGACAGTGTTGAGGGAGATTCTTGATAGTTAGTGAGGTTGGGAGTTCAGGTGGGACATCTGACGAGGCCCGTAGTTGTTGTGGTATCTTTTCAGCGTCGGTAGGCTTTGGGATACTTGGTCAGATGTCGGGATCCCTTTTTCTTTTCATGTTGTATTGTATTTTAGAACTTGGTGTTGGTTGCAGTGGTATTTAGGTAGAAGTTAGGGGTAGATATGGCGATATTTTCCAGTTCTTCCTCTGTTTAACCCTGCTTTATTATTGTACCTTATATCAATACTTGTGGTATTTGAACCTTTTATCTATGAACCTTTAAATTGTTAAATAAATTATACATCTTATTTTACATTGTGAACCTTTGAGTTTCATAAACCATTATACATACCATGTTTCCAAGCAACCGTACTTAATCTCCTATGAAAAACATACATTGTACCATGTGAGAATCTTAACTGATGAGTGAATTATGTAGTAATAGGATTTTATGCGCAACTGGGTAATGTTTAAAACCCGAAAAGCTATTTTTAAAAGAATTTCTATTGATATGTATGCCATGCTATCGTATTACTAAATAATTGCTCAATCGGGTTTGTAAGAAATGGCCACTTCACTGGATCACCAAAAAGAAGAAACCTAAATCCAAGATCAAGAACAAAACCAATATACTCTTATAATAAACCGACTCTTTCAACTTTTGCAACAACCCTCAGCCCGTGAAGTCGGTAATTTCAAGCAATTTCAATCCATACATCCCCTAGAGTTTGTAGGATTGCCATATCCGATTAAAGCTCAGTCTTGGTTGAGAGAAATGGAGAAGGCTTTTGAGTTAGTGGAAGTTAAGGATGATAAGAAAGGGCAGTACACGAGTTATTATCTTAGGGATGAGACTAGTTATTGGTGGGAATCTTCTAAGGCGTTGCTCGAAGGAAAAGTTATAACCTGGGAGAAGTTTACGGAGATGTTTTAGAGAAGTACTTGCCAAGTTATATGCAAGACCAGCTGGAAACAAAGTTTCTGAATCTTATGCAAGAGGACATGACCGTGGTGGAATATGAGGCGAAGTTTTCGGAGTTGACCAGATTTGCGCCCGAGTATGTGAATACTGAAGCAAAGAAGGCCAAAAGATTCCAGCAAGGATTGAAACCAGGGATTCAAAGTCAGGTGGCTCTTCTTGAAATAAGGAATTATGTCATGTTAGTTCCATAAAGCCATGATTGTAGAAGGAGAAAGAGAAGCAACTAAGAGGAAAAGTGAAGAAAAGAATAGGAATTTGAAGAATCTGAACATGATCAAGGAAGTTCTAAGTTTGGAGGAAAGTTTGGGAAGAATGCTGGAAATCAGAACCGGGAGTTTCAGAAGTTCAAGCCCGGGAACGGAAATCAAAAAAATCATTTTCAGAAGACAGGACAACCAGTAAAGGACAATAGACCGCAACTTCAGGAGTGTAAGAATTATGCAAAGCGACACCCGGGGAGGTGCAGTAAGCTGAATGTGACATGTTTTAAGTGCAATCAGAAATGACACTACTCAACCGAATGCCCAAGCGGTACAGGAAAACCAGAGATGACTTGCTTCAAGTGTGGAAAGGTAGGCCATATGGCAAGGAACTGTAAGGAGCCTGTTTAGAAGGCAAATGTGCTTAGGATTGATGGACCATAAAAGATGCAGTGTAGAATGCGGATGTGATAGTAGGTACGCTTGCTATAAATTTAGTAGAAGTCAAAGTGTTGATGTATTCTGGAGCTACTAGATCTTTTATTGCTAAAAGTGTTATTGATAGATTAAAGTGCATTGCGTATCCTCTTGAACCTAATTTATTTATAGAAGTATCGAATCAAGAAAGAGTTACTACCAATAGAATTTGTCCCAATTGCGATGTGGTTATAGAAGGTCGGAACTTTTCTGCTGACTTATTACCTTTTAAGTTAGGAGAATTTGACATTATATTAGGGATGGATTGGTTTTTGAACCACAATGCGCAAATCGAATATGAAAGTAAGAAAGTGATATTGAGAACCAAAGATGGAGTTGAAGTGATATTTAGAGGGAAGAAGCAAGAAAGGAAGTTTCTAACGGCTATTCAAATGAAGAGATTGTTACGACAGGGATGTGAAGCGTATTTGGCTCATGTAAAAGATGTAGAGGTGGAATCCTTAAGTATTGAGGATATTCCAGTAGTTTAATATTTTCCCGTCGTGTTTCCAGATGAATTACCTGGACTACCTCCAGATCGAGAGATCGAATTCACAATTGATTTGGCTCCTGGAACGGAACCAGTTTTGAAAACTCCCTATCGAATGGCGCCTGTCGAGATGAAGAAATTAGCGATGCAATTGCAAGAATTGTTGAACAAAAGAGTAATCCACCCGAGTGTATCCCCGTGGGGTACACCAGTGCTATTCATAAAAAAGAAAGACGGAAGCATGAGGTTGTGTATCGATTACCGTGAATTGAATAAATTGACTATTAAGAATAAGTATCCTCTATCGCGAATCGACGATTTATTTGATCAGCTGAAAGGAGCTACCTATTTCTTTAAGATTGATTTAAGATCTGGATACCATTAACTAAAAATCAAGGCGGAAGATATACCCAAGACGGCATTTCAAATGAGATACGGACACTACGAGTTCTTGGTAATGGTGTTCAGTTTGATGAATACACCAGCAGCGTTTATGGATCTCATGAATAGAGTGTTCAAGCAATATCTAGATAAGTTTGTAATAGTGTTTATTGATGATATCTTGATATACTCCAAGACGAAGGTAGAACATATGAAAAATTTGAGGATTCTTTAGAGATTTTAAGGAAAGAAAAGTTATACGTGAAGTTTTAGAAAAATGAATTTTGGCTAAAGGAAGTTCAGTTTCTCGGACATGTAGTTAATAGTGAAGGTATCAAAGTTGATCCAGCAAAGATAGAAGCTATCATGGATTGGGATAGGACAAAGACTCCCACGGAAGTAAAAAGTTTTCTCAGATTAACAGGATATTATAGAATATTTGTGCAAGATTTTCTAAGTTCGTTGTTCCATTGACTAAGTTGACAAGGAAGAATGAGAAATTTGTTTGGACAGATAAGTGTGAGGGAAATTTTCAAGAGCTAGAGAAAAGTTTAGTAACTGCACCAGTGTTGGTTCTACCCGATGAAAATGGTGAATTTGTAATCTACAGCGATGCTTTATATAAAGAACTAGGTTGTGTGCTGATGCAACACGGAAAGGTAATAGCATATGCGTCAAGGCAATTAAAGCCGAATGAATAGAAGTATCCTACGCATGATTTGAAATTGGCAGCAATTGTGTTTGCTCTTAAGATTTGGAGACACTATTTGTACGGAGAAAAGTGTGAGATTTATATGGATCACAAGAGTTTAAAGTATATCTTTACACAGAAAGAACTGAACATGTGGCAAAGGAGATGGTTGGAATTGATTAAGGATTACGACTATACGATAAGTTATCATCCCGGAAAGACGAACGTTGTAGCGGATGCGTTGAGCCGCAAGGAAAGGTTGAATGTGTTGACTTCATCCGAAGAGTTTATCAAAGAATTTGAAAAGTCGGAAATTGAGGTACGAGTTTCAGAATTTATAAATGAAATAACGTATGCAATGATATTTCATCTAGAAATATTGGAAAAGATTTGATGTTGTCAAGAACAAGTGATGAACCACGAGAAAGATAAATTGACAGGAGAAGAAGTGAGAGCTCAAAAGGATGAAAAAGGAATATATCGCGTTGGCTTGCGTATTTGGATTCCTAATATTGTGGAACTAAAGCACAAGATTTTGCACGAAGTGCATAACTCGGGGTTTTTGATTCACCCTGGAAGTACGAAAATATGCAAGGACTTAAAAGAGAGTTATTGGTGGCCAAACATGAAGGAAATCGCGGAATGGATAAGTAAATGTTATACGTGTCAAAGAGTGAAAGCAGAACATCAATGGTCGAGTGGATTGCTTCAACTAGACATACCCGAATGGAAATGGGAGCATATCGCGATGGATTTCATGGTAGGATTTCCAAAGACCAAGTCTAATCATGATGCGATTTGGGTAATAGTCGATCGACTGAAAAAATTAGTGCATTTCTTGCCAATCAATGAAAGATTCTCATTGGAAAAGTTGGTCAAGCTCTACTTGGATGAAATCGTGATGCGTCATGGAGTACCGATGTCTATCATATCTGACAGAGATCTGAGATTTAACTTGAGATTTTGGCGACAATTTCATGATCATTTGGAAACGAAGTTGAAAATGAGCACCGCGTATCATCCGCAGACAGATGGACAAAGCGAGAGGACTATTCAAACGATTGAGGATATATTGGAAACTTGTGCAATGGATTTCAAGGGAAATTGGGACGACCATTTGCCGCTGATTGAATTTTCTTACAATAATAATTATCACGCGAGTATCGGCATACCGCCCTATGAAGCGTTGTATGGAAGAAAATTCATATCCCCTACCTATTGGGATGAGATTGGCGAGTGCAAGCTGTTGGGCCCAGAATTAGTGCAACAAACGAAAGAGAAAGTGGAAGTGATTCGCAAAAGACTGGTAGCTGCTCAAGATCGACAACGCAAGTATACAAAACAGATGAAAGGATATGTTATTCGGACCCGGAGACAAAGTGTTGCTGAAGATATCTCCTTGGAAAGGTATATCCTGATTGGGGAAAAAAAGGAAGTTGAGTCCTAGATATATTGGACCCTTTGAGGTGTTAAGACAAGTCGGAAAAGTGGCATATGAGCTAGCATTACCTCCACAGATGCAACATCTTTATAATGTATTCCACGTATCTCTATTAAAAACGTATAATGCTGATGCTAGTCACGTGATTAAGTTAGAACCTGTGGAAATTCAACAAGATCTTTCATATATGGAACAAACCAATGCGAATCTTAGATCGAAAAGAGAAAGTGCTTAGAAATAAAGTGATGCCTTTAGT
This sequence comes from Apium graveolens, assembly GCF_009905375.1. Lineage (NCBI taxonomy): Eukaryota > Viridiplantae > Streptophyta > Magnoliopsida > Apiales > Apiaceae > Apium > Apium graveolens. Next base: position 105,827,158 of record NC_133657.1, read on the forward strand.
TAGAGTTTTATGGAGAAATCAAGCCAAAAATGTAGTTTTAGGTTGAGGGGTAGAGCCATTTATATAGATGGTGAGTCTAGGGTTAGACTTGTGTTGGGAGACTTGGAGGATAAGTCTCCAACTTAGATGGTGATTAGGAGTCCTATAAGGGAAGGAACTCCAGAACCTTCTATGTAGGACTTTGAGTTCGTTTAGGACACATATCTCTGCTCTTCTAGCCATATTGGGCCTATTCCGTGAACAGCTTGTGTTCGTGGACCTTGACGACCTCTGCTGGTGGGCCTTGTCTACATGGGTTGTCTTGAGTCTACTACGAGCTCCGACCAGACAAGTCTGTACTGGACTTTAGACAAGAGGCCCAAGTGTAATTAATACGACATTTAATGTGTCTTTAGGATGTATTTTCTATCCATATCATTTGCCCCCAACTTCCGGGAATACTGCTCGAATTTTTTTGGAAGTTATAATGGTCTTTTCGTGACTCGGGGTACTTTTGGCCCTTCTCGATTATCGGCCCTTCATGGGTATCAGCCCTTCATGGGTATAGGCCCTTCTTGGGTATCACCGTATTATCGTAAAGTGTGGAGTGACCTACACGTTTAAAATAACTTATTAGTGTGAGTATACATACTTAAGGCCTTTGCACAGGCTATTTGGATAGTGTTCAACATTAAACAGTCCTAATCGGGACTAAAAAATGAGCATTTATCACCACTTAACCTCCGTCAAGGTTAATTATAGGGTGAAAGCTTCTAACTGGCCCTAATTGGGGCTAATTGACCCTAATCGGGGCTAATTTCCATGTACAAGCTGCCAACTAGGCTTAAAATAGCCTAAATTTAAGCTAAAATGCACTAATTGGCCTTAATCGAGGCTAATCTGCCCTAAATGTAGCGACTGGGAATTTCGCGATGTGATTAAGTGAATCAAGTATAATTTTGTGTTTTAATAGTGAAATTATGTGATTAAATAAAAGGTTAATTCATTTTGTGGTTAATTGTCGTTATTGTATAATAGTGACTGAGAACGTAAGCAAACTCGTTCCAGTTTGATGAGTCAGCTAATGGATTAAGCTGTGTTGTTGGGCCGTCAAGTTGAACGGGACCCGTATTAAAAGGGATTAAATTGTTTAAGAGTGTGAATGTGAATTATATTTGATGATCTTGTGTGTCTGCATGTTATTTGATGTATACGTGTTCAAAGTTGTCCTCAGTGGTATTATAAATGATTTTATAAGGATTCTATTGGTCTTCAATCATTTTTATAAAATTATAGAAATGTGATCAAGGTATGAAATTGGCTTTGTTGCTTTCAAAATAGTCCAGGGGACTTTTTAAAAATATTAGTTAGATTTATTTTGATGATTTGAGATTTTAAAATGATTTTATGGAGTTCATTTATATTATTTGGTATTATTTATAAAAATCCATATTAAATAATCTATTCGCTTAAAAATTTATTTTAAGATATGAGAGAAGAGCTAATTTTATGCTCCTTATTTTAAAAATGAGATTTGGTACATTTACTGATTTTATAAAGAGGTTTTATATTTTATAAATGAGAGATTTATTGATTTTTAGACTAAAGAGAGAAAAGAAAAGAAGTTTCTTGATTTATGTGTAAAAGATTCTTTTGCCCCTGCCATTTCATCATATAAACACCCTCCCCCCATTTTTCTTCCTCCTTCTTCCACCTCTTTCTCTCTCTCGGCTCACTCACTCACTCTCTCTCTCTCTCACCCGAGCTCTCTCTCTCTCTCTCTTGCATGTAACCTCAAAAAATCTAGTTGGATTTCAAAGATCTTACCATCAATCATCATCTTTTTCAATCCTTTACACTATATAACTTTGCATGTAAGTGTTTGATTGAGTTCAACGAAACCCTCTTTTAGAATTTATTCAAGAAAATATGATTTCTTGAGTGAATTCAAAGGAGTGCATAGTTCACTAGTTTTATTATAGATTTAAGGTCTAAAATTCGAAGGGAGACCCGTGCATGGGAACCTTCGAGTTCGACCACCACCGACCGTGATCAAATGAGAGCCGGTAGGTTGTAAAATGTGATTTTTAAAACAATTTAGTATAAACATGATGTGATATAGAATGCATGTTGGTTGTTTGATGTTTACTTGAGTTTTTGGTTATCAATCAAGTTTTTATGCTTAAAAGTTTGGGTATAAGGATTATTGGTAGATGATTATGTATTTAGTTGGATAAAAGTGGATGCATGTCATCAAAACCACTATGCATGTTACTAAAAATCATTGCATGTTGATTTCCAAGGTATCATTCGATTTTGAACACATATTTAGGTTCAAATTTTTGATAAAAACTTTGTGGAGAAATGATTTTTGAAGTTAGTTGATGTTTGGTAGTATGAATGTTAGTTTTAAATGATTGCATGTGATTTTGTTTGATCTTATTTTGATGATGGGGTTTGAATTTTTATTATGAAAAGGGGATGAGTGGTTTCTTGTCAAGGGTAATTGATGTTTAAGTGTTCCAAGGATCTTTTGATATGATTATGTGGTTTTGAGTTTGAATTTTTACTAATAAAAAGGGGTTTTGATTTTAATTCGAGTTTTAAAAAGGATTTCGGTTCAAGGATTTGATTTTTGGTTCGGTTTTCTTTTAAAAAGGTTTGGATGTAAATCTAGATTATGCATGATAACACTAAGTGGTTGCATGTTGAATTCTTGGTTTGATTCCATTTTTTTGGTTCAAGTTTTGGATTAAAAAGAAAGAAATGGGTTGTTTTGTTGCCGAGTTATACGAATCGCGATTTTTTGTTAAGCTATAGATCGTTAAGTATAAGGTATATGCTACTAAGTGCTATGTGAGTATTTTGTGATTATACTCGGCTATACGAGTTAAGTGTTATCGAATTGGGGTAATCATTAGGCGTTCCGAGAAATGTCGAGTGTTGAGTAAGTTGCTAATTAGGGATTCTGTTTTGGATTGTAGATTCCGATAGCGGAGGCATTCAGGGTAGGAAAGGAAAAGATATCTTAGGTGGCAGTAGCTCAGTATCCATTAAGAAGGAAAGCGATTAAAGCAAGTAACTCTGCCTTCTCTTGTGAGTTTATTATAGAGAGGAAATTATTGATGCAATGATGAAGTAGTAACTTTTTATTGCAATTGTGATATACCTGTTATTGATTCTGAGAAACCCAGATATTGTTTCTTGGGATAACTTGATATCAAACCCTGTTCGACCCTTTATAGTAACCCTGTTGCTTTGTACCATGATTATTCCCTTTGTTATCTTATGATCTCGTAAACCCTAAAAGAAACTTTATGAATTCCCTTAATTTATGTCTTGATTAATCTGGATTCTTCGATAACTTGTGAACCCTGTCATGTGTTGATCTTTGAAACTATTCTAACTTGGAATTAATTACCCTCTTTATCATTTGATCCAGTTCCTTAGTATTAATCCCTGTTTTCGTTTGATTCGTTCACTTTCCTTGGAATCTTAATTTGAAGTTAAGAATGATTTTCGACTTGAATGAGTCCAGATGATTTCACATTCTTGGTAATCTTAAAACAAATTTAGTCAACTATTTTCCTTCTTCCAACATAAAAGTTTTCCAAACGAATTCCTGATGGATTGGATAGAGATGTAAGAGACTAGTGGGACTAGTCCAGTCATGTAAGAGGCGAGCGGGGATAGTCCGACATAAGGCTGAAATGATGCCATAGGTACCATAACGGCAAGATGGAGGTCAGTACGAGCTGATCACCCATATTATAATAAGATGAGTATTCTAATCAAGGGTTCTCTATTGTTTAATAAAAGAAAAATTGATTACATTCTTTAAGCAGTTGCTTCCTTAAAAATGAAATGAAATGAAATGGATTGAATCGTATCTTATTTAAGTTTTGGAATTTGAGAACCCTGTTACTTCGCACTGATAGTGGTATTTATTCTCGAAGCTTAACTATATGCTTCCTTTCAATTGAGCATCTTATTAAAATCCTGCGATTGATTTGTGATGAATGTCGGCTTTCACCCTATTCTGAGCCTTGATTCTTGAAAGCCCAAACCTTTCTTTATAACCTTTACATAGTGAAAGATAGAGATATTCCACCTAGAGTTTTAAAGTAGAATGCCTCCGAGGTTGATATTGATATATTTGCTACATTATAGAACTGTTTATATAGTTACTTGTTGAGCTTCTTTGCTCATATATTTGTTTTGATCTAACCATGGAAATTAAGAAAGAAGATGGCCAGACTTAGGCGCACTGCTTGCAAGAGCAATCCTGGCGGTCCCTACCGTATCATATGTTTCCAGATGCCAGAGCAGGTAGCAGTGTGTGTGAGCAAGCGTAATAGTTGGAAGGAATGTATAAGTTGGATCAGATACAGTGGGTTATCTGTCGGTTCCATGTCAGAGTTAAATAAATTTGAATTTATTAATATTTTGGGTTGTAAGATATTTATTCTGGTTTGTAGTTATAATCTTGTCTCATACTTAATCTTGTTTAGGGCCTGTTATTATTTAATCGGGGTTTATTATATCTGTTGTTATTATATTAGTTTAGTGGTGTGTGGGTCCTCATTTCCTAACCCCGAGATTGAGGGTGTCACACTAAACGGGGCTAATCAGGACTAAGCAGCATGCATAAGACACTAATTATCCCTAATTCACACTAATTACAAGAGTGAATAGGTTAAACGACCCTAATCTGGGCTAATTTTATCATACGAATCACTAATTCCCCCTGGTCCGGGTTAATTACGCTTAATATACACTAATCAGCCCAATCTGGGCTAAATTTCACTAATCGGCCCTAACTGGGGCTTAATACTAAAATCCTGAAAATTTTAAAAAAAAATCGAATTTTTCTGATTTTTTCCATTTTTACAAAAAAAATTGCATGGGGTCGTCGGGGCCGAGCAGGTGCTCCTGCTGTAGGAGGCTCTGCTCGGCCACATGACCTCAATTGTGGCCTGGTCGGCCTTGCTTGGTCGGCCACCTCCTGGTCGGCCTGAAGCAGGTCCTCCCGCTCCTTGCTGACCAGGGGTGTTTGCTCCAAAAAAATAAATTATTTTGTAGAACCCCCTACTCAGACTTAAGTCCTTTGTGTTCTTTGCTAGGCTATTCTTGCTCTTAGTTATCCATGGAATTAATCTTATGGTTGCCCTAGGGCTCCTCAGGGTTCTGCTATGCTTGTTTCAGTGAACGTTCCTTATTTATTCTATCGAACGTTCTGTACTCATTCTCACTGAGTGTTCTGTGTTGTATTGAACTTGTTCTTATAGGAAGTTCATACTTCACCGAGCTTGTCCAAACTTGCTCTATAGGATGTTTTGTACTCCAACATATTTGTTCTTGTAGATGTTCTAGTCTTTACAAAACTTAGCTCCGCTGGGAGTTATCCTTTTCAAGAAATCTTCAAGAGACTTTTCAGGGGGTCTCCGAAACAACTTCAGAAGGCCTCAAGGCTCCCTTAAAGGAGCTCTTGATCGGCCACAAGGCCTCAGTTATAGCCTGGTCGGCCAGGCTTGGTTTTAGTAGGCCTTGTGGCCACTCTTAGGGAGGTCTGATCAGCCGGGAGGAAAAGTTCTCTGAATTCATCACAGTGAACACTTTACTCTTCACGAAACTTGTTTCCGTAAATCCTCTGGTCTTCATGGAGCTTGTTCTTGCTGGCGTTCTGATCTTTGTGGAATTCATTCTCATAGACGTCCTGATCTTCATGAAACTTGTTTTCATTGGAGGTCAACCCCTTCTTACGAATTCACACAAAATTTCTCAAGGGAGTTACCAGAACAATTTTGGAAGGCCTCAAGGCTCTCCTAAAGAGGCTCCCAATCGGCCTCAAGAATTCATTTTTTAGCCTGGTCGGCCTCAAGGATTATTTTGTATCCTGATCGGCTAGAGCTACTCTTCATGGAGCCTGGGGCTCTCCAGGGTGTCTTACAGAGGCTCCTAGTCGGCCAGAAGGCCTTGTTTTATGCTAGTCGGCCAAGGATGGTCGGCCTAGGCCCTATGTTGGGGGATTTAGCCCTTCTGATTTTTATAACTCCTTTAAATGTTCTCCTTGTTAGGCTAATGCTTACTTTACTGCATCCTCCACCCAGAGCATCAAGATGAGGAGTGACTATGCAGCGCTGCAAACCTCCATGAACAAAATGAAGATCTCCTCGGAGGAGTGGGAGTTCAAATTCATGAAGCAGAGGGTAAGATTGCATCCCAAGAGAGGAAGTATGCTAAAATGGAGAAGAAGATGAAAAAAAAATACAAAGACCTCATAGAATTATACCACAGATCTTCGTCGTTCACCAAGATGATGGACGAGCATGATGATGAGATGCACCCTATTAACCTGGTCCATAGGTTGGAAGAAGGGAGTAAATGATGCTTATGGCATGTATCCAGATATCGTGGACCCGAGTCTCCTATCTTTCCCTTGGGCACTACCTGATATGGACCCTTCCGGTCAGGCCTCCGGGTCTGTTCCCGAGACCCCCCATATGCGGTCTCAGTCTAGTTCAAGTCGTGGGGGTTCCGGTTCTAAAGGTAAAGCCCCGCAGCCCTTTATGGGAAGATCAGGGAGTCTATTGCAAGGAGCAGCAACTCATCTTCCGAGGCTAGTTCGGACGAGGAAGAGGAGGGCGAGGAGGAGGATGTCCAGGGAGCGAGGAATGATGAAGAAGAGGAGGGCTCTTCTGATGAGTGACGGATATGGCCTTGCATGGCTTTGATTGCCTCATGTGGCCTTGTTTATAGAACATGTTTATTCGAACTATTATTTCCTTGTAACTTATTGGTCCTTCGGGATTTAACTCATGATCCTTCGGGATCTTTATTTATGCATTTCGTTTATTTTCATTTAATACTTGTCTTTTATTTTCGGTAGTTGGTCTTTCGGGACTTGCATTCTTTAGATGCTCGTACTTAAATAAATTGGTAGACAAGATGATAGAAATAAACTTGCATAAATAGATAACATCTCTAAGAAATGGGTTCAACCCTTATAGTAGGTAGTTTCATCAACCTTATTTATAAACTTAATACTAAGTACTAGGAACATATCACAAATTTCCTAAAAATAATAAACCTTCAAGTTTGAAGAGTGCCAAGTGCGGGGTACTTCATCACCGTTCATGGTCTTCGACTTGTAGGATCCTCGTCCTAATGTCTTTCTGACCTTATAAGGTCCTTCATAGTTAGGGGCTAATGTTCCTCTTTCCCCTACTCCTGATGCCTCAATCTTCCTTAGAACCAAATCTTCATGATGAAAGAACCTTTCTTTAACCCTTTTATTATAATAGAGGGAGGCTCTTCGTTGATGCATTGCATTGCGGGCATTGGCCTCATTTCTAACCTCATCAATGAGATCGAGAGTGAGCCTCATGCCTTCTTCGTTGGTCTCTGGCTCGTAAGCTTCGATCCTAAGGGATCCATGAGTGATCTCGAGGGGCACCACGGCCTCGGCTCCATAAGCCAGCATAAATGGGGTAGCTTCGATAGTCACTTTGCATGTGGTACGATATGCCCATAGTATAAGCAACAACTCATCTGCCCAAGTGTTTTTTGAGCGTTCAACCCTTTTCTTAAGTCCATCAAGGATGATTCTGTTGGAAACTTCCGACTTCCCGTTTTCTTGTGGGTGAGCAACCGAGGTGAAGCGAAGCTCTATGTTGTTATCATTGCAGTACTCTCTGAATTCCGCATTATCAAATTATCGCCCATTATCCGTGACAAGGATGCGTGGGATTCTAAATCGGCATATCACATTCTCCCAGAAGAATTAGGCAATTCTCTTGGTGGTTATCTTGGCTAGTGCTTTAGCCTCAATCCACTTCATAAAGTAGTCTATGGCCGTGAAGCCCTCAATCCCGGGGTTAGAAAATGAGGACCCATACACCAATATACTAATACCATAATAGAAGAAATATAATAAACCCCGATACTAACAAGATCTAAACAAGATAAAGTATGAGACAAAATTACAACTACCAACCAGAAACTAATATTATTACAACCCAAAATATGATTAAATTCAAATTATTCGATTCCGACTTGGAATCGACAGATAACCCAAAAGTATCTGATTACGCTAATTCACTTCCCACCATCGCTTGCTCACACAGAAACTACCTGATCTGGCATCTAAAATCCCTCAACACGACAGGGACCGCCAAGAACGCTCTTGTGAGCGGTACGCCTAAGTCTGGCCATCTTCTTGCTTAACTGTTATGGTTAGATCAAAGCAAATAAATGAGCAAAGATGCTCAGTAAGTAACTATATAGCAAATATAGATATCAACAAAACAACATTAACTGAGGCATTCTATTTCTGGATAAAACTAAGCTAGGTGGCAGTATTCTTTTAACGGCTAGGTAAAGGCATTGAAAAGGGTTTTGGGCTTTCAAGATTCAAAGTTTGGGAGAAAGCTGACATTCATCATAAATCAACAACAGGGCTCTCAAGGAGTTTCTCATTTTAAAGGAAGCAATCATTCAAGCTTCGAGAATCAATAACAATGTAAAGTGATAGGGTTCTCGGTCAAATTTCATCACTTTAAAGAAGATACTACTCATTCTGTTTCATTTCAAGTAATTAAACAAGTTGCTTTATCAAAGATATACATTACCATTTTTATAAATATTAAAGAACCCTTGATTGTAATATCCATCTTTTGAATATAATATGGGTGATCAGCCCGTACTGACCTCCATCTGGTCATTAAGGTACATATGGCATTATTTCACCCTTATAGTGGACTAGCCCCGCTAGCCTCTTATATGACTGGACTAGTCCCACTAGCCTCTTAGGTCTCTATCCAATCTTCAAGGAATTCATTTGGAAAACCTTTGTGTTGGAATATAAGAAAGTTTATTTAAATTCAGTTTTAACATTACTGATAAGTGAAATCATTTGGACTCTTTCAAGTCGAAAGTCATTCTTAAGTTCAATTCAAGAATTCATGGAAAGTGAACAAATCGAGAGTAAGCAGGGATCATAAAATGAAGATAGTGATCAAACCTTAATCAGTGTATAAGGTGGCAATAAGGATAGTTCCAATGAACGATACATAACAAGGCATAAGGAATTATCGGGGAATCTCAGTTAACAAGATTTGACATATGAAAATTTCATAAGGCTCTCTTTAAGGTCAAGAGGATCATAAGTTAACAAAATATAAGGATAGGGTATACGTATTTGAAACAAAGGGGTTACTAGTAAGGTTCATCACAAGGATTGATAACAGGTTTATCGCAAGGGACAATAATAGGGTTTCCATAAGAATCAACAACATGTTTTATAAGGAAGCTTTACTCTATCATGGCATCAACAATAATCTTTCTATAATCAATTCATAATATAAGGCAGAGTTACTTGCCTCAAAAAGCTTTCCTGCTTAATGGAACCTGAGCTACTTCCACCTAAGATATCCTTCCATTTACTAGCCTGAATGCCTCTGTTATTCAAATCTACAATACAAAATAGAACCCTAATTAGATACTTGATCGATTCTCGACGTTTCTCGAAACGTCTAACTCCTACCCCAAATGTTTTAAACTTTAACTTACAAACACGAGTATGATCACATAGCACATAATATGATATACTCCTATACTTTTAGTATTGTAACTAGTTTAATACTCAACATTTAGCAAATAATCACTGATTCGAATATCACGACACGAAAACAACTTTTCCCTTTTCTTTTTATCAAAAAATTCGAACCAAACATAATAGAACCAAATAAATTCCTTTGATAGTCAACATGCACCCATTAATACAAGCATGCATGCTTTTTAGATTAAAACCAATCCTATCTCAAACCTAAACAAAACATCACATTGACTCAACCAAGTTTTTCAAAATAATGTTTTTCTAAAACTATGCCTCCTCCAAGTTTTTCAATCAAAACAATGACATGCAAGTAGTAAAAATCAACATGCAAGTTCAAAGATCATGAATCAACTTTATTCCAAGCTAAAAACTATCAACCAACATCAATTCGAACCATTCCTCTTAAAAACCGAAACTTACAACAAATTTACGAACCAAAACTCTTTATAAAACTCGAAATTAAAAATCAAATTCCATCTTAAATATACTAAATTCATTACTCTAGACTACAAGTAACCTTTTTTTTTTTTTTTTTTTTTGCTAAATACAAGTAACCTTTTTAACTCTTATAAGCCAAAATTGATAACATGCAATCACAAAACTTGACATGCATGTAACATTTAACCAAAAATTCATCCAAATCAATTACAGAATCAACTCAAAACACACAATTTGAATCTAACTATGAAGAATCATCAATTTTTAACGAATAATTTCAACCCAATTTCTTTTAAACTAAAAGTAGCATTCGGTTTCTTTTAAAAACAACATGCAACTTTCAAACTAGTGTTTTCAATTTGTTAGAGCTCAAACAAACATCATAGCTCATCACAGACTCACCGGAGTTCATCGCCAGTGGCGGTGGCCTCTCGGTGGTGCCCTCAATCGAGGGTATCCTACCCAAAAACCACCGATTCTCAAGCAGCACACAAAATAACTAACATGTATACTATCAACATCACTTTTCTACAAAGATTCAAACCGAAAACTGAATCATACTCAAGAACCGAGAGGTTCTTGGTTCAAATCGAACACCACATACACAAACACACATATGCAAATATGTATGTATATATTTAAAGTATAAGGAACTCGAATCTTAAATAAAAATTGAGTTTTGATGGAAGATTTGAAAGAAACAAGAGAGAGATATACCGAGAGAGAGAGAGCCGAGAGAGAAAAGAGAGTGAAAGAAAGAAGAGAGAGACCGGGAAGAGAAAGAAGAAGGGGGGGAGTATATATATCATATTAAGGGCGAAAAGGTAATTAGAAATTCATACTTCTTTCTTTTTTTTTTTTTTATAAAAATTATAATAAAATAAATATAATTTACCTCTACACAAGGTGCAAATAGCTGAACTTTTATTTTTATAAAATAAAACATAAAATTAGCTCTTCACCCGTATTTTAAATAAATTTCTGAGCGAATAGATTTTTTATTATGGATTTTACAAATAAATCCCCAATAATAGAAATAAACTTCATAAATTCATTTTAAAATATTAGAATATTCAAATAAATCCAACTATCATTTTTAAAAAGTATATGGGATAATTCCAGAGCTAATGAAATAAATTTCGCACCTTGATCACATTATAATTACTTAATAAAAATATAAGGACCATTAAATTCAATAAATCCTTTTAAAATCATTTAAAAACTCGTGAATCATAGACTGATACTCGTAACCATCAAATAACATATATTCACATAATATTAGCCACCAAAATTCATATCTATATACCTTAGCACAGAGTTCCCTTTTTAATTACTGATTACGCGAGTACCAATTGCTCGATAGATCCATTAACAAGATAACTTTTCAAATATAAACTCAAATCACATAAATACACAAAGGGGTTCACATTTATCACAACTTACTATAATCCTCAATTTTATTATTCTTAATTCTTCTCATTTAATCCATCCTTTGAACAACGGGTCCCGTTCTACTTGACGGCCCGACAATCACGGCTTAAGCCCTTAGCTGACTCATCAAACTAAAACGAGACTTTACTCGTTTCTTATTACTATTTCACAGAAATGATACATAAACCATAAAATCATTTATCTTTTTATAATATTCACATAACTCCATGTAACAACACATGAACTATACTTTATTCATATAAATATATTGTGAAAATCCCAGTCGCTATAATGGCTACCACAATGAACTTCCTTTGTCCCGATGCTACAGGAAATGGTACAAGTATATCCATTCCCCACATTGTAAAAGGGATGGGTGTGCTGATAGATGTAAGCCTCTCTGGGGGATGTCGTACAATTGGAGCGTGCCTCTGGCACCTGTCACATTTCTTCACATAAGCCTTTGCATCGGCTAGCACAGTTGGTCAGTAGAATCCCAACCGAGTTATCTTGTGAGCGAGGGCCCTGCCCCCAACTGCTATCCATAAATCCCTTCATGGGCTTCTTTAAGTTCCTCCTTGTAATAACCCCAATTTTTTTGAAATTTTTTTGAAACCCTTATGAATAGTGATTTTGCTGATTATGCTGAATAAGAAAACTTTTCATGCCACACTATGTAGGGGTTCTTCTATTGTTATTCTGAGATCTTATTAGTACTTTATATGGGATATAAGTGTATGTAAAGATCGTCAGAATCCAATTCCGAACACTTTGATTTTTCCCAGAAACCCACCAGATACAAAAAGAAGTGAGTATAAGGTAACAGGATAAATAAGATTTAAATTCAAGGATTTTAAGAGGGGATCATAAAAAGGAATATAAAATATTGAGGAAGGTTTAGGGGAACCCAAGTGATAAGATCCCGGATATGATTCCTCAAACGATAAACGAGAACGAAAGTTAAGCGAACCGTATAACAGATCAGCGGTCATTAGGCAAGAAATTAGGAGTTAATCAAGGAGGTTAGGAATGATGATGTCATCAAACCAACAAGAAGAAGACAAGTGTAACAAGATGACCTAAACTTGATGACCTAAGCATGACAAGTGGGAAGGATTGGTTGGTTGATTGTGAGCCACACATTTTTCACCATGGTAAAAATTTAATTTAATTCCAAGACAAAAGGAAGCAACAAACCAACAAATATCATAACACAAATACAAATTGAAAGTTGACTTTCCCATTTCAAGAAGAAAGCTCTCGGCTAAAACAAACCCAGAAACTTCAAACTGTCATATCTCCTTCAATACTCACTTAAATGTTATGTTCTATAGCTCGTTGGAAAGGTATTGAGATGGCCTACAACTCTTGTTCACAAGTCTCTTCCAAATAAGCATGGTAAGACCCTCATTTTTACAGTTCTTTAAATCGGACTTTTAGAAACTTCAAAGCCTAACTTTGTGTTCTTGATTTCTTTGGAAAGATCAAGCTTGTAGGAGGCTCCATAAGGCTTCCTAGTAACTTTCCACCCTCCAAGAAAGGTATAAATCTTCACACCCTTTAGTAATAAGTTTGAATGTTGAAGTTTGGAGATGGTTTGGATGGATGAGTAGTAATTTGAATGATAAGCATGATTCGAGCTTAATTGTTAAGTAGTTTAGTTGAATTTGGAGATGTTATAATATATGATTGGATTGAGATCCTTGATCTTATTATGACTGAAATCAGTAGCATTGATGTGTATCTTGAGTTGTTGTTGATTGGTAGTTGGATTGATATGATTTGGAATGGTAAAAAAATTTGGAAATCGCGTAAACATAGCCGTCGTAATGTCCGATTTACTTTAGACTGCTTTTGTTCATAACATTATGACCCGAGAACTCCCTGCTAGGTTTTTACCATTGCCATGTTTAGATAGTTCATGTTACGAGCTTCGTTTTGATATGTGGTTCGTTTGATTCCGATGTACGGTTTAGGAGAAACGGCCGTTTTAAGTAACGATGTTTCGCGAACGAAACATTACCCCTCGCCTTACTTTGAAATATAGGTTAAAGACCTTAAACGACTAATTGGAGTATGAAACATTTATGTAAAGTGTAATAGGCAGTTGGTAAGACACTCGCGAAGGAATCGCCTTAAAACTCGTAATGGTTAATTTATTAAAAATGGTGGAGCCGAGGGTACTCGAGCGACTTAAGAGAATCAGTAAGCGCAAAGCGAGCGTTAGAGTCTAGTTTGGTTTAAGTATAGATTTACAAGTGACTTCGGTTTAATTCCAACTTATATGTTGTTTATAGGATACCAGACTCGTCCCGAGCCATTTGTAACCCCCAGTCGATCAGGCAAGTTTTCCACCCGTATAACTGTTGTTGTGATGTATATGTGTATATGCATGATCTTGCGATAAATGCATATTTGTTATTAGCAAATTCTTGTGATATATTGTAGCATGTGATATGGTATATATGCATGCCTGTTTCATATTCTTGATTTATATATATTTGTTGGTTCAATGCTTATAGTTGCATAATACCTATGCTAGAAATAAGCAGTAGTTGCGTATACCCTTAGTATAGGGGACCCAGGGTGAACATATTTCTAAACCGGGAGTCGATGTTCCCGAGTATATTATATATATATATTTTTATATATATATGGTTATTGTTTTCAAAACTATTGATCGAATAAGGTTTATTCAATAACTTTAACTTTTATTTTATTTAATGAATATTATTTGAATATTCATTCGAGGGCTTATGACTCCTTTATATTATTTAATGAATATTATTTGAATATTCATTCGAGGGCTTATGACCCTTTTTATATTATTTATTGAATATTATTTGAATATTCATTCGAGGGCTTATGACTCAGTTTATATTATTTAATGAATATTATTTGAATATTCATTTGAGGATCTATGACTCCGATTATTTGTTGAAATATATTCTTTATTTTATTAAAGAATAAGGTGTCGATAATCAAACTTATCTTTGATTATTCAAAGAAAGATAGTACTTTCGTATAAGTATATCTTTGGTTATTTAATAATCATTTCAAGTATAAGTTTTACAACTTCTACCTCAATTATTTGTATAAAGATTATTCTTTATGGGAATATTATTTAAATAATAATATTCAGACATTTTCTAAATATATTGGGACTGATTTACTTCATTAAATCAGCATTACTCCAAACACTCTTTAAAGTGTTTTCGAGTCTTCAAAATGATTTTTAAAAGTTAGAGCGGATCCCAAAACTCATTTTTATATTTAAGATCTTCCTTTTAAAGGGGATTTAAATACTCACTCAAAACCTGAGGGATCCGGCTCTGTGGTGTATTTTATATTCGCAACGAGGTTGCTGTTTTGGTAAATGAATTGATTACTTACCCAACGTTCGGGAAGTAAGTCCATCTATCGAGTCGGCATAAGCAACATGGGCTCAGTGGGCGTCCATGATAGTGTAAGTGGCTCAGTGGGAGTCCATCAAATGCGTAAGTGGCTGAGTGGCAGTCCAGCATAAGGTCCTATTGCGACCAGGGTGATGACCAGTGGGGAATTCGTCCATCTACTAGTAGAAAAGGTTACTTATTGGTATCTTTGCCTGATCAGCAAGATATCAGGTTTATGCCAAGGTATTCTCCTTTCCAAATTCATTGGATATTGCAACTCTGTTTATAATTTTCATAACAGAGGTTTTCAAGGAGTGTATGAAATGTATATATATAGGTGTATATATATATCGGGATTTAATGAAGTATCTCGTAACTTCATTATTTATAATGATATTCAAAGATTGAATCTATTCAAATCTTGTCTTGTACTCTCATCTATATGATGAACTTTTGAAACTAATTATAACTTGAACGGTGGTAGTTCAAGTAGTATTTGGAAAAGATATAAGTATATTGGAGTATCTTGTAACTTCATCTTTTAAACTTATATCTAGCAAATGATTATCTTATGCATGTCAAAGGTTTTCAGAAAAACGTTGAGAAAAGGTTAGATATATGAGATCACCTTGCAACGATAGTTTTATACAGTTATAAAATGGAACTCGTGACAACCCGGATCCCTGACCCCGGATTTGGGGGTGTTATAGAAATGGTATCAGAGCTAAGCGTTATAAACCTCAGAGATGATGTGACGTTAAGATAATAAGTTCACTAAGATAATAAGAACTTTTGCCAAGTTCATAGTCGGACTACCTAACGTAGTACTGACAGTTAAAACCCTTATGGGAACCCTTATAAATATCGTGATAGAAGCGTAGTTCGTTATCGTATATGGTAGCGGGACTCCAAACCCTGAGGTTGAGGAGCAACAACGCGATGATATTTTATTACTTATTGGAGATCAGATTATGGATCCGATAGAGCGTCCTAACGCGGGACCGGATGATGTTCATATTGAGGATGTAGCGGTTGAGGATGTTGTCCTAGAAGGGATTGTTGCTGAGAAGAATCCCGTGGAGGATCCTGACAAGAATGAATAAAGGACCACTGAGGAATTGATGACTATGGTTAGGGCGACTACCAGAGGTAGGATTGGCCAGTTACTACCAGAGGTTCGTTCAAGTTCCTAAAGATAGTAGCCCCTTTAACGCGGCTTTCTCGTAAGACTGAGAAGTTTGAATGGACAGAGAAATACGAGAACAACTTTCAAGAACTGAAGCAAAGATTGATGATGGCCCCTATGTTGGCATTGTCGGATGGAAAAAGAGATTTTGTGGTTTGTATTGACGCTTCGCATAAGGAATTAGGGTGCTCTTATACAGCACAACAAGGTACTCGCGTACGCGTCAAGAAAATTAAGGGAATATAAAATTCGATATCCCCACCTATGAGCTTGGGCTCATGGCAATAGTTTTGCCCTAAAGATTGGAGGCACTACTTGTATGGAGAGAAGTGCGAGAATTACCTAAGCCATAAGTGCTCTAGTACATTTTCACGCAGAAAAGAGCTCAACATGCGCCAAATGAGGTGGTTAGAGCTAATCAATGATTACGATTATGAGATTCTTTATCATTCGGGGAAAGCCAATGTGGTGGCTGATGACCTTAGTAAAAAGGAGAGACTCAAGATGATAATGTCTTTGAGAGAGTTTACAAGAGATTTTGAGAAAATGGAAATAGAAGTGAAGGTAACCGGAGCCGGTACCGAAAAGATGTTTGAGATTGCAATACAGTCCGAATTATCGGAAAAGAACATATTGTGCCAGAAAAAGTGATGAATGAAGGCAGAGAGCTAACAATTAGATAAAAGATTAATACCAAGAAAGATGATAAGGGAATAATGAGGTATTCTTACAGAATTTGGGTTCCAAAAGTTCTAGAGCCTAAAGATGAAATCTTAGATGAAAGCTAGTTTGAGGAATAAGATTTAGAGCAAACCCTGAACGTGATAGTCAGGGAGGTCGCCATCAACATAGAAGGAACCCATAACATAATGAAGTGAAAATGAGGATTTTAACGTATAAAATAACCCCAAGTATGGGAGAAGGATGAAACATTTCATACTAAGGAAACAGAAAGTCGAGTAAGGAAAGGAGACCCGAGACGGTTCTCCTATACGGCAATTCATGGACCTGTCTAAAAAGAACTTAGACTATTATCCCCAACCACCACCTTGAGGAAACAATGCGGTAGGAAATTCTTTCATGACCTTTAAATCGCTAAGCTCTCAGAGTTCCAAGGAACAGGTTGACCCAGTCGAGGCAAGAGCCTGGCTAAAGGAAATATAGGAATCATTTGAGATTCTAAATGATTGACGAATCACAAAAGACTGTTTTGTCACTTACCCTCCTAAGGGAGAGGCCACCCGCTGGTGAAAGGCCAAGGAAGGCACGGAGCCAGAGGTTAGAATAAACTGATTAAAGTTCAGTCAATTGTTTTCGGGAAAGTAACTCCCAAGGTTATGAAGGTAGTATAAAAAACTTTAGAGCCAGAACAAAAGCGGACAAGTATGATGAATTATGAATTTAAGTTGTAAAAGTTGTCAAGATTCGTTCTGAGGACACGAATCTAGAATGACGGGATGTTTGAAATCAATGCTTATGTTGTGGTTGTAATGGAAACGAAAATAAAAGACTGAAAAGGGTAGGAGTATAAAAGGATATAAAGGAAATAGAGTTGAGAAGTGATAAGGGAGTTAGGTATGGGAAACCCTAAGAAACCCTTGCAATAAATATAGAGAAGTGTGTCATCATCAGCGCTATGGTGACTGATCATGAGATAAATTCAAGGTTTGAAGACGTAAGCGATACGTATAGTTAATTCCCTTGAAGTTGACAGTATTCGATGAAACTTTGAGATAGATCGATTGATTAATAAGGAAACGCGGATGGACTGAGGAGTCAAGAAAGTAAGAAATTAGGAAAATTGGATGAAGGAAGTGACCTTCAAGAATATGAAGTGTAAGACCGGTGGCTTGATACCCATAAAGGGAGACGCCATGTATGAAAGATATCCCAACATTGAGATGACTGTTGAGATAAACAACAAAAGTAATTAAGGAATTATTAAGAAGAAGTTCACGTTGAACACGACCAATATCTTCCAGAACAGCCTTGTTATCGTTACCCAATTTAGGCAATAAAAGAGGATAACCGTTGTTATCTTTTGGAGGCCATATTGATTGACCTCATTTTGAATACAGATGTTATTGTGAAATTCGGCATATACTATCGAGGTGGGAATAATTGAATAAGACACCCTTATTAGGGATATATGACTTAATTTATCCATGGAAGGATGCATGTACCTTTTTAAAGGTGGAATTAAGGATAAAACATCAGTAACTTAAAATGAATCCTAGGGGAATGCATAAAGGTTGGCATTTCACCCTTAATAGGGATAGTATGAGTTTTGACAGTATGAATTGGAAAGGATTAAGGTAATAACAACCTTTAAGAATCAGTGGAGAAATTTTTCAGAAGTATATAGACAATGATTCTGGTATTAATAAACGGTATCTTGATATGCCCTGTATCTAGGGAATACAGGAGGAACGATTCAAAAATAACCTAAGAGGTTTTACAAGAAAGAAAGGTAATATTCAAAATTCTCAAGAATAGAAATGTTGATAAAGAAAATATGATGTAATTATAATGATGCCAAGTGGGGCACGTGTTAAACCATGAGAAAGTATGGATCGAACCAGTAATGGTCGAAATTGTTCAGGGCAATTAGGACTTAAGATAAAAGATGTTCTAAGTATGATTGAGAGTCAGTCGTGACAGTGATTAACCTCTAAAGACTGAGGCAATAACTTATGGAAAATGGTGATATTTTTTTTTTACTCATCAGATTTTAAGGAAAACATCTTCACATAAGCTGTGATTGAAATGAGGTAGAAAATTTATTTGGAGGTGGTTAAAATGACATTGACTGTAAGGAAATTTTACTATCAGGAAAGGCCAAAGAGGTGGCCGACACTTTAAAGGTAAGAGGATAATTATAGGCGCTTGTGCCAAAGGAATACAGTGATGATGGTTAAAGCTAAGAAGGTTGTATTATGGTTTGGAAGATTGACATTCCTTCTGGTGACTGTGCAATACCCAACCGTAATAGTAGTTGGTAAAGGTTTAATTCGTATAATCGCCATGAGCGGGCTATCTATCTCAGAAGATACTATCTTGAGATAAGCCAGGACCATGTTTCAAAAAGGACTAGACGAACCCTTGAGTTAAGTCTTCTATTTAAGGCATACGATTAAGAATGGTATTAACCTGCTATCGTTGCTTTGACTGAAACTCTTCTGCAATTTTATCTACTTCATGTCATGAAAGTACGTCAGAGTTTGGAGTGTTCTTCATGAATTATGATTGGTGATTATGTTAACTCCTTAGAAGTATTCTATACGACATGTATGGACTCCGTATGGTTAGATATTAAGATTTCATGGAAAGTGAATAACGACACTAGGTCAGTGGTGGACCATAGTAATGCAGCAATGATTCTGCGAGTAATGAGCTGATTACAACCATGAGAGTTGTATTGGAATGGATGTTAAGATTGAGTACCACTAATCGAGTCGTGGTAATGTATAAGTTATCATTGATAGACTAATTAAGTAGAGTATCTACCTATTGAATATTTATTCCCTCTTATGAAAAGAGAGTCGTATTACTATATGAGGAAGGTTGCGGTGCAAGCATAGAATTCTAGTAACGATGATGTCTAGAATGAGATCCCAGATTCGATTTTCGATATCGAGGGAGTTTCAAAGGTGATTGTGTATAAGCTCGAGGAAGAGCATGGGTCCATAGAACGATGGACGGAATAGCAAAAATATTTAGGCATGTGAAATGCGATGCGATAATACTTGATATATATACACATATGTTTTATTCTCCTATGATAAACCTCTACAGTTCAGAGGTAGGTTCCAAGCCAGATATTTTGTGACAGTATATTTTTTTTCATATATACAATTCTCTTCAATTCGTTCTTTTCTCTTCTTTTCATTTCATATAAACTGAGAAGAACAACCCTTCCAGAAGGGGAGGTATTGCCGAATGACTTTCTATCTGTGTGATAGAAGCCGAGTAGGATACCAGCTGTTGTTTAATTGATTGTCAAGTACTAAAGGTTGGCCACCTTCTGTACTAACGATGCAATATAACAAGTGTTCATGATCATAGTGATCTCTCAACAAATTCCTTTACTTCTATATGATGGATCAAGCTTTCGAAGATGGAGGCAGCTAGAAAGGAAGTGGTACCAAGTATGGTGGTATTCCGATTCTAACGCGTTAGTGATACTAAGGTTGACGTGGTTATTAAAAGGTTATAGAATGCTAACGAGCAAAAGTATAACCAGTATAATATTAGGAACGGAAGGTAGTAGCGATTACAAACTGGAAAAGAGTGGGTATTGAGAAGCAAAACCTATAGCGCAAAAAGCTATAATAAGAGTCTGTGCAATAGACTTGGAAGAATTTGGAATGATCACTTAACACGGATTGATTTTTCTTACGACAATAGATCATATGTCAGTATTGAGATATCGCCTTATGAGATCCTTGAGGGAAGACAATGTCGATCTCCCTTATTTTAGGATGAAGTTGTAGAGCGCAAAATGCTCGGACCCGCAGTAGTCCAAAGGACCAGGGATATAATAGATCTAATCAGAGGACGGCTGGTAGTAACCCAAGATGGACATAAGAGGTATGCTGATTTGACTCAAAAGGACAAAGAGTATGAAATAGGGGACCTAGTAATGTTATAGGTATCCCTTGGAAAGGATTGATGAGGTTCGCAAAGAAAGGAAAGCTAAGTCTACAATTTGTTGGACCCTTGGATATATTAAGACGTTTTGGGAAGTTAGCATATGAGCTAGCCCTACCCCCGAACATGTAGCAAGTCATAACGTGTTCCACGTATCAATGTTAAGGAAGTGTAATTCGGATGCCAGATAAATAGGGGCAAGCGCATAGACATGCAACCCGACGTAACCTATATGGAGCAACCAGGAAGGGTTATAGATTGAAAAGGGACAAGTGCTTAGGAGACGGGTTATCAAACTAGTCAGAGTTTGATGGTAGAACCACAATGTGGGAAAATTACTTGAGAGTTAGAAAGTGCAATGCTAAGAGAGTATCCCTATTCATTTTCTATCTGATTCCGGGACGGAATCCTTTTAAGGAGGGGAGACTGTAATAACCCCAATTTTTTTGAAATTTTTTTGAAACCCTTATGAATAGTGATTTTGCTGATTATGTTGAATAAGAAAACTTTTCATGCCACACTATATACGGGTTCTTCTATTGTTAAAATAGAGATCTTATTAGTACTTTATATGGGATATAAGTGTATGTAAAGATCGTCAGAATCCAATTCCGAACACTTTGATTTTTCCCAGAAACCCACCAGATACAGAAAGAAGTGAGTATAAGGTAACAGGATAAATAAGATTTAAATTCAAGGATTTTAAGAGGGGATCATAAAAAGGAATATAAAATATTGAGGAAGGTTTAGGGGAACCCAAGTGATAAGATCCCGGATATGATTCCTCAAACGATAAACGAGAACGAAAGTTAAGCGAACCGTATAACAGATCAGCGGTCATTAGGCAAGAAATTAGAAGTTAATCAAGGAGGTTTGGAATGATGATGTCATCAAACCAACAAGAAGAAGACAAGTGTAACAAGATGACCTAAACTTGATGACCTAAGCATGACAAGTGGGAAGGATTGGTTGGTTGATTGTGAGCCACACATTTTTCACCATGGTAAAAATTTAATTTAATTCCAAGACAAAAGGAAGCAACCAACCAACAAATATCATAACACAAATACAAATTGAAAGTTGACTTTCCCATTTCAAGAAGAAAGCTCTCGGCTAAAACAAACCCAGAAACTTCAAACTGCCATATCTCCTTCAATACTCACTTAAATGTTGTGTTCTATAGCTCGTTGGAAAGGTATTGAGATGGCCTACAACTCTTGTTCACAAGTCTCTTCCAAATAAGCATGGTAAGACCCTCATTTTTACAGTTCTTTAAATCGGACTTTTAGAAACTTCAAAGCCTAACTTTGTGTTCTTGATTTCTTTGGAAAGATCAAGCTTGTAGGAGGCTCCATAACGCTTCCTAGTAACTTTCCACCATCCAAGAAAGGTATAAATCTTCACACCCTTTAGTAATAAGTTTGAATGTTGAAGTTTGGAGATGGTTTGGATGGATGAGTAGTAATTTGAATGATAAGCATGATTCGAGCTTAATTGTTAAGTAGTTTAGTTGAATTTGGAGATGTTATAATATATGATTGGATTGAGATCCTTGATCTTATTATGACTGAAATCAGTAGCATTGATGTGTATCTTGAGTTGTTGTTGATTGGTAGTTGGATTGATATGATTTGGAATGGTAAAAAAATTTGGAAATCGCGTAAACATAGCCGTCGTAATGTCCGATTTACTTTAGACTGCTTTTGTTCATAACATTAGGACCCGAGAACTCTCTTCTAGGTTTTTACCATTGCCATGTTTAGATAGTTCATGTTACGAGCTTCGTTTTGATATGTGGTTCGTTTGATTCCGATGTACGGTTTAGGAGAAACGGCCGTTTTAAGTAACGACATTTCGCGAACGAAACATTACCCCTCGCCTTACTTTGAAACATAGGTTAAAGACCTTAAAGGACTAATTGGAATATGAAACATTTATGTAAAGTGTAATAGGCAGTTGGTAAGACACTCGCGAAGGAATCGCCTTAAAACTCGTAATGGTTAATTTATTAAAAATGGTGGAGCCGAGGGTACTCGAGCGACTTAAGAGAATCAGTAAGCGCAAAGCGAGCGTTAGAGTCTAGTTTGGTTAAAGTATAGATTTACAAGTGACTTCGGTTTAATTCCAACTTATATGTTGTTTATAGGTTACCAGACTCGTCCCGAGCCATTTGTAACCCCCAGTCGATCAGGCAAGTTTTCTACCCGTATAACTGTTGTTGTGATGTATATGTGTATATGCATGATCTTGCGATAAATGCATATTTGTTATTAGCAAATTCTTGTGATATATTGTAGCATGTGATATGGTATATATGCATGCCTGTTTCATATTCTTGATTTATATATATTTGTTGGTTCAATGCTTATAGTTGCATAATACCTATGCTAGAAATAAGCAGTAGTTGCGTATACCCTTAGTATAGGGGACCCAGGGTGAACATATTTCTAAACCGGGAGTCGATGTTCCCGAGTATATTATATATATATATTTTTATATATATATGGTTATAGTTTTCAAAACTATTAATCGAATAAGGTTTATTCAATAACTTTAACTTTTATTTTATTTAATGAATATTATTGGAATATTCATTCGAGGGCTTATGACTCCTTTATATTATTTAATGAATATTATTTGAATATTCATTCGAGGGCTTATGACTCCTTTATATTATTTATTGAATATTATTTGAATATTCATTCGAGGGCTTATGACTCAGTTTATATTATTTAATGAATATTATTTGAATATTCATTTGAGGATCTATGACTCCGATTATTTGTTGAAATATATTCTTTATTTTATTAAAGAATAAGGTGTCGATAATCAAACTTATCTTTGATTATTAAAAGAAAGATAGTACTTTCGTATAAGTATATCTTTGGTTATTTAATACTCATTTCAAGTATAAGTTTTACAACTTCTACCTCAATTATTTGTATAAAGATTATTCTTTATGGGAATATTATTTAAATAATAATATTCAGACATTTTCTAAATATATTGGGACTGATTTACTTCATTAAATCAGCATTACTCCAAACACTCTTTAAAGTGTTTTCGAGTCTTCAAAATGATTTTTAAAAGTTAGAGCGGATCCCAAAACTCATTTTTATATTTAAGATCTTCCTATTAAGGGCATTTAAATACTCGCTCAAAACCTGAGGGATCCGGCTCTGTGGTGTATTTTATATTCGCAACGAGGTTGCTGTTTTGGTAAATGAATTGATTACTTACCCAACGTTTGGGAAGTAAGTCCATCTATCGAGTCGGCATAAGCAACATGGGCTCAGTGGGCATCCATGATAGTGTAAGTGGCTCAGTGGGAGTCCATCAAATGCGTAAGTGGCTGAGTGGCAGTCCAGCATAAGGTCCTATTGCGACCACGGTGATGACCAGTGGGGAATTCGTCCATCTACTTGTAGAAAAGGTTACTTATTGGTATCTTTTCCTGATCAGCAAGATATCAGGTTTATGCCAAGGTTTTCTCCTTTCCAAATTCATTGGATATTACAACTCTGTTTATAATTTTCATAATAGAGGTTTTCAAGGAGTGTATGAAATGTATATATATAGGTGTATATATATATCGGGATTTAATGAAGTATCTCGTAACTTCATTATTTATAATAATATTCAAAGATTGAATCTATTCAAATCTTGTCTTGTACTCTCATCTATGTGATGAACTTTTGAAACTAATTATAACTTGAACGGTGGTAGTTCAAGTAGTATTTGGAAAAGATATAAGTATATTGGAGTATCTTGTAACTTCATCTTTTAAACTTATATCTAGCAAATGATTATCTTATGCATGTCAAAGATTTTCAGAAAAACGTTGAGACAAGGTTAGATATATGAGATCACCTTGCAACGATAGTTTTATACAGTTATAAAATGGAACTCGTGACAACCCGGATCCCTGACCCCGGATTTGGGGGTGTTACACTCCTCTACTTCAAGAGGTCCCAAGCACTTCAAGTACGGAATAATAAAGGACCTTTTGTAGAGAAGGCCTTCAATCAACGAATATCTCAATGCTCTAACCGACAGTTTGCGTGCCTCCTAGGCATCATCAGGGAGCCACCCAGTCTCTAAGTGGGTCTTGATCAGATCTATCCAACAGCTTGTCATACCAACCGGTGCTATCATATTTATTACATGAATAGTAGGGGACTTCAATCCTAGAAGTAGATACTTCTCGGATAGTTCTCGATTTCAGACGAGGCGAACTGGGACAAGGCATCTACCGTAGTGTTCTTCTCTCTCGGAACATGTTCTGCGTACCATTCATCAAATTGAGTCAGTATTCCCTTTATGACTCTCAGGTACTTGTCCATAGTATCATCTTTGGCCTTAAACTCTCCATTAACTTAAGCAACTACAAGTCTTGAGTCTCCACAGACCTTCAGATTTTTGGCCCTCACGGCTCTAGCCAAGCCTAAGCCGGCTATCAACGTTTCGTAATCTGCTTCGTTATTCGTACTTGGGAAGTCCAACTTCAAAGCATACTTAATCATAAACCCATCAGGGCTTTACAAGACTAGGCCTGCACCACTAGATTTTTTTTGGATGCTCCGTCAAAATGGAAAACCCAATACTCTTTTAAGGTCGTTTCTTTATCCTTTTCTTTCTCTCCTCCTTCTGGGGTTACTATATCTTTCCCCCCGACTTCTTGGTCGTAAATGGTACATTCGACCATGAAGTCTGCTAAGGCCTGAGCCTTGCTGGACGTTTGAGGCTTGTACTTGATGTTAAATTCTCCTAACTCAATTGCCCACTTAATGAGCCTTCCGCTGGCCTTCGGGCTATGTCGAATGTTCCTCAAGGGTTGGTCCGTCAAGACTTTAATATTGTGAGCCTGGAAATATGGTCTCAATTTCCTCGAGACTGTAATAAGAGCGAGCACGAACTTCTCCGTGGTGGAGTAATTCAACTCTGCTCTATGGAGCACCTTGCTTATATAATATACGGGCTTCTGGAGTTTCTACTCTTCCTTCACGAGGACTACATTCACGGCTTGTTCAGATACCGCTAGGTACATATAAAGGGTGTCATCCGGACTTGGTTTGGCCAACAACGGGGCTTCAGTCATGTACTTCTTTAGCTGTTCAAAGGCCTCTTGACTCTCATGTGTCCATTCAAAATTCTTCACCTTCTTAAGGGTTTTGAAAAAGGGCAGGAATTTGTCTATAGGCTTGGAGATGAACCTCCCTAGAGCTGCGATTCTTCCTGTCAGGTTCTGAACGTCCTTAATGGAGCGTGGTGGCTCCACGTCTAGGATTGCTTTGATTTTATCGAGGTTAGCCTCTATTCCCCTCTTAGAGACCATTTGACCCAAAAATTTTCGGACCCAACACCAAAAGCAGACTTGGCGAGGTTTAACATCATCTTGTGGTGCCTTAGCACTTCAAATGCCTCTCTGAGGTGACTAATATGATCAGCCTTGCTTAGGCTTTTGACTAGCAAGTCATCAATATAGACCTCCATGGTTTTCTCAATTAGATGGGCAATTATCTTATTTACCAACCTTTGGTAAGTATCTCCTGCATTCTTAAGTCCAAAAGCTATAGCAAGCTAACAAAATACTCCAAAGTCAGTTATGAAAGATACCTTGGAGGTGTCATCTTTGTGTATTTTAATCTGATTATAACCATTGAAGCCATCTATAAAACTTAGCATCTCGTGTCTAGCAGTGGCATCGATCAGGGTATCAATCCTTGGTGGGGGTAGCAGTCTTTGGGACAAGCATCATTCAAGTCAGTGAAGTCAATGCACATCCTCCACTTCCCATTGGCTTTCTTAACCATTACAGGGTTGGCCAACCACTCAGTAAATTGCACTTTCTCAATGAATCCAGCTTCTAAAAGCTTCTCGACCTCCTGTTTAATGGCTTCCATCCTATTAGGGGCATAAGTTCTCTTCTTCTGCTTCACAACCTTTCAAGTTGGGTCAATATTCAACCTATGGGTTATAAGGTTCGGGTCAATCCCAGGCATATCAGCTGCTGTCCAAGCAAACACATCACTGTTCACTTGTAGGAAAGTTGTCATTTGGCCCTTCAAGGGCTCGTCTAGAGATGCCCCAATATACGTGACCTTCTTCGGGTCTAGGGGAATTGGGAGGAATTCCTTGGATGGCTTCCCTCGCAGTTCGTCATTCTCTCAGACATCCATATCTTTTATGGGGAGGACCTGCCCCCCGGTTCCATCGGGCCTAAGTGCTACAACATAGAAACTACGGGCCATTTTCTGATCTCTTTTCGCTTCTCCAACACCATTCCTAGTTGGGAACTTCAGAACCATGTGGTAGGTTGAAGGCACGGCTTTAAATGTATGGATCCCTGTTATACCCATGATATCATTGTAAGTAGAGGCTGCTTTAACAACCTGAAAGTTCAACATATGTGTGGCCTCCCCGGGATCTTCTCCTATAGTTACGGGAAGTTGTATTACTCCTTCAACTTTGCATTCCACGTGGTTAAACCCGTAGATGGGTGCATCAGATGGAGTTAGTTGAGAATTATTATAGCTCATCATTATGAATGTGTTATGGAACAGAATATCCATGGAAGGTCCATTGTCCACTAGGACCCTCATAACAGGATAATTTCCAATTATCGGAGTGATAACCAGAGGATCATCCTGAGGAAATTTCAAACCTTCAAGGTCTGGGTCACCAAATTCAAGCGTCATCTCTAACTTAGAACGCTTTGATGGCTCTCCAACCATGCTCATCACCTATCTCGCATAAGCTTTTCGAGAGTTACTTGTAGTACCAGCTGCCGGAGGACCTCCTGAGATCATATTGCTTACTGGCCCTCGGGGTTGTTGGTTGCGATATCTGTCGTTACCCCTTCGATCGTCATCTCTTCAGTCATTGTCTCTTTTTTGGCCTTCAGCCTCTTCACCCTTGTGAAACATCCGAATTTTCCCCTTCAGATCAAATACACAATCTTATCCTTAAGTTGCCTACAAACATCAGTAACATGACCAACGTCTTTGTGGAACCTGCAGTATCAATTCTTATCTTTTTTCTCGGGGTCTCCCCTTAGTGGCTTCGGCCATTTGTGCTCTTGGTCCTTCTCAATTTCCTTAAGGATTTGGTTCCCTGGAGCGTTCAACCTCGCATATTCAGCGAACATCGGTTGTTGATTCTTCTTAGAAGAGGAGGATTCGGAGTTTTTGCTAATTCGATGATACTTGTCATTGACATCGTACTCCTGATCCGTCTTCCGCTTCTTGTTTCCAACGGGTTCATTACTCACAGCTGTCTTCTTAATACTCTCCTCCACCTTGATATACTTTTCGGCCCTATCCTGGAGCTACAGCATGCTTAAAGAACCTGTCTTAAACAAGAGGGCATTTTGCCAGGGACATCTTAAAGAACTTGTCTCTAGTTCCTTGCTTAAAGAACTCGTCTTAAACAGGAGGGCATTTTGCCAATGACATCTTAAAGAACTTGTCTCTAGTTCCTTGTTGCAGGGCTATCATAGCTACCTTATTGTCAAGATCAGGGACCTTCAAAGCCTCCTTCGTGAATCGGTTCAGGTAGTCTCTCAGGGACTCCTTTGCTCCTTGGACTATGCCCATGAAGGAAGCCAAACTCTTCTCTTATACTCTGCCACTAATAAACTGCTTGATAAAAAGTTTGGCTCCAGTCTTTAAAGGATCCAATAAAATTTGGGGGCAGACGACTATACCACCTTTGAGCCATACCCGATAGGATTTGAGGAAAGGCCCGACACTTAATAGCGTCATTCATGAGCTGTAACAACAGGGCGTTAGAGAACATTCTGACATGATTAGCAGGGTCGCCGGTTTTATCGTATGCTTTGATGGTGGGCATCTTGAACTTTCTTGAGATGCGGGCATTCATTATCTCGTCAATGAATGGTGGGTTTGGATCATCAAGATCTCTTACGGGTATAAGATCACTTGGATCAGCCTTTGGGGCAACATCCCTTCTTGGTATTGGACCATCCAGGTCTATCTTTGGAGGAAGATCTCTCCGCCTCGGAGCAAGTGGGGGTCTCGGGGTCAGGTGTATCTCCAGGTCGCGCTTTAGCCTTTGGATCTCAACTTCATGAGCCCTGATCCTCTCCTGGACATCTTGGGGATTCGTCTCTTGAGTGCTCTTGGGGCGCTGGTTAGTATTATGCATCGACTTTTTACCAGCGCGCCTCCTTCTCAGAGCAACATCATCATCCGATGATTCAGAGTCTCTATCAGTATAAGGTCCAGAGAATTCTTGATCCTCCGAAATTGGAGCCAAGCCACGTATATATTGGGGCGTCCGCCCTTGTGATTCACTCCTATTAGAGTGTCCACTTCCTCCAGTTTCGGGATATAGAGGCATCCCGTAAGGGGGGTTAGTGGTAACGATCGTCGAGTACTCATATCCAACGGGTTGAGAGTTCACAGATGCATGTAGCTGTGAAATTGGGGATTCGTTCCTTGAGGAGCCGGGGGATTCGTCCCTTGTAGCTGAGCCTCTGTTGCCCCTACCAGCGTTCCTCCTTGGGTGGAGGCATAGGTTGAGTGCGGTGGTACTTTCACCGCTGATGCGATTGTTCGTGATGAGACATGAGTGTTTGTTCCGCTATTGTTTCTGCTCCGTATATTCACCATGGTTGTTATAGTATTCCCACAGACGGCGCCAAATATTGTGGAATAAAAACTAGAGTGCTAGTATTTAATGCTAGGATTTGTGAATTTCAAGATTTAATGGCTGCTCTTGCATTCGGGACTATCGGTCCTTGCAAGGTGCCTATGTATCTCTGTATAGTAGAGAATTAAGCCAAAAACGTAGTTCTAGGTTGAGGGGTAGAACCCTTTATATAGAGGTGAGTCTAGGGTTAGACTTGTGTTGGGAGACTTGGTGGATAAGTCTCCAACTTAAATGGTGATTAGGAGTCCTATAAGAGAAGGAACTCCAGAACCTTTTGTGTAGGACTTTGAGTCCTTTTAAGACACATGTCTCTGCTCTTCCAGCCGTATTGGGCCTGGTCCGTGAACATCTTGTGTTCGTGGACCTTGACGACCTCTGCTGGTGGGCCTTGTCTACATGGGTCGTCTTGAGTCTGCTACGAGTTCGGACTAGACATGTCTGTACTGGACTTCAGACAAGAAACTCAAGTGTAATTAATGCGACATTTAATGTGTCTTTAAGATGTATTTTCTATCCATATCAATAACTATCAATTATAGTTAATACCACTAAATTTTTAGATAATTATCATTTAGCTATCTTCTGACCTCTAATTTATAAAAAGTCCTTAGAGTTTAGTAACACACAATATATCCAATTTATCACTTTCTCCCCCTCAATTTTTTTAATGTACATCTCTTATTGTCCAATATTATATTATATTTTAATATATTTTCAAAATTTGCATTCATACTTCGAAAATTAAGTAAAGAAAGTCTATATACAAGTGTACGAGCTAAATTAGTAACAAACTGTTCCGCAATACCTCGTTGAATAGCAAATTCTATTCAACGAAATACATATGTAGCCGAGCCTCCCATCATGACATTTTTATTCATGATCTTCTGTGCTCTCCTAAGAAACTCAACAACATCAGATGCCAATAATTCAAATGTGTCAAAAATAAAAGGTATGAATACTCGTTGATTATCTTTGTATGCTTGATCATGTTTCAGCACCTTTGTTTCTGCTACTTTTATAGCACCTGACTAACTACAAACAACACATTACCAAAATCTACGTAAAGAAGAAATTCCCGATAAATTATCACATGTATGTTTTTTCCACTCTAACTCTAAACTACACATGTGTTAGTGTAAGAGTTATTCTAATTTTACTAGAACGAGTAAAAAAGTTAACAGTTGATTTCTTTTTATCTGTAATCTCAACTCGCCGTAATATATCTAAAACACATCTTTTATCAAGTCATGGCGATATTTAAATCCAGATTATTTTTGACACTCTGACAATAAACAACGTGCTCTTCAAATACATACATCGCACTTATTTCCAAATTTGCATTACAATTTTTTATATAAAAGTAAAACCGAATTCTTTTTTCTAACTTAAATTTGTATATCCAAGTGTAAGTGACGTGTCAAATCTCACCAAGGCCAAACAAGATTTTAGATTAGAAATCAATCTAAGGAACAAAAGTTTTACTAAAGTCCTACATTACGATAAGAAGAAAAAATTGCATGTATAGCTGTAGCCTGTATGTATTCACTATTCATGCATGAGTTAAGAGGAAAACGTGGTAGGCGGCAGACAGATTGAGAATGAGAAGTAGTCGCTTAACCCCTCATCATTTCCCGTTAATAATTTGGTAATAACCCAACAAATCCCCACAAATATTATCATAATCATATACCAAAAAATATTAAAAAAATAAAAATACAGAAACAACATATAAATACAAACAAGTAAAAAAATTGTAGTGTGGAAGAAACAACAAAAGAAAAAACATCATCTTTTTCCACCTTTGCCTTTCCTTTGCAACCCCCCACCAAAATCTTTCTTCTTCTTCTTCTTCCTCCTCATCATTATTACTATTCAATCCCCTTTAATTTCCCAATTTTTTACAATTTTTTATCTAGAAAATCCCACAATTCTTGCTACTTTGTCCCCTCTGAAAATTCAATCTTTATCATTATTATAGACAATTTCTGTGTGACTATGTGTTTTTGTCAGATGGGTTTGTTTGTTTGCCCTTTATTTTATTAAAATGAGGTTGATTATGATTGTATGATGTAGTTTTATAAGTGGGAATTGTTGGTTTGGTTAAAAAGATTCAAAGTTTGAGTGGTTGTTTATCTGGGCTATCTTGAATTTGTGTAATTTAATGAGTTTGGATTAAGGGAAGCTCTGATTTTGATTGTTTGGTAAGTTAAGGATAGATCTGAGAGAGGTAGGTTGTTGAAGGGGATTGTTGAAAACTATGGATCATGTTGTGGGTGGAAAGTTTAAGCTGGGGAGGAAAATTGGGAGTGGGTCTTTTGGGGAGCTGTATTTAGGTATTTATAATTTGAAAGTGTAGAATTTGTTTTGATGGTAAAGTTTGTGTTTTGTTGTCGAAAAATCGTAACTTTTATGATTCTTGATTTAGGTGTAAATGTGCAAAGTGGAGAGGAAGTGGCTATCAAGCTGGTATATTCTCATTTATGTGAACTTGTTTGTGTTATTGGTTAAACTTTAAATATGCTATTGATATATGATTGTTCTGTCATTATTGTCTCTGTGTTAATTTGTAGTTGCGTTTTCTTGGAATATATAGTATTTATAGAAATCTTTAGTACTGCAAATGAGTGTTGTCTATGATTACTAGATCCTTAATAATATCTGAAATCTCACTGTAGATATGTATGTGGCTGTTTTCGGGTTTTTTGTCTACAGCCTAGGCTAATATATATTCTGAAGGATACATTTTTTTGAATATAGAATTACGATTTTGAGTGGGTACTCTTAGATTATATTTATCTCGTATAGTTTAAACTCTATATCTATGCTCTGGTCTCGTCTGTTTCTGCTTTTACAGTCCACTTAGTTAACTTCCTTAGTCGTGCACACAGTACTATGCGGTCGCTGTGATATATCTTTAAGCCTTATGCTTATGCTGTATAACTAGATGAACAATTTAGTCTAAATAGAACTAGCTGAACAATGAACATCTACACTTCCTTTCGTTGTGTTTA
Source organism: Apium graveolens (assembly GCF_009905375.1). NCBI lineage: Eukaryota > Viridiplantae > Streptophyta > Magnoliopsida > Apiales > Apiaceae > Apium > Apium graveolens. The sequence continues at coordinate 105,859,537 of NC_133657.1, forward strand.
GCCTTTGTTATACATTATTTCAGTGATTTTTGAGTTAAAGTTCTTTGCTCGTTTTTGTTTCTCAACAGGAACCTGTCAGGACCAAACATCCTCAACTTCACTATGAATCAAAAATTTATATGCTTCTTCAAGGAGGAAGTGAGTCTCCCTCCCTCCCTCCCTCTCACTCTCTCTCTCTCTTCTCTCTATATGTGTGTGTGTGTGTATGACCTCTCTGTATATAGATACATAAAGACTAAACTTTGTGTTTCTGTGTTTGTGTGCACCAGCCCAGTACGTCACTGGCGCCATTTTCGTTTTGATTGAAATATGTTGACAATAAAACCTATTTTATGTAGATATGGTCTATACTCTTTTAAATGGGAACAAAGTTGCTGAAATACCATGTAATTTGCAACTTAAGCAAAGTGTGTTTCATGTACAATCAACAACGTACTCTGCAAAATGGTTTTCCTTCTTTTAGAAAATAACCATGATATTATAAGAAAAGCTTTCTACGTAGCCTCATTGTCGTAGATCTAGAAGTTCTAATTAACGTAATCTATTTCCTTATTTTATTCTTCATATAAATATGATTTAGATGTATGAAATCCCTGTTTCGTGTAGCTTCATTATATATATATATTTAGTACTTGTAAATTCTTAAAGCTGATTGTATAATTCAATCAGTCATAACTTTTAATAATTTTCTATATACAGTTCTAGTGCTTGTAAGTTGCAAAAATTCTTTTGGGAAGGTTCTTTTCTGTAATTCACTACCCTTATTCCTCTTTGATTTTTTATAACCGGGGCCCAGGCCTAGTTTCCGGAATATATTGTTTGAGATAAAGAAAATATAATTTAGGTTTCGGTAATCCAAAGCATGCAAATTTTATGGTAACTAATAGCTAATAAATGAGTTGTTATGACTAATGATCCTTTGGAATCATTATATTATCAAGATGATACATTTAATTTGCAATCATGTGATCGACTTCTTCTGCATGATGAACTATCAGACGAGGATCTGATTTTTCATACAAATCAATCTGATCATCCGTGATGTTTCTTTGCTGAAGCGGGGATTCCCAATCTCAAATGGTTTGGAGTTGAGAGTGAGTACAGTGTCATGGTTATTGACCTTCTTGGCCCAAGTCTGGAAGATTTATTCAACTATTGCAACAGAAAATTTTCACTGAAGACAGTATTGATGCTTGCTGATCAACTAGTAAGTACAATTTAATTGTTTTTATGGGTACAATGCCTTGGTGTCATTGTATAACAATTTATGTTATTGTTGCAGATCAATAGAGTTGAATACATGCATTCAAGAGGTTTTCTTCACCGTGATATAAAACCTGATAACTTTCTGATGGGCTTAGCGCGCAAAGCAAATCAGGTAATGCTTAAGTATACCTTTGTAGTTCTGAAAAATAGAAGTTTCCATTTTCATATTTGGTATTCATTTGATACAAAGGATTCCATATCAGTTGATGTTATTGTCTTCCTGCCCTTTATGCCGGTATGGAAATTCGCAGCAAGTAATTTATCATCCAAGTGTTAACTAGAATCTAATGTATCTATCAAGGCATGTTGTGATTCAAAGCACAATATCTTTGTACCTTTCAAAAGTTAACTTGATTAGTTCGTTGTTTCTGATGTTGCATATAGAGCAGATGTTGCTGAAAATCACTTATATTATATCTTCGCTTCAAATCCATGATGTTTTGATTTAGTTCTACAATTTAAGGTCTTGAGAGCCTATCCTCCAAAGCTAATTAACTTGGTGTGTGTGGTCCTACCATCTGTTTCCGAAAACACCTACCTAATGTATCATTAATAACCTTTATTATAAGCGAAACCCTCTTTTAAGTGGTACTTTGGTTTTACCCCTTTTTGGTTTCATCAACTTTTGGTTTCACTCCTTTTTACATCTCATTATAACTCTAAATTTATAATTTTTATTCTTTTTGATTCCTAAATGACTTATAATTCTATAAGTATTATTTTACCCATTTATTTATTCTTAAATACCACATATTTGTATTGCTTTTACATAAATGGAATCATATATACATATTTACATTAATAACCTTAACCTTTATTAATAAGCGAAACCCTTTTTTAAGTGGTACTTTGGTTTCACCCCTTTCATCAACTTTTGGTCTCACCCCTTTTTGAATCTCATTATAACTCTAAATGTATTATACTATAATTTTTATTCTTTTTTATTCCTATATGACTAATTCTATAAGTACTATTTTACCCGTTTTTTATCCTTATATACCACATATTTATATTGCTTTTATATAAATGGAATCATATATACATATAAATATTGTTATTATTCAGGTAAACCATCTTTTAGAGGGTACTTTGGTTTCACCCATTTTCGGTTTCACCAACTTTTGGTTTCACCCCTTTTTGAATCTTATTTTAACTCTAAATGTATCTTTTTTTATTCTTTTTTGCTTCCTATATGACTTATAATTAGACATGGATTCGAAGAACTGAACCGAAATCTATGGATCCGAGATCTGATCCAAATTATATAAACCGGTAATTATCCAAAAACCAAATTAAACCGATCTGAGAATTACCCGAACCGAAAATTTAACCGAAAATGATCCAAAATACTAGATCATATTATAAATTAGAACCGAACAAAATCGATTCATATAATATCTGAACGGAATATGATCCGAAATAAACGAAATTCATACTTAAATGTGTTTTATATTCATGATAATTTAATTATTTAATCATAAATTAATATAAAAGTACATTATATTATATTAAAAGTACTACACTTAATAAAAAGATATTTTTTTAAGTATCACAACATGAAAAATAAATAAGTTATGATCCCAAATATCCGAACCGAATTTAATCCGAACTGAATTTTGTCCGATTTTTATCTGATTTTCATCCGCTTTTAATCCGAATTAGCCCCAAACCGGATCACATCCGATCCGATCCGAATGGCCTCCAGTTATATCATAATCCGAAAGTGGAACCGATCCGAAATAGATCTGATCCGAAACCGATCCGGTTATCCGATTTGCCAGATCTACTTATAATTCTATATATAATATTTTACCCATTTTTTGATTCTTATATATACCACGTATTTTTATTGTTTATACATTGTAATTTTTAGATTCATACCTATAAAATTATATTTTAGCACCAAATGCAAATTTATATATAAATATAAAGAATATTTTATTAGAAAAAAATGCGATTACAAACTATATAAAAACACAAATGCAGCTAACAAAAAGAAATCTAATATGCGATTACTTAGTAATGTTGATTTAATGTTTTGTTAAATTATCCGCCAATAGTGATGTTCAGTTTTTGGCTAAGGCTTCAATGTAAAATGTTAATTATGTGTTTTCAGACAACATAGACATAATAACGTTGAGTTTGTTGTTCTATAAGATTTGAGTTAATGAAAACTACCTATAATTTCAAAAGAAAAATTGTAATAATAGTACAATTTTATTTATTAAATATTTTAATTATAATTTAGAATTAATTTCTATAAGATCATTATTTAAAATAGATATTGCTTCGCACGGGTTATAAACTAGTATATTTAAAGGTTGTTACTGTAATAGGGACATTACACCCTTAATCCCAAATTCAAGCTAGAATTTAACAAGCTTCCACAGTAAACTTGACAACATATTCAACATATTAATCTTTTTAAGTGATCCGTCTTAAATATACATGAAATCAATTTTTTTTACCATGGTTAAGGGGCTACTGATGCCTTGTTGCTAATATCTGCTTTGAAGTACCTTTTGTTTATGTAAAAGAAAAGGTTATCCACGGAGCACATATGTAGGATCTTCTTGTGATCTTACTGCAGACCATTCTTAACAATCACTACAGAAGGGAGAGTGAACTGTATATATCATATGCTACTATGCAGGACTGTATACACCCCCCCAGACCAATGTTGATTCCATTAAGATACCCAGACCATTAGAGCTCGTTGTTGTCACAACCGCAAACCACACTACTGTATTGCGATATGCGCCCATATTTACAGAGCCAACATTTCTCACTTCTCAAATTCTTTCTTTGTATATTAGCTGTTACAAGTTCATAAAGATCTCAAATAGAATTATTGGGATCTTTGTATCAAGGCTTTACCAAACCAAGCCCGTGATCTACTGTTCTAGTATAAGATTCTTTAATGTGATTTTGGAAATAATGCATTAGGAGTGCACGTATGTGTTCTGCACCACTATCTCCAAATAATTCTGGTGTGTCTCATGCCTCTTGTATTAAAAGTGGTGTTAACATTTTTGAAAGCCTCCAGGCGCGTGTATGATTTTTGTCTGAAGTGTTACAGTTATCACCTTTTCATTGGGCGACAACTTGGTTTAAATGCAATATTAGCGAGCATCGTACAACATGTAGTTTTGCTACTAGATGCTTATTGCTTACCGAAACTCTTTACATTTTTTGCATTATTTTTATGTCTGCCATGACATCATTCAACTTTACATTTAAACTAACATCCATGGGATCTACGTAAATGACATGACAGTTCTTGTTTGGTAATATTTCTTACAGGTATATGCCATCGACTTTGGTCTTGCAAAGAAATATAGGGATCTCCAAACACATAAGCACATACCGTATAGGTATTTTGGCTATAAAATAAGTTGTGTATTATGTTTATTATATTATATTCCTGCTAATGCACGACTAAATATGTCAGCAAGTATTGAGGCTTTAGTTACATTATAGTTTATTTAATTATTCCTTAATATTCTTTCCATATGTACTGATGAAAAAGCTATTATTTCAGGGAGAATAAAAATCTAACAGGCACTGCACGCTATGCTAGTGTTAACACACACCGCGGAGTTGGTAAGTGATTAACACATTGTTATGTTTTCTGACTATGCTTCATAGTTTTCTTCTTTTATTGATTGTTCATCTGGCTGTCAGAACAAAGCAGGAGGGATGATCTGGAATCTCTTGGTTACGTTCTTATGTATTTTTTAAGAGGAAGGTTGGATATATATATGTGCCTTTCTTCAGTATATTTTCTTATCTTTTATTACTTTTACTATAGGATGTACATCTAAAAAGCAGCTTTTAATTTCTTATCAACTTCTCTCTGTAATATTAGTGTTTTCTTTGCACCAGTCTCCCATGGCAGGGATTAAAGGCTGGCAACAAAAAGCAGAAATATGACAAGATTAGTGAGAAAAAGATGCTGACACCAGTCGAGGTACCATCTTAGCGTAGCCTGCTTGGTTGCACTTATTTGGCCATAAGATTATAATTAGACATTGTCACATTGCTTGGATACTGCTTAGATGGTACAGAATGTTTTGATTCTAATGGCTGCTTTTGAGGCCAAGCTTTAGTTTATAATGCCTGAAGATGGCTTGTCTTAAGTGACCAGGACAATAAATAGTGGTACAGAGCCTGACCAGTCATCTTCAGTGATGCAATTCTAGATAAAAAAATATAAACTTCAATACATATTATTGGTAACCGTTTCTTTTAGTTTTCTCTTTCTCCTTGTATAGACAATGTGATTCATGTATGGTTAATTTGTTATGAGTTGCATGCATATAGGCGACCGTTGTAAACGTTATCATTACTTTTCCTATCCTCATACACAAAAAGAAACTGCTTACTATAAATCAGAAATACATAAATCCTATTTTGTGTGAGGTAATATATTGTGGAAATAACAATCCCCCATTGTTAATTGTCATATGAAATCACCAACTCAATTTGCACATTGTAGCATGCCTTTCATTTGAATTCAGTCTCAGCTGAGCTGTGTTATTCAGTTAAGGAAATATTTAATAAATTTGCAGGTACTGTGCAAATCATATCCTTCGGAATTCATATCCTACTTCCACTACTGTCAATCTTTACGCTTTGAAGACAAACCGGATTATTCGTATTTGAAGAGGCTATTTAGGGACTTATTTATTCGTGAAGGTAATAAATAAATACAGTTCCTATGCATATCTACATACACCCTGTATTATCTCTAGGTTTCTTTCTTATGTGGCCGAGATGTTTTCACTTGCCTTTAGTCTCTTGATATTAATCATAGAATCTTCTTCAATTGATTGTGTCATCTCTACAGGTTATCAGTTTGACTATATCTTTGATTGGACTATATTGAAGTACCCTCAGATTGGAGCTAGTTCTAGAGGAAGGGTTAGGGTTTCTCTAAACATCTCTTTTTTTATTTATATTTTCATTCCAGAAATAATAATTTTATGTTTTTTGCCACAGAATCCTAGTGGGAATCCAGGACCATCTGGAGAAAGAACAGGAAAGACATCAGGTATTTCACCTGAAAAAGTGGATCTTTAAATATTTTGACCTAGTCCTATGTTATTAGTATACTGTTCCCAACTCTGGAGAAATCGAATGGCGAGTGAGTGTGTAAACAGAAGCATGGTTAATTTTGTTGTGATGGGTATTTCCTTGGCTCATAGATTTCAGTTCAATAATATGTTAAGGATGACTTCGCTTGAGTAACCCCATTTCAGTATTGAATATATTACAATTTATTCACGTTTCACTTGTAATTTCCTTATTTCATCTAGTAGGACAAGATATCAGAGAGAAATTCTCGGGTGCTGTTGAAGCATTTTCCAGACGAAATACTTCAGCTCATGGTCGTCATGGTGAACAATCCAGACACAGAACTTCTGAGAAAGTACCTTCTTCCAAAGATGTGGTAATCATATTAACAAATCATCTTTGACATAGGTTACACTGTAAAGCATGACTCCTAGCTTTTATATATATATATATAAAAGTTAGGAGTCGTGCTTTGCAGTGTAACCTATCCGTTTTTGGTATGAGTCCCTGTTAATATTTGTTACATTGAAACTACAGCAAGCTGATTCTGACAAGGGTCGATCTTCTCATAATGGCAACTCTTCAAAAAGAGTTGTCGTAGCAAGCAGCACCAGACCAAGCTCCTCGGGTGAGTTTACTGAGGGACGTGCAGGCAGACTAGTATCAACAAGTGGCAGACTGTCTTCTGCACACAGAATTTTGTCCGGGTCTGAACCAAAACAACCAACATATTCTCGCAATGCAGTCACGAAGGGCACTCGTGATGATCCTCTTCGTAGCTTTGATTTTCTCTCAATCAGGAAGTAAGAGTATATGTATCGTAATACTACCCGGCCTACTAAATCGATAAATACCTTTGAATTCAAGGAAATATCCACATATACCAGGCTTGTAAATGGAAAATTTCGTGTCAAATTACAAAGTTCCTGCTTTAATTTTGTTCAAGAGTTTCTGTCACTGTACCTCACACTAAAATGACTTATCCGTACAAAGTAAAAGAGTTTTATCCAAGGAAATTATCATAAGAATGTATGTTACATGGATGAGGAGTGTGATAATTGAGTTTTGATTGGGTGCCTCGATATTCTCTTCTTTTGAACTTATATTTTGCCTGTGTTTTTTTAATTTGTAGATTGAATTTGAAGATTATATCTTTGGATACAATGAAATGTAATTCTGGATCTTCAAAAATGTTCTTGGAAGATAAAAAAATATACATGTATATTTATAAACATAATTGAAATATCAACTTCTTTGAGCTAGCATTAACGTCTAGATCTCAAATACGTGGAAGTACCCTAGCGGTCACTTTGCATGTTTCTTTTGTGTTCAAAGAAGGCATTGCACGTGTCTTGACTGAGTTGTGGTAATAAAATGTCCGTGTTTTAGTTCTTAACCCGTACTTGTTCTACTAGAAAACTATGTAGATGGCAAGAACCCAAGAACTGGACCAGGAGTCACCTTCTTGTTTATATGCTATATATATATATACTTAAAAGCTAGCCCAATTCTGATAAAAAAAAATGGTACTACTTATTAATATATCACTTAAATGATGGCCTGATATCAAACAATAAAATATTACATTATACTAATGTTTGTTCAGGTTTCATATCCTATGTTTCATATCCTAGGCCCTTTGGTTAACATTTTTATTTTTTAAAAGAATAGTTTTTTTTATAAACGTACCTTGGGGATAATATGTAATATAAATTTATTCAAAAGAAAGTAATGGTACAGGGATAGCAGTTTCACCCAAATTTAATTCGGACACCGTATAAAGTTGTATATTTTGTTTTTATGGGATTATGTTAAAAATAAGCGTGTATGCATGTTTTTAGTCATTGATTTTGACAATTAATTCTTATCCCAAGAACGTCATATACTCACCCATGTACAATAAAAATACCCTTAGCTAAAAACTTAATTTTTAAAAGAATAGTTATTTTTTTATAAACGTATCATGAGGATGATATGTGATGTAAATTTATTCAAAAAAAAAAGTAATGCTACAATTTCACCCAAATTTAATTCGGACTCTATATAGACTTGTATATTTTATTTTTATCAACTACGTCAAAAAACAACTATTATGTATGTATTTTTTTTTATCGTAGATAACCCGCAACCGCTACTTTTCGGGTGCGCACTGGATAAATTTATTTGAACTTGTAATGAAGAGGATGGTTATCTCTCTTTAACCAAATTAGCCAACCCGCGAGCCGTGTATGCATATTTTTATAGACATTAATTTTCACAATTAATTCTTATACGACTCAACGTCCTAGACTCACCGTATATAGAATTTCCGATTTATAACGAAAAGAAAATAACTTGACTAACTTTTTAAAGTACAAAAGTAAATTTATGAATAATCAATTTTCAGACATATTTACCTTTCCTCGTAAATAATGGATCTTGTAAAAGTTGCAAAAGTGTTTTGGGCAATTATATTTTAAATTAATTATGAAACATTGAGAGCGAGGACTCTGTAGTTGAGTTTGGAGTTGGACACAAGTGAAATATAGGACAAAAGTAATATTATGCTATTAAATTTACTTTCGAACAAACAACCGCTTCCACATTATCTCCAAGCATCATCTTTGAGTAAATTATAAATATATCTGTAAGGTGTTTGGTTTAGCTTGACTTTCATCCTAATTTCAAACCTAAAATCTTGTACTAATAATTTAAAATAAAAGTAGTTTTTTGATATAGATTAAATGTATAATTTACTGAAAAAGAATAATTTGTACAGATTATGCTATCATAATCATGACATTTAGTTACGGGGCCTACAATAAATACATATTTGAAAGCGTTTTTTATCGATAACTTAAAAATCTGACTTAAATATTATTTTGGTGAGAAAAATACAGTTCTTGATAAAATAATAATCAATAAAGTAATAATCTCGCTAATATAATATTTTTCTCCGGTTCTAATATAATGAACACAATGTATATTTATTCTCGATAAAGTAATATAATATTTTTTTGTTACCAACCATATTACTTTTAAGAGATTTAACTGTAAATTAATTTTGTGAGTGGTTGTAAATTAGTTGATTTGACAAATATGCCCTTCCATTTCTCAATCTATATAATTAGAGCCTGGGAGGCATTTGTCATAATACACAAGCTCCTAGCAGAACTGCAGAAAGATACACCACCGGTCCCAAACTCCCTCAAGACAGCAGAAGGTACAGATAATAGATCCATCTTTACACTATAATAGATTTAATATTCTTCTTATTTTTTAATTTCATTTGGCAATCTTTTACTTATCGGCAGGTAATGGCTCGCAGATGTTATGTTTGTGGCAAGAGATTCGAAGATTTACTAAGGGTTATATCCCATACGGAAATTCATTATCTGCCACCGAATTACCTGTCATTAGCTCCTCCGGTGCAGCCAGCAGCTGCACCAGCTGCTTCTGCCAACAGCTCTAATGGCAAGTGAGCAACCACCTGCATGCACCGGCTACACAGAGAGAGAGAGAGGGAGAGAGACTTGTGTAGTCGAGAATTTTTTAATAAATTAAATAAAGATAGCAGTATACTAGGGTTTCCCAGTCAGTGTGACCATTTGTATCCTGTATTTTTTTCTCTTTTTTCTAATATTTAGTGTTTTATCTATCACTCCTCTTCCTGATTCAATCTATTTTTACTTGGTTTCTTCTCTGTGACTACCGTAAACCGGTGAAAATTGTAAAAGTTAACAAAGTTAATCATAAAATTTCAAGGGACTGTTTAATTTGGGCACAAGTAGAGCTGGTGCAGTTCATAACTGAAAAAAATATTGGGCTCAATTGTTTCTAGATTTTTACTTTTTGATTGCAATTAAAAAATATCCTAAACTATTTTTCCTGTTGAAAATTTTAAATTATTATTAAAATTGATAGTTTTTCTTATTTGACATATAATAATGCAAGTTAATTATTACAACTGCATTGAGATCTTGTTTCACTATACTAAATTTTACATAGTTACTAATAAAATTATGTTTGGTTAACGGTAATTTAATGACACCAATTAATTTTATATTTTTTCAGAAAAATTTAAAAATTATAAAATGTAATAAAATATGAAATTAAATCAAAATAACACGTAAAAAGTTATAAAGTTATAATTTTCAAATAAATACATCTACACTATATAGCAAGTGCATACTGTTTTTATCAAAAAATAGCAATTGTTATAAATTTGTCGTAAATGGATGTTAGCAATATTACTTGTTCTCTTCCAAAATATGTAGATGGCAAGAACTGTACTAGGAGTCACCTCTGCTTCTTTTTTTTGCTAATTTTTTGCTAATAACTTCTTTATATACTATGAAAGCCCAACTTCAAACAATAAAATATAACATAATATAACTAAATATACTCATATTTGTTCCGTTTGCACATCTTAGGCCCTTTGGCTAACAGTATTTTTTTAAAAAAAAATTTAATAGTTACTTTTTATAAACGTACCCTTGAAATAATATGTAATATAAGATTAATCAAAAGAAAAGGAATATATTGAATAACGGTTTCACCATAAAATTTAATTCACATTATACGGGATTGTATATTTTATTTTTATCCAACTATGCCAAAAACAAGTGTGTATATGCATGTTTTCAATGGCTTGACTTGCACAACTAATTCTTGTTCCAATAACGTCATACACTCACCACATTTATAATCTCTAATTAATAAAAAAGGGATAAAAAATAATATTAGCTAACTTTTTAAAATACAAAAATAATTCATGAATAATCATTTTTGATACATAATTTCTTATAAATAGTTTATCTTGTAAAAATTGCAGAAGTTTTTTGGGAAAATATATTTTAAATGAATTATTAAACTTTGAGAGCTAGGACTATTTAGTTGAGTAGAGTATTTAGTTGAGTTTGGATGTAAGTGAAATATAAGACAAAATTAATATTATGCTATTAAATTTACTTTCAAACAAACAACCACTTTTATATTATCTCTCAACACCATCTTTTAGTAAAGAGAGTATTGCATTTTACACCACTTAAATTTGTTCAAAACTTAATTTTGTATACCTATTTTTATAAATTTTAGTTCACATCCTTCTACTTTGAAATTTGATTCATCATGCACCCTTTTTGCCTAATTAATTAGTTCTAATTATTGTCTCCTATAATATATCTCATTTTTTCTTTTCAAGAATAGATAATGTATGTTGTTGTAGACAATAATTTTGGCTAAATAATTGACAAATTTTGGTAAAAATGGTACAACTTGAAAAGAATTTCAAAAAGGAGGATGCAAACAGTAATTTATGAAAATAGATATACAAAATTAATTTTTGACCAAATTTAAGAGATAAGAATGCAATTCTCTCTTTAATAAATTATAAATGTTTTCCTAAGGCGTTTGGTTTAGCTTTGCTTTCATCCTTATTTCAAACCTATAATCTTGTGCTAATAATTTAGAATAAAAGTGATTTTGTGATTTGAATTAAATGTATAATTTACTCTAAAAATATTTAATTTGGGCATATTACACCATCATAATCATGAAATTTATTTACTGGGCCTACAATAAATACTTATTTGAAAGCAATTTTACTAATAATTTAAAAATCTCACTTAAATATTATTTTGATAGTTATAATAAATTAATTTTGTGCAGTAATTAAACGAAAGTGGTTGTAAATTAGTTGTTAACATGTCCTTCCATTATATTTTCAATCCATATAACTAAAGCATGAGAGACATCTGTGAAAATACACAACCTCCTAGCAGAACTGCAAAAAGATACATTACCAGTCCTAAACTCTCTCAGGACAGCAAAATGTATAGATAATAGATCGATCTTTACATTATAATTGTAATAACCCCAAAATTTTTCAACTTTTTGTAACCCTTGTGAATAGTGTTTTAGCTGAATGAGAAAACTTTTCACGCCACACTATGTAGGGGTTCTGTTATGGATATTCTGGGATTTTATTAGTACTATATGAAGTATATAAGTGTATGTAAATATCGTCAGAACCCAATTCCGAACACTTTGGTTTTTCCCGGAAATCCACAAGATACGGAGAGAATTGAGTATAAGGTAACAGGATAAAAAGGATTTAAATTAAAGGATTATAATAGAGGATCATAAAAAGGAATATAATGTATTGAGAAAGGTCAAGGGAACCTAAGTAATAAGATCCCGGGTATGATCCTTCAAACGATAAACGAGAACGAAAGTTAAGCGAACCGTACAACAGATCAGCGGTCATTAGGCAAACGATTAGGAAGCTAATCAAAGGGATTAAGGGGAGTGATGTCATCCAACCAATAGAAAGAAGACAAGGAAGGGAGGATGACATCATAAGGGTGACATAAGCATGACATGGAAGGAAGGAAGTGTGGTTGATTTAGGACCACACAAATTCAAGGACAAGGTGGTAATTTGCTAAATCAAAAACAAAACCAAGCCAACCAACTAGCAAATCATTTCATCAAAAAATCAGCCAAGGCATATTCCTCATATTTGCTCTCGGCCTTCTTCATTTTCCAAGGCATAAAATTTTCAAAAATCAAGATCAAAGCATCCTTAATTGGTAAGAAAATTCCCTAACCATCTTTATGCTTAGTAATGGCTATATCATGAGTTTAAGCCATTAATTCTTTCTCTAGCTTCTCCATTTAATCAATGAAGAAGACAATGAATAGTGTTTTCAAGTTTTTAACTTGAACTTTTTCTTGTTTTTCTTGAAGATCCAAGCTTTCCTAAGGCTTCTCCAAGCTTCTTAAGGCTTCCTAGCTCAACCCACCACTTCAAGGAAGGTATACCATTTTCAAACCCTAGGTTCATATATATTATAAGGTGATTTTGATGAGTAGGATGTTATGGTATCTTGTTGTTATGATTAGAGGTTGAGATTTGGTATGGTAGTGAAATGAGATGGTAATTTTGTGGTTTTGATTTAAAGAAACTTAAGAATGATTAAAGTAAAGTTTAAGCATAAGTATGAATGGTTAAATTGAATTGGTTGGGGTTGTTATGATGTGATAAGGATGGGTTTTTGTTGTGTGTTGGATTTGAGGATGGTTTGTGTTGATTGTGGGTAGTTTAAAAATGGGAAATCGCGTAAACATAGCCGTCGTAACGTCCGATTTTCTTTGGACTGTTTTTGTGCATAGCATTAGGACCCGAGAACCCCCTGCTAAATTGTGACCACTGCCATATTTAGATAGCTCATGTTACGAGCTTCGTTTTGATATGTAGTTCGTCCGATTCCGATTTACGGTTTAGGAGAAACGACCGTTTCAAGTAACGGCGTTTCACGAACGAAACTTTTTCCCTCGCCTTACTTTGGAATGTAGGTTAAAGACCAAAAAGGATTAATTAATGTGTGAAACATTTATGGTAAGTGTGTTAGGCAGTTGGTAAGTCATTCGCGAAGGAATCGCGTTAAAACTCGTAAAGGTCAAGTTATTAAAAATGGTGGAGCCGAGGGTACCCGAGTGACTTAAGCGAATCGGTGAGCGTAAAACTAGCATTAGAGTCTAAGTTAGTTAAAGCATAGACTTACAAGTGATTTTGGTTTAATTCCAACTTACTTGTTGTTTATAGGTTGCCAGACTCGTCCCGAGCCTTTCTCACCCCCAAGTCGCTCAGGCAAGTTTTCTACCCGTTATACTGTTGTTGTGATGTAAATATATGTATATGCATTATCTTGTGATATTGCATGATTGTTATTAGCAAATTTTGCAATATATTGGAGTATGCTAATATGGTATATATGCATGCCTGTTTCATATTCTTGAAATATATATCTGTTGGTTCATTTGATAATACCTATGCTAGAGGATAGTTGTATCTTGCATATACCCTTAGTATAGGGACCCAAAGGTGAAAATATTTTCTAAAACCGGGAGTCGAGGATCCCGAGTAGATTTTATATGGATATGGATATATATATTTATATATATATATTTATATATATATATGGTTATAGTTTTCCAAACTATTAATCGAATAAGGTTTATTCGATAACTTTAAACTTTATTTTATTAATGAATATTATTTTGAATATTCATTCGAGGACTTATGACTCCTTTTATTTATTTATTGAATATTATTTGAATATTCATTTGAGGATGTATGACTCCTTTATTTTATTTAATGAATATTATTTATAATATTCATTCGAGGTATTATGACTCAGCGTATTTTATTTATTGAATATTATTTGAATATTCATTTGAGGATCTATGACTCCGATTATTTGCTGAGATATATTCTTTAATTTATTAAAGAATAAGGTGTCGATAATCAAACTTATTTTTGATTATTCAAATAAAGATATTACTTTCGTATAAGTATATCTTTGATTATTTGCTATTCATTTCAAGTATAAGTTTTAATACTTCTACTTCAATTATTTTATAAAGATTATTTTTATGGGAATATTATTTAAATAATAATATTCAGGCATTTTCTAAATATTCTGGGGACTGATTTACTTCATTAAATCAGTTTTACTCCAAACACTCTTTAAAGTGTTTTCGAGTCTTTAAAATGATTTTCAAAAGTTAGAGCGGATCCCAAAACTATTTTTATATTTAAGATCTTCCTTTTAAAAAGGGGATTTAAATACTCGCTCAAAACCTGGGGGATCCGGCTCGGTGGTGTGTTTTATATTCGCAACAAGGTTGCTGTCTTGGTAAAAGAGTTTTTGATTACTTACCCAATATTCGGGAAGTAAAATTCTTGGAACAAGTTAATCCATTAACAGGCATCGCCTGGGAAATATCGGTGAGTTTTCCTTTCCAACTAGGTACGACTTCTTGGTGGAGCCGTATCAACAAGTTTCTACTTGGGGAAAGGGGGAAACGAGCTTTACGTTTCAGAGTCATGGATTTCATCTGAACTAGGAGTGGCGTAAGTGGTCGAGTAGCGCCGGCCCAGCCTTATTATATTGGCCCAAATGGCCTGGAAGTTCCGCTAAGGCGGTCCATTCCTTAGGAGTTCAGTGTTCGGTTGACAAGTAAATCCGACAGGTTCTCCTCTACATGTAGAAAATGGTGGGGTTGTACTACTACGACTGATCATCGTAAGTGGTCTTCCTGGCGCGGTAAACTCCCGTAATGAGTTCATCATCCATTTGGATAATTCTGCAACACTACCCGTAGCATTTCGATCGAAAGTCTACTAATGGGTGGTTGCCGAAGCATTGACAGGGTCAAACATTTTTATTGGTGTATCCATTGAATGAAGTATCTCGTAACTTCATTTCTTTTCAAAATATTTCAAAGATCAAATATTTTCAAGTTTATTTGTGGTCTCATCTATGGGATGACCTCGTGAATTTTATTATACTTTGAACGGTGATAGTTCAAGTAGCTTTATAAATGATATAAGTGTGGGGAAGTATTGGTAACTTCATTCCTTGTTTTTACTTATATCTAGTAAGTAATTATCTTACACACGATAAAGATTTTAGTAAGTATCCATTTAGATACTGGTATTATTGTTATCACTACATATTATCTTGCGAGCTGTAAGGCTCACTCTTGCTTTATTTCTTCATCACACAACAACAGTTAGGAGAGATGGCCAGACTCCAGCAGACCCAGCGCAAGCGCGTGGGAAGCGTCCCGCGTCTTCCCGCTGATATTGTAGCTGCTATAGCTGCAGAGGTAGATCCATTGTAGTTTAGACCACCTACTTTTGAGAATCCAATTATGTATAATTATAACTTGTGGCAGATAATGGCAATTAACTGTAAATTATCAAGTAATCATTTTGGGTTGTAATAATTTTAAATTGTGGATTCAAAGACTTGTACTTATTTCAATTTCATCTCTGAGACTATAACGAGTTGTGGTGTGTGTTAGTGTGGGGTCACAGCATGAGGGTATTTATTATTAATTAAGTAAAGTGATATTGTGGAAAGAAAGACCGTGACAACCCGGATTCCCGACCCCGGATCTGGGGGTGTTACAGAAATGGTATCAGAGCTAAGCGTTATAAACCTCAGAGATGATGCGACGATAAAATAATAAACTCACAAAGATAATAAGAACTCTTGCCAAGTTCATGGTCGGACTACTTAAAGTAGTACTGACAGCTAAAACCCTTACGGGAACCCTTATAAGTATCATGATAGTAACTTAGCTCGTTCAATGTGTAGGCGCCTGAGATGGAGGACCCTGAGATGTACGAGCATGAGCATGATGAGGCATTGCTGGATGTTGAGGATCAGGAGGAGCCTGAGATGGAGGAGGATGAGGAGGACCCCCCAGAGGAGCCTGAGACGGAGGTCATTGCTGTTTCAGATGAGGAGGACCCCTCAGAGGAGTCAGAGACAGAGGTTATTGCTATTCCAGATGAGGAGGACCCGGATGAGGTCCCAGTAGCTGAGGAGCGTGTTGGATCTATGGTAGTGTATGCTGGTATCCCTTTACCCACACTTCCGGTGGTCAGAGCCCCTACCCCTCCACCACTATCTTGGATTCCTGATGATGACAGCTCAGAGACCCATACTTCCGAGCCTAGGCAGACCGAGGAGGCACCCTCAGCGGCTCCAGATTCACCACCTCTTGACCCTGCCCAGAGGCAGTTTTCGTTAGCTCATGGATATGTTCAGGATGTTTTGAGGACCCGAGTGGCTGTTGCCGAGGCCCGACTGGATGAGGCCAGGAGGGAGTTGGATGCAGAGAGGGCGGGTAGGCGTACCCGAGCTTATGAGACCAGGGCTTCTATACCCCGATCCTTGAGGAGGGAGCTTACAGGGATAGAGCTCACGTCCCGAGCGAGACTCAGATCTCTCCAGGGGGACAGGCATGGTAGGATCTCTAGGCGGCAGGCCGACTATATCTTCCGTCGTGCGATGGAAAGGGTTTGGGAGCTGACCCGTTCCGGTGTGTGATTCAGGATTGATGATGGAATAGTCTAGTTGTCTAGTTAGCCGAGGCCTTAGTAAGAGCCAATTTTCCGGGATAGTTGACTTGTATATAGCATCCCTTTTTCTGACTAGACAGATAGACTCTTGTGTATCACTTTTGGGACAGATGACTGTAGCACTGTTGTACTTTTGACCAGATCAAACTATGTATTCTCGCATTATGTATATATTTGTTTCCTTTCAGTTCAGTTCCATAGTGACGGGATCACTGTTTTATTATTGTTATTACTGCACTTCGTATTAGAACTTTCTTAAAATAATAGAATTGCGATATACGTTCTCCCCATTATAAGAGCTGTGCAAGGCACAATGTTGTATATGATTGTGACCTAACGTTGAATTTTTCCCAATAATTGTTTTTATTATTATCAGAATCATGCCGCCAAGAAAGATTGGAACTAGGGCGAACCCTGGGTCTGAGGACCAGGGAAGCCATAATCAGGACAATAGAAACCAAGATCACAGTGAAGAGGAAGATGAGGATTATGTGGAACAGGATGACTCCCTGTATGAAGAGGAAGAGGAAACGTATGATGTTGAGGGATTCGAGGTAGAGGCTGAAGAAGGAGAAACCGAGGTTGAGCAACCAGTACCAAACCCAGGCATGGATCCCATGAGCCAGTTCATGCAACTCCTAAGACAGAATTTGGAACGTCAACCCAACCCACCCCCTCAAGGAAGTAACAATGCAGTGGCAAACTCTTTCAGGGCTTTTAAGTCCCTTAAGCCCCCTGAGTTCCACGGATCAGCCGACCCAGTTGAGGCAAGGGCATGGTTAAAGGAAATGGAGAAATCTTTTGAGATTTTGAGTATCAATGAGGCGCAGAAAACTGTATTTGCTACCTACCTTCTGAAAGGAGAAGCTAACTACTGGTGGGAGGCCAAGAAAAACATGGAGACAGATGCTATTATAACCTGGGAGAGATTTAGTCAGTTGTTTCTGGGAAAGTATTTCCCGAGGTTTATGGAAAACCAGATGGAGCTCAAGTTCTTGGAGCTAAAGCAGAATGATTTGTCTGTAGCAGAGTACGAAGCGAAATTTACTGAATTATCAAGGTTTGTGCCGGAGTTTGTGAGCACTGAGGAAAAGAAAGCTAGGAGGTTTCAGCAGGGACTGAAACCATGGATTCAGAATAGGGTGGCAATCCTTGAGCTTACGGACTATGCCACTCTGGTGCAAAAAGCAACGATTGTAGAAGTCGGAAGTGAACAGATGCAGAAGGAAAGAGAGAAGAAAGGAATAAAGAGGAAAAGTATGAGCATGGGTGGAGGTTCCGCAGGAAGGAGCTTCCCAACTAGGTTTAATCGAGGAGCAGTGTCCCTACCGGGAAAGAACACTGGGTTTAAGCGACCAATGAGTGTGAGTGTGAGCCAGGGCGGCCAGAAGTCAAGAATGTCCTATTCCAACCAGTCTCGACCCCCATTGCCAACCTGTAACACTTGTGGAAGGAATCACACTGGGGAGTGTAAAGGAAAGCCAGTAACCTGCTTTAAGTGTGGGCAAGTGGGCCACTATTCTCACAAATGCCCTTCGTCAGCCCCTGCCGTCATTCCAACCACCACTTGTCATCAGTGCGGACGCCCAGGTCATTGGAAGAGAGAATGCCCAATGAACAAACCAGCAGCTTCGGGAGCAAGCAGGGCTGCTTCTAATAAGCCACCTACTGCGAGGACTTTCAACATGACAGTCCAGGATGCTATGAAAGATTCAGATGTGATAGCAGGTACCCTTTCTCTAAATTCAGTCAGTGCAAATGTTTTATTTGATTCGGGAGCAACTAAATCTTTTATATCAAGGGACTTTGCGCGTAAGTTAAGACTTAAGGCTAAACCCTTGATAGAACCCTTACAAGTAGAAATAGCCAATCATGAAATTATTCCTGTTAACCAGATTCACCCCGCCTGTGAGATAGGCATAGGGGAGCAATCTTTCAGTGTTGATCTGATTCCTTTTAAATTAGGGGAGTTTGATGTGATTTTGGGAATGGACTGGCTATCTAGCAACGATGCTCAGATAGACTGTAAAGGGAAGAAAGTTAAGTTAAATATCCCCGGGAAGAAAGAAATTATATTTAGAGGAAAGAGGCAGACGCAGAAATTCTTGACCATGGCTCAGGCCAGAAGGATGCTACGAAAAGGAAGTGAGGCTTACCTAGCCTATGTGGTGGACACACAGAAGGAGGTGCCCAACTTACAAGATATTCCAGTAGTCAACGAATTTGAAGATGTATTCCCCCAAGACCTTCCGGGATTACCACCCGATAGAGTGATTGAATTTGCTATTGAGTTGGCCCCAGGGACGGCGCCAGTTTCAAAAGCACCTTACCGGTTAGCCCCGTTAGAAATGAAGGAATTAGCTATCCAATTGCAGGAACTCTTGGATAAGGGTATGATAAGACCCAGTGTGTCTCCGTGGGGAGCACCAGTTTTATTTGTTAAGAAGAAAGATGGGAGCATGAGGTTGTGCATAGACTATCGAGAGTTGAACAAGCTAACCATAAAGAACAGGTACCCATTACCTAGAATAGACGATCTGTTCGACCAGCTAAAGGATGCTGTTTATTTTTCCAAGATTGACCTGAGAACTGGATATCACCAACTAAAGATTAAGCCCGAAGATATTTCCAAGACAGCGTTCCGTACCAGGTATGGGCATTATGAGTTCTTGGTAATGTCCTTTGGATTAACCAATGCCCCAGCAGCCTTCATGGATTTAATGAATAGAGTATTTAAGAAGTACTTGGACAAGTGTGTGATAGTTTTTATCGATGATATTTTGATCTACTCAAGGACTGAGGCAGAACATGCAGAGCATTTGAGGATAGCTCTAGGAATACTCAGAGAGGAGCAGTTATATGCCAAATTCTCGAAGTGTGAATTCTGGCGGAATGAAGTACAGTTTTTAGGACATGTGATCAATAAAGAAGGAGTATTGGTCGACCCCTCCAAGATAGAGGCAGTCTCAAATTGGGAAAGGCCAACCACACCCACAGAGGTGAGGAGTTTCATAGGATTGGCCGGCTACTATCGTAGATTTGTGCAGGACTTTGCGAAGATCGCAGCCCCTTTGACACGACTTACTCGTAAGACAGAGAAGTTTGAATGGACGGAGAAATGCGAGAACAGTTTTCAGGAATTAAAGAAAAGGTTGATAACGGCTCCGGTATTGGCATTGCCGGATGGAAAAGGAGATTTTGTGATATATAGTGACGCGTCGCACAAAGGATTAGGATGTGTGCTTATGCAGCACGGTAAAGTTATCGCGTATGCATCGAGACAACTGAAGGAATACGAGGTTAGATATCCTACTCATGACCTTGAGCTCGCGGCAATAGTATTTGCTTTAAAAATTTGGAGGCACTACTTGTATGGAGAGAAGTGCGAGATTTTCACAGACCATAAGAGCCTCAAGTACATATTTACGCAGAAAGAGCTCAACATGCGCCAGAGGAGATGGTTAGAACTAATCAAGGACTACGATTGTGAGATTCTCTATCACCCAGGGAAAGCCAATGTGGTGGCTGATGCCCTTAGTAGAAAGGAAAGACTCAGAATGATAACGACTTCGGAAGAATTGATAAGGGATTTTGAGAAAATGGAAATAGAGGTAAAGGTAACCGGAACCGGAACTGAAAAGCTTTTCGAGATCTCAATGCAGCCAGAATTATTGGAAAAGATCAGATTGTGCCAGGAGAAAACAATGAATGAAGACAGAGAGTCAATGACTGGAGAAGAGATCCATACTGAGAAAGATGATAAAGGGATAATGAGGTACTCCTACCGAATTTGGGTTCCGAATGTTCAAGAACTTAAAGATGAGATTTTGGATGAAAGCCATAGTTCAAGGTATTCCATTCACCCGGGAAGTACCAAGATGTATAGGGATTTGAAGGAATATTACTGGTGGCCCAACATGAAGAGGGACGTAGCAGAATGGGTGAACAAATGTTTGACTTGCCAAAGAGTAAAGGCAGAGCACCAGAGACCCAGTGGACTTTTGCGACCCCTGGAGATTCCCGAATGGAAATGGGAACAGATAGCGATGGATTTTGTTGTAGGCTTGCCAAGGACGAAAGCCAATCACGACGCCATTTGGGTAATTATAGACCGACTGACAAAGTCAGCTCATTTCATTCCTATCAACGAGAGATATACAGTCGATAGACTGGTGGACATTTACCTTAAGGAAATAGTGACGCGACATGGAGTCCCAGCGTCCATTGTCTCAGACCGAGACCCAAGGTTCAACTCCAGATTTTGGAGGAGCTTTCAGGAATGTGCGGGGACCAAGTTAAATATGAGTACCGCGTACCATCCCCAGACGGATGGACAGAGTGAAAGGACCATCCAGACACTAGAGGATATGTTGAGAGTCTGTGCAATAGACCTTAAAGGAAGTTGGGATGATCACCTGCCGTTGATCGAGTTTTCTTATAACAATAGCTTTCATGCTAGCATCGGGATGCCGCCTTATGAGGCCTTGTACGGAAGAAGGTGTCGATCTCCCTTATACTGGGATGAAGTAGGAGAGCGGAAGATGCTCGGACCCGAAGTGGTCCAAAGGACCAAAGATATAGTGGATCTTATCAGAGGGCGACTTGTAGCAGCCCAAGACAGACAAAAGAAATATGCAGACCTAGCCCGAAAGGACAAGGAATATGAAGTAGGGGACTTAGTACTGCTGAAAGTATCCCCTTGGAAGGGATTAATGAGGTTCGGAAAGAAAGGAAAACTAAGCCCAAGATACATTGGACCTTTTGAGATATTAAGACGGATTGGAAAGTTAGCTTACGAGCTAGCCCTACCCCCTAATTTGCAACAAGTTCATAATGTGTTCCATGTGTCAATGCTAAGGAGGTATCATCGAGATGCCAGGCACATAGTGGAGTACGAGCAGGTGGATATGCAGCCAGATCTAACTTACGTGGAGAAGCCAGTAAGGATTATGGATAAGAAGGAGCAGGTGCTTCGGAACAAGGTGATCAAGCTAGTCAGAGTACTATGGCAGAATCATAATGTGGAAGAATCGACTTGGGAACTAGAGAGCGCAATGCTAGAAAAGTACCCCTAATTGTTTTCTGTTTGATTCCGGGACGGAATCCTTTTAAGGAGGGGAGACTGTAATAACCCCAAAATTTTTCAACTTTTTGTAACCCTTGTGAATAGTGTTTTAGCTGAATGAGAAAACTTTTCACGCCACACTATGTAGGGGTTCTGTTATGGATATTCTGGGATTTTATTAGTACTATATGAAGTATATAAGTGTATGTAAATATCGTCAGAACCCAATTCCGAACACTTTGGTTTTTCCCGGAAATCCACAAGATACGGAGAGAATTGAGTATAAGGTAACAGGATAAAAAGGATTTAAATTAAAGGATTATAATAGAGGATCATAAAAAGGAATATAATGTATTGAGAAAGGTCAAGGGAACCTAAGTAATAAGATCCCGGGTATGATCCTTCAAACGATAAACGAGAACGAAAGTTAAGCGAACCGTACAACAGATCAGCGGTCATTAGGCAAACGATTAGGAAGCTAATCAAAGGGATTAAGGGGAGTGATGTCATCCAACCAATAGAAAGAAGACAAGGAAGGGAGGATGACATCATAAGGGTGACATAAGCATGACATGGAAGGAAGGAAGTGTGGTTGATTTAGGACCACACAAATTCAAGGACAAGGTGGTAATTTGCTAAATCAAAAACAAAACCAAGCCAACCAACTAGCAAATCATTTCATCAAAAAATCAGCCAAGGCATATTCCTCATATTTGCTCTCGGCCTTCTTCATTTTCCAAGGCATAAAATTTTCAAAAATCAAGATCAAAGCATCCTTAATTGGTAAGAAAATTCCCTAACCATCTTTATGCTTAGTAATGGCTATATCATGAGTTTAAGCCATTAATTCTTTCTCTAGCTTCTCCATTTAATCAATGAAGAAGACAATGAATAGTGTTTTCAAGTTTTTAACTTGAACTTTTTCTTGTTTTTCTTGAAGATCCAAGCTTTCCTAAGGCTTCTCCAAGCTTCTTAAGGCTTCCTAGCTCAACCCACCACTTCAAGGAAGGTATACCATTTTCAAACCCTAGGTTCATATATATTATAAGGTGATTTTGATGAGTAGGATGTTATGGTATCTTGTTGTTATGATTAGAGGTTGAGATTTGGTATGGTAGTGAAATGAGATGGTAATTTTGTGGTTTTGATTTAAAGAAACTTAAGAATGATTAAAGTAAAGTTTAAGCATAAGTATGAATGGTTAAATTGAATTGGTTGGGGTTGTTATGATGTGATAAGGATGGGTTTTTGTTGTGTGTTGGATTTGAGGATGGTTTGTGTTGATTGTGGGTAGTTTAAAAATGGGAAATCGCGTAAACATAGCCGTCGTAACGTCCGATTTTCTTTGGACTGTTTTTGTGCATAGCATTAGGACCCGAGAACCCCCTGCTAAATTGTGACCACTGCCATATTTAGATAGCTCATGTTACGAGCTTCGTTTTGATATGTAGTTCGTCCGATTCCGATTTACGGTTTAGGAGAAACGACCGTTTCAAGTAACGGCGTTTCACGAACGAAACTTTTTCCCTCGCCTTACTTTGGAATGTAGGTTAAAGACCAAAAAGGATTAATTAATGTGTGAAACATTTATGGTAAGTGTGTTAGGCAGTTGGTAAGTCATTCGCGAAGGAATCGCGTTAAAACTCGTAAAGGTCAAGTTATTAAAAATGGTGGAGCCGAGGGTACCCGAGTGACTTAAGCGAATCGGTGAGCGTAAAACTAGCATTAGAGTCTAAGTTAGTTAAAGCATAGACTTACAAGTGATTTTGGTTTAATTCCAACTTACTTGTTGTTTATAGGTTGCCAGACTCGTCCCGAGCCTTTCTCACCCCCAAGTCGCTCAGGCAAGTTTTCTACCCGTTATACTGTTGTTGTGATGTAAATATATGTATATGCATTATCTTGTGATATTGCATGATTGTTATTAGCAAATTTTGCAATATATTGGAGTATGCTAATATGGTATATATGCATGCCTGTTTCATATTCTTGAAATATATATCTGTTGGTTCATTTGATAATACCTATGCTAGAGGATAGTTGTATCTTGCATATACCCTTAGTATAGGGACCCAAAGGTGAAAATATTTTCTAAAACCGGGAGTCGAGGATCCCGAGTAGATTTTATATGGATATGGATATATATATTTATATATATATATTTATATATATATATGGTTATAGTTTTCCAAACTATTAATCGAATAAGGTTTATTCGATAACTTTAAACTTTATTTTATTAATGAATATTATTTTGAATATTCATTCGAGGACTTATGACTCCTTTTATTTATTTATTGAATATTATTTGAATATTCATTTGAGGATGTATGACTCCTTTATTTTATTTAATGAATATTATTTATAATATTCATTCGAGGTATTATGACTCAGCGTATTTTATTTATTGAATATTATTTGAATATTCATTTGAGGATCTATGACTCCGATTATTTGCTGAGATATATTCTTTAATTTATTAAAGAATAAGGTGTCGATAATCAAACTTATTTTTGATTATTCAAATAAAGATATTACTTTCGTATAAGTATATCTTTGATTATTTGCTATTCATTTCAAGTATAAGTTTTAATACTTCTACTTCAATTATTTTATAAAGATTATTTTTATGGGAATATTATTTAAATAATAATATTCAGGCATTTTCTAAATATTCTGGGGACTGATTTACTTCATTAAATCAGTTTTACTCCAAACACTCTTTAAAGTGTTTTCGAGTCTTTAAAATGATTTTCAAAAGTTAGAGCGGATCCCAAAACTATTTTTATATTTAAGATCTTCCTTTTAAAAAGGGGATTTAAATACTCGCTCAAAACCTGGGGGATCCGGCTCGGTGGTGTGTTTTATATTCGCAACAAGGTTGCTGTCTTGGTAAAAGAGTTTTTGATTACTTACCCAATATTCGGGAAGTAAAATTCTTGGAACAAGTTAATCCATTAACAGGCATCGCCTGGGAAATATCGGTGAGTTTTCCTTTCCAACTAGGTACGACTTCTTGGTGGAGCCGTATCAACAAGTTTCTACTTGGGGAAAGGGGGAAACGAGCTTTACGTTTCAGAGTCATGGATTTCATCTGAACTAGGAGTGGCGTAAGTGGTCGAGTAGCGCCGGCCCAGCCTTATTATATTGGCCCAAATGGCCTGGAAGTTCCGCTAAGGCGGTCCATTCCTTAGGAGTTCAGTGTTCGGTTGACAAGTAAATCCGACAGGTTCTCCTCTACATGTAGAAAATGGTGGGGTTGTACTACTACGACTGATCATCGTAAGTGGTCTTCCTGGCGCGGTAAACTCCCGTAATGAGTTCATCATCCATTTGGATAATTCTGCAACACTACCCGTAGCATTTCGATCGAAAGTCTACTAATGGGTGGTTGCCGAAGCATTGACAGGGTCAAACATTTTTATTGGTGTATCCATTGAATGAAGTATCTCGTAACTTCATTTCTTTTCAAAATATTTCAAAGATCAAATATTTTCAAGTTTATTTGTGGTCTCATCTATGGGATGACCTCGTGAATTTTATTATACTTTGAACGGTGATAGTTCAAGTAGCTTTATAAATGATATAAGTGTGGGGAAGTATTGGTAACTTCATTCCTTGTTTTTACTTATATCTAGTAAGTAATTATCTTACACACGATAAAGATTTTAGTAAGTATCCATTTAGATACTGGTATTATTGTTATCACTACATATTATCTTGCGAGCTGTAAGGCTCACTCTTGCTTTATTTCTTCATCACACAACAACAGTTAGGAGAGATGGCCAGACTCCAGCAGACCCAGCGCAAGCGCGTGGGAAGCGTCCCGCGTCTTCCCGCTGATATTGTAGCTGCTATAGCTGCAGAGGTAGATCCATTGTAGTTTAGACCACCTACTTTTGAGAATCCAATTATGTATAATTATAACTTGTGGCAGATAATGGCAATTAACTGTAAATTATCAAGTAATCATTTTGGGTTGTAATAATTTTAAATTGTGGATTCAAAGACTTGTACTTATTTCAATTTCATCTCTGAGACTATAACGAGTTGTGGTGTGTGTTAGTGTGGGGTCACAGCATGAGGGTATTTATTATTAATTAAGTAAAGTGATATTGTGGAAAGAAAGACCGTGACAACCCGGATTCCCGACCCCGGATCTGGGGGTGTTACAATAATAGATTTAATTTATAATTATATTTTAATTTATTTGACAATCTTTTATTTATGTTCAGGTAATGGCTCTTAGATGTTATGTTTCCACGGGTACGATGATATACAAAGGGTTATATCTCACACAAAAATTCATTATTTGCCAGCCAATTACCGATCATTAGCTCCTCCAATGCAGCCAGCAGCTGCACCAGCTGTTTCTGTGAAAGTAAGGATTGGGTGACCTAATGGTGAAAAAAGGCATTCGTGGTTGATGCATGTAATTTTGTGGATGGATATGTTGTTATGTTGAAAACAGATAATTCACTATACGGGTTTTAGTGATTCTCAAAAGTTGGAGGAGGTATTGGCGAACGGACGTCGATGACTTGACGGTGAACATTAATTCGGTTGTGCATGAAACCGTATTAATTTGAAGGTGAAGATTGTTGATTTAAACCCAATATGTGATATAGATTTTGTGATACAAGACATAATTGTTTGTATTGAAAATTATTATCATAATGAGATTGAGTAATAATTGCATAGGTAGACAGTTATTATTATAATCAGATTAAGTATGTCTTGTTGGCTAAGTTTGTGATGGCTATATATACATAGTCATGATATTATTTTGATGTATGATTAAGAGATACAGTCGTATTAGGTATCGTCCGGGAGATGTTTGAGCATTAGTCGACTCAAATATTAGTTTGAGACATCAATAAAGTGTTATGTATTGATGTATTATTGATAATTATTTTTATTAATAATACAAGTTGGGACGTGAGTTTTCCATGTCAAATATATTGTTGTGTGTGTACTCTGTATTGATAAAATTGAATTTCGAATATGTGTCTGTACTTCCTCCTAACAAGTGATATCAAGAGCCAAGGTTGAAGGTTCGTGGTGAATTGGATTGGAGGAAAGATCGAGATTCAATTGCTATGGTGGAGTATGATGACAGATTTGATTGCATGAGGAAGAGATAAAGTTACGTGCGATTTTGACGGTTGACTTGTATCGTGGATCAACTCATTCGGGTTTGAGATAGAAGATGGAAGGGATCATTGGAATAGTTTCAATGGTTTAATGGTTGATCAATCAGGTGAAGAATTTGGATGATGCTCGTGATGTTCTTCAAAAAAATCCAAAAGATTGTGAAAGCAAAGTTCAGGCGACTCGATGGTGAAAGAAGACATTAGTGGTCGATGCACGTGATTTTGTGGATGGATATGCTGTTATGATGAAAAATGGTAGTTTGGAGTTCACTCTACAGGTTTTAGTGATTCTCAAAATTTGGAAAAACGAGTTGAAGGGATTCTTGTTCGAGGGGAGGAATTGGCGAACAGACGTCGATAGCTTGATGGTGACCGTTAATTCGGTTGTGCATGAAACCTTATTGGGTTGAAGGAAATGATTGTAAGTTTAAACCCAATATGTAATATAGGCTTGGTGATACAAGACATAATTAAATTGGGTAATAATTGTATGTGTTGACAATTATTATCATATAATGGGATTGTATAATAATTTGTATAAGTAGATAATTATTATTATAATCAGATTAAGTATGTCTTGTTGGCTAAATTTGTGATGGCTCTATATACATAGTCATTTTATTATTTTGATGTATGCATAAGAGATGTAGTCGCCTAAGGTATCATGCGAGAGATGCTTGGGTATTAATTAGTTGGCTCAAGTATCAGTTTGAGACATCATTGAGGTGTTATGTATTGATGTATTATTAATAATTGTTTTGATTAATAATACAAGTTGGGATGTGGATTTTCAACATCAAATATATTGTTGTGTGTGTGCGCCCCGTATTGATGGAATTGAATCTCGAATATGTGTATGTGTTTACTTCTAACAGCTTCTGCCAATAACACAAATGGAAAATTAGGAACTAGTTGCATGCACCTACTACAAAGAGAGAGAGACTTGTATAGTCGATTTTTTTTAATAAATTAAATAAATAAAATAGAGATAAGTAGTGTACTATTAGGGTTTGCGGTTAGTGTAACCATTTGTATCATGTCTTTTAATTATCTTTTTTTTCTCATATTCGGTGTTTTATCTATTACTTATTTTTTAATTCAATCTATTTTTACTTCGTTTCTTCTTTGTGACTACTTGTAAATCGCTGAAAAATCGTAAAAACTAACAAATTTAATCGTAAAATTTCAAGGACCAATATAATTTGGGCAGAGTTGAGCTAGTGCAGTTTATATGTAAAAAAATATCCGACTCAATTTTTTCTGATTTTTACTTTTTGATTGCAACTAAAAAATTCTCTTAAACTGTATTGCTATTAAAAAATTTCAATTAAATTATTAAAATTGATAGTTTTTCTTATTTCACATATAATAAAGTATGTTAATTATTGCAACTACAATGAGATCTTGTATCACTATACTAGATTTTACATAGTTACTAATAAAATTATGTTTTGCAGATGATAAGTTATTGGCACCTGTTAACCTTACGTTTTTTCATAGAAGAAATTAAAAATATAAAATGTAAGAAAATATGAAATTAAACCAACATAACACATAACTAAAATTTAAATTTATAATTTTCAAATAAATAAAAATACATTTAGACTTTAGTAAATACAAAAATTTTCTATTATATAATTCGTCCGAAAAAGTTAGCAATTGATATAAATTTGTCATAAAATGGATGTTACAAACACCACAAAATGAAAATCAACATACTTGCCCGAGTGCCTTTACATTTGCAAAATGTGATCTAATATCATTTATAATTTTTTTTAAATACAAAAATGTAACAATATAATAGTAATAAAAATCAAAATATTTATGCTATATGATCACATGTATATATAGTTGTTATGTATCTAAGAGATAAACTATGTGATTAATATTAAAACTGACCATCACAAAAGTAAGGCCGATCAATTTTTTACTATAGAAAAATAAAAAACCACATCATTTGAGATGATAATGGCATAACTAAAACCCATTAACAAATGAATGGCCGGTTTAAAGATTGATTTAAATTGATTTAAATATTAGTTTACATTAAAAATATATGTACCTGGTTAAAATGAAACAGTGCTGTTTTATTTATCAAGTCATAACTGATCGCACCGTCGATCAATTTTGTCGTGTCATTTTAATTTTATAATAAATAAAGCTCCTCTTTCTTGAAGTGAGGCAAACCACAAAAAAAGACAAAAGACATAAGAATTGAAAAGTTAAAGCGGAGAAGTGATACACAACATATGATGTATGATATAAGTATAAATTTTCTTCATAGTAGTATTAATTTTCTTAATACCAAGGAGATTCAACTGTTAAATCTCTTTAGAGGAATTGCAGTCAATCTTGGATTATTAGCATCCTTTCCAAAAATTTTATCCCAATTTAAGATAATTTTCATCGTGCCTTCTTTTTAATCGAGGCGTGTCTTCAACCTACAACCTATATGCTCATTCATTTTTTTAGACATATGTTTGCTTCAGTTTTATGGGGCCTTCAGTAACTCAACAATCAAGCAAGCAATTTAAGTTTTGTCAATTCCCTTGTGTACTCCCTTCACCAACTAGTACAAATATTTTCCAACATCTTCTTTCATGTTAACCCTACCACACTTTGGTTCACTTAATTGAAAATTTCTTATTTTAATTATGTTCGAGGACCCGTCCTGAATTGTATCACTCCATAGAATGTAGATGTACACCCTTATTATTTCTCTCTCTCCAGATAAGACGCGTCTTGGTGTTTTACTCTCCTACCAAATCTTGATTTTCACATCAACCAAGTCATTATCTTTAATTTAAAGTTTCTACTTGCTAGTTATCCTTTAACTTGCTGCACTTTAATTTTCTTTACACTCGTACATAAAATTGTAGTGCGCTTTCGTTAACTCTTGGTGTAGCTATATATTTAAATTCGAGGATGCCGTTCTTCCGCACATTTTACTTCATTAAACTCTTCTTTCTTCACACTTTAGCAATCATGTTCCAATATATATGTGTGTATATATGAATGTACATACATATAATATACCCACCTGAATCATATGCGCATGCAAGAATACAAATTATTTGTTTGGCTTCTATATAGCGTATATAAACTTTTTTCTGCTGAAATTTTTAACACAGGCTACCATCACACAAGTGAACGTGGGTTTTGTTTTGACAATTCACTTGCCAAGTTGGTTTGACAATTTCTTTACTTTTCAATTTAGCAAACACGAGAGTCATCCATATACATTGACTTCATATTTTTTATTCAAACAAAGGCGCGCCCCTTGTATATCAATTTTTATGTAAGCTGGACATCGATTTTATAACCCCACGTAAGTCTAACTATGAATTTTCTATTATCAGTGCAGGATACCAGGAACCGCAATACTGTAACTTTGATGTGATACTTTTCCTTTTTCTTTTTCTTTGCCCCACCCCACATGTTCCTTCTTCCTTACTGTATCAATATAAATTGGATTTTCCCCTATAGTTTAGCTCAATAGGTGTAATAAAAAATAAGGGCGCGCCCATTCTTCCACCTCATCATTCTCGTATTTCTGTTGTCCTTATAAGAGCATCAACTAACATAATATAGTTTTTTTGGATTGTCAAAGCCAACTCCATCAATTATCTTCTCGAATGCTCATCATTCAATCAACACGTCGTTAAGTACCAAACACACACCTTGCCCATAAGGTGCGTCTTTTTGTTTTGTTATTCAGAGGTGTGTGTCATCTAATAGACTACCAATCTACAAGATAAGCTTCTATGCCACCACTGCAAAATTTAAATAGAAGCTCTTCATTGCTACTTACCAGTAATTATCCGGATACACCCACAAGCATAACCCATAAAAGCTCTTCGTTCATTTTCAATACATGGGCTGCGCATCGCCTTACCAATACAAAAAGGGCGCGCTATGCTCTAACCATCGAACTATAGTTCATGAGAAAAACATCATTTAATTTACTAAGTCTCAGATGGCGGCTTTTCCTTCATTTTCTACTTCCTTGTATACTAGTCTTTTTCTTTTAGAACCACACGTAGCACAATTCTAAGTCTCTGACACTCTTAATGGTTGCAAAATGTACCTTGATCTTTTATATGTGGAGACGTTTAAGAATCACTTCCCAATACTCCACCACCTTGGCTGTTCCGGAACGCATCTGCACAACAATTTCAGATTGAAGTGCTTCAAGTTAACTGTAGAGTTTTCCTTGTAGAAGGTTCTCGACATCTGCTTCAGGAATTGAATGCAGATCCCTTTCTTCAACAAGTAACTCCGTAGGTGGTTGCTCTCCATGCAGTCTAGCCTAATCGATACTTTTTTTTCTTCCAAGCCTCAGTTAGTTCCCAATCACAAACCACTTGAAATGTCCGATTGATCCTTATGTAAACATGGCACAGATGAGATGTCAAATTAGTTTAAAGATTGTGCAAATTATGGTAGACTCGGTATTGGCATCTAGCAGCACATATGAAGCAACAATTATCGTCTCCTGCTAGTTACAAGCAGAATCGTAACTTTGCTTTCTATGGTAAATTGGACAAGGTACATGCTTTTCCACGTTATTATTTTTATTCTCTTCATGGGAGGGCGCGCCCTTATAACCATATTATGTATATTTTGTTTCTTTTATTCGCATCATTTCTTGTTTTCCTCTTTTCTTTGCATGATACATGAGTTGGCCAAAAAATCTAGTGAACGCGTCCTTGCCAAGGAGCTACAACGTTATTTTATTGCTATTTATATTTCCATATGATGGAAAAAGGTTACAAGTCTGTAACCATATTTGTTGTGCAACATTTATGAATATATTATGTTTGATTCTTCACTTCTTTTTTTATGAGCGCCATTTCGAGTAATATAGCACTATAGTGTATGTTTTCCTTTCTCACAAATCAAAAATTCCACCACCTCACCATGTTAATCTTTAAATAATATAAGGTACCCAATTTTGCTATAATTCTTGTGGGACTTGTCACCTTTATTATCAACCCATTTAATTCTCAATTACCTTCACCCCATTACGTATATGCATGTGAATTTCCATGGACTTACCATAATTTAAACCATGTATTACGTGGCTCCCAATGTCAATACCTTTACCACATTTGCAAGTTCCCTCGGTTGTAGACTAGAGGCAAAGAATTTGAGTTTATACATTATTTATTTAAATCCATGTAGACCCCACCATTTAAACTACAACCATCTTGGTTTTTTTTTAATTTTAAAGTTTGAGGACCCACCTTGTGAAGTTCCTGCTTGCTAACTCGATTTATCCGTCATATAAATTGTGGCTTATTATTTATTTTCATTAAGCAATCTCACTTGGATGCTTCTTCCTTCCACATGCTTTTTGTCGTTGTTTTTTCATTTTATTTTCATCTACCTTGTAGTGAAAACTTAATCTTTCCGCTTTCTTGTACACAGGGCAGGGCGTGCTCTCGTACTCACAACCTACGTGCACCCTTTACACTTGTTCTATTTTTTATGAAAATAATGAACCCCCCACTTTTTCTATTTGAGGCGCCTCTATGCTTTCCATGTGCATCATAATCGTATTCTGTTCAATCTTGTATAAAAATTTCTTTTCTTTTAAGTCTTCTTCATGGAGGTTGTACACACAGGGGCTTCTACAGACGTACAAGGATCTCACTAATATATCATTATTAGGTAAAAGGGATAACTCCTTAATATCCTGGAGCCGCACCTACATACAACTTATTTTTAATCGAAGTTAAAGTACTGAGTATCCCTCTTATGTTGTAGCTTCAACCTTTGCATCTTAAGGCACACCTGATGGCATAAGTCAAAGACATATACACAACACTCATTTCAGCCATGTCAAGTGGAGGGGCTTGCTTCTGTCTGTGGTGCCTCTCCCTATAATCCATTCGAGGAATTATGGGGCACACGCGTTGCATCACAAGGCCTCGCTTCTCCAATAATTATTTTTTTGAAGTTCCAATATTAGAATTTCTCGGTAATCATTGTTGATTCCTTGTATTCGAACCTTTTAAAGTTCCATTCTTTTTAAGGGCGTATTTTCACAAGGAAACACTTCTCAGGAAACCTACTAAATAGAGGGCGTGCCCTAGGAGAGTTGGACGCAACCCTTAGTTATTATTATCAGGACGCGCCTTATTGTAAAAAGTAGAGGACGCGTCTTTTGGGTTTGTAGGAATTCCCTTCGTGTAGAGCTTCTGTACTTGGAGTTGAAGATGAGTTCCCCAAAATTACGCATCTTCGTGAATTCTTCTGTAAAGGGAAACCAATTGTCTTCCCATTCCAAATCACAACTGACATGTCCTTTGTAGGATATTCCTCTTGCACAAGTTCAGGAAACGAATAATAGGATCACAACATAACTAGCTAGGTGTTATCTTGAGGGAGCTCTATGAATATGAAACATTCTCCTCCAGATCCGTACGGAGCCACCCCTAGCTATCCTTCTCCATCACCGCTCATCGGAGGTCATCACTTTCGAATAAACTTAACACATAAACTTGGAAGCAACAACTAAAACCCCATATTTAAAACCACCTTTAAGATTCAAATCGCCTTTAAAATCAGATCTCACTCGGCCATCCTGGGCTGGAAAGCATCGTTCATGGATCTCCTTCACTGTGACCGTGGATGGAAACCTTCAGATCTTTTCATAAAGAACCTTCATCATGGTGAGATATCTCTTCCTCCCGAGATTATGATCTTGATCAGCACCCCTCCTTCTAGCGCCAACTTGTTAACAGGAGAATTTGGTAACAACAATATTTGAGGTTCGTCGCCGGGATCAAAATCTACGATGATGTTTTTTCACTTGAAAAGTGAGTAAAATGTGGTGGTTGTGATTAATTAGGGGATGAGATTGCTTAGGATTGATGGTGGCTCCTTATGGCTCTCGCTTCCGACCCCTTGCAATTTGCCTACATATCCCTATTTATAGGGAATCAAGCCCACGTAGTTCTTGGAGAATAAGAAAACTAGTGGGCCTAGATTTCTCATCCCGAGGACCAGTAGGAAATCTACTGGAAACCATCTTCTACTAAATTTAGGAATGTCTGCCGATGAGGCCTAACCACAAAGGCCCAAGGCTCATCCGCAGTTTCGAGACTTCACAAATAGGCATGTATAGCCGTGGTTCACCCCAAATGTTGAACGCATCCTTGTCCCCCGGGTAAGGAGATCCTACCAGATTGCAGGGCAAGTGATCCCAAGATTTTGGATGCAAAATACAGGATACTCCGAAGTCTCCCAACAAGGACACCCGTTGACTACAGAGATAGAGCTCCCCAAAGCACACACCAGAGTTTACCTCACATTCCTAATGAGGACACTCATTGACTACAGGAGGAGGCCTTCTGTCCAGGCATACCCCTGAAGGTGTCTGACCACGGACACCGTATTTCTATGGTTACATTACAGAAAAGAGTTCTTCAATAAAGTACCTGCATCAAATATGTTAGTAATAATAATCTCTTTACCTATTGAAATATCCAAAAAATTTATCCAAGTAGCATGTCAAAGTTGTTTCCGCGACAAGTAGAATCTAAGGGCGCTTCCAAACAGTTGTACTATGCACCAAGTTGAAGCTAAGGGCGCGCCCAAACATTTTTGTATGTTGGCGCCACCCTGTGTCATCACCCTTTGATCTCTTCTTTTATCATTATAGGGTGCGCCCTAACTAATTCAACGGTTAGGGCTTGCCATAATTATGTCCAAGGAATGCCAATGTAAGAATCTGTCAAAGTAATCATGTATGGGGAATCAGTCCAAGGAATCTGTTGTTGTGCAAGACATGCTTGTACTTTAAAAAGACTAAGTTAAATTGACAGCCCTAAGTAAGTTGTATGATAATCTAAGTTTGCATTTTGTATTGTACCACTTAAGTCTGTAAAAGTATAAATAGACTAGACTGGAGTATTTTTCTGTAAACAGTCTCAAGCCTAAGAATAAACTCTGGAAGAAGATCATGAAGATCATGCCTCAGAGAAAGTGTGAAAAAGTTTGGAGTTGAATAAATCTGTTTTGAGAAAAATATTTTAAGTTAAGAAGGCTACAAGTCACAGATTAAGTCTTATAGAGAAGTCATTCGAGAAGTCCATAATGACTTATCGAGAATTCAGGAAAAGCTTATAGAGAAGTCTCAGAGATATCGACAAGCCAAATGAAGATATGAAGATCGGAGATATCGACAAGTCATTTCTACACTAGAGAACTCAGAGATATCGACAAGCCAAATTGAAGACATGAAGATTAGAGAAATCGACAAGTCAAATTATCACTAGAGATCTAGGAGGTATCGATAATTCAAAATATCACTAGAGATCTCTGAGATATCGATAATTCAATTCTACATGCAGAAATTTAGAGATCTCGACAATCTAAATTTTATTATAGAGAACTAAGAGACTTCGATAAGTCAAAACAACTATAGAGTAATGAGAGATCTTGATAAGTCATTATACTTATCGAGATGTCGAGTTCTCTATATAACAAACTGGAGATCTTGATGTAAAACTCAAGTACAGAATGCAGATCACTTAAATATCGAAGATTATCAATCAACAAACAAATCAATCACTGATTTGAAAAGTCTACAAAAAGCAGCTTGAAGAGTACAAGATCAAAGGCCAAGATTAACTGACAAAGTAAAGTCACAGACATGCACGATTTGCAAAGATACACTAAGCCAGAAATAGAAAGTTTTAGTTAACTGAACGTAGGGTTTAGTACATGTTATTGTATGCTGTGTAAAATCAGTATTTACTGTTTTATAAAGTAAATACTGGATGCTTTGTTTTAGGGTAACAAATAGATCTAAAAATCTTGTAACTCTCAAGAGAAAAACTGAGTTCTTAACTTACTAAGAACCCAAAAATTTGTAGCAAAACACTATCTTGATTTTATATAAAAATAAGTGAGTTTGAAAGATAGTGTGTAGTGCATGTTTTATTATTCATGTTAAAACATATATCTCTACAAGACATATTACTTTGTTCACCATTCATAATAGTTCAAAAAGTCATTAAAATCGTCTAAAACACATTCACCCCCCTCTGTGTTGTATTCATTACCTAAAAAGTGGTATTAGAAAAAAATATGAAAGCAAACAGATTAAAGATCTTGGAAGAATGAATACACAGAAGCTGAGCAGTATCAAAATCCCTACCTTTGACAGATCTAACTATACACTATAGAAAAAGAAAATGCTATTGTTCATCAATATGGTCAATCCATTATACATTCAGATCCTCAAGATGGGCCTTTCAATTCCATGGTAAGAGTTGAGGAATCTACAGATGGAGACATGGTCATTCCAGCACATTATGCTCCTAAAGATCCTTCAGAATATACTGAACCTGAAAATAAAAAAGTCTCTCTGGATAGTGGCTTGCAGCTGATCTTGACAGAGTCACTTGACAATGTAATGTACAATAACATTATCAACTGGGACACAACTAAACAGATCTGGGAGAAAATAGAGATCTTATGTGAAGGAACAGAGGAGGTTATGTCAAACAAAAGGAGGATTCTGGTTTCTCAGTATGAGGGGTTTATGGCTAAACCAAAAGAAGGTATCACTAAAGTTTTTGAAAGGTTCAATAAATTGATAAATGACTTGCAGCTACATGATAAATACTATGAAGCTGAGGAGGTTAACGTACAGTTCTTGCTAGCTCTTCCTGACCATTTTGAACAAAAAATATCAACTATTAGAGAAGGAAGAGATTTAAGCAGAATGACTTTGGAAGTTCTTTATGGAATCTTGAAACTTATGAACTTGAAATGCTGCAAAGAAAGTCATTGAAAGCACACCATGGTCATGTTGTTGATGGTTCAGGTGCTTTGATTGTGAATGACAGAGAAAAAAGTGAAGATGAGCAAGATGATCAAGTTCCAGCTGTTCAAGCTATGGAACAGAAGCATAAAGGGCCTTTGAATAAAGTTATGTTGGAGCTGAAGGAAGATGAATATTGCACTCTGGATGAGCTAGATGAATTGGATCAATCTATGGCTTACTTGGCTAGGAAATTTTCTAACATAAGAGTTAAGAAGCCAAGATTCTTCAAAAGCAAAGGACAATCTTCCAACAGTAATAATTGGAAACCAAAAGCTCAGTATAATTCAGCTAGCAAAGGTGGCTACAAAACATGATCTGTGGATAGATCAAAGATAAGGTGCTTCAATTGTGATGAGTTGGGTCACTTTGCTACTAAGTGTAGAAAGCCTAAGAAGTTGACGAAGGATAAAGCTTACTTGGAACTGGAAGCAAAGTATGAAGCTCTCTTGAAGAAGCAATCTGGAAAAGCTTATATTGCAGAAGGAAAGAGTTCGGATGATACTGATGTTGATGATGAGGATGAAGAAGTTGGAAACTATGCACTTATGGCTTTTGAGCATGGAGAAGCATCCACTTCAAAATCAAAGTACCAACTCTAACCACTATTAATTTGAATGCTAGTCAATATAAGAAGACTGTGGAAAATATGAGTGTGTAGATGTTTCATATACACAAGCTTAGTAGCAGCTCCTGAGGAAGTCAGTAGGCTAACAAAAGCAAATGAGAAGCTTGAGAGTCAGAAGCAAAATATGGATCTACTGCTTGTGGAGCTTGAGTCAGTCAAGCAAAAAAATGAATATCTGAAAAACAAGCTGAAGTGTGCAAGTGAGATTAAAGCTGTGTTAAGAGAAAAGACTGAGAAAAATGAGGTGAAACTGAAATCATTCAGGAATGCATCTAAGTTGGTTGGTCAGTACCATGAGAAGAACAAGCCATGTGCTAATATAGCTATTCGTCGTGATTATGATGCTTTAAATAGCAACAAGAAAGTTGTAGGTCATAAAGGAAAAGCAACAGAAAATGAAGATGTCCCAATTATGCTGAGAAGGGTTGGTTCACCTATGTTCAAAGTATGTGAAGTAGATTTCAGTGAAGAGGAGTTGATCATAAAGCAAGAAATTGATGATGAAGATAATGAGAATAAAAATGCAGAAAAAACTCTAACTTCCAAAGCTGAAAAGAAGGCCATGGTCAACCAAGATTCCAAGACACCTGTCAAGGAAATAAAAACTGAAGATGCAAGAAAGAAGAAGAAGAATAGAAATGGAAAGATAGGGTAAACAAGAGCAACAATTTTTCTTATGTTGCAGATGCTCCAAGAAAACAATGTCAAAAATATGGCTTTGTTAATCATCTAACTCACCTTTGTAAAAAGGTTGTTAGTAAGCCAGGAGTGGGAGCATGCAAGCACAATGAAGCAAAAACTGAAGATCCCTACTCATTCTGTGATAAGTTTGATTGCATACCTTGTAACATGAAAGTAATGACAAGTTGCCACAAGCTGAGAGTTGATCTTAAAGAAATCAATATTGAATCTTCAGCTAAAAAGAACAATGCACATCATTCAATGAACTCTATTCTATCTGAATCATCAAACTCTACCTCTATCATATCTGTTAACAAGAAGAAAGTACTCAACACTGCTTGGATTTCTAAACACACTTAAACTCATTATGTGCAGGAAAAAAAGAAGAAAGTCATATGGATCATAGAAAGTGGATGCTCAAGACATATGATAGGTGATATGGCCCTACTATCACAGTTTGAGGAAAAGGCTGGCCCATTAGTGACCTTTGGAGACAACAACAAACGCTTCACAATGGGATATGGAAAATTGATCTCTGGAAATGTTATCATTGAAGGTGTAACAGTGGTAGTTGGTCTTGAAGTGAATCTTCTCAGTGTCAGCCAATTTGCAGACAAAGGTTTCAAGGTTTTATTTAACAAAGAAGAATGCACTTTTATCAACAAGAAAACTGGTGAAGTTGCTCCAACAGGAGCAAGGAAATGAAAACTTGGACTCATAAAATGAGGATGAAATTTGTTGCTTCTACACCAAGGCATCTGTAGAGCAAAGCAAACTATGGCATAAAAAGCCGTCTCATTTGAATTTCAAAGCAATCAATACTCTAGTTAAAAAGAAGTTGATGAGAGACATGCCTAATCTGGAATTTGCTCAATATGAAGTCTATGATGCTTGTCAAAAAGGAAAAATGAAAAGATCAAGTCATAAAAGTAAAACTGTGAATTCCATAAGTGCACCTTTGTAACTTATTCACAAGGATTTATTTGAACCAGTTAATGTCCAGTCAATTTCAAGAAAAAGATATGTACTGGTGATGGTGGATGACTACTCAAGATATACATGCGTATAATTTATATACTCTGAAGATAAGACTCCACACATCATAATTGAGCACATCAAAAAGATTGAAAAGCAGGCTGAAGATCAGAATTGTGTGAAAAGATTGAAGAGTGATAATGGAACAAAATTTAGGAATGCAACCTTAACTGAATTCTGCAAAGACAAAGGCATTGTTCAAGAATTCTCAGCTGCTAGAACACCTCAACAAAATGGGGTAGTTGAGAGAAAGAATAAAACACTAGTAGAGGCTGCTAGAATAATGCTGCAAGATGCAAAGTTGCCAACTAGGTTTTTGGAAGAAGCTGTGAACACTGCATGCTACACTCAAAATAGATATCTCATTAACAAGAATCTTGGTAAATCACCTTACTCAATCCTGTCTAAAAGAAAGCCTACTGTGAAGCATCTTCATGTGTTTGGAAATAAGTGCTATGTTTTGAAGGACAACTCTGAATATGTGGGAAAATTTGACTCTAAAGTTTTTGAGGCAATTTTTCTGGAATATTCATTAGAAAGAACTGCCTACAAGGTCTATGTACTTGAACAAAAGAAAATTATGGAAAGCACAGATGATACTTCTGATGATGACAAGTGCCCAGGCTTGGAATGCCTTGATGAAAATAAAGCAGAAGCCCTAAAGTTTGAAAATCTCAACATTGATACTGATTCTGGTGATGAAGCTGAAGTCAACACAAATCACAGAATAGATGAAGAGTCAACTGAACAAGTGAATCAGGAGAATGAAAGCTCATCTCATGGACCTGAATTTGATAGCACAAACTCAGGGGGAGAAAGAGAGGAAAGTTCTGCAAGTCATGTAAATGGTGAAGAAAACACAGAAAACTCAATTCAACAAACTCACACTAGAAAATGGGATATAAGTCACACTAGAGAAGCAATTATTGGTGATCCAACTGCTGGAGAGAGGACTAGAAGTGCAACTGTAAATGAATGCCTTCATGCATGTTTTCTTCCACAAATTGAGCCAAAGAAAACTGAGGAAGCCCTTCTTGATCCTGATTGGATATCTTCTATGCAAGAAGAACTAAATCAGTTTGAGAGAAACAAAGTTTGGAAATTGGTTCCTGCACCAAAGAACAGAAGTATAATTGGAACAAAGTGGGTGTTCAGAAATAAAATGGATGAAAATGGGATAGTCACCAGAAACAAAGCAAGGTTGGTTGAAAAAGGCTACTCACAGGAAAAAGGAATTGATTATGATGAAACTTTTACTCCAGTTGCAAGACTTGAAGCAATAAGGATTTTTCTTGCATTTGCTACACATTCAAATTTCAAGGTTTATAAAATGTATGTGAAGAGTGCATTCCTTAATGGTGAGTTGGAAGAAGTGGTTTATGTGCAACAACCACCTCGCTTTGAAGATCCAAAATTTCCAAGTTTGTATACAAGTTACTCAAGGCTCTCTATGGACTTAAACAAGCACCTAGAGCTTGGTATGACCCATTGTCAGAATTTTTAATTAAGCATGGATTCACTAGAGGTACTATTGACAAAGCTCTCTTCTACAAAAAATATGGTGATGATATAATCCTAGTTCAGATCTATGTGGATGATATTATCTTTGGTTCTAAAAATGAAAAGCTTTGTCAAAGATTCTCTAATCTTATGCAGAGTGAATATGAAATGAGTATGATGGGGGAATTAAGTTACTTTCTTGGATTTCAAGTTAGTCAAAAAAGTGATGGAATCTTCATCATCCAAACTAAGTATATCAAAGATTTATTGAAAAATATTGGTATGGTTGATTGTTCACCTGCATCTACACCTATGTCTACTGCTACAAAGTTGGATGAAGATAAAAAGGGCAAGAGTGTAGATATCTTAAGCTATAGAGGAATGATTGGATCTTTGTTGTACTTAACTGCAAGTAGACTAGACATCATGTTTGCAACATGTTTGTATGCAATATTTCAAACCAATCCAAAAGAATCACATTTGATGGTTGTGAAGAGGATTTTCAAATACTTTAAGGGGACTCCAAACTTGCGATTATGGTTACCTAAGGGAACTGGTTTTGAAGCTGTTGGATACACAGATGCATATTTTGATGGATGCAGGGTTGACAGGAAGAGGACTAGTGGAAGCTGTCAGTTTCTTGGACAAAGACTTGTATCCTAGTATAGCAATAAACAATAATATGTATGAACTTCCACAGCTGAGGCTGAATACATTGCTGCTGGAAGTTGTTGTGCTCAGCTAATGGACTATGGCCTAGTATTACAAAAAATTCCTATTATGTGTGACAATACTAGTGTTATATCTATTGTGGCTAATCCAGTCAATCATTCTGGAACAAAGCACATTGATATAAGGTACTATTTTATTAGAGAACATGCTACAAATGGTACCATTGGGCTCATTTTTGTTCCAACAGAAAAACAATTAGCTGACATTTTTATTAAACCTTTGGATGAAGCAACTTTCACTAGACTTGTACGTGAAATTGGAATGGTTAATTCTTCATCCTAAGGCAAGAACTCAGCTAATGTTTTACAGCAGATTAATTTCTAATAAATCAAAATTCATTTGATTAATTGGAAATTAACTGAAATATGAATTATAAATATTTCAGAAATTTCTGCATATTTATTATTTTTTAAAAATTCAAAATTTAGCTTGGATTTTTTTTAATTCTAAGAAAACTGTCTAAATGTTGATTTACATTTTCAATATGTAAAATTAGCACAAGGCAGAATTTTAGTGATCAAGAGTATATAGAGAACTGAGTTCTCGATAAGTCTAATTGACTTATCGACAAGTCATTTTAAGACTTCTCGAGTGAGTTCTCGACAAGTCAATTTTCTGACTTCTCGAGGGACTTCTCGATAAGCTTTATTATGACTTATCGATAAGTCATTGTAGAGTTCTCTATAACTGTTAACTCACAGAGTTCTCTCCAAGTACAATTTTAGATTTATAATAGAACTAAAATAATTTAACTCAATAAATTATTTTAGTAAAATACTTTTGATAAAATTATTCTGATTTTATTTGGATTTATTAAAATAAAATTTGGAAATAATTCAGTCCATTTTAGGATAAACTGAGTATTTATTTGACATATCGACAAGTCAGTTTTAGTTCTCTAAAAGAGTAAATTAAAATGACTTCTCGATATGTAATTCTCTTTTTAAAATGACTTCTCGATAAGAAAATTCCAAACATTTATTTTTGAGTTCTCGATAAGTCATTTGCTTTTACTATAAATATTCAAACATCTCGACATACACATACTTACGCCTTCGAGAACTCTAAGTGACCTAGAATTTTCAATTCCAAACCGATTTCTCTCTCGTTTCAAGCCCTTTCTCTCTCATTTTTCTTACCCATTCCTTCTTACTCAACAACAATAACACTCAACAATGTTAAAGCTGAAATCCCCAAACAAGGAACCAACTACCTTGCTTTCACTGATGCTAACCAAACCCCTGATAGTTTCAAGGGGTTGTTGAATTTTTTGTCTAAATCATATCTTGCAGGTGCTTTAACTAATAACCCAATCTTGTACTTGGATGTCCTGCATGAGTTCTGAACAACAACTGTAGTAAGGACATTTATGAATGACAACTCTGAGTCCATGGTGGTGACCTGTTCAATTGGAGGACAATCAGTAGAGTTTAATGAGCAAGATGTGAATGCAGCTTTGGGTTTTCTAACTGTAAATCTGGTGGATGTGCCAACACAGGATGAGCTAGCTGAGTTCATGGATTTCATCAACTATGGTGGAAGGATCAACCTAGCAAGTCTGAACAGAACAAACCTAAGGAAGGAATGGTCTTTTGTGTTTGATTCTATAGTCAGGGCCTTCACATGCAGAAAGACAGGATATGACAACATCTCAAGTGTGGTGCAGAAGCTGGTGTTCTCAATAGCTTACAACGGACACTTGAATGTTGGTCTATTGATCCTAGAAGAACATGCTACCAGGATAATAATGCCCCTAACTACAAGAGGTAAGGAAATTTTCTTTCCTAGATTTATTATGTCTACTTTATATCATAAAGTATCAGTCATACATTTGCTTAATGGTATAGATAGCATAAAAATAGGCAATTGTAAGCAAGTGTCCAAAATTATATTTGGGTCACTCACTCCATTCATGATGGAGAGGTTTAAGACTTACCCTTACCCCATGCCTGACATGAGATCAAATGCACAATCTAGTACAGCTATGGTCCCTGAACCTGTAGAAGTACAAATACAGGACAACCAAAAGGGGGATTCCCAAGCTGAGACCACTTCTTCTATACCACTAAAAGCTAGGAAACCAACCACTTCATCCTCCCAAAAGGGTGAAGTGATTAAAAAGAAGAGAAGATAGGCAAACCTATCAATTATAAATGAGAGTGGTGAGGAAAACACCGAAACTGAGTCACCCTTGGTCAAGAAAACAAAGAAGTCTAAAAACTTGGAGCTGACCACTCAAGCTACCTCTGAATCCTCTCAAAAGGATGTAGTTGTAAACAAAGGACTTAAACAGACTCTAGAGGCACCCTCTCAAAACGATGTCTCTATTGAAAAGAGCATTAGCCCAAATGCACATTGTAATGAGTCTGCACAACCATCACTTGAACAAATACAAGTGTATGGAAGGTGAAATAGGGATGACACAAA
This sequence comes from Apium graveolens, assembly GCF_009905375.1. Classification (NCBI taxonomy): domain Eukaryota; kingdom Viridiplantae; phylum Streptophyta; class Magnoliopsida; order Apiales; family Apiaceae; genus Apium; species Apium graveolens. The sequence goes on from NC_133657.1 coordinate 105,903,858, forward strand.
CAAGGAGAGCATATCCCTTGAAGCTCCCTCATCCATTCAGGGGGAGCTTCCAACACTCACTTCTGAATAACAAATTCTTATCTCTAAAATTTCTTCTTCGTATACAACACTTGTATCTAATCCTCAAGTACAACCCCACTCAAGTGACTTGGTTCAAGAAACCTTGCTCACCATCCAGACACCAAATTTAGATGGTGAAAGGCTACTAGCTGGGGTAGACCTTGATTCTAATATCTGGGATATATCGTGTAATTATTTTTGCTAATAAATAAATATTATGCATGTTCAGTATTTATTCTGTGAATTATTTGTTAAGTGGTATATGTGTTTGGATGTTTAAAAATAATATAAATTGAGTATTTTAATTTTTATATATCAAAAATAAAATATAGATAATTGTCATATCGTCCTATTTATTTTTATGTTGATTTATGATTTTATAGGAAATTTATGGATTTTATAAAAAAAAATTCCGAGTATTTATAAACTATTTAATTTAATCGGGAACCAGCCGACTTCACCCGTTCTTATGTTTTTATAACCCGAAACTCTTCTGAAAACTCCTTTCTAACCTAATTGCAATATTCCGAGCATTTTCCATGTTTCGACTTTTTCGATCCGGCGTACGGTTTGTCCTGTGCGGGTCCCGGCGTAATATTTTCGATACAAAATTTGTTTCGGTAAATCAATAAAACACGTATTTTTGATAAACGGGATCTTTTTATTAAACTATTATAATTGTCACCTCGTAATATGTGTAGCCAGGCGCTGAGACCAAGACCGCAGTACAAATTATACTGATTTGGATAATTATCCCGAAAACCGGTACCGTTTGGATCCGCATTTATAAATAAACGTATTATTTTATATCCGGAATGATCCAATGGGATACTAATTTTCCGTAATTATAAATAGCCTTTACCGTATTTTATTTCGTACCGAAAATCATTTGCAAACAGTAATTATATAATTTCACAGAGAAAATACATATATTCATAAACCTTTCTGAGAATCAAACTGCAAAATCAAGGTGTTATTGAAATCTGCTCGAGAAGCTCTAGAAACCAAAATGGAGGTTTTGAAGTATTCTATCAGATTCCAGAACTTGTTTTACTGCAGAATCAAAGGTTGATTTTATATATTTTTATTTATTTACTAATTATTTTGATTAAAAATATGAATTTCTGTTCGGATGATTGTTTGAATGATTTGATGCTTGCATGTTGTAGAGCTTCTTTTCCTGATGATTTTGATATGTCATATGACTGATTTGGAGTTCAATAACATGTTCAAAATTGAGTTTGATTTTCGAATTTTGAAATTAGGGTTTATAATTCGTTTGAATGTTCTTAATTGAATTTGGGGGTTTCTTATTTCGGGATAGATAGATGTTCTAGAGGGGTGGGCTGTGTTCCTTATGAAATTTGCAATCGATTCGTATAAGTCTTGTAAATCGACGAGATCTGTAGAGGAGGGAGTTGTCATTTGAAGTTTACGTCAAGCTCGCCGAAAACCGGCGAACTTCTCGGCCAATTTCCGGTCAACACAGGGATTATTAGAATAAATTGATGGCATGGTTGTGTTCCTGGTGTTGTGTAGATGTGATCTGGAGGTGGTGGTGGCCTGAGCATCCCTGGATCGTCTTCTTCGGCGAGAAAGGGGTGTTTTCCGGCGAACCCTGTGAAAATTACAGTTTAGTACCCATACTTTTAAGAACGATGCAGTTTGGTCCCTGTAGTTTGTAAATTTTGCAAATAACGGATTCCTTTTTATAAATTATTTAAAAATTATATTTCTTATTTATTTTAATTATAAAAAATTCGTTTTTAATAACTGAAAATTTAAAAAATTATTATTTTAATTCCAAAAATTATTTTTAATTCAAAAATTAATCTGAATTAATTAGTTAATTAATTTTAGTTAATAATTAATTAGTTAATTGGTCAATTAATTCAAAAATTAATTGACTAATTGATTTAATTATTTATTAATTGATTTTAATTAATTATTTAATTAGATTTAATTATTTATTAATGATTTAAAAATTCTGAAAAATAATTTTGAGCTTTAAAATATTATTTTAAATTATTTTCAAGGCTCGATAATTATTATAAAATTATTTTGAAGCCAGATTTGACCAACCGAACCCTGTCTATTGCTTTAAAATTGACCCAACGACCCGTTTTGACTCCGAAAAAGATTTTAAAAATCATATTAAATACCCGAAACACTGTTCAAAACCCGAGATTTCCTTATAAATAAAATTTCATTGATTTTTTGACGTGCTCTGTGCTATATGTGACTTGTTTGTTTGACTGTCGATCTATATGTTCAGTATTTACTTGTTTTTAACATGACTTTCAATCCGTTAGTCGGATTTGGGTAAAACGAAGGGTATATAGAAGTGTATACTAAATAGAATCATATAAGTTGAGTATTGATAGATACTTATGGTATATGAGCAGACGAGGCAAGGCGTAGGAAAGGGAAACAGATAGTCGAGGAGTAGGAGATTGTGATTGGAAATGGCAAGTGTTCTGAACTTTCTCGAGATATATTGTAGATTATTGATAATTCTGTTTTATATTGCAAGTGCTTTGAAGCACTGAACCCTAAAACTTGATTCTAGTTATTGATCTTTGAACCGTAAACCTAATTCTTTCTGAACCATTGATTGTTGAATACCCGAATACAAACCACAGATATACGATACTACTCCGCAAATACATACAAACTAAATACCAACCATTGAATCAAATTGCTTACATATTCAAACCATTGTACCTTATGCTTTGAATGACCAAATCCTTATAACCTTGAAACTTTGATTCCTTTGTTATCCAATTCTTTCATTACCTAACAACCATTCTTTGAAATTGCCATATTGTTCCTTTGTGAAGATTGAAACCATCTCATTATTGGACATCCAATGTTGCTTATGATTATGTTTATTGCTTTACATTATTTATCCTGTTATTATGATAGAATTGGATTATTTTATAAAATTGTGGACCAGATTCGTGGTCAGACCAGATTGGTGGTCAAGTTAGGCCAATATGTGCCTTGGATCCAGTAATTAGAGCAGAGCCGTGTGCCTTGCTCGGGGTTAGTGCATGACTGATCAGCATCCTAACCTTGGTTTTTAAAATGAAAATATAATATCCAATTCTAAATCATTAATTATTGTTCACTTGATACCTTAACTCTTTTAACTTGATGATCATTATTCTCAGTCTTATCAATGTGACTTGCTGAGCTAGTTAGCTCGTTTGTGCGATATTGTTTATGTTCTTTTCCAGTTAAGAAGGAACTAGTTGGTAGCGAGGATCCCTAATCCAGTGCGAGAGTTAGGGGTCCAGGTTGATCGAGTTAAGCTAGCCGACAGCTTTTGGAATAGTTTGAGTTTGTAAAGTTTGTAATAATGTTTAATATTCAGTTGTAAGTTTAAATGGTTGGGATTTGGGCGTTGTAATATAAGTGTGTGTGTGTGGCTTGTGTACATACTTTAACCTGTTGCGGTCCGTGGTTGTTGGTAAGTAGGGTCACTGCATATTATTATTAACTTTATTATTGTCATAAGCAGGTTAGAAATAAGGTGTGTGTGTGTGTGGACCCCAAACTTCTGACTCGGGTTTGGAGGGTGCCACAGGTTTGGTATCAGAGCTACAGGTTATAAGTCACTGACACAAGCCTAGATTGATGGGAATGTGTAGAGGGTTAGGAATAGAAGTAAGAAATAGAAAGATAGAACGTCGAGAGGTTGAGTGCTACGGTATAACAGGTATTAGTATGATTCGCTTCGTGGTTCGAGATTCTTATGTTGTGATATGATTTCAGATAGCAGCGATGACCGACTCTTTCATCCCTGTATCAGCTATCACTCAGAGCCCTCAGTTGGAGGACCATCTTCAGATCCACTTTCTGTTGCTCTACCAGTGTTGGCTATTTTACCTCCACCTATGTTGCAGCCTGTACTACTGCAGGCTATTCCACCCCTAGGCGTGAGGCCACCTATCAGAGGACCCCCTCCAGCTGATTCAGATTCCACTGGGCATTCAGTTGCGAGTGTCCCATTCCAGTCTACATTGCATCCTGTTCCTTATTACCGGTATGAGGCTCTTCTATTGGAGCGTGATTCCTTATTGGCACATATCCGAGAGCTGCAGCATATCATCAAGACTACAGATGTTAATCGTGGTATGAGGGAGCTTCGAGAGGAGATCCATGTGACATGCAGGATTCTTGAGGCTAGGCTACATGGAGCTACATCACCTGGCCGAGGCCCTGATGCATTTATGGGATGGGCTAGTGAGGTGATGGAGGATCTTGAGAGGCTAGGCGGACCAGAGTTTCCTAGGAGTTAGATCCAGAGATGGAGATGCTGAGCAGTGCTGCTGTGGTTGTTTAGTATGTACAGTAGTGTGTAGTATGTATCAGTAGACTTTTGGGTTGTATTTATATACTAGATCTGCTGACTAGTGAGTAGGTTTATTGTACCCTTTTGCTTTTACTTCCGAAGCGTTTTAACGCTTGTACTACCTAAAACTTTTGATCTATATATATCAATACCTTTTCCTTTCCAGCATTGTCATTTACATTACTACACATGTTTTACTTTACCTTATTTATTGCACCAGTTATACCCCTGTGATACCATATACCCTATTCCCTTAACTGTTTATATTCTGTAAAGAAGCATGCAATTTACTTAGTTCAACTATTACAACTGTTTTCAAAATGAGATATTTCTGTTTTACAAAACTTTTCTTTTATGCAAAGGATTTGATTTAAAGGCTAAATAAGTTATTTGATTCTTTACAGAAAATGCCTCTCAGAAGAAATACCCGCACCAACACCCAGAATGAAGAAACCAACAACAACAATAACAACCAAGATGATACCAACCAGAATGTAAACCCAGGTGCCATAGACCCAGCAATAGCCCAGATTCTTCAAATCTTGGCTCAACAAACAGTTTACCCGACTCAACAACAACAAAGACAAACCAATCCCCAGGTAACTTTCAAAACTTTTCAGGCGGTAAACCCACCAGAATTCAAGGGTTCCTTAGATCCGATTGAAGCGAATGTTTGGTTAAAGGAAATAGAGAAGTCGTTTGCTTTAGTTAAAGTAAAGGAAGAACAGAAGGTGGAGTTTGCAAGTTATTATTTGAAGAATGAGGCCACCTATTGGTTGGAGACTGTGAAGACATTGGAAGGTACAGATGTTATTACTTGGGAGAGGTTCAAAGAATTGTTTTTAGAAAAGTATTTTCCTCAGTTTGTTCAGGATCAGATGGAGCTGAAGTTTTTAGAATTAAAGCAAGGAAATATGTCGGTAGCTGATTATGAGAGTAAGTTTGAAGAATTATCAAGGTATGTGCAATCATATGTAGATACTGATAGGAAGAAGGCTAAGAGATTCCAGCAAGGTATGAAGCCATGGATTAGAGGGAAGGTAGCCATATTTGAATTGGATACCTATGCAGGAGTTGTACAGAAGGCCATGATTGCAGAAACTGAGAGTGAGATGTCACAGAAAGAAAAGGAAAGTAAGAAGAGGAAGTTTGAAGGAAATGAAGGACAGTCACAACCAGGGAAGTTTCCAAATATTAAGAAGGGCAAGTTTCGGCCAGGGAGAAATTTTAATTTCAAGAAGCAAAATGCAGGCGATGGAGGCCAGGGCAACCGTCCAGTCAATGTGAATTAGCCAAATCAGTTGAGGTTAACTTTTCCAGATTGTGAGGTATGTGGGAAGAAACATGGAGGAGTTTGTAATAAGTTAAATGTAGTTTATTTCAAGTGTAATCAGAAAGGGCACTATTCGAGGGAGTGCCACAATCAACCAGCGAGAGAACCAGTAAACAAGGATCAGCCTAACCGGAATCCATCGGTTAAGGTTCCGGCTATTGGATTTACATGCTTTAAATGTGGGAAGCCAGGACATATAGCCAGGGATTGCAAGACACCAGCCCGGTCAGTAATGCATTGAGGATAATGGGATCTACTCCAGCAGTAAATGAGACTCCAAGGGCTAGAGTTTTTGATATGTCTATGAAGGACGTTATCCAGGATACTGATGTCGTGGAAGGTACGCTTAATGTGAATTCTTTATGTGCCAAAGTGTTAATAGATTCGGGGGCAACTCGATCGTTTATTTCACAAGATTTTGTTAATAAGTTAGATTGTCCAGTTGAGTATTTGAATGAAATAATGACTGTGGAATTAGCAAATCAAGAACGTATATCTGTTAATCAAGTTTGTGGGAATTGTGAAGTTGAGATTTCTGGTAGTAAGTTTTGTGTGGACTTGATACCATTTAAGCTGAGAGAGTTTGACGTTATCTTAGGGATGAATTGGTAATCTAAGCACGATGCCCAGATAGATTGTCGAGACAAGAAGGTAATGGTGAAGATGCTAGACGAAAGGATAGTAACGTGTAAGGGCAAAAAACAAGCAAAGAAGTTCTTAACGCTGATCCAAGCTAAAAGGTTACTATGACAAGGATTCGAGCATTTCATTGCATATATGATTGATAGAAGTCAGGAGCCAGTAAAACTTGAAGATATTCCGGTAGTCAATGAATTCCCAGACGTGTTCCCCGATGAGTTACCAGGACTTCCTCCAGATAGAGAAATTGAGTTTGCGATCGACTTAGCACCTGGAACGGAACCAGTATCCAAGGCCCCGTACAGAATGGCGCCCGTTGAGATGAAGGAACTGGCAAAGCAATTGCAAGAGTTGTTAGAGAAAGGAGTAATCAGACCCAGTGTATCCCCGTGGGGTGCACCGGTACTATTTGTCAAAAAGAAGGATGGGAGCATGAGACTGTGTATCGACTATCGAGAGCTCAACAAGCTTACAATCATGAAAAGTATTTGTTGCCAAGGATTGATGATTTGTTCGACCAATTAAAAGGAGCCAAGTACTTCTCCAAGATCAATTTGAGATCGGGATATCACCAACTAAAGATCAAGCCAGAGGATATACCAAAGACAACTTTTAGAACGAGGTACGGACATTATGAATTCTTAGTAATGTCATTTAGATTGACCAATGCCCCGGCAGTATTCATAGACCTGATGAACAGAATTTTCAAGGAATACCTAGACAAGTTTTTTATCGTGTTTATAGATGATACTTTGATTTATTCAAAGACAGAAGAGGATCACGCAGAACATTTGAGAACAACTTTGGAGATTTTAAGGAAAAAAAGTTATATGCTAAATTTTCAAAGTGTGAGTTTTGGTTACAGGAAGTTCAGTTCTTAGGACACATAGTCAGTAATGAAGGGATCAAAGTGGACCCAGCGAAGATTGAAGCAATTACAAATTGGGAAAGACCGAGAACACCAACAGAGGTAAGAAGTTTCTTAGGATTAGCGGGATATTATTGTCGATTTGTTCAAAATTTCTCAAGGATTGCAACACCATTGATAAAGCTTACACGGAAGAATGAAAAGTTTATAGGGAATGATAAATGTGAAGAAAGTTTTCAGGAATTGAAGCGAAGATTAATCACGGCACCTGTTTTGTCACTTCCAGACGATCAAGGAAATTTCGTAATCTATAGCGATGCTTCTCATAAAGGACTCGGATGCGTTCTGATGCAGCACGATAAGGTTATTGCGTATGCGTCAAGGCAATTGAAACCACACGAATAAAAATATCCTACTCATGATTTGGAGCTAGCAGCTATAGTATTCGCTTTGAAGATTTGGAGACATTATTTATATGGAGAAAAATGCGAGATTTATACGGATCACAAAAGCTTGAAGTACATATTCACAAAGAAGGAGCTTAATATGAGACATAGAAGATGGTTAGAGTTGATTAAGGATTACGACTGCACGATTAACTATCATCCCGGTAAAGCAAATGTTGTGGCGGACGCGTTAAGTCGGAAAGAAAAGTTGAATGTGTTATCAATACCCGAAGAGATATACAAGGAATTTCAGAAACTGGAATCGGAGATTAGAGTTTGCAAGCCTGATGAAGCAAAGGTGTATAGTATGACTTTTCAGCCGGATTTATTAGGCAAGATAATGAAGTGTCAAGAAGAGGTAATGGATCATGACATTAACCATTTGGTAGGTGAGGAATTGTGCATGCAAAAGGACGATCAAGGTATTCTTAGGTTTTCTTCTAGAATTTGGATTCCACCAGTGACGGAGTTGAAGAATGAAATTTTACAGGAAGCTCATAATTCAAGGTATTCAATCCATCCAGGGAGTACCAAGATGTACAGAAATTTAAAGGAAAATTATTGGTGGCCAGATATGAAAAGGGAGATTGTGGAATGGGTTAGCAGATGTTATACATATCAGAAAGTTAAAGCACCAAGTGGATTGTTGCAGCCATTAGAGATTCCAGAGTGGAAGTAGGAGCATATTGCCATGGATTTCATAGTTGGATTACCAAGGATGAAAGCTAATCATGATGCCATTTGGGTTATAGTAGACAGACTTACTAAATCAGCTCATTTTCTGTCTATAAATGAAATATTTTCACTAGATAAATTAGTCCATATGTACCTGAAAGAAATCATAGTTCGTCATGAAGTTCCTGTGTCTATCGTATCCGATCAAGATCCGAGATTTAATTCAATATTTTGGAAGAGTTTTCAAGAATGTTTGGGAACGAGGCTGAATATGAGTACCGCTTACATCCACAAACGGACGACCAGAGTGAAAGAACAATCCAGACAATCGAAGACATGTTACATGTTTGTGCTATTGATTTCAAAGGAAGTTGGGACGAGCATTTACCCTTGGTAGAATTTGCTTACAATAACAGTTATCATGCCAGCATTGGGATGCCACCCTATGAAGCTCTTTATGGACGCAAATGTCGATCTCCCGTATATTGGGACGAAGTAGGAGAATGCAAAATACTTGGACCTGAATTGGTGCAACAAACGAGGAAGTTGTTGAAGTTATCCAAAAGAGATTGATAGCAGCACAAGACCGTCAAAAGAGGTATGTAGATCAATCAAGGAAAGATATGGAATTCGAAGAAGGAAATCTAGTATTACTGAAAGTATCACCGTGGAAAGGATTGACAAGATTTGGGAAGAAAGGAAAACCGGGCCCTAGATATGTTGGACCTTTTGAAATTCTAAAGCGTGTTGGCAAAGTAGCTTACGAGTTAGCGCTACCTCCGCACATGGAGCACATTCACGATGTTTTTCACGTATCGATGCTTAAGAAGTATAATCCAAACTCCAGGCATGTAATCGAATACGAGCCAATAGAGCTTCAAGCAGATTTGTCGTATGTAGAGAGTCCGATAGAGATTCTAGAAGAAAGAGAGAAAGTGTTAAGAAATAAAGTGGTAAAGTTAGTCAAAGTACTGTGGAGAAACCCAAAGGTTGAAGAGTCAACCTGGGAGTTAGAAAGTGATATGAGAAAAAAGTACCCTTATTTGTTCTCTTAGGAGATTCTGAGGACAGAATCCTTTTAAGTAGGGAAGGATGTAATATCTCGGATATATCGTGTAATTATTTTTGCTAATAAATAAATAATATGCATGTTCAGTATTTATTCTGTGAATTATTTGTTAAGTGGTATATGTGTTTGGATGTTTAAAAATAATATAAATTGAGTATTTTAATTTTTATATGTCCAAAATAAAATATAGATAATTGTCATATCTTCCTATTTATTTTTATGTTGATTTATGATTTTATAGGAAATTTATAGATTTTATAAATTCTTTTTCCGAGTATTTATAAACTATTTAATTTAATCAGGAACCAGCCGATTTCACCCGTTCTTACGTTTTTATAACTCGAAACTCTTCTGAAAACTCCTTCCTAACCTAATTGCAATATTCCGAGCATTTTCCATGTTTCGACTTTTTCGATCCGGCGTACGGTTTGTCCTGTGCGGGCCCCAGCGCAATATTTTCGATACAAAATTCATTCGGTAAATCAATAAAACTCGTATTTTTGATAAACGGAATCTTTTTATTAAACTATTATAATTATCACCTCGTAAAATGTATAACCAGGCGCTGAGACCAAGACCGCAGTACAAATTGTACTGATTTGGATAATTGTCCCGAAAACCGGTACCGTTTGGATCCGTTTTTATAAATAAATGTACTATTTTATATCCGGAATGATCCAACGGGATACTATTTTCCGTAATTATAAATAACCTTTAACGTCTTTTATTTCGTACCGAAAATTATTTGCAAACAGTAATTATATAATTTTACAGAGAAAATATATATGTTCATAAACCTTTCTGAGAATCAAACTGCAAAATCAAGGTGTTATTAAAATCTGCTCGGGAAGCTCTAGTAACCAAAACAGAGCTTTTGAAGTGTTCTATCAGATTCCAGAACTCGTTTTACTGCATAATCAAAGGTTGATTTTATATATTTTTATTTATTTTTGAATTATTTTGATTAAAAATATGAATTTCTGTTCAGATGATTGTTTGAATGATTTGATGCTTGCATGTTGTAGAGCTTATTTTCCTGATGATTTTGATATGTCATATGACTGATTTGGAGTTCAATAACATGTTCAAAATTGAGTTTAATTTTCGAATTTTGAAATTAGGGTTTATAATTCATTTGAATGTTCTTGATTGAATTTGGGGTTTTCTTATTTCGGGATAGATAGATGTTCAAGAAGGGTGGGTTGTGTTCCTTATAAAATTTGCAATCGATTCGTATAAGTCTTGCAAATCGACGAGGTCTGTAGAGGAGGGAGTTGTCATTTGAAGTTTACGTCAAGCTCGCCGAAAACCGGCGAACTTCTCGGCCAATTTCCGGCCAACTCAGGGATTATTAGAATGAATTGATGGCATGGTTGTGTTCCTGGTGTTGTGTAGATGTGATCTGGAGGTGGTGGTGGCCTGAGCATCCCTGATCGTCTTCTCCGACGAGACAGGGGTGTTTTCCGGCGAACCCTGTGAAAATTACAGTTTAGTACCCATACTTTTAAGAACAATGCAGTTTGGTCCATGTAGTTTATAAATTTTGTAAATAAGGGATTCCTGTTTATAAATTATTTAAAAATTATATTTCTTATTTATTTTAATTATAAAAAATTCATTTTTAATTACTGAAAATTCCAAAAAATATTATTTTATTTCCAAAAATTATTTTTAATTCAAAAATAAATTTGAATTAATTAGTTAATTAATTTTAGTTAATAATTAATTAGGCAATTAATTTGAAAATTAATTGATTTAATTAATTATTAATTAATTTTACTTAATTATTTAATTAGATTTAATTATTTATTAATGATTTAAAAATTCTAAAAAATAGTTTTGAGCTTTATAATATTATTTTAAATTGTTTTCAAGACTCGATAATTATTATAAAATTATTTTAAAGGCAGATTTGGCCAACCGAACTCTGTCTATTGCTTTAAAATTGACCCAACGACCCGTTTTGACTCCGAAAAATATTTTAAAAATCATATTAAATACCCGAAAGACTGTTCAAGACCCGAGATTTCCTTATAAATGAAATTTCATTGATTGTTTAACGTGATATGTGCTATATGTGACTTGTTTGTTTGACTGTCGGTCTATATGTTCAGTGTTTACTTGTTTTTAGCATGATTTTCAATCCGTTAGTCGGATTTGGGTAAAACGAAGGGTAGATAGAAGTGTATACTGAATAGAATCATATAAGTTGAGTATTGATAGATACTTATGGTATGTGAGCAGAAGAGGCAAGGCGTAGGAAAGGGAAACAGATAGTCGAGGAGTAGGAGATTGGGATTGGAAATTGGTGAAGTATAGAAAGCTAGTACCAGGCAAGTGTTCTGAACTTTCTCGAGATATATTGTAGATTATTGATAGTTCTATTTTATAATGCAAGTGCTTTGAAGCACTGAACCCTAAACCTTGATTCCAGTTATAGATCTTTGAACCGTAAACCTTATTCTTTCTGAACCATTGATTGTTGAATACCCGAATACAAACCACAGATAAACAATACTACTCCGCAAATACATACAAACTAAATACCAATCACTGAATCAAATTGCTTACATATTCAAACCATTGTACCTTATGCTTTGAAAGACCAAATCCTTGTAACCTTGAAACTTTGATTCCTTTGTTATCCAATTCTTTCATTACCTAACAGCCATTCTTTGAAATTGCCATATTGTTCCCTTGTGAAGATTGAAACCATCTCATTATTGGACGTCCAATGTTGCTTATGATTTTGTTTATTGCTTTACATTATTTATCCTGTTATTATGATAGAATTGGATTGTTTTATAAAATTGTGGACCAGATTCGTGGTCAGACCGGATTGGTGGTCAAGTTAGGCCAATGTGTTCCTTGGTTCCAGTAATTAGAGCAGAGCTGTGTACCTTACTTGGGGTTAGTGTATTACTGATCAGCAACCTAACCTTGCTTTTTAATATGAAAATATAATATCCAATTCTAAATCATTAATCATTGTTCACTTGATACCTTAACTCTTTTAACTTGATGATCATTATTCTCAGTCTTGTCAATGTGACTTGCTGAGCTAGTTAGCTCATTTGTGCGATATTGTTTATGTTCTTTTCCAGTTAAGAAGGAACCAGTTGGTAGCGAGGATCCCCAATCCAGTGCGAGAGCTAGGGGTCCAGGTTGATCGAGTTAAGCTAGCCGACAACTTTTGGAATAGTTTGAGTTTGTAAAGTTTGTAATAATGTTTAATATTCAGTTGTAAGTTTAAATAGTTGGGATTGGGGCGTTATAATATAAGTGTGTGTGTCTGGCTTGTGTACATACTTTAACCTGTTGCGGTCTGTGGTCGTTGGTAAGTAGGGTCACTGCATATTATTATTATCTTTATTATTGTCATAAGCAGGTTATAAATAAGGTGTGTGTGTGTATGGACCCCAAACTTCTGAACCGGGTTTTGAGGGTGCCACATTGATGACACCATCACAGACATAGGGGATTCATCAGTTTTTACTGAAGACCCCATGGTGGTTACAGATGCACCTTTATGTGCATATCAGCCTTCACAGGCTGTTAGGTTTGAGGGTAGTACTCTTGAGGGAGAGCTATCTAAATCCTCTCCAATTCAATTGGAGGTTCCTATCACAGAAACAACTCCCCACAAAATCCTAGCTGAAATTGCATTAACAATTGAAGCTCGGAGTACAATTTCCAATGACCCTACTATGGGAGAGGCAAGATCATCACATTCATGTGATATTGCTTTACAAGAAGCACAAGGGTTTGAGGCTGGTGTACATGACAGTAACCTAGTCAAATCCCCTCCAATTCAAATGGAGGTTCCAATCACAAGTGGTGAACAACACCCTGTCATAACCACAGAGCAATCTGTGAGTAAAATTGTGACTCTCGTCATAGGTGGTTCTTCTACCTTGTCACCCTCAAACCCATCCAATCAACCTTCTACCTCTCAACCTCAACAACCACACATCATCTCATAATGGCTACAAACAACTAAAACTCAACCTACAACAGTAGATGATCTTCTTGTTGAGCAGATTTCTGGACTAGACAATATTTCACAACATCTACTTACTTCAGATATGAGCAACCAGGATTATCTAGCCATTCTGCTAACATATAATGAAGAAGTTGAAAAGAAGAAGCAGAAAATTGTAAACGAAGGTGAGCAAGATTGAAATGCAGATTGTTGGTTATCTAAGAACTTTGCTTTGGAGATGGATCAGGTCTTGGCTAGATTTAGAGATGAATATGTCACCATTCTGGGGAGCAATGCCAAGATCCTAACTCCATAAGATGTCTATGATGCAATCAATGAAGTATAAAAAACTCAACTCAAGGCTTTTTACCTGTTTGGTAAAGCTCTGGAATTAAAGATGACTGGTCATGAGTATAAGATCAGAAAGCTAGTCAAAGAGAAAATGGATGAAATCATACCTTCTCAAGTCAAGATCACTTCAAAATTTCAACATTTTGCTGACCAAATGGCAAGATTTGATCTGACTTCTATGGAAAAGGTTAACAAAAATCTCAGACAGTCTTTCATTGCTCTGCATGAGGCGGTTCAACAATAAATAACAGGCTCAAATGGTACAAAACTCAAGTTGAGCCAGTTTCACCAAAGCAGATATGAGCCTTCTGCACTACTCATGGAGGGTATCAAACAAGCTGTGGAAGAAACCTTTGGATCCCCATTAGCTTCAAGCTCTCAACAACCTGCCTCTACATCTACAAATCTCCAAATTCAAGCTCTTCAAGGTCAAGTCTCAACTCTACAATCCTCCAATGACAAACTCATAACTCAAGTGCATGCTCTCACTATTCTGGTACAGAGTCAACATGAAGACATTCAAATATTGGTGAACTCTCACAAGCACTTACAAATGGAAAATTATGTTGCTTTTGGAGCCATCATGGGCAAGCTCAATATTCCATTGCCTGCAATTCCTGAGTCTGTGAGGCCAGAATTACCAACTCCCCTACTCATGCCTATTCCCAAGACTAAAGGGGGGATAGAAGCTAGGATTGAACAATCCAGGGATGCTAGTAAATCAAAGGAGCCTAGCAAATTAACTTCAATCACTCAGACTGCTCCAAGCTATTCAAAAGCTCAGATCTCAAATGATGTTGGAAATGAAAGACTTCTAAAGGTCGTAGAAGGACCACATCAAGATCAAAAATTCAGTGAACTTCTTGCAGTACTAAGGACATCTCTTCAAAATAACTACATCACATGCAAAAGAGCATTGGCCAACACTATCAACTCCATCAGGGCAATAGTTGTGAATGTTAAAAACTATTTACAGAAAAGGATTGTTGTAAATATTAATGATGGTGGAGTGGAAAAATGTCTTCAGGTATCTCTTTCAAATCTCAGAACTCTAAGAGCATCTGAGCTGAATGTTGTGATTGACAAAGTACATGTAGTTATCACAGAGGACACCCAGCTACTTCATGAGCTCAAAAATGCACATATAGCAGCTTTTCCTGAAGCCTATCTATATCCAAATAAAGGGGTGGCCTACATTTTTCCAACAACCAAACAATGCAAACAGCTTATTATTCCCAAAAACTGTGTCAAATCAAACATGAGGTTGATCATGACTCTTCAGTCTGATCTAAAGTATAAAAGGAACAAGAAGGCTGAAGATTAGAAGATGATAAGGATCCTGGATAGATATCTACTAAATGCTGACACCATGTTGCAAAATCTGCAATTCAATTTAAAAGATGAAAGGATGATTATGAACAGAAGCATGATGAGCACAAACCTTCTGGTTCAAATCCAAGTCAGCCTTCAAGAACAACTGTAGAAATGACAGGAAACAAGATGAGAAGAAAGGTGATGACAAGAAAAGATGAGAAGAAAGGAGAAGAAAGAAAAGACAAGATGGCTCAGAACCACAAAAACAATCCCTACCAATCCAACTCAACCAAGCTCAACCCACCAAACTTCTTAGCTCAAACACTCAACTATCCTTCACCTCAAAGCCAAAATTTCTTTATAAGCCAAATGCAAACTCTCTTCTCAAAATCCCAATCACTACTAGCCAAACTAGCCTAAAGAAAATCACAAATACACCTTCATTTAAACCACCAACCTATATCAACTTTAAATCTGTTGGGAGAAAAATAAAACAACTGCAAGTTACTGAAATATCTCTATGGAATTGTTATGATTAATCTAACTTTCTGCCACTAAATTGGTGCCTCACAGATGAAGAATATTTTCAACAGTTAGCTGGAGAAATAGTCAGAGTCTGGGTTGTATCATATACAGAAATCAAAATATACTATGTTGATGTCTCTTTCACTTTACTTTGAAGTAACCTAATGGACACACTTTCAACCACAGAATTCAAAAGAGTGATCAGTTTGATGAAGGACAAGGATACAATCATAAGGTTCTGAAAAGCTGTATGTTGTGTATGGATGAGAGAAAGGGATGAGAAGAATGCAAGGGCAAAGGCTGAAAAGGAATAAAAATTTAGGAAGTATGCAAAAGAACTTGTAAGAATTGATAAAAGCTCAAATGAGCTTAAAGAAAAAGGGATGAGCAGACTCTCCAAAGATGAACATTTTTTGAACATCAAGATTGGCAGATACTCTAGATTTAGAGCTGGTTACTTAAATGGTTATTCATTGGATGAGTGGTTCAAGCTTATGGAAGCTTTAAGAGGAACTGAAATTTTAGAAGAAATGGAAGTGATACTAACTCTTAAGGATCTCATTAGAAAAGAGCCAGGCTATGAAGATTTTATGTAATGAATGCCTTGTTAAAACTTCTATAACCATTTAATGTTAAAGACGGTAATTCTGTCAATTTTTGTGTTGTAAAGATTTATTGTTCATTGTAGCTTGGGGTTAGTCTTGTTAACAGGCATGAATTTGTGATAAGTAATCTTCTCACAAATTGGGGTAGATTGTTGTGCAAGACATACATGTACTTTAACAAGACTAAGTCAAATTGACAACCCTAAGTAAGTTGTATGATAATCTAAGTTTGCATTTTGTATTGTATCACTTAAGTCTGTGAAAGTGTAAATAGAATAGACTAGAGTATTTTTCTGTAAACAGTCTCAAGCCTAAGAATAAACTCTGGAAGAAGATCATGAAGATCATGCCTCAGAGAAAGTGCGAAGAAGTTTGGAGTTGAATAAATCTGTTTTAAGAAAAACACTCTAAGTCAAGAAGTCTATAAGTCACATATTAAGTCTTATAGAGAAGTCATTCGAGAAGTCCAGAATGACTTATTGAGAAGTCAGGAAAACCTTATAGAGAAGTCTCAGAGATATCGAAAAGCCAAATGAAGATATGAAGATTGTAGATATCGACAAGTCATTTCTGCACTAGAGAACTCAGTGTTTGACAAGCCAAATTGAAGACATGAAGATTGGAGATATCGAAAAGTCAAATTATCACTAGAGATCTCAGAGTTATCAATAAGTCAAAATATCACTAGAGATCTCTGAGATATCGACAAGTCAATTCTACATGCAGAAATTTAGAGATCTCGACAAGCTAAATTTTCTTATAGATAACTCAGAGACTTCGATGAGTCAAAACAACTATAGAGTAATGAGAGATCTCGATAAGAGTCATCCAAGTACAGAATGCAGATCAGTTAAATATCCAATATTATTAATCAACAAACAAATCAATCACTGATTTGAAAAGTCTACAAAAAGTAGCTTGAAGAGTACAAGATCAAAGGCCAAGATTAACTGACAAAGCAAAGTCATAGACATGCACGATTTACAAAGATACATTAAGCCAGAAATAGAAAGTTTTAGTTAACTTGCTATTGCATGCTGTGTAAAACCAATGTTTACTGTTCTATAAAGTAAACACTGGATGCTTTGTTTTAGGGTAAAAAATAGATCTAAAAATCTTGTAACTCTCAAGAGAGAAGCTGAGTTCTTAACTTACTAAGAACCCAGAAATTTGTAGCAAAATACTAGCTTGATTTTATATAAAATTAAATGAGTGTTGAAAGATAGTGTGTTCATGTGCATGTTTTATCATTCCTGTTAAAACATATTATCTCTACAAGACAAATTACTTTGTTCACCATTCATAACAGTTCAAAAAGCCATTAAAATTATCTAAAACACATTCACCCCCTCTTTGTTGTATTCATTACCTAACATCTGTCAATCAAATTTTTAGAGCTCGCCCTAACTTGTCCAAAGGTAAGGGCTTTCCCTGACCTATCTAAGGGTTTTGACTCGCGTCAACCTGTCCGAGAAAACCCATTTCCTTGGAGTCCGATAAATTGAGTTATGTTGACCCGACTTTGACCCGAATATCTCTCGTACCAAATTTTGGGTATAACAACTACCCTCCAAATTCCATATATCATTGGAAATGGGATTGGAATTTTAACTTTCCTGGCTTCAAAAAATTTATACATGTCATTCACTTAATAAGACGCACCTAGGATGTAGTCAAAGAATTTTAACTTATTCATACGTCAATTATGGGAGACATCTGTCCATACTATTTTTATACCTATGCAAAAATTTGTTTCACCCTTAATCATGAGGGAGCGTCCTCCGCATCTTCCTCTATTAAGGTGTGTCTGCAATCTTAAAGTATTTCTCAACAAAGGTAGTATCCTTGGAAGGTACATCCTTTTTTGGAGGAGCATTTTCCTTGACAAGGTTTTTATCCTCTGAGGGTGCATCCTCTGTAAGAGGAGCATCTACCTCAACAAGGTCTTCGTCCTCGGATGGCGTGTCCTCTATAAGAGGAGCATCTACCTCGATAAGGTCTTGATCATTGGAGGGCGTGTTCTCTATAAGAAAAGCATCTACCTCGACAAGGTCTTCATCCTTGGAGGGTGTGTCCTCTGTAAGAGGAGCATCTACATCGACAAGGTATTCATCAAAATCTTCATGTAACCAAACTTCATAAGATATCTACAAATTTAATATTTTGGAGGGATTTTAAAGCAACCTCAACAAAACACAAGAGATGTAGAAAACCATGTTATGAAGAAGTATCTTTCAACGGGACATTTTTCTCAGAATAGTTTCCTTGAAGTTGAGTGTTTCCTTGAGTTTGGGCATTTTCCTGAATTGGCGCATTCCCTGAACATTGAAAACAATCCATCTAACCTCCATTCGTGGAACTACATGGCGTCATGTAAACAATAATATGTATCCTACCTCTGAGCATGTGCCGCAATTGAATGACTCAATCAATTCATTGCTCATTCCTCTTGAATCATTATTTTTCACGCCGTTAAAAACCATCATCGACTCTATAATATCTCACAAGATTGATTTTTTCAGTTTTATAAAGACGCAGCCCCTTTTTTTTTCTTCATAGTAGCATTAATTTTCTTTATACCGAGAAGATTCAACTGTTAAATCTCTTTAGAGAATTTACAGTCAATCTTGGATTATTAGCTTCCTTTTTCTCATCATAACAAGGCGCGCCCAAAAGTTTTAGCTCAATTTAAGATAATTTTCATCGTACCTTCTTTTTAGTCGAGGCGTGTCTTCAACCTACAACCCATATGCTCATTCATTTTCTTAGACGTATTTATGCTTCAAGTTTATGGGCCCTTCAGTAACTCAATAAACAAGCAAGCAATTTAAGTTTTGTCAATTGCCTTGTGTACTCCCTTCACGAACTAGTACAAATATTTTCCAACATCTTCTTTCATGTTAACCCTACCACACTTTGGTTCACTTAGTTGGAAATTTCTTTTTTCTTTTATTTGTATTCGAGGACGCGCCCTAAATTGTATCACTCCATAGGATGTAAACATTTTCTTTCTTCTATAAGAATTCACTTGCCAAGTTGGTTTGACAATTTCTTTACTTTTCAATTTAGCAAACATGAGAGTCATCCATATACTTTGACTTCATATTTTTTATTTAAACAAAGGCTCGCCCCTTGTATATCGATTTTTACGTAGGCTGGCCATCGATTTTGTAACCCCACATAAGTCTAACTATGAATTTTCTATTATCAGTGCATGATACCATGAACCGCAATAGTGTAACTTGGATGTGCTGTTTTTACCTTTTCTTTTTCTTTACCCACCCCACATGTTCCTTCTTCCTTACTTTATCAATATAAATTGGCTTTTCCCCTATAGTTTAGCTCAATAGTTGTATAAATAAAATAAGGGCATGCTCATTCTTCCACCTCATCATTCTCGTATTTCTGTTGTACTTATAAGAGCATCAACTAACATAATATAGCGTTCTTGGATTGTCAAAGCCAACTCCATCAATTATCTTCTTGTATGCTCCCCATTCAATCACCACATCGTTAAGTACTAAACACACACCTTGCACATAAGGCGCGTCTTTTTGTTTTTTTATTCAAAGGCGTCAGTCATCCAGTAGACTACCAATCTACTTTACCATCAACTTTGTTTTGTCCTGTTAACGCATACCGTCTCCTTTTGTATTTGATGCTTCACCATTCTTGAATTCTGATACTTCATACTCTCTCTAAAATTGTACCAGTTAGTCTTCAAATTTTTTTCCATATAACAAACCTTTATCTGCTTTCTTGTTTTAATTAGAAACAAAGATATAAGACGCGCCTTCTTGCGGCATTTAGTTCACCACCTTCAAATATTCTCAACTCCCAATCCTTAAAAAATACAAATAGCTATGCCCAGTCATTTTATCAAAAAAATCGATCATAGTATATGTAGGCTATGTCTCTCACTTCTTCTTTCTTTATTGTATTTAAGGATGCGCCTTACTCTATTACACATCACCAAATATATACGTCATATGCTTACACAATTTCCAAGAAACTAAGCATTTGATTCTGAGAAAATATCGAACCGTAGAGAACTAAGCATTTATTATCGCTTCGAAGAGGGGATCTCACAGAAATATGGAGCCGCACCCTTCCATAATGCAAGGGGACTCTTGACATAGTTTTAGGGGCCGCGACTCTCTGTCTCTCTCTCCAACTTTCATAAAGGCATCATCTACAAGATAAGCTTCGTATTACACCACTGCTAAATTTAAATAGAAGCTCTTTATTACTACTTAACAATTATTATCCGGATACACCCACAAGCATAGGCCATAAAAGCTCTTCGTTTATTTTCAATACATGGGTTGCGCATTGGCTTACCAATACAAGGAGGGCGCGCCATGCTCTAACCATCGAACTACAGTTCATGAGAAAAACATCATTTAATCTACGAAGTCTTAGATGACGGCTTTTTCCTTTATTTTCTGCTTCCTTGTATACTAGTCTTATTCTTTTAAAACCACACGTAGCACAATTCTAAGTCTTTGATACTCTTAATGGTTGCAAAATGTACCTTGGTCTTGTATATGTGGAGACGTTTAAGAATCACTTCTCAATACTCCACCACCTTGGTTGTGCCAGAATGCATCCGTGCCACAATTTCAGATTGAAGTGATTCAAGCTAACTATAGAGTTTTCCTTGCAGAAGGTTCTCGACATCTGCTTCAAGACTTGAATGCAGAGCCCTTTTTTCAGCAAATAACTCCGAAGGTGGTTGCTCTCCACGCACTCTAGCTCAATCCATACTTTTTTCTTCTAAGCCTCAGCTAGTTTCCAATCACAAACCACTTGAAATATCTGATTGATCCTTATGTAAACATGGCGCAAACGAGATGTCAAATTAGTTTAAAGATTGTGCAAATTGTGGTGGACTCGGGCTTGGCATCTAGCAGCACATATGAAGCAAAAATTATCGTCTCCTGCTAGAGTTACAAGTAGAATCATAGCTTTGCTTTCAATTGTAAATTGACCAAGGTACATGCTTTTCCACGTGATTATTTTTATTCTCTTCATGGGAGGGCGAGCCCTTCTAACCATATTATGTATATTTTATTTCTTTTACCGACATTATTTCTTGTTTTCCTCTTTTATTTGCATGATACATGAGTTGGCCAAAAAATCTGGTGGACGCGTTCTTGCTAATGAGCTACAATGTTATTTTATTGCTCTTTATATTTCCATATGTTGGAAAAAGGTTACAAGTCTGTAACCATATTTGTTGTGCAACATCATGAATATATTATGTTTGATTCTTCACTTCTTTTTTTATCAGCGCCACTTCGAGTAATATAGCACTATAGTGTATACTTTTCCTTTCTTACAAATCAAAAATTCTACCACCTTACCATATTAATCTTTAAAAAATATAAGGTACCCAATTTTGCTATAATTCTTGTGGGACTTTTCACCTTTATTACCAACCCATTTAATTCTCAATTACCTTCAACCAATTACGTATATGTTAGTGTTTGTGCCCTAGAGATAACACTATTATGTTTATATTATGAAACATTTGAATTATTAATTATAATTCTATGGATTATTCTTTAGTAATTTATTATATCTTTATTTTCTGTGATAAAATGTTAAATTAATAAATGTCCTTGAAATATGATATGTAAATCTGTATCTCTAAGTACGTGACATAGAAATGAGATTATGAGAATAGTATTAAAATTCCTAAAGGTCCCTAGTCAAGTATTATTGTTAAGGGACGATAATAAATACGTTGAGACTAGTGTGTTTGTCGACTGATGATCACATCTCATTGATCACAGGTATGGTGATACTAAAATCAAAAAAACAGGCACATGTATTAAATACATGGTGCTGGATTGACCCGTTGTGAGATAGTACATGTTTAAAGTGTCATAAGTTAATTTCACAATGATAATGATGTATTGGTCCTTTGACCTGAAATCATTATATTTCTATACGAGAATTATTATACTTTGATACTATTGAAAGTTTTCCTTGACCGGGTAATAATAAAAGTAGACATTGGGTATATTATGAATCGTATGAGAAACATGAATGATCTAGATGGGATTTAGCCCTAATTTATTAAAGGAGTGATATTATTGGCCTCTTGATTGAGTAAGACTATAAAATGTATGGCCGTGCTCAAATAGTAATTTGTTTAATAGTTTACTCATTGATCAAGGAAAGAAGGATTAAACTCTTGCAGAGGATGACACAATGCATGCCTCGAGTTTGATCTATAATATAAGGCTAAATGGATTATATTACATTGTACATTATTCACGATAGGTTTAATTGAATCACCAATTATTATTATTACTTGGGGAGCAATGATGTATTACTGGATGCCACTCATTGTTTATAATTTTATTTTTAGAAAATAAAATTATTGCCAACGTAATAATAACCTAAAGGGTCACACACAAAGAACGTTTAAAATGCAGTGTTATTTAAATTATGAAATTAAATTTTTATAATTATTATTTCGAATTTAATTATTAAATTAATTAAGTGAGACTTGATTAATTGTATATATATTAGAATTCGAATTTAATAATAATATAAACCCAAAATCAGAATAAGTCCTTTTAGATGCCCATTAAGATTAGGGTTAGGCCCAAATCCTCTCTCCCTATATATACATTAAGATGTATATTTTTAGGTTTTGGTTGATACATCACGTTTTTTGAGAAAACCCTAGCAGCTCTACATCTTAGAGAGGCTAGAGAGAGAGAGAAAAGAGGCAACCAAATCGGCTAGGTACGGCTCCGGTGATCGTTGGACGATCGGGCGTTCGTGTGGATACATTGGAGAGCAGATCTTTGAAAGGAGGGCTGCTGTGTTGGTTCATCAAGATTTGTACATTCATCATAGTCGGAAGGAAAGCTTTATTAAGGTAAATATCTAATCTCCGAATTAAATGTCTTGTTTCACATGGATACTGTGTTTGAGATTTCTTTTTTCATATTTATTTTTATTTTTTCCGCTGTATTTGTGTCACGAATCCCATCAATAGCATCAGAGCTACTTGCGAAATGTTTTAATTCGGTTGTATGTTTACAATTTTGATATAAGTGAGCACGTATATAATTTTTGGTGCGTGTTATATATATATGATATTCATGATGTATTTTATAATCATATGATGGTTGTATGTATCGTTGTGTAATTATATATGATATACTTTCTTTTTATTATGGAGATTGTACACGATGCGATTTCTGAAGAAAAGCTGAAGAGATTTGGTGAAATCTGTGTCCAGTGTCCGATTTTTGCAAACAATATGTGTTTCCCGACTGGAATCGGGTCACTGAGCAAGATTGAAAAAGTCAGGTTCGCGTCTGTAAGCCATTGGATGTCGTTATAAGCCTCGAAACAACAATTTTTAGTTTTTAAAAAGCTGATTTTAATTTTCTGATTTTGGAAAATATGTTGAGTTTGATTATATAGTCTGAACTATGATATGTGATACCATGTTACGATTATAAGTGTTTTTTATGTGTCATGTGATATCATGGTGTATGGTTATGGCCTTAAGACCATTTAGTTAATGGTTTTTTATTTATGGTTTTGGTTTCCAAATACGACTTGCATGTCGTTTATACTTTGTAATTCGTTTATCTCGAATGTAACTCGAGTTTTCTTACGTAAGTACATTAGTATAGGTTTTTTTATGTAATGTACTTCAAGAAGGCATGATCCAAGAGGAGAAGCAGTAATCGAGAATGAAGACTTGTAATTGTAATTATATTTATATTATTCACCATAGATTGACCTTGATCCTTTCATTAGCTTGAAAGGATCACATAGGATAAATGCCATAACCAAGCACGTTAACATACCGCACTTTACATATTGATGTATGAATGTATGTATAGAATAGTTAATGATGCATGCTTTAATTAGATTAATCATGCATGAATATATGTATTAGATACGTCACCCATGCCATGCCTGCTAAACAAGATAAAATCTGTAACAACTCAAGATTTTAAAATTTACAAACGATTATGAGATTCTCGTGTTTATAAAACACGGAATGAAATACGAATCTTCTTTATTTTCGACATGGGGCAATTTTGTCAACAATGGGTTCATTGAACTTGTAAGGTTGTGGGTTTTAAGCGAGACCGATGTGATTCCTCCACTACCTGGAAATCAAACCATTGACGAGTATGATTTGAAGTATTTTATTCAAGGAAAAATTGAGAATCTTTTTATGATGGGATCATGATCGTTATATTACTAACAAAACCCTAATGTTTATATTAAGTTGTTTAGATGCCTTCCAATATGTCCAACGTGTTAACCCTTAGATCGATAAGGAGTGGGTTCGCCAGAGCAAAGTACTCCCATCTATCGTGGGACGGCGTGTTGAAGTATATGATACTTTTTATACCTTTGGGTTTGACTTAACTAAGTTATAACAATAGGATTGTGAACTTAGAGGCATAGAGTTTAGTGAGATTTATTGGATAAATATGAATAAATGTTGTTCCACTAAACTATCCAAGAGTTATATAGTTGATATAATTGACAAATATTGTCTACCTCATTGAATCATGTTTTAGGAGTAAAGCCAAAGCTGAACTAAAACGTTGTGAAATTTGGATCTTGGCTCACTAGAAAGTATATAGAAGACATTCTTTCTGAATTAATTGTTAGGACTATTAATTTGATAAAAATAGTGGGAGATATATATTTTGAATATATATAAATAATTATTTGAACACAATTTAATAATCATCTGTAGACTAATTTATCTTATGCACTTAAACATTGTAGATATCAAAATGGTAAACAATTCAAACAACTTCTCTGTGCGATCAGTCCTTGAGAAGGACAAGTTGACCGGAACAAACTTCCTTGACTGGCAGAGGAACTTGAGGATTGTCCTCAAACAAGAGCGCAAGCTCTATATAATTGATATCCCCCGCCCTGCACCTCTCCTTGAAGGAGCATCCTGTGCTCAACATAATGTTTATCAGAAACATATCGATGATGACACAGATGTTCAATGTCTCATGTTAGCGACCATGAGTGCTGAATTTCAGAAACAACATGAGAATATGGATTCTTATGATATGATTGAGCACCTTAAACGTATGTTTGAAGGACAGGCTCGTCATGAGAGGTTTGATACTTTCAAATCATTGCATGCATATAAGCAGGGAGAACGTGATCCAGTTGGACTGCATGTTCTAAGAATGACAGGGTATATGGAGTACCTTGCCAAGTTGGGTGCCCCAATTGCTATGGAGCACCAGATTGATCTTATTTTGAAATCTTTAAACATCAGCTATTCTCAATTTGTGATGAATTATAATATGAATGAGATAGATAAGAACCCCACTGAATTGTTGGCTATGTTGACAACTGCCGAGACCAACGTTCCAAAGGCGTCCCCTGCTCCCATATTGATGGTGAATAAGGGGAAGGCCAAAGGAAAGGGTAAATGGAAAGGTAAGAGGAAGATGGGATCTAAATCTAATGACAATCTGAAACCTGTTCCGACCAAGGCTTTGAATCCTAAAAGTGGTGTTCCAAAGGTTGGTGATTGTCACTATTGCAAGATACCAGGGCATTGGAAGAGGAATTATCATGCTTATTTGGGGGATCTGAAGAAGAAGAAAGATGTTATTGCTGCTTCTGATTCAGGTATTTATGTTATAGAAGTCAACTTGTCTACTTCTACATCTTGGGTATTAGATACTGGATGTGGTTCTTACATTTATATAAATGTGCAGGAACTGCAGGGAAGTAGGACATTGACGAAGGGAAAAGTCGACCTACGAGTTGGCAATGGAGCAAAGGTTGCTGCTTTAGCTGTAGGAACTTATCATTTATCGTTGCCCACTGGGTTTGTTTTAGAACTAGATAACTGTTTTTACGTTCCCGCGATTTGCAGAAACATTATTTTGGTTTCTTATTTGGACAAGAAAGGTTTTTCATTTTTGATTCAGAACAATAGTTGTTCCTTTTCATTCAATAATGTTACCTATGGGGTTGCACATTTGTTTAATGGTTTATATGTTCTTGATTTAGATACTCCTGTCTATAACATAAATAATGATAATAAACGTATTAAGATGAAAGACTCAAATCAAACATACCTTTGGCATTATCGTTTAGGTCACATAAATGAGAAACGCATTTACAAATTACATAAAGATGATTACTTGGATAAGTTTGATTTTGAATCATACGAAGAATGCAAATCTTGGGTCATTGGCAAAATGGCTAAAGCTCCTTTTATCGGACAAGGTGAAAGGGCCACCGAACGATTAGGACTTATACATAGTGATGTATGTGGTCCAATACGTATGATGGCAAGAGGTGGCTTTTACTATTTCATTACATTTACTGATGATTTCAGTAGATATGGATATGTATATCTTTTGAAGAACAAATCCAATTTTTTTTTTTGAAAAGTTCAAAGAATACAAGGCCGAAGTGGAAAATCAAACAGGGGAAAGTATAAAAGTTCTACGATCAGATCGTGGAGGAGAATACTTAAGCCTCGAGTTTAAAGGTTTCTTGAAGGAGTGTGGTATCGTATCACAACTTACTCCTCCTGGAACACCTCAATGGAATGGAGTTTCTGAGAGGAGAAATCATATATTGTTGGAGATGGTGCGATCAATGATGAGTCTAGCAGATCTTCCAATAAGTTTATGGGGTTATGCTCTAGAAATGGCTGCATATATACTAAATCGAGTTCCAACTAAATCGATTCAAAAGACTCCATATGAGATATGGACTGAGAAACGTCATAAAATGTCTCTTATGAAAGTATGGGGATGTGAAACGTTTGTGAAACGCTTGGTATCTAACAAGCTGGGACTAAAATCGGATAAATGTTATTTTGTGGGATATCCTGAAGAAACTAAAGGGTATAGTTTCTATAATCCTACCGAGAACAAAGTGTTTGTTGCTCGAACCGCTGTATTTCTTGAAAGAGAGTTACTTTCCAAGAAAATTAGTGGGAGGACTATAGATTTCGATGAAGATTGAGTTGTACAAAATAACATTGAACTAGAGTTGAAAAGTGGGCAGGAACTAAATTAAGATGTTCCTGCTCTGGAAACACAGGTTGTTCGTAGATCTAGTAGGGCTCGTCATAAGTCGGAGAGATATTATGGATTTTTCTTGACTCAAGATGATAATGTAATGCTCATAGATAATGATGAGCCTCTTACCTACCAAGAAGCTATGAACAGTCCAGACTCTGAGAGATGGCTAGAGGCCATGAAATCCAATCCATGTATCAAAATAAAGTATGGACTATAGGTGATCCACCTGAAGGGGTAAAACCTATATGGTGCAAATGGGTTTTCAAGAAGAAAACTGACATGGATGGTAAAGTACAGACCTATAAAGCGCGACTAGTGGCAAAAGGTTTCAAATAAATTTATGGTATAGACTATGATGAGACCTTTTCACCAGTTGCTATTGTCAAGTCTATCAGGATTTTGCTAGCAATAACTGCTTACTACGACTATGAGATTTGGCAGATGGATGTCAAAACCGCTTTCTTAAATGGGAGCCTTGAAGAGTATGTATACATGATACAACCTGAGGCTTTTGTCGATCCCAAGTTTTCTAAGATGGTCTGTAAGGTGCTTCGATCTATTTATGGATTGAAGCAAGCCTCAATGAGATGAAATCTTCGTTTTGATGAAACAGTCAAAGAATTTGACTTTATTTAAAATGAAGATGAACCATGTATTTATAAGAAGGTTAGTGGAAGCCATGTGGCATTCCTAATACTATATGTAGATGACATATTACTAATAGGGAATGACATACCTTCTCTACAGGCTATTAAAACTTGGTTTTGAAATAGTTTCTCGATGAAGGACTTAGGCGATGCTACCTATATATTAGGGATTAAGATCTATAGAGATAGATCAAGGAAATTAATCGGCCTAAGTCAGAGTACATACATTGATAAAGTATTGCATCATTTTGGGATGCAAGAGGCAAAAAGAGGATATGTCCCAATGTCTCATGGGATATTGATCTCAAAAGACAACTGCCCTAAATCATTAGATGATAAGGGTCGTATGAGCAAAGTTCCATATGCTTCGGTAATTGGATCTATAATGTGTGTGATGATATGTACTCGTCCTGATGTTTCGTATGCCTTGAGCATGACGAGCAGATACCAGTCTAATACAGGTGAAGGTCACTGGACAGCTGTCAAGAATAATCTTAAGTACTTGAAGAGGACTAAAGATTCATTCTTGGTGTATGAAGGAGATGAGAAACTGGTTGTAAAGGGTCACACTGAAGCCAGCTTCCAGACAAACAGAAACGATTCAGTATCTCAGTCAGGTTTTGTGTATTGCCTTAATGGAGGTGCTGTAAGCTGGAAGAGTTCAAAGCAAGAGACAGTAGCAGATTCTACAATGGAAGCTGAGTATATTGCTTCCAGTGAAGCAGCCAAGGAGGCTGTTTGGATACGGAAATTCATAACGGGACTTGGTGTGGTTCCATCGATCACATATCCAGTTGATCTTTGCTGTGATAATAATGGAGCTATCGCGCGGGCTAAAGAACCAAGGTCCTATTCCCGGGCAAAGCATATACTCAAGAGATATCACCTTCTTCGAGGGATTAATGAAAGTTGAGATATACATATATGTAAAGTGCATACTGATGATAATGTTACAGACCCACTGACTAAGGCTTTGTCGCAGCAAAAGCACGTACGTCATACTAGTTCCTTGGGTATTAGATACATAGGTGACTCTAGTGCAAGTGGAAGATTGTTAGTGTTTGTGCCCTAGAGACAACAATATTATGTTTATATTTTGAAACATTTGGATTATTAATTATGATTCTATGGATTATTCTTTAGTGATTTATTATATCTTTATTTTCTGCGATAAAATGTTAGATTAATAAATGTCCTTGGAATATGATATGTAAATCTGTATCTCTAAGTACCTGACTTAGAAATGAGATTATGAGAATAGTATTGGTATTCCTAAAGGTCCCTAGTCAAGTATTATTGTTAAGGGACGATAATAAATACGTTAACACTAGTGTGTTTGTCGACTGATGATCACATCTCATTGATCATAGGTATGGTGATACTAAAGTAAAAAACACAGGCACATGTATTAAATACATGGTGCTGGATTGACCCGTTGTGAGATACTACATGTTTAAAGTGTCATAAGTTAATCTCACAATGATAATGATCTATTGGTCATTTGACCTAAAATCATTATATTTCTATGCGAGAATTAATATACTTTGATACTATTAAAAGTTATCCTTGATCGGGTAATAATAAAAGTAGACATTGGATATATTATGAATTGTATGAGAAATATGAATTATCTAGATGGGATTTAGCCCTCCTTTATTAAAGGAGTGATATTATTCGCCTCTTGATTGAGTAAGACTATAAAATGTATTGTCGTACTCAAATAGTGATTTGTTTAATAGTTTACTAATTGATCAAGGAAAGAAGGATTAAACGCTTGCAGAGGATGACACGATGCATGCCTCGAGTTTGATCATAATATAAGGCTAAAGGGATTATATTATATTGTACATTATTCAAGAAAGGTTTAATTGAATCACCAATTATTATTATTACTTGGGGAGCAATGATGTATTACTAGATGCCACTCATTGTTTATAATTTTATTTTTAGAAAATAAAATTATTGCCAATGTAATAATAACATAAAGGGTCACACACAAAGAACCTTTAAAATGAAATGCTATTTAAATTATGAATTTAAATATTTTATTATTATTAATTCGAATTTAATTATTAAATTAATTAAGTGAGACTTGATTAATTGTATATATATTAGAATTCGAATTTAATAATAATATAAACTCAAAATCAGAATGGGTCCTTTTAGAAGCCCGTTAAGATTAGGGTTAGGCCCAAATCCTCTCTCCCTATATATACATTAAGATGTATATTTTTAGGGTTTGGTTGATACATCACGTTTTTGAGAAAATCCTACCAGCTCTACATCTTAGAGAGGCTAGAGAGAGAGAGAGAAAAGAGGCAACCAAATCGGCTAGTACCGGCTCCGGTGATCGTTGGACGATCGGACGTTCGTGTGGATACCTTGGAGAGAAAATTTTCGAAAGGAGGGATGCTGTGTTGGTTCATCAAGATATGTACATTCATCACAATCAGAAGGAAAGCTTTATTAAGGTAAACATCTAATCTCCGAATTAAATGTCTTGTTTCGCATGGATCCTGCGTTGGGGATTTCATTTTTCATATTTATTTTTATTTTTCCCGCTGTGTTTGTGTCACGAATCTCATCAGTATATGCATATAAATTTCCATCGACTTACCATCATTTAAACCACGTGTTACGTGGGTCCCAATGTCAATACCTTTACCACATTTACAAGTTCCCTCGGGTGTACACTAGACGTAAAGAGTTTGAGTTTATACATTATTTACTTTAATCCATGTAGACCCCACCATTTAAGCTACAACCATCTTAGTTTTTTTTACTTTAAAGTTTGAGGACCCGCCTTGTGAAGTTCTTGTTTCCTAACTCGATTTATCCATCGTATAAATTGCGACCTATTATTTATTTTTATTAAGCAATCTCACTTGGATGCTTCTTCCTTCCACGTGTTTTCTGTCGTTGTTTTTCCATTTTGTTTTCATCTACCTTGTATGGAAAACTTGATCTCTCCTCTTTCTTGTACACAGGGCAGGGCATGCCCTCGTACTCACAACCTACGTGCACCCCCACTTTACACCTGTTCTGTTTCTATGAAAATAATGAAACCACCTTATTTATTGAAGCGCCTCTATGCATGTACAAGTGCACCATAGTCTTATTCTGCTCAACCTTGTATAAAAATTTCTTTTCTTTTAATTCTTCTTCATGGAGGTTATACACACAGGGGCTTCTACAGGCGTACAAGGATCTCACTAATATATCATTGTTAGGTAAAAGGGATCACTCGTTAATATCCTGGAGCCGCACCTACATACAACTTATTTTCAATCGATGTTAAAGTACTGAGTATCCCTCTTATATTGTAGCTTCAACCTTTGCATCTTAAGGCACACCTGATGGCATAAGTCAAAGACATATACATAACACTCATTTCAGCCATGTCAAGTGGAGGGGCTTGCTCGTGTCCGCAGTTCCTCTCCCTATAATCCACTTGGGAATTAGGGGGCACACGTGTTGCATCACAGGGCCTCGCTTCTCCAATAATTAAATTTTTTTTGAAGTTCCGGTATTAGAATATCCCGGTTGTCATTGTTGATTCCCTGTAGTCGAACCTTTTAAAGTTCCAATTTTTTGGGGCGTGTTTTCACAGGGAAACACTTCTCAGGAAACCTACCAAATAGAGGGCGTGCCCTATGAGATTTGGACGCAACCCTTAGTTATTATTTTCAAGACGCGCCTTATTGTAAGAAGGTAGAGGACGCGTCTTTTGGGTTCGTAGGGATTTCCTTTGTGTAGAGCTTCCTTGGAGTTGAAGATGATTTCCCGAAAATTACGCATCTTCGTGAATTCTTCTGTAAAGGGAAACCAATCGTCTTCCCTCTCCAAATGACAACTGACATGTCCTTCGTAGAATATTCCTCCTGCACAAGTTAATAATAGGATCACAACACAACTAGCTAGGTGTTACCTTGAGG
Organism: Apium graveolens; assembly: GCF_009905375.1. Taxonomy (NCBI): domain Eukaryota; kingdom Viridiplantae; phylum Streptophyta; class Magnoliopsida; order Apiales; family Apiaceae; genus Apium; species Apium graveolens. Next base: position 105,935,739 of record NC_133657.1, read on the forward strand.
GAGCTATATGAAGATGAAACATTCTCCTCCCGATCCCGTACGGAGCCACCCCCGGCTATCCCTTTCCATCACCGCTAATCAGAGGTCAACACTTTTGAATAAACTTAACACATAAACTTGGCAGCAACAACTAAAAACCCCACTTCAAAACCACCTTTAAGATTCAAATCACCTTTAAATCAAATATCGCTCTACCATCCTGGGTGGGAAAGCGTCGTCCATGGATCTCCTTCACTGTGGCTGTGGATGGAAACCTTCAGATCTTTCCATAAAGAACCTTCATCATGGTGAGACATCTCTTCCTCCTGAGGTTATGATCTTGATCAGCACCCCTTCTTTTAGTGCTAATTTGTTGACAGAGGAATTTGGTATCAACAAAATTTGAGATTCATCGCTGGGATCAAGATCTACGATGGTGGTTCTTCGCCTGAAAAGTGAGCGGAGTGTGGTGGTTGTGATGAATTTGGGGCTGAGATTGCTTAGGGTTCATGGTGGCTCCTTATGGATCTCGCTTCCGACCCCTTGCAATTTTCCTACGTATCCCTATTTATAGGGAATCAAACCCACGTAGTTCTTGAGGAACAAAAAACCTAGTGGGCCTAGATTTCTCATTCCGAGGCCCACCAAGAAACCCACTAGAAACCGTCTTATACTATTTTTAGGAATGTCCGCCGATGAGGCCCAACCACAAAGGTCCAAGGCTCGTCCGTGATTTCGAGACTTTGCGGATAATACATCTCCCCGGTCGAGGATAACCCTCCACTACCAGCTATTTCTCTAGTCCGCGAACGCAGATATAGCCGTGGTTCACCCAAAATATTGGACGCATACTTGTCCTCCGTATAAGGAGCCCCTTCTAGATTGCAAGACAAGTGATCCCAAACTTTTGGGTGCAAAGTGCAGGATACTCCGAATTCTCCGAACGAGGACTCCCGTTGACTATAGAGACAGAGATCCCAAAGCACACACCAGAGTTTACCCCACATCCCCAATAAGGACACTCATTGACTACAGGAGGAGGCCTTCCCTCCAGGCATACCCCTCGAGGTCTCTGACCATGAACACCGCCTTTCTGTGGTTGCATTACAGAAATGAGTTTTTCAATAGAGTACCTACTGCAAATATGTTAGTAATAATAATCTCTTTACCTCTTGAAGTGTCCAAAGAGTTCGTCCAAGTAGCATGTCCAAGTTGTATTCCGCGCCAAGTAGAATCTAAGGGCGCGCCCAAACATTTCCGTATGTTGGCGCCACCCTGTGTCATCAGCCTTTGATACCTTCTTTTTTCAATATAGGGCGCGCCCTAACTTATTCAACGGTTAGAGCTCGCCTTAATTCTGTCCAAGGAATGCCAATGTATGAATCTGTCAAAGTAATCATGTTCGAGAAATCCGTCCAAGGAATTTGTCAATCAAACTTTTAGTGATCTCCCTAACTTGTTCAAAGGTAAGGGATTTGCTCTGATCTATCCAAGGGTTTTGACTCGCGCCAACCTGTGTACGAAAATCCATTTCCTTGGAGTCCGCCCAAATTGAGTTATGTTGACCCGACTTTGAACCATATATCTCTCATACCAAATTTTGACTATTATAGTTGCAGAATATTTAAGAACGAATTAAACTACCCGACAGAAAAAAGAATAAATTAAGTTACTGATATTTTTTTCCTTGTTATGTAATAGATCATAATACTAAATAAAAGACATGCGGGTCTTGGGACTTTTTTTTGAAAAACCTTACAAATGACAAATACTTTTTTAAGTTTAAGTTTAGCATCAAAAGTTCTAATAATTTTACCTTATTTATTGCTTTTAATTTAATATTATTAGTATAAAATCCTTTTGATGCACATTTGTTTTCATCATTATATATTTAAAATAATAATATGTTATTGATGATAATCGAATCTTATAACTCTTAATTAATAATTTTAAGATTATATCTAACGGTTTCCATCAATTTGATATGACGGTTTTGGATTAAATGACGAGTTTAAATGTTTCATTTTAATATAATAATATTGATGATATTGATATTGATTAATAATGATTTATTGATAAATATTAAATATTAATATGCTAATGAAATTTGAGAGTCAAGTTTTATGAAAACCATATTTTTGTTGAATAACATCTATGTTCTGCGATCAAAACATTATGAAATATATTATTTTGTGAGGTATGTTTACAAATATCACTAATTCAATAAAATTGTTGAAGATCATTTATGTTTAGTAAATATAATGTGTATATTCTGCAATTTAAACAAATATTCTGCAAAATAAACATATTTCGTAGAATAAAATATTTTGTAATGTTCTACATACAGTATATGCATGATATTCAAGATTTTGAATAAAATAATGATCTTTGTAGAATATAATTCACAAAATAATACATTTTGTAATATTTTTATGCAATATTTTAGCCGCAGAAAATAAGTGGTCTCCGTGATCTAAAAAAAACATGTTCTCCGTGGATTTTGAAACTTAAATTTGTATATTAAATTTAATTTGAATTTTGCTACAGAAGGATTCATAAATTCTTGTTGAAAACAGAAGGAATTGGGACATGCCACAAATTTTTGCCTTTGCTATTCTGAAGTCTGAACCATTCAAATCACTTTTCTCCAATTTTATGTTTTTTCAGTCCCTCTTTCTCTTGTGTTTCCAATTCATACATTCTTAATTCCAATCATCTTTACATTTATAAATCTTTAACATAAATTTTCTTTAACAATGTCATAACATTTACCTTTTCCAAAAATGATCGGCTAACAAGGTACACAAAAGTTCTAAATTTTTGATACACCCTGATATTATCAGAATGGAAATAAAAATGTGTTTATTTTGTTTAATGGAAGAGAAAACTTGATATCTTGATTGTTAATAATTGTTATATATACAACGTGTAAAAAGATTGGATGGTTTTGTTTGGGACATGCAGATTGTTTGCATAGAGGAAGCTAATCGTGGAATCAGGGTTTTTTATTCACAAGATATGGGCAATGCTTGCCTTTGTCTACGTAAGTAAAGATTTACATATATTCATGACTGTTTTGAACCTGCAAGTTATATGTGTAAGAATTAGCTAAGGACTTTTGTTGCTGGCTAATTAATTGTATTTTCACTTGTTATTTGAGTAGCAGAAGATGCTTTCAGGAGGTCTAGTGGAGAAGATTTGAATACATATTATCCAATTAAACCTGACTGTGAGGATAATGCACCAAAATCGCGCTTTAAGCACTGGGTATGGACCGTAAAATCTGGCATGATCTTCGAGAATATGTTTTGGTTGACAATAGCGGATACTGTGCATTTTGTTATGATTTGTTTCTTTAAGCTTAACAATTACTTGCCTTTTCCAACTTTTCTTTTCTCTTGTTTTGGTTGAGAATACCCGGTATAACCCGCTTAGAGCGGGGTCTGGGGCGGGGTCTGGGGAGGGTAGAATGTATGCAGTCCCGCTCCTGCCTAAAAGTAGGGAGACTGTTTCTATGACCCGGCTTAGTGCACAATACATGAAATAGTGTGTGTAATAAAAATCTGATATAGAAATTGGGAAGGTTTTTGCATTTTGCAGAGCTCTTGTCATGTAATTAGTATGGCATTACTCATGCCAATATGGAAATTTCATTGGAAGTGTTTATTTTGTTCTTTCCTTGGATATATTGTTCAGGTTGGAAGGACTTTAAGCGAAAGAAGATGGAAGGCTGCTATTTCTGAAGATGGTCATGTAGATATTGTAGGTGTCCTTAGGAGAATCCAAAGAGGGGTAAATTATCTCTTCTAAGCTTGCATCCTCATAATTAATGTTATATGGCACAACCATTAACTGTGTTAATAAAGTGATTTTTTTTTCTAAATTGATGTAATAAAGAGAAGAAATGCAATTACCCTATATGAACCAAAAGCTGCCATCTGTAGTCAATATACATGACATATTGGCAAATGCACTAATTGTCTAATCAAGAATTAATATGTTCGCATACCATAGTTGGCGTGAGAGAAATGTTACAATTAAAGGGTTCACTTCCTCCTATGAAGCTGCTAGCTGGGATTGTAACTATCATATGATCTCGTTTGTTTACTTGTAAATTTTTTTCAAAAAATTATTAGGGAAGGCCTGAGATCATAAGTTGGATTACTATTGGAAGTAATTTTGATTCTGACCCTATTAAACCATTTTTTAGGAAGCCTTTACAGGGAAAGGTTTGAGGTTGAGACTTGCACATGATTAATTACTCGCTTCTTGATTGTTCACTCACCTAGCTAATTCTTCTACTCTGGGGCACGAACCTCCTATATAAAAAGTCTTCCATGCAAGGTTTTGACAAACTGAACAAATTGGGGTGTCACATTACATGATAGCTCAGTAGTCAGTAGTATTGATTAAGCATGCATGTTATGAAGATAGCCGAGAGAACATTTTTTATTTACCATTTAGCATCGTTGTGTAATCTTCATATAGGAAAAGCAAAAACTTTTGGCATACTCAATCAAGGTCTGTTTCAATCGCAAAGCACGTTCCCATTAATGTATCAGATGACAACTTTATAAGTCAGAGTTCTAACTAACCAACTTCAAGTTAGCTGAATCTAGCCTCGTCTTAATGGTGAATTCGGTTGAAATTATTCATTACAAGTGCTGATTATTCATATATTTTAATTGAAGGGTCTTGCAAAGGGATTGGATTTGAGTCATGTTATTTATTGATCTTTAAATTTTAAGAGCTATTAAGTTCATCTTGTAGAAATCTCAAGTTTTGTCGTCAGTGACCCAGATACTGTTCTATGTGCTATGCTTGTTGAGTACTTGAGTTGGTGTTTATGTTCTTAGGACTTAGGTATTTATATTTATTCTCTGTGCCTACTACGCTTTAGTAGGTATTTCTAGTTTTTTTGTCTGTATATCTTGCGGTGTTATAGGATTTTCAAAATCATGCAAAGTTCCTGGGCAATAATAATTCTTGTATTCATTGTAGGGAATACATCCCTCTATTAAGGCGGCAGTTTGGGAGTTCTTGTTGGGCTGCTTTGATCCCAACAGCACCTACGTTGAGCGAGATGAGCTCAGGAAAATGCGGAGGTAGGCTGCCTATTTCCCCTTCAAGTATGTTCATTAGAGTTCTCTTCCTCTAGTTGAGATCAAGACATATAGCTTAAAAATGTCATTTTATCACTAGAATACTAGAGAAGCAATTGCAATCTTTATTACTCCCTCTGTTTTAAAATACATGTCTACTTTTAAAAATCACACATATAAAGAAAAGTGAATGTTGATAAAAGATTTGTATTTATATCAATATTAATTGCATTAATCGAATCTAGTACGTGGAATAAAGTTGATCTTGAAATTTAAAATTAAAAATATGTGAAATAGAGTTGATTTTGAAAATATAAACTTACATTAAAAGTTGAAGTGGACAACTAATTTGAAACAAATTTTTTTCTAAAGTGAACATGTATTGTGAAACAGAGGGAATAATAAAGTATCTACATTCCAGTCTCATGTAACTACCTCACCTACGTCTCAAACTTTGACTACCGTTTCTCAATTGGCAGAATACAGTTCAGTTAGCACGAAGATGAGTATGCAATTTAATCACCACGCCCACCATTATTTACTTGACACTGTTATTATGCTCTGATATCTTTGTTAGGAGAATGTTAATCTACATCTTCTATCTTGCACAAAAAAATGCAGATATTCATGTTAGTCCTTGAAAACTGATCAAACTAGGATAACATTAATTAAAATTGCTGATGGGAACTATTGACATGCTTCGATATACATGTACAGAAAATTTCAAAAATGATTTAAAGCATGTAAGTTTCTTTTATTACTTGAACCCAATCATTGATAAAATTCCTGTTGCCTACGGGTAGATGGTAATCTGTAGCTTATCAGCTTCCAAATGTTTCTTCACTGTATGGAAGCTCTAGCTAGGATTTGTGTGTAAATGCATTTATTATTTAAAAAATGAAAGTATGACACGAGGATGCTTACCAATTAGGGAGAAATATGCTGCATTGAAAGCCGAATGTCAGAAGATGGTTTCCATTTTTGGTAGTGGAAAGTTTATTACAACACCTATAGTCAATAATGACGGTGAACCAGTTGAGGGAGAAGCAGGAAACTTAAATGGATCCATGCCAGATAATGCTGGCGTAACAGAAAAAGAAGTGATTCAGTGGAAGCTCAGCTTGTCACAAATAGGTTTGTACTTTTAAAATATATTATTGTCTAATCTTTAGTCACGTTTCTGAAAGAGTGCTTGTATTTCAGTGATTTGGCTTAACCGTACCCACTCGTTGAATCCTGATTATAGTTTATTGTTTTTTAGAGCTCTCATGTTACACATGAAAATTCTTGTTACTCTATAAAGTATATGACATCTTCTTCTTTTTCTTGCCAAATGTCATATAGCATCTTTTAAAGTGTTCAATCTGGGGAAAAATTAAAAAGAAAATTCTTACATCTTGCTTAAGAGGAGTTTTTACAGTTATCTGTATATCATCTACTTGATTCTTTCCATGTTCTTGATTGATGTCATTCAATATCCAAAATAGAATATAACCTACTATGGAATCAAGATATTAGACTAATTCCGTCATATATATGGAATCCACTTTCTTTTAAAGTAGGAATAGTAGTAAATAGCTTTTTTGCTTGTAAACTTGGTAGAATTAAAGCAAAGTCTGTAATCGGAAATCTTTTTTATAGCAACTATATGTAAGGTTTTTCTTCTTCCTTATCAATTTGGCTACTTAACTTTGTCGAAATTGTAGGGTTAGATGTTGTTCGCACAGATCGTACTCTTGTCTTTTATGAGAGTGAAGCAAATCAGGCTAGACTCTGGGAAGTTTTAGCTGTTTATTCTTGGTTGGATAATAAAATTGGTTATGTACAAGGTAACTTACTCCTGTGTTGTTTTTTCGGAGTTAGATAGGAATCATTATCTGATGTTATTCATTTCCCGTTATTATATATAGGCATGAATGACATATGCTCTCCAATGATTATTCTTCTTGAAGATGACGCAGATGCCTTTTGGTGTTATGAGCATGCAATGCGTAGAGTGGTATGCCTCCATGTCACTCAACAGGATTTGAATTTCTGTCTCATCTACTGTGAAAATGTGCTCCCCTCCACGGTGTTTATAAAAAAACACTTTTTCATGTCTTCAGAAGAACATGTATACGAAAATGATATGTCAGTCATAAAGTATATTTTTCCTGTTAATACGACGGTATAGCTATATAAAGATCAGTTAAGTGTCATGTTCAACTTTTCCCATGCATTGAGATCAGAACTGGTAAAGTGGATCAGCAAAATGCTTTATCCGTGTACATCTACACATCGTATGTGCTTTTAACAATAGGTGTTTTAGGGAGTTCAAAGTTTTTTGCTTCTATAATTAGTGGAACGGCCTATTTTAGTAACAGTTGTGTATCTGAAATAACAAGGTCAATACAACGGGGCATCCTTAATTTTTTTTGCTTTCAAAATTAACAATTTTTAAAAGTTCTTTTCAAATTAACAATTTTTAAAAGTTCTTTTCAAATCATTTATCAATGAATCTTCGAGGTTTGCATCTTAAGCATTTATCTAATAGAACTCTATAAATTGAGGGGATATGCCTGAACACACTACATAGCATATGTGTTGCATTGCTGATTGACTTGCGTTGATTTCACCATAATTTAATGAGTGTTTTTGCTTAAATTAATTGGAAGTTTTTGTAAATAAGTTGATGTGGAGGCTGGAAATTTTGTCCTTTATAGGAGTTTTCTGCCTATTATGTCCTGTTATATAGTTAATGAATGATAAGTATGACTTGGTAACGAAAGCAACCTGAGGAAAAATATTGACGTAATAGAGATTCTACTTAAGGAAGAACTGCTTGTGTGACTATCTACATTAAAGCTTGATATTTTTCTGTTTTTTCTAGTTCACTTTAGCATCACGAATTTTGTGCGGACACCTGTTTTTAGTTAGTCCTTACGTTACATAGTTAGTCCTTACGTTACATATTCTTGATCATTCTGGGACTTATAGCTAATACAATTTGCTGTATAATTCTTAATATACTCCCTTAATTTTTGCTTCTTTATACTATAAGTATACATGTTAATTAACACTACTTCTCATTCCCAATTTTTCTTTGGTTGAAAAGAGAGAAAATTTTAGGACTAATGCAAGTTCCATGGGAGTTCAAACTCAACTGGGTACCCTGTCAACAATTATGAAAGTTGTTGATCCTAAACTTCATCAGCACCTTGGTATGATGTCACCGTTTCTAGTCCTTTGTTATGTTTACCCAATTTTATGAGTTATAACACTTCCAACACTATTGCATAAAATTTGTTTACTTGATATTCTTGATATGTCTAATTAATTACTCGGATTTGGCATAGAAATAAATGCTGTATATTTTCAACGAGGAACAGGTTTAAACATTCTTAACCATTTACAAATATTGTTCTGTGGAACTTTATATACAATGCTTGTGGATTCCCCCTTCCATTATGGCGATTATTATTCTAAACGGAGTACAATATGGTGATCTGAGAGTTACGACATAATTTGAACGTGACTTGTGCAGAGACAGTAATATGTATCCCTAGATGAAAATTGAAGTAATTAATTCTACACGGGTACTTTTTATTAGTGAAATGTATAGTTCTATTATTAATGATACTGTGCGGCTTGTTTATGCTGCATCTTTTGTTCCATAGAGGCTACGACCACATTGGTTCATATTATGGTCATGGGTCTGTTCTGTTTGACCCAATTTCCCTTTAGTTTATGATTACCAGCAATTTGAAAGAAAATTAAATGGCTTCCGTGCTCTTCATCAAACTTGGTACTTTCATGTTGATTTAAGTTGAATTTGATTTACAAAATATATACTACATTAACCTTTTGCTTAAATTTTCCTCTTAGATTTATGAAATTCAGTTTTAACAGTTAAAACAACTGTATCTTTTGCTAAATTATAGTTACATATAAATGGAATTCGAAACTAGACCGAGCTTTGTCGCGAACCACAGAGGCAAGCCCTTCAAGGTGATCCTTAAAGTTGTAGTTCAAAAGAGTCGTTAACCATCCAAGTGAAGTGACAGAGTCTGGCATAGTTCAAAAGAATCATTAGCCATCCAAGTGACAATCAATCTGGCATTGGCAAGGAGTTTCTTCATCTTTATGCAGTCTGACATATATTAGGGGTGAATTTGTTCGGAATGGGCATTAAAGCGTGATGTTAAGAATAAACTAAGTGTGCATCAATCTATTTTAATTGGAAGTGATTTTATTCTTGTATACTTTACAATTGTACATTTCCTAGTCTGTTCAAACAAGGCGATAATTTCTTTATGTGTACATGAAGAATGCTTGTACGCTGTCTGGTAATGGTGTGGGCGAGGACTTGTTCCATGTTAATAAATCAACTTAGAGTAATTATCTTATAACAAATTAAGAAAGAAAGCCAAGCTAATTAATCTACTATATAATAAGAATAGAATACACTATTTAGTGGTAAAAACTAATATTTTTATAGGAAAATAGATAATACCTGAAATGTTAGTGAAACCTAGTTGATTATTTTTCATCAGTTACATTCATGGCATATTTGTGACTGTGTAGTGCATGAGGTGTATACATGGCTTATTTTTTTCTACTTTGCAGAGGATTTGGATGGTGGGGAGTATCTTTTTGCATTTCGTATGTTGATGGTACTATTCCGGAGAGAGTTCTCATTTTTAGATTCTCTCTATTTGTGGGAGGTCAGCATTCTTACCTTGTTTGAAACATTTCTCAAAGTTTTCCTCCTTTATAGTTTAACTCGACCTGTTTGTATTATCCGTGTTCTTCATTATTCAATAACTTGAATTTGCCTGCTCAAAGATAGTTTTCCTTATTAACATAGGTTATGTGGGCCATGGAATACAATCCAAATATGTTCCAGCGCTATGAGAAGTCGGAAGAACCAACTGTCGAGAAAGTAAACAATGAAAACCGAAAACACTATGGTAAGTTTGAGAGGAAAGTCGTGGAAACAGGTTCAGTGGAGGATCGTAAAAGTGCTCTTGCTGTCTATTTAGTTGCGGGTTTTCTCGAGACAAAAAATAAGCAACTTTTGCAAGAGGCCAAGGGCCTTGATGATGTTGTCCAAGTATAATCCCTTCCTCTCCCTCTCCCTCCCGCTCACTCTCTCTTTGACATATCTATTTTAAGCTATTTTCAAATTTTTGGAATTTCAGATTATGGGTGACATGACTGGAAATGTGGATGCAAAAAAAGCATTAAACAAGGCACTGAAGGTTCATAAGAAATATATCAAGGTGCGTCTCAGCTATTCATATCTTCTACTAATTTTTATAGTTTCATATATCTAGATGTCTTACTATTGTCATTGTATGCAGGCCAAGGGAAACTCCCAGTAGCTACCCCTGTAGAGGTGGTTGTGAAGAAATTCTTCTTATAGACTTTTCAGTTTATTTCGTTATTTAATTACTGCATGTGGCATTCGTTCATGTGTAGGCCTTCATTTGTAATTGTGAATCCCCTGTATATAGAGTGACTTGTATCTAAAATTTTGATAGGAAAAAATGATGGGAATATCCAATATTGGACGCTTTCACTCTTTTTTTGATAATTAATTACGCACATTTGTTGGCGTATGCTTTCACTCTTCTTCATGTAAGAAGATAACTAGAAGAAAGTAAAACAAATTGAGTGCTTATATTTCATTATGATCCACTCTTTCGTTACTCTCTGAAATTTCGTGTAAACTGAATTAATTGAAATAGCAAGAGGCCGTGACGGAACTGGGAAGAACAACAACGATAACGATGAAAAATACAAATGAAGTAGTAAAAGGTCATGACGGAAGTGGAAAGAGTAACGATAATGGAGGCGATTAAGGTACTCATTGTACTCATTTATATATTCATATAAAGGAGAATCTCTCGCGGCTGACTTGACACCTCTCTTTGTGTGTTTAAATAATTTTCTCTGAATTCTAAAGCCCCGGTCAGTTCTCTATTTTTCTCTAATAATCCTCATTTTGTAACTGCACAACAGAGAAAATCAACAGACAACCCATGCTCCACAAATATTACTATCATTACTACCAAGAAAATCAGCGGTCGGTTCTTTTATTTCAGTTTTGGACTCCCCGTCTCCCTTAATTTGGGTAGAACATGTTTATATATAAAGAGAGCACCTCCTTTCTCCTTCCAGGTTTTTGATTCATCATTGTGTAATCCGAGTATTTTGGAATTATCTCTTATATCTACATTTATGTAGTTAGAGTTCTCATCGCCAGATTACTGACAAATGTTTCAGGTATGCGTGTGAATTAATTATTTATTTTGTTTCTCTGATTGACTTTATAGATTTTCTCTTTTTCTGATTCCTAATTATATTTATAGCATCTGAAGTTTAAGGTTCATGTTGTGCGCTGATCGTTAATTGTAGTTGCGAAATGTATCATTTTTGGCACATGTGTCAATCCTAGGGCATCCTATTCTCAGATTCTAATTTCTCCATTTTCCTACTATTTGCTGTTTAATTGATCTTTGATTATTGTAAAAACTGAAGCTCATCTAAAACTGGCCTAAACAACCTTAAAATTAATGTTTCTTTACTCTGATGAGAAAAACCCGTGACTTCTCTCGCTTTTTCAAGTTTCTTCCCCTCAATTTATTACATTTTTCCACTAGACAACAACCAATAAGTTGCTTTAGTAATTTGTAGTATAGAAAAATACGAGGAACCATATGCACTGTAATTAACCTTTGAGGCATATCATATGAGATCAGATTATTTTGCTCGATATTTACATTTGCAATCCTAGCTACAAGGTACTTTCTTTACTGCTTCTCTAATAACTACTTAGTATAATACCAAAAGTAAAATTATATAAGTATTACTTGATGTTGTTGAACCAAGTGTGGCATCAAGAACAGAATTGGGTGTGATATCTATTGGTGCATTTTTTAGGATGTTTGATTTGCAGTTGGGTTTTTTATCATTCCTATTTTCCTAAAGGAATGCAGTAACTTGTTGTCTTAATAAATAATTCACACTTCAATGATATCCAAATCATACATAATGGAAAAAATGCAGATTTGAAAAAAAAACCCTGTCACAAATTCCATATTGATGAAATAATCAGTAAACAAACAAAAACTTCTACGCACGACTGGGTATATCTAAGTCGCCAAGGTGTGGCAGGCATTTTACTTTGTGTTAGCATTGTATTGTGTGTCTCTTTATAAAGCTCGATATATTTAGAATGTATTTGTGGGGTTTTTCGGGTTTAATTAATATATCTAAATTATTTTCCTGACTCCCTATAACTTAATAATATTTGTTGGAACTCTCATTAGTGTTGTTCATATGTGTTGTTTTATATGGGGACATTGTGAATACCATAAATTGCCTTTGTTGCTGTTGATGGTAGATGAAGCAAATAATAGATGGAAAATGTTGATCATGTCTTCTATATAGTTTTTGAAATGAAGATACCCGTACGTAACTATGTTTTACTTTTCTTTTATTTGCAGCACTTTACGCATTTTGTATTTGTTATATCATCTTCCCTGTATGTGAGGTTAATATTATATACAGAAGAGGAGTGGGGGCCATGGGCCCATTCCTAAACAAGATGCAAAGCTAAGAAATTAGAACCCTTGGTAGTGGAATAAGAAAGAATCTTTTGGGATAAAGTAGATAAACAAGAAAGGAAGAAGGCTGCTATGTCTAAGATCTCTGGGTGTTTTGCGGATATCAAAAGGCAAATAAATAATCGACTAAAACTTGTGTTTATATTTGAGGAGGTCTCTTACGTCATGTTTATTGTACTTTCAGTTTCATCCTGCCTAATTACTCGAGTATAAGAGGCTATGTTCGACTCTGAACATGTAAATATATAAGACAACATATAAAATTTCGTCAATGACCTTCTAATTTGCATTGTTATGAAGTTGTGAAAGCTACAGTATGGTTCCTCTGCAAAGAATTGTCTAAAGCTTGTATGTATGTGTGCAGAGGTTTTATGCCATGACTATTATATTTTTAGTTTCATTGTGCCCAATTACTCAAGGATAAGAGACTATATTTGCCTCTGAAGGTATTTATATACAAAAGACAAAATATAAATTTTCACCAAGGGCTTTCAGTTTGCATTTCTAAGTAGTTATGAAAGCTTCATTCAGGTAGTTCTCCGGGGCTTCTATGTTTTCCTCAATATACATATCTAAATTTCTTTTAACAATAAATATGAGTTATCTTATCCTACCTATTTCATGTTGATGAATGTTTTTTACACTTTATTTACTCTGCAATCCAATTTTAGGAGGAAAGTGAGTTGTGTTAGGAGTTTTATTTGGGTTTTAGAGTCTTGAATTTCCTAAAAGATAATTTGAAAAATATCTCAAATTATTGGATATCATGATAATTTTTTATAATTTCTTTTATATACACTATATCCTTGGAAAGAACATGGAAGATATTTAGAAATATTATATTTAATGTCTATTTGTTGTCACATTTACAGTGTTGCAGTATCATTTTTTTGTCATACAGTATCATATTTTGAAGTTTATGAAGGCTGAGGTGGTGGTTGTGATGGCTGGTTATTAAACTGGGAGTACTGAGAAGAGGGATAGTACATTAAAGACTGGGTGGTAGCAAAGGAGGATGGGGTAGGCTGGAACAAAGACTGGGGCAGCGGTGGGAGTGGATATGTATATTGTTGTTACGAGGTAGCAGCTTAACACCTATAATGTGTGTGCTGAAAACTAGCCTGATTTTAAGGTGGATGACTTGTTCGAAAATAAGACATGTCACCCGAACTTTGCGTGAACTGAGTTGATCCATTTTGCGTATACTAAGTTTATCCTCGAGAGGGGACTGGGCTCTAATTTAAGGGGGTGGAGGAGCAACAAAAGTGGATTCAGAAGCTGGTAAAAATGGATTATACAACGCCATACACCCGAATCTTGCCTATATTAGTAACTACAAGCCAAAACACTACACCTAAAACTTCGAAACCATCACAAAAGCAACTTCAGTTTGACTAAAAATTTCTAACTCAACTGACAAGAGTCCTGACAATATTAACAAAGTTCAGCAATTAGACTAATGGGCCTCTCAAAAAAGATCATAAAACACAATCAAGCTTCGTCATTTCTTAAATACAATTACATAAAATCATAAATATCTAACTTTAATATCAAGTAAAACCCATAACAATATTTAAGAAAAAGGTGATTAGCATGATTTATTAATTCCGTACATGTCTCCTCAAATTTTTTTAATATGCCAAAAAGAAATTTACAAGATGCTTGCAAAAAATTATTTTACCTTTAAAAATGTGTTTTTAAGTATTCCCAACAACCGCGCCAAGCTCGGTAATTTTACCTAGTTTAAAGGATAATAGATTTTGAAAATAGGTGAAACTAAGAGTGGTGTATTCAATTGAGATTTTAAAAGAGTTATTTGGATTTTAAAAATACTAGGGTATTTAATTTGGATTCTGAAAAATATTTTAAAATCTAATGGTATTCAATATGGATTGAAAAAAGTCTTCTAAAATATGGGATATTCAATTTAGATTTTAAAAAGTTCATTTAAATCTGGTGGTATTCAATTTGGATTTAAAAAAAAGTCCATTGAATAATACACCCCTAAATATAAAATATTTTTTATTTATAATTTGTCAAGATGTCCGAATTTCAACCTCAGTAATAAGGTGTTGTTATTAAAACTAAATTTATGGTTGATTGAGTTTGGATTGTGAAAAGGACAGGTTTGCACTTAATATTCTTGAGAGAATTGTATTGCAGTCCCTCTAATTTCGCTCAAAATCAAAATTATAGACTGACTATGACAAATTGCTATCTGCATCCTCTTCTTTCGAAGCTAATCCAAATTTACAACATCTTTTTATTTCTTTCCTAAAATTATTGAAAAACAAGTTAACGGATACTCATTTTAAAGTGAGCAAACAGAAATCCATACTCGATTTCGTAGATATATATAGAATTCTGAAAAATCCATTCTTTCTATTTCTTTCCTTGTTCTCCGAAGAAACTGAACACATCCGAAGTGGTGTAGTAAGGATCCCTAAGTTGCTTCATCTCGTTAGTATTTGGCGAATCTACTTGTTAATTTATTCATTACCAAGATATAATTTGAAGTAGAAGTAAAATGTTGGAACAAGTCATTCTCCAAGACGCGGAGATCCTCTGAATTTGCAGATCAGTTGCTAAATTATTGATGGACAGGACGCCTGGTTTCAAGATATATAGCTATTAGCTACAATAAATTGAACAATGCATTGCCATCAAATTAACGAAACACCTGCAGCATACCTGAGCTTTCCAATATTGGCTAAATATAGATAAGATTGTCGTAACCATTAAATCACGAATGTTGGGCACAGTTTAACCGGTTTCCTCAATCTTACAACTTTGTATACTAAAAACATAACCATCATTTCGTTTCATTTTGCACCACTCTTTCCTCATTTCCTCTTCGAGTTTTTCTCACCAACTGAGCTAGGTATGAACAAAGTCTGCAGCGTTTGAAGCGCCAAAACTTGTTGGCGACATCAGGAGTTGCAAGACTGGTTAAATTTTTCTACATTTTCAAGTTTAGTGATCGTTGTCGATCAAGATACGAGTCTCAGAAGACGAGGCTTATCTAGTAGGTATCTAGCTAGCTCATGTTAAATTCCAATTAATTACATGTACGCTTTCTAATTCAAAGCTTCTTAATTAGTTGCAGATCTAGATAGTGAGGAAAACTTTCAGCCAAAGAGGATTGAATAGACATACATAGCATTCAAAGGGACCAAATGAAGGGAGTTTTGAAAGGCTTCAAATACATTTCTCAAATCTTCGGCAAGTTCATATTATTTCATTTTCTTGAAGTTTACTGTTTACATTAATAAACCTGAAAGCTGAAAATTGTATTTCTATGCACATGCATGGAGACTAATAAGCAAAACATGGTGCAGATGAAGAGAGGGAAAGGGAAATGCAGATTGGTTTACCAACAGATGTAAAGCATGTGGCTCACATAGGTTTGGATGGACCGTCATCCGAGTCGCCAAGCTGGGTATAAATCCTCTCATCTTTAAAATCCATAAAGTTGCTTCAAACTGTTAAATTCTGATAAGTAGTACTTGTCAAAGATACTGAGAACAAGGGGTTAACAAGCTATGCATGCTATAAACTAATGCAGATGAATAAGTTCAAAGGACAGGAAAAAGCTCAATCAGCTCCTCTCAACACCCATGGACAACCAATACAACCAAGAGCTCGATCAGCTCCTCTTGACATCAATGGAAATTCGACAGGTTACATATTTATTCATATTAAAACAGTAAACATTTATATATTACAAGGACAAGAATTTGGCTTAGAAATTGCGTATTATAGCATGGTTTAATTAATTTTATTTCTAATTCACAGATCCGTCGAGCCAAAATACAAGTCGAGAATTGCCTGATATACCAAAGGCGTCCAGGAGACGATATTCAGCAGATAATCTAACAATCGAAACCAAAGACTTATCTAGCAAATCAAAGGGGTCAAGGAGGCAACGCAAAAAAGACTCATCCGAAGGGACTTGTAATAAATCAGGTAGGCGACGACATAGCAGAAAAGACTCTGGATCTTCTGATCTTGAAGTTAGTACTAGATCAGGTCGTAGCACTGGTAACGAGTCAGCATCATCTCCATTACCATCACCATCAACTCCAACAGCAAGAAATCTACCTCCAAAGAGTTCGCGTCCAAGGAAGCCTAGGGATGAATCAAACAAATCAGCAAAATCAAAGGCAAGTAGTAAAGTTGATGTCTCTGCAACATCAGCAACTAGAAATGTTAGTAATAATGAGAGTTGTCAAATCTCGTCGAGCCGAAATCCTCCTTTGGTAGAAGAGGAATAAAGGGAATTAGTGTGCAGGCTGTGCTTGATTATACTCCTTTTTTTTTCTCTAAATTTTCTTTTTCCTCCTCTTAGTTTTAATGAACGAATTCTGCATTCGGAATGAAAAGTGTATAAGTTGTTCACTGATTTTGTAGTCATCGAATCATTTTTCATTAAAAACATCAAATTCCAGCTGTGTTTGGGGCAGTAACAAATCTCATTTTGTTTCTTGATCTTACTCAGATAAATCATCAGGCACTCAAAAACTTAAATGAGCAGGCAAGGTTTTATTTAATTCTACTCTCATGAATTGGCTGGTCAAATTCAGATGCAAGATTTTTTAAGCTCAGATTGTATAATTCTGTATCCATTAATTTATTTCCATCTTATTAAATTGTTTTTAAATTCTAGCTCGTATAATTTGAACAACCTTAACAAGAGATAGGGAGCGTAAAATATAAACTCCATCATTGCCTACTAGACGGTGGGAGTCATTTTTCGGCTCTTTCAGCTTTGATTAAATTTATGGGCCGATCAAATTGGGCTACAAATTTGCCAAAGTAGAATAACTGTTTTGTCATTGGCATTTGCATTTTTTCGTCAAGAAGACATAACGCGATGATCTAATACAAATCAGATTCGAATTCCAAGTGAACTGTAGCCCATGCAATCATCCTTTTTCCATAATGCATGCTTGCCAAAACTTAATTTAGGAAATATATATTTTTTCGTCCTTTTTTAGTTATTAGATTTGACCTGTATACAGTTAAATTAAGCAAAATTTGATCGAAATTTATTATATATTTATAATTGAACAAAATAAAAATATTATAATATTAAAAAGTACATTAATTTACTTTAATAAATGATTAACAGTTTTTATAATATTAAAAGTAATGTTTAATTTGTAAAATTATTGATCAATTTAACAGATAAAAAATATAAAATCATACAGAATTTTATATACTTTTAATATCCCCTTCAAATTGAATTATTTTGACCATTAAAAATCGAAATTATCAACGATTAACCTGTAATTTGATCTTAAAAGGTCCCATATATTAATATTTACTATTTAGATTTTATTTCTGATTTCTGAATTACTAAAAATTTAACAATAATCTTCATATTACGAGCAATCATTCAATTTTCGATCCTAATTTTTTTATATAGGTCAATTTCAATGCTGCGGAAGTAATATATTGGACTTCTCTTCAATTTCTAAATTGCACAAATTCGATATACACGTATAGTTCTTTACGATATTGTAAGATTATATTCTTACTATAAATCGCATTTATAATATTGTAAGATCTCATTAATATAGAATCCAAAAAATAGAATTCAAATATTATCTAGAGATATTATTGCATATATAGTAAATATGTAATAAAATCAAGGTAGGATCAAACAAAGTTAACTCTACCCACCCTCATGAGTATCATTTCACGCAAATAAACTAAAATACAACGTAATTGTAAGTAATTTAAAAACACCTTATGGATATGCATGTTTCAACAATAATCCGTGTATCAACTGCACTGATGATAACATATATTTATAATAATATACCTGTTTGGACTTGAAATATTTCGCATTCATTCGACAAGCTATATAACTCAAACAATAGACTACGAGCATACGACTAAAACAATAAAACACGTCAATACATATATCATCTTCTTATGATTTGTTGGATTTATTTCGTTAATGATTATATGCTTTTAAATTATGCGACATACTAATCGAATATGAAGTAGATTTTATTCTTCTTATAAATACTAATTAAAATAGAATAAAGTAACATTATTATAATTCATCTACATCAAATAGTAATCAGAAGTTTAGAAAAATATTATACCAAAACCATGCTTAATCTAGATAATTAGGATACAAACATCATCCACATATTTCATTGTATATGGAAAAAAGCATTACCAATGATTTTTATAATTGATAATTAACTTATGTAATTCATTTATAATTAATTTTCCGTCATTAATTAAGATATGTTACATCATTCTCATCGTTCGTCGTCGATCACATTTTTCTTCTTTCATTATTGTTCAACACATATTTTTTCTTTCGTTGACAATAATTATACGAGATATATATGTCATATGTCGATACATATTATTTTAAATATTAAAGTATTGAAAATAAAGATAGGTTTAATAAATATTCTAAAGAAAAGTAAATAGTAAAAAAATAATATAATCTGTATCATAAGTTCAAATATGGTGGAGTCCTATTTTTCATTAAAATGTTCAAATCATATGCATCTTGACATCTCATCTAAACCAAAACAAGATAAACAAAAACCAACAAGAAGCCTCCACTTTACTACACCAGATATCACTACGGCTGTGAAAATGGGTTGATTTGGGTGGGGTTAACAACATCGGGAATCTGGACCCCACCATCTCTCTTAAAAAGACCGGTTATTTCCACGTACTTTTTATACATCTTTACTTTATTTGGGTCGACTAATCGCTTCGAGTTGGCTAGCTGCTGTCCCAACAAAGTGCCCTTACTTAAAAACTCATAAGCCATGTAGCCGGCTAAAAGCTGATTATTGGATGCCGATGACTCTTGCTTATTACCCACTATCTTGGTTGTGGCTCGTTCATGTTGGCTCGGCTTAATGAACTTGGGCGGCTTCTGATACTCCCTATCTTTTCGCTTATTTGGCGCCACTCCTCTTTGGTGCTGCTTCATAATATTACTTGTGTTCATATCTGATTTTTGTGTTCTACGTCAACAAATATTTATATCAAACTCCTCTATTTCCCTGTTTGAAAAAAAAAACAAACACAAAAAAATGGTTTGATTTCAATACTTATCATGAATAATAAATAAAAGGTAAGTAAATTAAATTAAATGACAATATTAGCTAATAAAATGTTATTTTTATGGCAGTGAAATTAACCAAAAAAAATTAATGAAAGGGCAAATCAAAAAGACGTCGTCATAGGTAGGACGAGTACGAATCTGGGGAGATCTGGGGAGATAGAGATATAAGATAAAAGAGAGGGCGAGAATGAAAGTTTTGAGAAGAAAAAGTTTGTGGGGAAGATGGTTGTTGAGGGTGGGGGATATTTATAATCGGTCTTGTACATATTCCATATTTGCCCCTTTTGTTGTCAACAAATTATGAGGCTGGATTATTTTATTTCAAAACATGAATATAGACAAAGATTTGTTTCTTTTTCCTACTATTATTTTGCATATTCAAAAAAATCTTCCACGTATGCATTTATGAACGTTCAAGTAATAAATTGATCTTTATCAATAGAAAAAGTAAGAAACTTATCATTCCTTTTTTGAATAGTTATATTCCATACGATCAAATTTTAATTTTTCCGAAGAGTAAAAAAGTTAATCAAATTAAACGCAAGCAATCAAATGAAAATAAATTAGAATAATATTTTTAAGAAATGATTAACTCACGAATAACAAAAACAAGCGTGGTCAATCATATTTAGGTGGCTGGAAATTAAATAGCCTTATTCTCCACTTTTATTTTAAAAGATTGTAGCGAACAATTTTCAGCATATACCTCTAAAACTGCAAAAGGAATATACATCTCTTTTTCATTGTGACCGTATAATTTTCAAGATATGAGAATATTTTTAAAAACAAGAAAATTGTGTCCCAAAACATGAATTATTTAATAAATTTCCAAGTTTATACAAGGAACAAAGCAACCAATTTAGTCCCATATAATCAGAAAAGTATATGAATTTTAAACCATAACCAAGCCTTCAAATTGAAGCACGGGTGGAACAAAATCAGCTTTAGAAAAGACTAGGTAAGTGATTTCAGTCAGCAATTTTAAGGTAGAAATAAGAGATTTTCTTATTAAAAACATAAACGTTGCATTTATTGTCAATGTGTCTCTTCATAGAATACCAATTGTGAGGCTTTTTTTTGTCAAGTGGCTCAGGTCAATACATTATTTCCGGCCCAATTGATCTTATTTTCATATCCAGTTGGATGGTCCAACATATATAAAAAAAATTCAAGAATGGATATCACATTAAGATTATGGGCTCAAAATTATTGACCGGTCTTATACATCAAGTTAATTTGATCCACATAAGAAGAGATATAAAATCAGAATCAGTTATCTTTTAAAATCAGAATCAGTTATCAAAGAATGGAGAAATCTAGAGTTTCATCAGCTTGGACTGATTAAATAAGTTGAACTAATCATGACCTTCATTTAATCATTATCAAGTTAATGAAAGAAATTTCCACTTCTTTCCCTTAACTCCGTGAGTAGCATGCACTAAACATAAATTGTAGAATAAATATTTAATTTTTGAAAGATTTCATGTAGACCTAAGCTTAATCTTCACATGTTAATATAAATTTCATGCAAACTTTGGAGGCCACTTTCTAGTATTCTGTGAGATATGGTTAGATATGAAGTTGATGATTTGGGCATTGATAGTATTGGACAAGTCTATAAATTCAGTTCCTTCAAAAATAACTCTCCACACACCGCCTTTAACATCTTCATAGAATAAACACCATCCCTCAACCTAATTAATTTTTTTTGAGATCTTCGTTTAATTATTGTATGACTCTCTTTCCTAACTTCAATCATTTTTCTGTTCAATGTGCTTCCTACTCTGACATTATTGGTTTCCATTTTTCATATTTAATTGATTGAGGTGGATGATTTAGTAAAATTCATACAATAAATATTTAAGGCAACCTGAAAAGATATAAATATATTAGTATTAGAAGTTAGCATAATTTATAAAAAAAAATAGGAAGGTGTGTCAAAAAGATTTCAATATACATCAAAAGGTTGTTTCATTCCTCTACATTGGTTCTTTAGTTGTTTCATTACGTGTTTCGTTTAAAAATATCGTGTGTCAAGTGTCAACATGATTTTAAGATACATTATTAGGTTGTTTCTTCCCTATTTATAAAGGGAATTTATCATTTTTTGCAACCATTTTATAATATCCCGTCATATAATTCATCAAGCACATAAAAAAATAATTCAATTTCGTGTGAGCAAACTATTCATAAGCTTCAAGTACTGCATCGACTAATTGACAAATTATTTTTGGTGCATTTTCATGTTTCAATCATTATAATATTTGGAAAAAAACAAGATTATTGTTGTTTAGGTCCGGACTGTTAGCGGACTGATTTGTTAAAATAACATGAAACCCATGTGATTGTGCAATTGTTATAAAATTCTGGTCAATATCCTTTATATGAGGTCTTGTGTTATCTTGTTGAATGATTTTATTTTTATCAAAATTATGATGTCATTTAGATTTAATAGCGGAGATGATTTTCTCAATCAAATATTATTGAATCACTAACTTATTAATACTTTCGATAAGTTTAACTGCCCCACAACACCTTAAATCTATTTTTACTTGACCTTGAAGTTGGCTTTTCAATGATAAAGAAAATATTCATTTATTTAAATCGAATATATATACCTAATCTTTGCTAAATAAGGGCCTAGCTACTACACTAATGTACATAATAGTTATGAATATATTTGACAAAGATGTTTGATGTGATTTTGATTTGTGCGGAAGGAGGTAATATTTACAAGTTTATCTTATCATATAGAACCATTTCTCGTCTATGTGAACTACAAGAAACATGCATACATATGTGATATTTTTCTGGAGGGTTAAATTCTCAGTATAATTTAACACAAATTTAACTCATGCTTCTATATTTAAAGTTGTTCAGAGTGATTTCAATGCATTTGATTGTGATTTAATATCTTCTTTTTGAACAAGTCCGTGGACAGTGGATTTACTTGCATTTAATTGACATATAGATGTCCTAGTATTTGTTCAAAGATGTAGAGGAATTTTTCTTACCTTTTTCCAAATCCAAAACTTACCTTTTATTTCCATATTTGAATTTTAATTTACATTAGGTCGCACACCTTTTTGATTGCTTTAAGCATAACTTTCCATATCTTTGTTATTGTTACTATGTTAATATCATAATAAAATTTGAGTTTCTTTATTAGTCAATGTCTAAGTTTGTTTTGATGAAGTTTAGAGATATGTAATGAGCCATTTATTTATTGTCAAAAAGTTTTAACCTTTATTGATTTGCAGAGCCAACATGGTAGCTGAAAATTAAGCTGACCTATGGATATGTAGAATCAAAGGTAATCTTTTATCACATATTAAGCTGAACAAGACAAATGATACGTGTTGGAGCTTTATAGAGTATAAGTGAACACTATATCATATTTGTATAAAAGGTTGTGTGTGTATGTTAGTTAGGTGTAATATTTTTATATTAAGTGGAGGCAAACATGTAAGCAAATATTTTTATAAGCGGTATTATGTTTAGTTTCCCACCAATAATAATTCATATCATTCTTTCTTTAATCTATCCACTCGACTTATTGATCGTCATTGTTTATTACGTGTCTTGGTCTTCATACCCGACCTATTTGATAACAAATGAGTGGGACGGAGGGAGGGAGTATAATTTAAAATGTATACAAAATAGTAAATTAATGAAAAAGTATTTGACAATTACTTTTAATAATATGTAGCATTCTTTCTTACGAAATTCAATCGTCATATTAAAATACATGACCAAAAAATATTTTTTTGGGAAAAAAGCTAAATCTTTTTTTTTCCGGATATAAAGCTGAAATTTCATTACCCACAAGCAAACAGTTCATTACATATTATGATTAGCCTATTTATAAGTATGGGCTATTTAAAAGCTTACAACCCAAAAAATTATAACCAAATGTTAAAACTAACCCCTAAAGTTAAGCTATAATAAACAACAAACATAGTAATTAAATTATTTAAAGAAAATAATTAATATTTTCTCATTCAATTACCCAAATTTTTGGCAATGATCTCTATTCCTTCAACATATTCATGATTTTCTCAAATATCATATTTCACGATAACATCACTATTACCTTCATCCACCAAATGGGTAAACATCATTCTTTAACCACATTCATAGTGACATCCAACTTCCTCAAAGCATCATATTACAAACCAACTGGACCATGACCATGTTGGGGTTGCGACAACTTAAAAACTCGTCAAAGGCCTTTTGGTGATGAAAATGTTCTTCTAGTTTATTACAACATACTCAACAAAATATGCCTTCAACTTATTATCTTCACGACCGACGAAATGAATTTCAGTCACAAATTTTATATCAGCTCTTCACTAATTTAGCTCTTGCATAATGATTACATGCTTAACTGAAGGACCTTCAATACTGGAATGCCTTCATGTCTTTATACTTCTCATATCTCAAACTAATATTCATTTTTACTTACAAAAAGATTATAAACTTATAAATTTATCGGATATAAATGCCTAACTAAATTTATTTTAATTATGGGAACTTTTGTGGCTGTTAAAGTCATTAGGCTTAAGCTCTACATAGAAATAAAATCTTCTAGGTCTTTGTTTATGAATTGAATTCATCCAATCTAGTAACGAGCAAGTTAAAAAAAGAGATTTAACAAGTCAATGATAACATAAGCTAGTTCCATTAGTCTTTAGGAGAAGATTAACATATTTATCTTATAAAAATTGTTAATTTATAGTTTATGAATATTTTTAATTTAAGCAAAGTTATATATCATGTTGAATAAACATATATAATTTCTTTTTTACTATTTTTTTTTTAATTTTATCAGTATTTAATAAAATACTCATATACAAATATATAGATATAATCTTAACTCCTTACATATATTAAATGCATTTTGATAATATCTAACTAGAACTTTTAATTATTCACTTGTATATATAATGTCATTTTAATTCACAAAAATTGAATCATTAATTCGCGAAAAAATATAATGTATTGGTACATGTAAAGGTAGTTTTAAAGTTCTAAATCTAATAAATTGGATGATTGTTGTACAACTAACAATCGAGTATAAATTATAGAAGGGGTTTAAATACAATTCTTAAAACTTGAATAATTTCTAATATTTTAAAACTATGAATAGAGAAATATAAATTGAAATTAAAGTGCACAAAAGATATAAAACTTTGAGGTACCTTTTTTGACAACTAAGGATATATATTGAAGAAATTCTTTGTAAAGTTTATAAGTGCAAACTCACAACTACATTTACAATGTAGTATTTTTCTACGAATACTAACTTTTCAGCTCTAAACAAAATACACCAATTCCTTAGTAAATTAGAATGATGCACTTATATTATATACGGCCAAGTTTATAATCTCGCTAGAGTACAAATTATACCTTCTTTCTAGATCCAATAAGATTGCTTCTTCCTTTTTTTGTACATGTGACTTCAGATTTGGAGATTTTCTGTCTTACGACAACATGCAAAATTTATCTATCCAATGTGCTTGTATGAAAGAATAATTTTTTTCCTTCTTCCAGATTTCCAAGTCATGACATTCTTTATCTTGGCATTCAAGCCAAAAGTATCAAAAGTTTTTACTAGTTCGCCAGGAAAAAGTATTGGGTTGACATAATTAATTAGAGGGTTTCAGTTGATCCTTTCGAGAGAGTTAAGCAGTCTTCCGGGATAGATATTTTATTGGTAGGTAACAAATCGAGTCGTTTATCAACTAATGAGATCTCTTAGATTTTCCGTTTATCAATTATTAGGTAACTGTCAATGGATATTCAAATATTGAGTTCTATCTGTGAACAGTGTTGATCTGAGCATCTGTTGACATACATACTAGTTAGTCGTTGATAGTTGTTATTCTATATTCACTAATGCTTGAACTATTTCTATTGATACTCAACTGACTTGTGTAAAATTACAAGGCACCAGATATTATAATTTAGCCACCTATTCTACACACATATTGATGATCAGCATGACTTATCCATTGATCAACTATATTATCAACTACTGACAAGGATGTCGCGTGCCTATCAAATAATAAATTCTAAAAAATTCTTTTAACTATGTAGTATGGTAAGTCAGAGTTTATAACGACTCGTGTATTTTTAAATTATTTAATATGTAATTGTGGAAATATTAATTAAATAAAATATGTGTATTGGTTTTGACCTCTATGTGTTATTTGATTATTATATATATATATGTGTGATTTATGGTGTACCGGGTTGTCCGCGTCGTTAATTATGGAGTCGTATTGAATTGTTTTCACTTTTAAAAGTGGATTTAGTGCAAATTTATTTGCATAAATATTTGAAATGTCTTTAAAATTGTTTTTATGGTTTTACAATTATATTAATTATTTTTATTTTTAAGATTTTATAAAATTGAGAAATCAATATTTTATTGATTATTTATCTTTAAATGATTTTCTGATTACTTTTATTTGTAAAATCCATAGTTAATTCCAGAATTCTTCAAAAATTATGAAACTCATATTTATCTAAGTTTGGAATATTTCGAGAATTTTAAAATTATTTTGGAAATTTTTGGGATTAATTTCACCCGCGCGTTGATTCATTTAATTGATAAAAGCGGGTACAAATTGCATTTCAAAAATTGTTTAAAAATTTCAAAATTTATTTTTTATAAACTTCGGGATATTTGTAGCATTTGAAGACTATTTTCGTGACTTTCTGAATTTGTTTTAAGCGCAGCTAGGTTCGTTAATCGTTAAATGCAGATATAAGTTGCGCTCCAAAAATGGTTTAAAAATTATGAAATTTTATTTTTATTAGTTTTCAATTACTCCGGAAATTTTAAGAGTATTTTGAAATTATTTTGATGTATTTTTATTCGCAAATATATCGCTTAAAAATGGAAATTCGGGGCAAAAATTGGATTTAGAGGACGAAACAGGACACATGTTAAATTCTCATATCCTCAGCAGATACGTGTCATTCAGCTGTTGTTTTAATTGCAAAAATAATAATTGTAACAGGGCACCCCCCTGTTTTCCTCCTCTCTCGATCTCGATTATCTCTATGTTATCCCAAATTAATCTTCACTCTCTCTCTCACATCCCTTCTCTGCTCCCTACTTCTTCTCTCCCCGTTTTCTTCTCCTTGCTTCCTGTGCTCTGGCTGTTGTCATCTTTGTTATTCTGGCCCGTCGCCGCCGATTTCGGCTTGGCGGCCGTCTCGGTGATTTTACTGCGTATATGTATTTGTGAGTATATGTATATGTGATTCGTGGGTGTGAGGTTCCGTTGATCACTGTTGTTATGCATTTCTGCTGCTATTTCTCTTCATCTCCGGCCGTCGCCGTGGTTTCTCCGGCGAGGTGGCCGGCATACGTGTGTCCAGTTGAGTTGCTGTTACGTTACTGGTTGCGTTTGGTTCGCTGTTACTCGAAGTTGCCATTTTATGAATTTAATTTATTAATTGTTGTAATATTTGTATGACTTTATGTGATTATGCGAATTATGGATTTCGATTATTTCGAATTTTATCGGTGAAACTTGAGATCGGAAACCCGAATTGGGCACCTCTGGGTTTTTGCCGCCGTTAGCAATGAACATTAGTGAGCTGATGGTGGACGATGATGATGTTTATCTGAGTCCTAATATTTTAAAATAAATAAATTAATTCGTGAAATTATCTTTGAAACGAGAATTTTATTTTACATTAAAGTCGAGTACGTAATTTAATTGACGAATTGTGATTGGATTAATTGTTGGATTGAACTGGTGGTTGGGATTGTGGTTGTTGTGAATTGGATTGTTGTTATTGAATTGACGTCGACTGATGTTTCGACGGGTAGTCCGATAAACAAAGGAGACGCTGCCCGATTTCCGGGAAACTGAATTATATAAATACGGGAACGTATCCAATGATTATCGGGACGTCGAGTGACTATATGTATATGTGTATGTTTTATATATGAAACTTGGTTGTACGATGTAATGAAATATTTTGCCAAACCGATAACCCTGATTTCGTAAAATAAAAAGTATATATATATTTTCCAAAAATGAACACCGAACCGATTTTTGAGATTGTGAACCCTACTTGTTGCGTGTGTTATTATAATATACATAATTACGACTCAGGTTTGAATATCGTTGGGTAAAATTGGTATCGAGGATATGTCAAGCATACCTAGACATCTAATGTAGGGTATTTCGACCCTGTAGGTTATAGTCGGGAACCTGAAAGTGGATGATGGACTAAAGATAACCTAGCGGTCAGTCGATGAGCTCAGTAGAGTTTCAACAGAAAAACCTGGGTGTCGAAGTCGAATCCAATGGGATCTAGTGGTTGGACGTTAAATCCTGAGCGACAGAGTCGGCTCAGAGTTGATCAGTAATAGTTATAAAGCCCTGTAAGGCAAGTATTTCTGAACTTTTCTTCAAGATATATTACCAATGTTGTCGAACTGTTTCATAACGTCGCTATTATTCAAAATAACTCTTGTTTTATATTGCAAGTGTTTTAAACTACTTAACCTTGAACCCTGATTTTCTTGATCTTGAGCCATAAGCCTTATTCTCTGTGAACCGTCCTTTGTTGATCCTCCAACACCAAACACTAGAAGAAAATTGTTTGAAAACACAGAAAATTTTATACCCCAACCATTCCTTATAACATCAAAGAACTATACCTTGAAAAATCATTACTGGTCTAATACCTGATCCTTTACAAACTGGAAACCGTTTCTTATACATACCCTGTTATACCCTTGTGATACTTAAGAATTGCATTACACTTTTATACCAATGCTTTATCGCTGTTGATTATGATCTTGCTTATTGAATTACATTGTTTGTTACACTAAAGTGTTTTAGAATTGGATAGTTTTCTTTATATGGACCAAATTCGTGGTCGAATTAGGCCAATGTGTGCCTTGGATCCAGTTCGTAGAGCAGAGCTGTGTGTTTCGCTCGGAGTTAGTGCGTGACTGATCAGCAGCCTAACCTTGGTTTTTTTTTAAAACTTAAAATGAATATCCAATTCTAATGATTAGTTAAAAAGAAACTTGATTCCTCTGAATCATTTCATTTAATTATTTCTTAACCTCAGTTTTCCCTATTAAGACTTGTTGAGCTAGTTAGCTCACTCTTGCGATTCTTTTATATATTTTACAATTGAAAAAAATATGGATGATAGTGAAGTTCCTCAGTCCAAAGTGCGGGCTAAGGTTCCAGTTGAGTTGGATCGAGCTAGCAGAAGCTTCATGCAGTAGAGAGATAGTCAAATTGTAAGAATGATTTTATTATCAGTTGTAAGTTAAATTAGTTGAGATTTGGTACGTTGTAATAAAGGTTAAGATTGTGGCTTGTTTTCATACTTTAACCTGTTGCGATCCGTGGTTATGTGAAGCAGGGTCATTACAAATAATATTTCCTATACAGGTTTATATATTGTGTAGGAGTTGTGGACCCCAAACTTCTGACCCGGGTTTGGAGGGCGCCACAGGTTGGTATCAGAGCTACAGGTTATAAGTCACTGAAATAAGCCTAGATTGTCGGGATTGGGTAGAGGGTTAGGATTAGGAATAGGAAATAGAAAGATAAGACGTTGTGAGGTTGAGTGCGATTGTATAATAGGTCTCCGACACGGTTCGGGTTCGTATTGCGATTTGGGATTCTTAACTTGCGACGTGATTCCGAGACAACGGCAATGGCAGATCCTGATTTTCGTGTATCATCTGATCGTTTGGAGCTTTCTGTTCGAGGATCGTCATCTTCTCTCAGAGTTGATTTGCACCTTGTTCCTCCATCAGTATTAATGGCACTACCTTTTGTTATGACAATTGCACCTCTTCAAGTTATTCCACGCTATTCTACCACCTCTTGTTATGAGACTACCTATTTAAGAACCTCCATCCGATTATTCTTATTTTACTAGACTTTGGGCTGTGAGTGTATCTCTTCAGTTTACCCTACATCCTGTTCTATTACTCAGTTTAAAACTTGTCCTATGAAGCAACTATACCTATGAGGATGGATGCGGGAGTCACAGTAAATGGTGAGTATTGAGATCCAAATAAAGGTGAGAAGAAGTTTAGAAAGAAGATTCAAGTGTTTCGGAGGATAGCTGTTACCTGGTTACAAGAAGCTATTAGTGATTAGGCCACCCGTAACTAGCTTTTGGAATGGAGTAGATTAGTATTGAAAAGAGAGTTAGAGGAGATTATGGTTCTGGAGCTTTCTTGAAGATAATTAATGGTGTTATGACGATATGATATATTTATAGTAACAAGGTGATATGGCATTAGCCGACTTGTTGACTATTGGATAGTCTGTTCCACTTAACGATTGCAAAGTTGATAACGGGAGTATTACTAGTATGGGAGCCTTGATGTGAAGCTACGAATAAGATAACGTGCAACGACAATTGAAGTTTCGTCAATTAAGAAAGGCAAATGGACACGATGAAGAAGAAAGGTAGATCGAAGTAAATGGACCTTTATGTAATCGTTCCTTTAATTTGGTACCTTGTTATAGGTCAGAAGGACAACAACCAACTCATACGGTAAGGACAACCAGATTTAGGATTTTCAAAATTTCAACAAGTTTTCGAAAAAGATTTTCCTTACAAAATTTCTAAAAGCCTTTTTGAATAAAATAAGTTTTAAACATTGGTTGTCAAGTTACTACTTGAGTTTCTTGTTTGTCAAAAAGACCCGGATTACCTGGAAGGATACTTATTTTATATTTAGTATTGTTAATTCAGAGGACAAAGTGATCCGCGATTATGAAGAAGTTGATTATTCCTAATAGAAAGGTACAAATATTGTTTGATAAGATTAACAACAAAAGCAGCGTTTGGAGCAATTACTTATCCAATTACAGGGCAATCCAAGTTCAAAGAATTCATTGATCTAACAGAAGCCTGAGTATGACTGAAAGAGATTGAGAAGATTTCCAGATTTTCTTAAAAGAAGAATATTATTAATAAAAGGATCGCTATGTTGAATGATTCAGGGTTATTCTAAATTGAAAGAGGAAACTCAAGGTTATCTGGTAGGGACGCCATTATGATCGAATTCTTAAAGTATTATACATGTAGGTGCGATGTTAAAGACGTAAGACTTAACAAGTAAGAATCTATTACAATGCTTAATGTGCGAAGGTATTTTAGCGTACCATCTAAAGTTATTATATGACACAATTGGGATATGATCGAACAAGCTCGAAAGGTGAACACAAGTGGAATGTGGATGGTGACCAATGGTATCATTCTTGTCCTCAATATTACAGCATATATTCCTATTCAATTCCTAAAAATGTATGAACTTCTTTTCTTAATAAACTCCTTATGATGATATCAAAAAGGAGGATATTGCATTCCTTTCACATTTAATTGTTTCCCTCAAGTTTTGCTTTCTGATTGGGACAAACAGTATTATGGTAAGGCACTTTGTCAGAATGACGAAGAGTCGGGTGGGACGCCACCTAATCATGTGCTGTATGCCATATGGTATGAAAGACTGGCCATCTTAAGTACCAATATGGTTGCCCCATTTATATCCAAATCCTTGTTTCTTCTTTCTTTTTAACTATATTTTTTGTTGAATTGTGAGTCCTTCTGGTTGTTTCGTTGTATTATCGTTCTTTGCAAGAGTTTTTCTAACAGAAATCAACGTATTATGGACCAAGCGGGCAAAATTCCATCTACCTTTCACTTATGGAAAGCAAATAAGGGCATATGATGAGAATTGCAAATCACTAGCCCCAGTCGGGGATGCACTAAGAGCTAAGGGAATCTACTCCAATGAGGAATACGTCTCTGAGAACGAGAAATTGCGATTTTATGTGAAATATGTTATTCAGACGTGGTGATGTAAATGATTATCATGGATACTTTATGCGTTAAAGTATTGAAAGATGTGAGAGCAACTTGATTGTTTAGCTCCCAAGGTTTTGTTGATAAGATGAATTACCCTGTTGAATTGATAAGATTGCGATTAAAGGGCTAGCAAGTCAAGAGCATGTAATTGTTGAATGAGTAAGTACCAATGGTGGAATTGGGATTTCTGGCAATAAGTTGTGAAGAATTGATATCATTTGAAATAAGAGGATTTGACATTATTCTAATGAATGGATTAACTATTTAAGTGTAATGCCCAGACAAACCAACGTGATGAAGAGATAGTCCTGAAGACGTCAAATGAAAATATGACGAGGTTTAAAAGATGAAGGAAGGTAAAGAATTTGTTAGAAATGATTTAAGCTAAGAAGTTACGGTGACCAAGAGGTCAACACTACGTTGATTATGAATGGAAGTCAGGAATAAATAAAATTTGAAGGTTTTATAGTAATTAATGAGTTTCAAGATATGTTTCCAGATGAGTTATCAACATTTCCTCCAGATAGAGAAATAAAGCTCGCGATTGACGTAGCACCTGAGACAAAGTTAGTGATTAAGGCCTTACCCAAAATGGCACAGTTAAAATGAGGAAGTTAGCAAAGCAGATGCAAGAGATGTTATAAGGAGGAGCGATTAGACCTAGTGTACCCCCTAAGGCCTAAAGTGCACCGGTATTAATTGTTAATAAGAAAGATGGAAATATGAGACTATGCGTCGACTAGCGAAAGCTCAACAAGTTTACTATCAAGAGTAAGTATCTGTTATCTTGAACTGCTGATGTGTTTGATCAAACAGAAGAAGCCAAGTATTTTCTAGAATTGATTTAAGATTTGGGCGTTACCAATTGGAGATTGAACCTATGAACATATCAAGGATAATTTCCAGAACTAAGTACTGCTGCTATAAAGTTCTAGTGATGTCATTTGAATTAACCAATATACCAATAATATTTGAACTTGGTGAACAGAATCTTTAAGGAATATCTAGATGAGTTGTATTTGTGTTACTTAAAGTCAACGGAGGACCATGCGAAGCATTTAATGACAACTGAGGAGTCGGAGAAGAAAGAAGTTGTATGTAAAGTTTGCAAGGTGAAAGTTTTGATGATAGAAAGCATAAGTAATCAGTGAGGAGGAGACCAAAGGAGATCCAGTAGAAATTAAAGTTACTATGAATAAAGAAAGGCCAAAAGCACCAATAAAAGTAAAAAGTTTTACCATGGACCGGTTATACTGAAAATTTATGCAAGATTTCTTGAAAATTACAATACCTTTGACGAAGCTAATCAGGAAAAGCAAGAAGTTTATATGAAATAGAGAAGGGTGAAGAAAGTTTTGTAGAATTAAATGAAAGAATGGTTACAACACCTGCTTTATCACTTTGAAGGTATCAAGGAGATTTGGTAGTTTATAGTGATGCTTCTCATAAGGGAGTTGGATGTGTGTTGATGCAGTGTAATAAAGTTTTTGTATATGCACCCAGACAACCGAAACCTTATGAGCAGAAGTATCCTACTCATAATTGGGACTAACAGTAATAATATTTGTTTTGAAAGATTGAGAAACATTATATGTATGAAGGAAGATGTAAGATCTATACGGACCATAAGAGTTTGAAGTATGTATTTGCAAGAAAAAGCAAATGTAGTGGCAAGCGATAAGCAAAAAGGAGAAAATAAACCTAGAGACTGCACCGAAAAGAACTACCTATGGAATTTCAGAAGTTGGAATTGGAAGCTAGATTTCATAATCCAAAAAGAGCAAGGATGGACAGTGTGACCTTTCAGTCGAAGTTGTTAAGGAAAAGATAAGGAGATGTCAAGAGAAGATAATGGATCACGATGTTAGCAGTTAGTAAGAGGAAATTTATACGCCCAGGAGAACGAACACGATATCCCCAAGTTTTCTTCCAGCACTTGGATGCTACAAGTAGAAGAATTAAGAAATAAGATCCCACAGGGAATTCACAATATAAAGTATTTAATCTATTGAAGAGATGCCAAGATATATGGAAATGTAAAGGAAAATAGTGATAACCGGGTATAAGAAGGAAATTTCAAGATGGATTAGGAAGTGTTGGACATGTCAAAGGATTAAGACGAAGTATTGGAGGCCTAGTGGATAAGGCAGACCCAGGGAGTGGTTTTATAAATGTGAATCTGAAGTGTATCAGTGATGTTAAGGGAGAAAAGGAATGAAATTATGGGAGTATGTACTAATTATTGAGAGTTTAACGAAACAATGAATAAGAATAAGTGACCCCTGTAAAGAATTGATTACTTGCGAGACCTAATTCAAGAAGTATGTTATATCCCAGGAATTAACTTAAGAATCGACTTGAGAACATATAAGAGCTTACGATTAAAGTGAGTTAAGAGCATTGCAAGCTCTGGTGATATTACGTGAAATAACAAGTGTATCAGGTGGCTATAAGGAATTAAGGAACATGGTGTATAAAGAGTACTCAGATAAGCAAACTGTATTTATTGATAACATCCTTAGTTACTTAAAGAATAAGAAAGTCTACATGGAATTGCCTAAGGATTTTTCTCCAAAGATCAAAAGGAAAGCAACTATACGTCAAGTTTTCAAGAATGAAATTTTGACTAAGATTAGTAATTGATTTTGAATTAATCCATTAACAACTACCAAAGAAAAGCCGTATGGTAACAGATGCCGTATGCCGACAGAAAGGATTGGATGTAATTAAGACCGCCAAGGAGTTAATAAACGAATTGGAAAGAGTGGAATCTGAAGTTCAAATACTTAAAGGTGATAATACGTGAGTATATAAGATTACTTTTCAGCCTTAACTGATGAAAAAGAGTAAGAAATATTTAAATGTTTGGAAACCAAGTTGAAAACGAGCACCACCTATCATCCTTAAACGGAGAGTCAAAGTACGGAAGTGATTCAGGAAATGTAAGATATGTTGAGAGGTTGAGTTTTAAGGAAACACTGGAATGATCATTTATCAACAATGTCAGCTTTGGAATGCCACTTTACCAACTTCATGTGAATGCAAGTGTAGGTCCCCATTTCTATTAAAATAAAGTGGGAGAAAGAAAGTTGTCAAATTCTAGGTTAAATCGGCACACCAAGAGCGTAGTGATATCGATTGAAGCATCTCGGAGTAGACAAAGAAAGAAGGCGAAATTATATCGAGAGAGAGTATGAACATAGAAATAGGACCAGTAGTGTTAGTAAAAGTTTTGCATTGAAAAAAATTGGATAAGTCTGAGTAAAAGGGAGAAGTTAAGCCCTAAATTTAGTAAACCATTCGAGGTATCGACAAATATAGATAAAGTTGTTCATACGTTAATGATTACTGTCACAACAGTGTGTACAAATAATGTGTTTTGCCTATCAGTGTTAAAGCAATAAGTATCTGATTTGAATTAAGCAATTGAGTAAGAGCCAATGGGCTCTTGTCTAAGTTTGTTCTGCATATAGTGATCAATCCAAATTCTTGATCGTTAAAGGCGAGTTCTTAGAAATGAGAGTATATCTATAGTAAGTACGTTTGAAATCCTCGAGCAGAAGAGCCTACTTGGGAACTAGAGTCAGATATGTTTGGCAAATATCCTCACTCGTTTAGTTAGACCAGATTCTGAGGACATAATCTTTTTTAATGGGGGAAGGATATAACGACTCGTGTATTTTTGAATTATTTAATATGTAATTGTGGAAATATTAATTAAATAAAATATGTGTATTGGTTTTGACCGCTATGTGTTATTTGATTATTATATATATGTGTGATTTATGGTGTACCGAGTTGTCCGCGTGGTTAATTATGGAGTCGTATTGAATTATTTTCACTTTTAAAAGTGGATTTAGTGCAAATTTATTTGCATAAATATTTGAAATGTCTTTAAAATTGTTTTTATAGTTTTACAATTATATTAATTATTTTTATTTTTAGGATTTTATAAAATTGAGAAATCAATATTTTATTGATTATTTATCTTTAAATGATTTTTTGATTACTTTTATTTGTAAAATCCATAATTAATTCCAGAATTCTTCAAAAATTATGAAACTCATATTTATTTAAGTTTGGAATATTTCAAGAATTTTAAAATTATTTTGAAAATTTTTGGGATTAATTTCACCCGCGCGTTGATTCGTTTAATTGATAAAAGCGGGTACAAATTGCATTTCAAAAATTGTTTAAAAATTTAAAAATTTATGTTTTTATAAACTTCGGGATATTTGTAGCATTTGAAGACTATTTTCGTGACTTTCTGAATTTATTTTAAGCGCAACTAGGTTCGTTAATCATTAAATGCGGATATAAGTTGCGCTCCAAAAATGGTTTAAAAATTATGAAATTTTAT
Organism: Apium graveolens; assembly: GCF_009905375.1. Taxonomy (NCBI): domain Eukaryota; kingdom Viridiplantae; phylum Streptophyta; class Magnoliopsida; order Apiales; family Apiaceae; genus Apium; species Apium graveolens. Next base: position 105,971,778 of record NC_133657.1, read on the forward strand.
TTTTATTAGTTTTGAATTACTCCGGGAATTTTAAGAGTATTTTGAAATTATTTTGATGTATTTTTATTCGCAAATATATCGCTTAAAAATGGAAATTCGGGGAAAAAATTGGATTTGGAGGACAAAACATGACACATGTTAAATTCTCATATCCTCAGCAGATACGTTTCATTCAGCTGTTGTTTTGATTGCAAAAATAATAATAGTAACAGGGCACCCCCCTTGTTTTCCTCCTCTCTCGATCTCGATTATCTCTATGTTACCCCAATTTAATCTCCACTCTCTCTCCCACATCCCTTCTCTGCTCCCAACTTCTTCTCTCCCCATTTTCTTCTCATATCCTCAGCAGATACGTTTCATTCAGCTGTTGTTTTGATTGCAAAAATAATAATAGTAACAGGGCACCCCCCTTGTTTTCCTCCTCTCTCGATCTCGATTATCTCTATGTTACCCCAATTTAATCTCCACTCTCTCTCCCACATCCCTTCTCTGCTCCCCACTTCTTCTCTCCCCGTTTTCTTCTCCTTGCTTCCTGTGCTTTGGTTGCTATCGTTTTTGTTATTCCGGCCCGTCACCGCCGATTTCGGCTTGGCGGCTGTCTCGGTGATTTTACTGCGTATATGTATTTGTGAGTATATGTATATGTGATTCGTGGGTGTGAGGTTCCGTTGGTCACTGCTGTTATGCGTTTCTGCTGCTCTTTCTCTTCATCTCCGGCCGCCGCCGTGTTTTCTCCGGCGAGGTGGCCAGCATACGTGTGTCCAGTTGAGTTGCTGTTACGTTACTGGTTGCGTTTGGTTCGCTGTTACTCGAAGTTGCCATTTTATGAATTTAATTTATTAATTATTGTAATATTTGTATGACTTTATGTGATTATGCGAATTATGGATTTCGATTATTTCGAGTTTTATCGGTGAAACCTGAGATAGGAAACCCGAATTGGGCACCTCTGGGTTTTTTCCGCCGTCAGCAATGAACATTAGTGAGCTGACGGTGGATGATGATGATGTTTATCTGAGTCCTAATATTTTAAAATAAATAAATTAATTCGTGAAATTATCTTTGAAATGAGAATTTGATTTAACATTAAAGTCGAGTACGTAATTTAATTGACGAATTGTGATTGGATTGATTGTTGGATTGAACTGGTGGTTGGGATTGTGGTTGTTGTGAATTGGATTGTTTTTATTGAATTGACGTCGACTGATGTTTCGACGGGTAGTCCGATAAACAAAGGAGACGATGCCCGATTTCTGGGAAACTGAATTATGTAAATACGAGAACGTATCCAATGATTATCGGGACGTCGAGTGACTATATGTATATGTGTATGTTTTATATACGAAACATGGTTGTACGATGTAATGAAATATTTTTCCAAATCGATAACCCTGATTTCGTAAAATAAAGAGTATATATATTTTTTCCGAAAACGAACACCGAACCGATTTGCGAGATTGTGAACCCTACTTGTTGCGTGTGTTATTATAATATACATAATTACGAGTCAGGTTTGAATATCGTTGGGTAAAATTGGTATCGAGGATATGTCAAGCATACCCAGACATCTAACATAGGGTATTTCGACCCTGTAGGTTATAGTCGGGAACCTGAAAGTGCATGATGGACTAAAGATAACCTAGCGGTCAGTCGACGAGCTCAATAGAGTTTCAATAGAAAAACCTGAGTGTCGAAGTCGAATCCTATGGGATCTAGTGGTTGGACGTTAAAGCCTGAGCGACAGAGTCGGCTCAGAGTTGATCAGTTTTAGTTATAAAGCCCTGTAAGGCAAGTATTTCTGAACTTTTCTTCAAGATATATTACCAATGTTGTCAAATTGTTTCATAACATGTCGCTATTATTCAAAATAACTCATGTTTTATATTGCAAGTAGTTTAAACTACTTAACCTTGAACCCTGATTTTCTTGATCTTGAGCCATAAGCCTTATTCTCTATGAACCATCCTTTGTTGATCCTCAGACACCAAACATTGGAAGAAAATTGTTTGAAAACACATAAACTTTTATACCCCAACCATTCCTTATAACATCAAAGAACTATACCTTGAAAAATCATTACTGGTCTAATACCTGATCCTTTACAAACTGGAAACCATTTCTTATACATACCCTGATATACCCTTGTGATACCTAAGAATTGCATTACGCTTTTATACCAATGCTTTATCGCTGTTGATTATGATATAGCTTATTGAATTACATTGTTTGTTACACTAAAGTGTTTTTGAATTGGATAGTTTTCTTTATATGGACCAGATTTGTGGTCAGACCAGATTCGTGGTCGAATTAGGCCAATGTGTGCCTTGGATCCAGTTCGTAGAGCGGAGCTGTGTGCTTCGCTCGGGGTTAGTGCGTGACTGATTAGCAGCCTAACCTTATTTTTTTTTAAAACTTAAAATGAATATCCAATTCTAATGATTAGTTAAAAAGAAACTTGATTCTTCTGAATCATTTCATTTAATTATTGCTTAACCTCAGTTATCCCTATTAAGACTTGTTGAGCTAGTTAGCTCACCCTTGCGATTCTTTTATATATTTTACAGTTGAAAAGAATATGGATGATAGTGAAGTTCCTCAGTCCAAAGTGCGGGCTAAGGTTCCAGTTGAGTTGGATCGAGCTAGCAGAAGCTTCATGCAGTAGAGAGATAGTCAAATTGTAAGAATGATTTTATTATCAGTTGTAAGTTAAATTAGTTGGGATTTGGTACGTTGTAATAGAGGTTAAGATTGTGGCTTATTTTCATACTTTAACCTGTTGCGATCCGTGGTTATGTGAAGAAGGGTCATTGCAAATAATATTTCCTATACAGGTTTATATATTGTGTAGGTGTTGTTGACCCCAAACTTCTGACCCGGGTTTGGAGGGCACCACAGAGTTGATCCCACAAAGACAAAGGCATCAATCACTAATATTTCTTGACTCAATTTAACTAAAAAGGTAACACAATAAAAATTGAGAGATTGTTTAACTAATATTATACTAAAGTAAATAAGTTGTATTAATCAAATAGCTAAAAACATCCAGAATTAAGTATCCCTACTAGCATGAATCAATGCAATTATGATTCCGCGCCCCAATCAATCATATACTACTCAAGAGGAAAGATGCTCCCTATAAAAAATCCAATAGCCTCTGACGAGTATTAATGGCTTCTCTAAATTACAATCAAGCCTATTTTCATGGTATCATGCAATTTAGAGACATTAAACACAACATCATAACTTCCTAACAATTCGTTCTACCTATTTTCATGGATAAGTTCATGTCCTTGGTGGACAAATCACAACCATCTAAATCCAGCTTTCGTTGATAAATAGATTTTGGTTCAAACAATACACATATTCACGTCTTACATGTAATTGTTAATTAAGATCAACTTAATAAGCAAGAGCATGTAATATAACTAAATTGGGGGATGAGAAAAATTATACATTAATCATAAATAGGGTTCAACTTAATTTTGGATTGAAAATCTACTCACTCATAACTAAATTAACAAAACACATAATGTGATAAGAACACATAATGAATAGAAAACCTCAATCTTCAACAAGAAGAAAAGTAATTGTCTTTGTCTCTCTGTATATTACTGTGTATGTATATCTCTTTAATATATATCTCTATTTGTTTATTATAAAAGTATACACGTATGTTTCCTAAAATGATTATATTATTTCCCAACAATACAACAACAAAATTACAGGAGAGGGATTGAATGAAATTCTAGTTTCTTTTCTTTTCTGAAAAACTCTTTATAGAATATACAACCGTGTTTTTGATTAAGTAAGAATGCAGATAAAGCTTTTGAAAACTCACACAAAGTAAATAAACACAATGTTAAAAAACTTTCTAGTGGATTTATCTTTCCACCAGAGATGTGTATTTGAAGAAATCTCTGTGATGCAAATTGCACACAGCTGATTACAAGTATTTTTTATAACTTTAAACTTGAGAGTATTTTCTAAAGATACATATTACTAAACTCTTGAGTTCTTACTTTTTATCTAAATACTTGCTACACTTGATTTATATATTGAACCAAGTTTACATATGCAAAAATAAGGATAATATTTCTAACAACTAAGTCCAAGCACATGCCTCTTAATCTCTCTGTCCAATGCAATCCAAATAAGATATAGCATATCTGAACAACCTTGTTTTGCATGGAAATGGAAATGCTTCATTTTCTTCTAAAGCCTGTAAGCAGGCTGCTGCATTCCTTTTGTGCACTATCAACTAATGTGACTCTGTCAGCCTCTGACAAGTCACTATCAACTGCTATCTTGTTGATCATCCGTTGAAGTTTCATTGATGTTATCTATTGAAGTTTCATTGTTGTCATCCGTTGATACTATACTAGTGTAATCCGTTGAAGCTTATTTGTTAGCATTCATTGAAGCTTTATCTGATATTAGTTGAAGACCTCTTGACTAGCTTATTCATTGAAGACATATTGAGTTGTACGTTGGAACTTGTAATTTAACAGTTGAAGATATTTCCTTTTAGCAGTTACACGTATCAATTAGGGTTCACGTCCTCGAAAGTCGGTCCGGTATTCATTTTCAGAAAATACGTATACCCGTCGTTTTTGGAAATTAGGGTCACTGGGTATTTTTGGCAAAATATTTCACCACGACATGCAATCAGATTTTCGTATAAGATATATATATATATATATATATTCGTTCGACGTTCCCGATGATTACAGGATACGTTCCCGTATTTCCGTAATTTAATTTCTCAGAAATCGGACAGCGTTTCCTCTACTTATTGGACTATCCCGTCGAAACATAATCGATGTCAATCACAACAATCACAACAATAATCCACAATTCCGCAATTCCCAAACACCGATACAAATTCAATTATTAATTATTATTATTCGTATTTTTATGTTTTTATTCGTAGGACTCAGAAATGTTCATCGCCGTCCACCGTCGGCTCGCTAAGGCTCATCGCCTACAGCGGTAAAATTCGTGGGTTCCCTTTTATATCGGGCGTCCTACGCGAATTTCACCGATTCATATAAATTTCTCCGCATCCCAAACAAATAAATAATTAATATCATGAATATTAATCAATTATTAAATTATTATTTATTTTTTTCCTGCAAAATTAATAAAAGAAATTCAATCAGAACGGAAAATTCGGCGGCAACTGGAAAAAAAGAGAGAGCATAACACAGCATAAACACACACACACAGGCACATATATACACACTGTATATATACATACGAAAGGAGAACAACAGGAGGCCAAGACGGGGGTAAAACTGGAGACAAATCGGGAAGAAAAGTCACCGGAAAGTGCCACGGCGGGAACAGAGACGCGAGAAACCGATGGAAGAAAAAGAAACCGAAGATAAAAGGAAGAAAAGAGGGGAGAAAGAAACGGGAGAGGGAAAAGAGGGATCGAGAGAGAGATTGGGGAAAGAGAGAGAAAATTAGAGAGAGTATATGAGAGAAGCTGGTGAGCTGGAGAGGAAAGAAGGGGATGAACTCGATTGAGTTCATCTGCCCCCTTTTTTTATTATACATCACCTACTCTGTAAAATCCCACAAAGTAACCCAAAAATTCACGAGAATAGTTTTAAAAATCTCGGAGTAATTTAAAACTAATAATATACAATTTTCAAAATTTTTAAATCATTTTTGGAATGCGCAACCAACACGCATTTTGCAAATTAACGATCAAAGGTGCGAGTAAATAAAAGCCAAAAAAATTTTGAGATAATTTTAAAATTATCAAAATATTCCAAACTCAATAAAATATAAATTTTGTAATTTTTAAAGCATTCTCGAATTTAATATTGAATTGATACTAAATTACAATCAGAAAATCATTCAGGAATAAATTATTAATGAAATATTGATTTTCAAATTTTATAAATTCATAAAAATAATTAAATAAATTATAAAGCAATAAAAATAATTTTAGAGATAATCGAAATATTTATGAAAATAAATCTTCAATAAAACCACTTTTAAAAGTGAAAACAAACAATGCTACTCAGCAAATAACTGTACAAATAATTTTCGTACACCAATAAACCACATATAATTAATAATAAAACAACATAAAACCGACATAACCAATACACATATTTTATTTACTTAATTATTCAATAATTACACATTTAAATAATACAAAATTATACGAGTCGTTATATCCTTCCCCCCTTAAAAAGAGTCTGTCCTCAGAATCTGATCTAACTAAACAAGTGAGGATATTTGTCAAGTATATCTGACTCTAACTCCCAAGTAGATTCTTCTACTCGAGGATTTCTCCAAAGTACTTTGACTATGGGAATCGACTTATTCCTAAGCACTCACTCTTTGCGATCTAGGATCTGGATCGGCTGTTCCACGTAGGACAAAGCTCGATTGGCTCATACTCAATGACGTGATTCGAATCAGGAATATACCGCTTTAGCATAGACACGTAGAACACATTATGAATATGTTGTAACTGCGGCAGCAACGCCAACTCATAGGCAACTTTACCTACTTTTCTCAATACTTCAAACGGTCCGATATATCTAGGACTCGGCTTGCTTTTATGTCCAAATCTAACCAATCCTTTCCAAGGTGACACTTTTAATAATACCGATGATCCTATTTCTATATCCATGTCCTTTCGATGTAAGTCCGCATTCTTTCTATGTATATCCTGAGCTGCTTCCAATCTTTTCCGAATCAATACCACTGCATCCTTGGTTTGCTGAACCAACTCAGGACCCAATAACTTCTTTTCTCCTACTTCATCCCAATAAAGTGGGGACCTACACTTACGTCCATGCAAAGCTTCATAGGGTGGCATTCCTATGCTGGCATGATAACTGTTATTATAGGAAAACTCAATTAACGACAGGTGATCATCCCAATTTCCTTTAAAATTTAAAGAACAAACCCTCAACATATCTTCTATTGTCTTAATTGTCCTTTCACTTTGTCCATCTGTTTGGGGATGGTAAGCGATACTCATCTTTAACTTAGTCCCTAAACATTCCTGGAATTTCGTCCAAAATCTTGAATTAAACCTTGGATGTCGGTCAGATACAATCGACACAGGGACTCCATGCTTGGTCACAACTTCATCCAAATACAGCTTGACTAGATTATCCAAATAATATCTTTCATTGATTAGGAGGAAATGTGCAGACTTTGTTAACCTATCAATAATTACCCAAATAGCATCATGGTTCGATTTCGTCTTTGGTAGTCCCACTACAAAATCCATCAAAATTTCTTCCCATTTCCACTGTGGAATTTCTAAGGGTTGTAGCAATCCACTTGGCCTTTGATGTTCTGCTTTACTGTTTTGCAAGTGTGATATTTACTAACCCATTCCGCTATTTCCTTTTTCATTACGGGCCAACAAAAATTCTGCTTTAAATCCTGATACATCTTGGTACTCCCAGGGTGAATAGAAAATCTAGAATTATGGACTTCTCGTAAATTTTCATTCTTTAGCTCAGTTACATTGGGAATCCATATTCTCGAGGAAAACCTAAACATACCTTTACTGTCTTTCTGAATATAAAGTTCTTCTCCAGTCAAACTATCTAGTCCTTGATCCATTATTTCTTCCTGACACTTCTTAATCTTGTCCATTAATTCTGGCTGAAAGATAATCTCATACAATTGCTCCTTATTACCTTCTGGTATTCGAACTTCAATTTCCAACTTTTCCAACTCTTTTGCTCATTCCTCAGCAACCTTGATCACATTCAATCTTTCCTTCCTACTCAGGACATCTGCCACTACATTGGCTTTGCCTGGGTGGTAGTTAATGGAACAATCATAATCCTTAATCAGCTCCAACCATCTTCGTTGTCTCATATTTAATTACTTATGGGTGAATATATACTTTAAGCTCTTATGGTATATGGGTTATTGCAAGCCCAACGTATATTAGTGTTACATAAAGTGTTGCAATAAAGATAAAACTTGGTAGTCTATTGTAATATTTTGAAAAAAGTTGTAAAAAATGTGAAAACGTTGCAAGGGAAATGACTTTTTTGAATTTTTCAGAACAATTGCAATACTTTAGCAAAGCATTACAATAGACGAAACACTTTTCATTCTTTTTACCAAAATTATAGGCGGGATCCTGAAATTTTCATTGAGCGGGATAAATTGGTACCAAAATATTTCATTCGTTTAATATTTTATTAAATCACAAAAAACATTTTTTTCATCTCAGTCTCCCATCTCTCTCGCGACCTTACCTACAACACATCTCTCTCTCCTCCCCCCCCCCCGCTCCCTCCCTCCCTAAATACACGTCTCTCATCTTTAATTGAGCAGAAGCCCCAAAACCCCAAATCCAATTGAGCAAAGATTTGAGTAACAATCCAGGTAAAGATTCAATTCGAAGTAAAATACTATTCTTTTCTCAATATACTGAATTATACTTATATATATGCATCATGTGAATATCTTTCAATTTATTTGTCAAATTTAATGAATTTTTGTGTTAAAATTTAACCTAATGCTGATACTCCGCCTTCTTTCTGGCTCACCCTGTCACAGCGTCTATTATAAGACCCCAAAACCCCCAAAATTAATGATATGTTTGATTTGAGGTAACTTTCAATTATGTTTAATTAAAGTATTAGTATGTATGTATACGCACGATTTGAGGTATATGTATTTCTGCATTTTTAAATTTTTGATTTATGTACACTACTACAAATTTGGATTTATGATACAGTATTTATATAGCATTTTTATAAAAAGAGCAATGCAAGTTATTACACATACTGTAAAAAAATAAAAATAAAAAACTAACATAGCGCTTAATTAGGAAACATAATTGTAGAAAGCACTAAGATATCACTTTTATAAACATTATGCTTACCGGAAAGACTACTGATGGAATATTACTTCAAAGAGGTGTAACTGTATCATGGGGTATTTTTGATTTCAACAACGTACTAGTGATGATTGTTTCTATGAAAGTGCTGAAAAGGTTTCTTTTTTCTTTGAAGGTACTTGTTATATAAACATGGTTGCATTTTGCTCATAACCTTTAGAGTGTTTTGATTTAGATTGGTCATGACCTTTAATCTACGTGTTTTGATCTTTTACAGAAAAAGCTTTTGATGATGATGGTAACTTAAAGCAACCTAAGCAACAATCTGTTAACAAAGTTGGTCATGGTAGGTGAAGAATATTGCAATCTTAAGTTTTTTTACTAGTTTATTTTTAAATTATGTGTTCACTATTTAGTACTCGTGTTGTTGCAAATGAATATCCCTCTGTAATTTTCATGTTGAAGTCTGTTATCTGTAGTTTGTAATAATATGATAGCTACTTTGAATGTTTGACAGCTTTACATGAGATTGAACCCGAGTATGAAATTCTCCTGCTCAAATAAAATGTCAAGCTTGCTACATTTATTTGGTTACAAGAGCCCATTTATCATTCAGTCCATGAATATCTCAAGGTACTTAAATTCTCTATTAGATGCAAAATGTGTACTCCTATGTATCAACAAAAACATTTATTAGACTGTATTTCTTCCCTTTAGAATGAAAGTGGCATACCATTACTTCATAAGCCTGTCTAGCAATTACTATAATATACGCAATTACCATTACTTCATATGTTTTTTATTTAAAATCAAGGACTCTGGACCCTGATAGACTACTAATGGCATATACTCAATATGTGGAAACTCTGAACCTTATAAGAGCTTTTACCACTGGAGTTAATGCCACAATGCATATAGTCACCTAATGAAATCCGGACTTCGTAAAAAATAGTGAGCAGGGAGAAAGGTGAGTTTTGATTTATAATGATTCTATTTTCTTGTGCATTTTACAGGCAATGATTATGTGGCTATATATCTACCAGTCCCGGAAAATGCTCTACATTCCTTAGGATTCAAGTAATTGAATTAAACTGATTTAAATGGTTCTTTAATCTTTATACGACATCTTGTTTAATAGCTTATGCATTTTATTTTCTAATAATTGTTATAAATGTAGGAACTGTATTTGGTAACATTCAGATGGTAAGATCATAATCTCTATAGTTAACTAGTGTTGTTTTATGTTTCTTTTTTTTCCAAAAGAAGAATAAATTATATTAGTGCATAAATTAAGGTGCCACCCATGTTTACTCAGTAGTGCAACATTAAAATCGTGCAGATGAATAAAACTTTATGTCTGACTAAAACACAAAGGCAAAAGACATACGAAGAAACTATCTCACCATTTATTCCTTTATTATATTTATTTATTATGATCATAATTATTTATTATTTAAAGATAACTGATTGTGAGTTTCTGATTCGAGTTTATGATCATAATTGTTTATTATTTACAGATAATTGTTTATTATTATGATCATGATTGAGCTTTTCTCAGTTGCCATTTAAATTGGTTTTGTATGTTGGTCATGGTCAAAATTTTCTATACTCTGCAATATTACAATGGCGAGAATTGAGTACATGCATTTTTATTAGTGATTTTGATTTTTATTCCAAATGTTTGTAAATAATCTGCTTTGTAGATATGTTTGTTACATGGGCCTTTTTACTGATTCTGCTCTTTTCTCCATCACTCATCACTGCCACATCTCGACGAGAGGGGATCACAACGTGCCATGGTGCTGTTGCCACTGATGATGGTAGACGTTCATTAATCGGAAGAAATATGCTTCGTGAAGGAGGTCATGCTATTGATGCGACAGTTGTCTCGGCTCTTTACTTAGGTGTGGTGAGCCCTGCTTCTAGTGGCATTGGTGGAGGTGCCTTTATGGTTTTCAAATCAGCAAATGGAAACGCACAAGCATTTAACATGAGAGAAAGTGCTCCAATGCTGGCTTCTCAGGTATTTTATGTACTATAAACACCTGATTACTTCCTAATAAAACCAACGTTACCTATTTGTCAGAAAATGTTCGTTATGGAGGGGAAGCATCATTCACATCAACCATACATACTCAGAGAAGTTGTCAAGTTGGCTGCTTAATCAGAGAAGTCATTTCATGAGGCCTTCTTGTAGCTGTAGCCAATAGTGAAAGTTATTGATTCTTTACCATTATATGTTTGGACTTTAGACTCAAGTACTAGACGTAAGATGATGTAGTGTTATAAGCCGATTTTGTTTGGGATGTATCAACAATTGTTTTGTTGGATTTGATATTAAGCAAAATTTTGAATTTTGATGCTTTTTTGGTATAATTTTGTGATATTATATGAAAAGTAAAATGTAATAGTAAAATTCAGACTAATAAAAAGTTTTATCACTTATGTGTTGCTAATATAATGTGAAAATATTATAATAAGAATCATGTGTTGTAGATAAATATTGCTAAAAACTAAAAAACATTACAATAGGCAAAAAATATTGTAGCTAAGTGTTGCAATATATATTTTTCTTGCAACACTTTTACCTGAATAAATGTTACAAAAAAATGTTGCAGAGGTCTATTGCAACATCATAATTGTGTTACTAAAATAGAGAAAAGTGTTGCAATAAAATGATTATTGTAATACTTTGAAAATATTGTAATAACTCCAAAAAATGTTGCTACATGGGTCTTTTGCAACGGCAACAAATGCAACGATGAATTTTAGCAAAAATGTTGCAAAAGCTTCTATTGTAACATATTTGGGGTCTTATACTACACTTTCTTGGTGTTGCAAGAGCCCATATATGGTGTAGTGGTATAGATCTCGCACTTTTCTCCGTACAAATAATGTCTCCACAGCTTCCACGCGAACACTATTGTTGCTAATTTCAAATCATGCACTGGATACTTTTGCTCATGGGGGCCTGGAAGTGTAGTCCATAACTTTATCATGTTGCATCAACACACATCCCAAACTCTTTAAAGAAGCATCATTGTAGATTACAAAATTTCCCGTCTCATCTGGCAATGCTAGCACTAGAGCTGTTACTAATTTGTTCTTTAATTCTTGGAAGCTTTCCTCACACTTCTCTATCCAGATAAACTTCTCATTCTTCCTTTTCAGCTTGGTCAATGGAGTCCCAAACTCCATTTAACGATCAGACGTGCGAGTAAATAAAAGCCGAAAAATTTCCGAGATAATTTTAAAATTCTCAAAATATTCCAAACTTAATAAAATATGAATTTCGTAATTTTTGAAGCATTTTGGAATTTAATATTGAATTTATACTAAAATATAATCAGAAAATCATTCGGGAATAAATTTGGTAGTAATTTGGCTTAAGATATTTTTGGTCTGTAATAATTAAGATGTTAGATGTTGTTCAAACTCATTCATGTGGATTCGGGGATTATGCTTAAGGGTTGTAGCCTTAATAATCTATCTTTTATAGTACTTTACCGTTTAATCTATATTATACACATATCTGCTAGTTAGTTTTGTGCATCTGTCACAGGTTGGTATTAGAACTACAGGTTTGAGTCACTGAACAACATAGGATAATTAATATATGATAGGAATTTAGAGAATAGGATGAACTTAGATCATTTGGGTTTTGGGGCGTTAGAATCTACAGGTTTTCTGACCCTTTTATTTATAACCGCATATATATAATTGTTTGTCAGGCATCATCCTCATCGACTCCCGGATTCCCTTCTACTGTGTCATTCCCTCTTTACAAGCAGATGGTATTGATGGTTGATCGACTGGAGGGAGAGAACGCGAATCTTCAACATAGGGTGGACCAGTTATACCGCGAGAACTCGAATGACGAGCCAGACCGACCCCGACTGATAGCTAGGCTTGAGGAGATCATCTATATGGCTGAGGACCGATTGGCATTGATGATTCCCCACCGAGAGAGAGAGAGAGAGAGAGAGAGAGAGAGAGAGAGTCAGATCACTCTTAGCGCCATTGCCGACGAGCTCCGCCGAGTGATTAGCCATCTCCGTGCCCCTGTTCCCCCACCACCATCCTCTTAGACTATCATATAGTCCACTTGTTTCCAGCATTGTTGTTGATTAGTACTTTGATTTCCATTTGTACCTTGTACCCAGATTGTTTCAGGAAGACTTTATTTGCACTTTATTTCCTACTCTATTCGCACTTTTCATTCGAACTAATGTTAAATTCGCACTTTGATTATCTCTATGATATTGCCATCTCATTACCAAGCTATATACTTGCTTAGATAAAAATTGTTGTTTAAATTTGCACTTTGTTTTATTAAGTTTAAACTCTTGCATGCCATCTTTCCTTCAAGATACCTTAAGTTTAGTATTTGCATGTCAATTTTCGCACTTGCATGTTAGATATAGTGCTTGCATGTCGATTTACAAGTGATTTTCAAAATAGAAACCATACATGTTGATTTTGTGTTTTGGTACTTGAGTTGTGTGAGATGCTTGCTGTGGTTTTTGGTTATAAAATACTAGATGAAGTACTCCATGATGCTAAGTGATTATATTCAGTAGATATCAAGTGATTATTTGGATATATAGTTCAAATTTTTGCTTGAAACTTGAGGACATGATATTGGTAATATAGTTGTTCTTTTAACCTCGTGATACTTGATTTTTGTGAGTTTCATGCCATGTTTCTTTTGATAAAATTCTAATTTAGAATGTATATGATGATAGGAGCTTAAGGTCAGTAGGTGTCATGATGTTTTCATGCATGTTTACTTCGAATTTTTGCTTTTAAATGCTAAGTGATGGCTTGTCTTGTGATGTGTTACTTTGCTTGTCCTTATAATTGATTGCATGCTAAAAATATTGTAAATGAACCTTGTATGTTGTTAGCCAGTAGGTATTAGTGTATGTTAGGACTTGCCTTGGTTGGTTGTTGTTTGGTTTTGGTGTAATGAAGGGAGTTAAGGTGGAAGGAGTTACATTGGTTATAATTGGGCAGATTTTTGTACTAGAAGTTTGGGTCATTTTAGGTGAGTTTTAGCAAGGCTTGGGTAGGCCTGAGTTCAAGAGGGTTGGGAATTGGTTCATACTTAAGTCCAATAGATTTATATTGCATAAAATCTTGCATTTGGTTAGGCGCACACACACAAACCCGAGAGCAACTCTGAACAGGGCAGATTTGAGAAAGCTTGACTTTTGGTTGATTATTATCATGTCATAGGTTAGGCCTTCATGGGGACTTGGTCTAAATAGATAGAATGAAGTCTTATGAAGCTTAAAAAGTCATTAAAACCAGTAATTGAACTAGATAAATGAGTTTTAAGTTGGTAAAAACAAGGCAGTTTGGAAATCAGGGAAGGCAGTTTTGTGTCAATTTCCACTCGAGGCCTGGGGAGGCCTGAGTGAGGCCTTTGATGCATTACAACTTTGATAGTCAATTTAGAGTCTTAGTAACCTTTGAGAGTTGGTTTGGAGTGAAGGTCCAAGGTGGAGATACCTTATTTTCACTAAATCACCTGAGAGTCACCATTAGAGTTGCCTTTGGGGACATTAGAGAAGTGTATTGCATTTGTGTGTCTTTTAAGTGAGGCCTTGATGTCAAACCAATTGCTAAAGTTAGATTAAGGTCATAATAAGTCATAAGAGTCAGATTATAGCAACGGCCCAAGGTAGAAATTCATAATTTTGCCAAGGCACACAATTGGTGCCAAGGTATGCACTCGGGTAAGTTAAGTAGGGTGCATTGCATTTATAAGTCTTGTAAGGTGAGGCACAAGTGTGCCTTACTAAATGTAGGTTGTGTTGAGGTCTGTAAAGGAGGATTAGGAGTAATAGTATTGATAATTATTTGTTAAATGGATAATTGCTCGAGTGATTAGGATCTAAGTGTACTATTGCCATGCCATTCCTTGCTATGTGTTATGTGGATTATGTGAAGCATAGATTATTTGAAATTAATTATGTTTAAATGTTTATCTATATATGTATATATATAGTATACATGAAAGGTTAATTAGCAAGAGTTGTGACGGGGACACAATTTATTATAGGTTCAAGTAGGAGGCCATGAAAGAAGCCCTTAGACGATTCCATTCAAGTACTCAGTAAGCGTAGTCCAGGCAAGTGAACTCTCAACTTACCTCTATAATTCTGTTGCTTGTGGTTAAAAACCCTGTGAATGCATGATTACAGTTTCAATAAGATTAATTAGTCCCTGACATCACCCAATGATTAAGTCTTGAATATAGTTAATCTCTTTCATACTTGAATTGATTCCTTTTCCTCACATATTACCTCATATCCATGTGGATACCCTACAATAGTTCCTCAATAAATCATGTAAATCCTAATACCCTCAAAACCTAGAATCATTTCCTTTGGAAACCCAAACACTACTATCGTTTCCTTCAATTGAACTTTGACAATACCAACCCTTGTTATCTTGTCCTTGATCAAGAACCTTTTTTAAATTAAAATGAATTGATTAAAAGGAATTGGATGGTATGTTTTGATAAGACTGAGGTGCCAGTCACTGTTAAAACCTTAGTAGCAGGGAGCCTGATAGTTTTTATATGGCCAATGTGTGCCGAGGATCCTCAAAGGTTGTGAATCACTTGTTATATGGTTCCGAGGTTTAATGTGGGCTGATCACCCCTCATTGCTCATAGCGCTGTATGATTTCCAATTCTATTCACTTATTATAACTTGATCTTCTATTTGAGATTTCATATAGTTGATTTATCTTCTGTTATCATTTTATTATGGTTATGATGCATTGTTATATACTGTTATTCACTTGCTGAGTGTTTTGCTCATTAATATTGATATTAATGTTATCCCTTCAGTTAAACCCGAAGATGGTTCGTATCAAGCAAACCACGTGTAAGACTTCTGGGGACTCGGGGTATGCCTATCGTCAGATGTTGGAGCAGGTAGGGAACTAGTAGTTCCCTAAGGGTTGTAAACTTTGGGTTTAAAATTTGGTAGTAATTTGGCTTAAGATATTTTTGGTCTGTAATAATTAAGATGTTAGATGTTGTTTAAACTCATTCCAGTGGATTCGGGGATTGTGGTTAAGGGTTGTAGCCTTAATAATCTATCTTTTATAGTACTTTACCGTTTAATCTATATTATGCATATTTCTGCTAGTTAGTATTATGGGTCCATCACATTAGTTCTTTAAGAATTAGAAAGCCCACATTCAGGTGTCTATTGTAGGCTATGGAGTACACCAACTTCTGTACAACACTTGATATGTTGTCATATCCTGTCTTTCTACAGGTGAAGGCCCTAATGATTGAGTCAAATAAGAAGGACCATTCTCACCTTAGATATTTCTTGTTGAGACTGGCTAGATTGATCTTCTCACTGTAGTTGACAAAATCCATAAACTCATAGAGTTTCTGTTGAGTAGGAACCTCCACCATATGCTCAGTTGGGATGCCCAAAGCTGCATTTATATCATGCTCATTGAATCTGTTGGCCTCCAATTAAGCAAGTCACCACTATAGATACAGAATTTTCATGCATAACTGTCCTAACCACAGTAGTTGTCCAGAACTCATACAGAACATCCAGGTACAAGATTGGGTTAGCTGTTAAAGCACCTGCAAGATAAGATGCAGACAAAAACTTAACAAACCCCTTGAAAATATCAGGAGCTTGGTTAACATTAATGAAAGCAAAGTAGTTAGTACCATTCTTGGGAATTTCTTCTCTAACATTGTTGAGTGCCATTGTTGTTGAGTAAGAGTGAATGGGTAAAAAGAATTATAGAGAAAGAGCTTAAAATGAGAGAGAAATCGGTTTAGATTTAAAAGTTAGGTCACTTAGAGTTCTCAAAGGCGTAAAGAGGTGTATGTCGAGATGTCTGGGTATTAATAGTAAAAGGTAAATGACTTATCGAGAACTCAAAATAAACATTTGGAATTTGCTTATCGAGAAGTCATATAGAGAAAATAGATACATATCGATATGTCATATTTCTGAGTCTTATCGAGAACTAGAAAAAGACTTATCGAGATGTCAAATAAATACCCAGTTTGTCTTAATGGACTGAATTATTTCCAATTTTTATTTGAATAAATCAAAATAAAATCAGAGTGATTTTATCAAAAATATTTTACCAAAATAATTTATTAATTAAATTATCTCAGTTCTGAGTTATTTAAAAGTCTAAAATTGTACTTGTAGAGAACTCTGTGAGTTAACACTTATAGAGAACTCTACAATGACTTATCGATAAGTCATAATGAAGCTTATCGAGAAGTCCTTTGAGAAGTCAGAAAATTGACTTATCGAGAACTCACTCGAGAAGTCTCAAAATGACTTGTCGGTAAGTCAGTTAGACTTATCGAGAACTCAGTTCTCTATATACTTTTAATTACTTTGATTCTGCCTTGTGCTAATTTTACATATTGAAAATGCAAATCAACATTTAGGCAGTTTTCTTAGAATTGAAAAATTCCAAGCTAAATTTTGAATTTTTGAAAATATATATGCAGAGATTTCTGAAATATTTATAATTGATATTCCAGTTAATTTCTAATTAAATCAAATTAATTTTGATTTACTAGAAATTAATCTACTACAAAACGTTAGCTGAGTTCTTGCCTTAGGATGAATAATTTAGCATTCCAATTTCACCTACAAGTCTAGTGAAAGTTGCTTCATCCAAAGGTTTAGTAAAACTATCAGCTAATTTGTTTTCTATTGGAACAAAAATTATCTCAATGGTACCATTTGCAGCATGTTCTCTAATAAAATGGTACCTTACATCAATGTGCTTTGTCCTAGAGTGATTAACTAGATTAGCCACAATGGATATAGCACTAGTGTTATCACACATGATAGGAATTTTGTTCAACACTAGTCCCTAATCCAATAGTTGATTTCTAATCCAAAGTACTTGAGCACAACAACTTCCTGCAGCTATGTATTTAGCCTCTACTGTAGAATTTGACACAGATTGTAGCTTCTTGCTATACCAGGAGACAAGTATTTGTCCTAGAAATTGATAGCTTCCACCTGTACTCTTTCTATCAACCCTGTATCCATCAACATCTGCATCTGTGTATCCAACAGCTTCAAATCCTGTTCCCTTAGGATACCATAATCCCAAGTTTGGAGTCCCCTTTAGATATCTGAAAATTCTCTTCACATTCATCAAATGTGATTCTTTTGGATTGGCTTGAAATCTTGCACACAGACATGTTTCAAACATGATGTCTGGTCTACTTGTAGTTAAGTACAGCAAAGATCCAATCATTCCTCTGTATCCTAAAATGTCTATACTTTTTCCTTTCTTATCTTCATCCAACTTGGTAGCTGTAGATATAGGTGTAGATGCAGGTGAACAATCAATCATACCAAACTTCTTTAACAAATCTTTAACATACTTAGTTTGGCTGATGGAGATTCCATCACTTCTTTGGCTGACTTGAAGTCTAAGGAAGTAACTTAATTCTCTCATCATACTCATTTCATATTCACTCTGCATGAGCTTTGAGAATCTTTGACATAATTTTTTATTTGTAGAACCAAAGATAATATCATCCACATAGATCTGAACTAGGATCATATCATCACCATGCTTTTTGAAGAAGCGAGTCTTGTCAATAGTACCTCTAGTGAATCCATGTTTAATCAAAAATTCTGACAGTGTGCCATACCAAGCTCTAGTTTCTTGTTTTAGTCCATAGAGAGCCTTGAGTAACTTGTATACAATGTTTGAAAATTCTGGATCTTCAAAGCCAGGTGGTTGTTGCACATAAACTTCTTCTTCCAGCTCACCATTAAGGAAAGCATTCTTGACATCCATTTGATACACTTTAAAATTTGAGTGTGCACCAAATGTAAGAAAGATACTTATTGCTTCAATTCTTGCAACTAGAGAAAAAGTTTCATCATAGTCATTTCCTTCCTCCTGTGAGTAGCCTTTTGCAACCAACCTTGCTTTGTTTCTGGTGAAAATTCCATTTTCATCCATCTTGTTCCTGTACACCCACTTTGTTCCAACTACACTTCTGTTCTTTGGTGCAGGAACCAATTCCCAGAATTTGTTCCTGTCAAACTAATTTAGCTCCTCTTGCATAACAGATATCCAATCAGGATTAAGTAGAGCTTTTTCAGTTTTTTTTGGCTCAACTTGTGAAAGAAAACATACATGTAGATATTCATTTGCAGTTGCACTTCTAGTCTTCACTCCAATAGTTGGATCACCATTAATTACTTCTCTAGTGTGACTTTTGTCCCACTTTCTGGTGTGAGTTTGTTGACTTGAGTTTTCTGAATTTTCTTCACCATTGGTATGACTTGCAGAACCTTCTTCTCTTTCTCCCCCTGAGTTTGTGCTATCAAATTCAGGTACATGAGATGAGCTTCCATTCTCATGATTCTCTTATTTAGTTGACTCTTCATATATTCTGTGATTT
Organism: Apium graveolens; assembly: GCF_009905375.1. Classification (NCBI taxonomy): domain Eukaryota; kingdom Viridiplantae; phylum Streptophyta; class Magnoliopsida; order Apiales; family Apiaceae; genus Apium; species Apium graveolens. The sequence goes on from NC_133657.1 coordinate 105,991,067, forward strand.
GTGTTGACTTCAACTTCATCATCGATATCACTATCAATGTTGAGATTTTCAAATTTTAGGGCTTCAGCTTCATTTTCATCAAGGCATTCCAAGACTGGGCACTTGTCATCATCAAAAATAACATTTGTGCTTTCCATAATTTTCTTTTGTTCAAGCACATAGACCTTGTAGGCAGTTCTCTCCAATGAATATCCCAGAAAAATTGCCTCAAAAACTTTAGAGTCAAATTTTCTCACATATTCAGAGTTATCTTTCAAAACATAGACCTTGCTTCCAAACACATGAAGATGCTTCACAGTAGGCTTTCTTTTAGACAAGATTGAGTAGGGTGATTTGCCAAGATTCTTGTTAATGAGATATCTGTTTTGAGTATAGCATGTAGTGTTCACAGCTTCTTCCCAAAAACTTGTTGGCAATTTTTCATCTTGTAACATTATTCTAGCAGCATCTACTAATGTTCTGTTATTTCTCTCAACCACCCCATTTTGATGAGGTGTTCTAGCAGCTGAGAATTCTTGAACAATACCCTTGTCTTTGCAGAATTCAATCAAGGTTGCATTTCTGAATTCTGTTCCATTATCACTCCTCAATCTTTTCATATAATTATGATCTTCAGCCTGTTTCTCAATCTTCTTGATGTGTTCAATTATGATATGTGGAGTTCCATCTTTAGAATGCATAAATTCTACCTATGTATATCTTGAGTAGACATCCACCATCACAAGTACATATCTTTTTCTTGAAATTGACAGGACATTAACTGGTCCAAATAAGTCCATGTAAATAAGTTGCAAAGGTGCACTAATAAAATTCACAGTTTTACTCTTTTGACTTAATTTCTTCATTTTTCCCTTTTGACAAGCTTCACAAACTTCATTCTGAGCAAACTCCAGATTAGGCATGTCTCTTACTAACTTCTTTTTGACTAGAGTGTTGATTGCCTTGAAATTCAAGTGAGACAGCTTCTTATGCCACAACTTGCTTTGCTCTACAGATGCCTTGGTGTAGAAGCAACAAATTCCATCCTTATTTGCTGAGTCCAAGTCTGCAACAAATAAGCTTCCCTTCCTTGCTCCTTTCAGAGCAACTTCACCAGTCTTTTTGCTGATAAAAGTGCATTCTCCTTTGTCAAATGAAACCTTGAATCCTTTGTCTGTAAATTAACTGACACTAAGAAGATTCACTTCAAGACCAGCTACTAGTGCTACATCTTCAATGACAATATTTCGAGAAATCAATTTGCCATATCCCATTGTGAAACCTTTGCTGCTGTCTCCAAAAGTCACTAATGGGCTAGCCTTCTTCTCAAATTGTGATAGCAGGGCCATATCACCTGTCATATGTCTTGAACATCCACTGTCTATAATCCGTATGACTTTCTTCCTTTTTCCCTGCACACAATGAGGATTAAGTGTGTTTAGCAACCCAAGCAGTATTGGGTACTTTATTCTTGTTTACAGAATGTGCATAATTAGAGTGAGTTGATTCAGAAAGAATAGTGTTCATGGACTGTTGTGCATTCTCCCTTTTTGATGCAGACCGAATATTCACTTCTTTGAGGTCTACTCTCAGCTTATGGCAACTCCTCATCACTTTCAAGTTGCAAGGGATGCAGTCAAACTTGTCATAAAATGAGTAGGGATCATTTGCATTTACTTCATTGTACTTGCATGCTCCTTCCACTGGCTTGCTAACAACCTTTTTACAAAGGTGAGTTAAATGATTCACAGAGCCAAAAATGCAAAGTTGTTGCTTTTGTTTATCCCAATATTCCCATTTCTATTCTTCTTCTTCTTTCTTGCATCTTCAGTTTTAACTTCCTTGACAGGTGTCTTGGAATCCTGGTTGATCATGTGCTTCTTTTCAATTTCAAATTTGGAAGTTAGAGTTTTTTATTCATTTTTCTTTTCATTATCTTCATCGGAAATTTCTTGCTTTATGATCAACTCTTCTTTATTCAAATTTACTTTACATGCTTTGAACATAGGTGAACCAACCTTTCTCAGCATAGCTAGGACATCTTCACTTTCAGTTTCTTTTCCTTTATCACCTACCACTTTCTTCTTGCTGTTCAAAACATCATAATCAAGACCAATAGCTATGTTAGCACATGGCTTGTTCTTCTCATGATACAAACCAACCAACTCAGATGCATTCCTATAAGATTTCAGTTTCACTTCATTCTTTTCTATCTTTTCCCTCAACACAGCTTTAATTTCACTAGCACACTTCAGCTTATTTTTCAGATATTCATTTTCTTGCTTGATTGTGTCAAGCTCCATAAGCAGCAAATCAATTTTTTGCTTCTCACTCTCAAGCTTCTCATTAGCTTTTGTTAGCCTACTGAACTCCTCGGTAGCTACTACCATGCTAGTGTGTATATAAAACATTTTTACCCTCATCTTTTCCAAAGTCTCCTTATATTGACTAGCATTTAAATCAATACTGGTTAGAGCAGGTACCTCTGATTTTGAAGTGGATGCTTCTCCATGCTCAAAAGCCATTAGTGCATAGTTTCCAACTTCTTCATCCTTATCATCATTATCAGTTTGATCCTAGCTCTTTCCTTATGAAATATAGGCTTTTCCAGACTATTTCTTCAAGAGAGCTTCATACTTTGCTTCCAGTTCCAAGTAAGCTTTATCCTTCTTCACCTTTTTGGGCTTCCTACATTCAGTAGCAAAGTGACCCAACTCATTACCGTTGAATAGATCCTGTTTTGTAGCTATATTTTGCTAGCTGAATTATACAAAGCTTTTGATTTCCAATTGTTGCTGTTGGAAGATTGTCCCTTACCTTTGAAAAACCTTGGTTTCTTGACTCTTATGTTGGAAAATTTCCTAGCCAAGTAAGCCATTGATTGGTCCATTTCATCTAGCTCATCCAAGGTGTAGTATTCATCTTCCTCTAGCTCCAACACAACTTGCTTCTGAGATTGTTTGTTCTTTTGTTCTACAGTTTGAATAACTGGAACTTGATTGTCTTGCTCATCTTCACTTTCATCTCTGTCATTTATAATCAAAGCACTGGAACCATCAACCACATGTCCATGGTGTGCCTTTAATGACTTTCTCTATAGCATCTCAAGTCCATAAGTTTTCAAGATTCCATATAGAAATTCCAAAGTCATTCTGCTTAGATCTTTTCCTTCTCTTCTGGCTGATATTTTCTGTTCAAGATGGTCAGGAAGAGCTAGCAGGAACTTTAGGTTAACCTCCTCAACTTCATAATATTTATCATGTAGCTGCAAGTCATTTATCAATTTATTGAACCTCTTAAAAACTTCAGTAATTCCTTCCTTTGGTTTAGCCATAAAACCCACATACTGAGATACCAAAATCCTTCTTTGGTTTGACCTAACTTCCTCTGTTCCTTCACATAGAATTTATATGTTAGATATATTTGAGATGTCATGTCTAATATGTTTCATGTTTAGTTTTCAGATCTTAACAAACAGGAAATATCAGTACTTACTGGAATCAGTACTTACTGGAAGTCAGAACTTAAGGATATCAGAACTTAGATTATCAGAAGATAAATATCAGAAGATGGGTATCAGAACTTAAGTACGGGAGGACTAACAGTTAAGGAAGGAAGCTGATTTACAGGAAAGAAGATCAAGACTAATATAAAAGAAGATATGCATGGAAAGAGTTAGAAGATAAGAAGACTTGTATAAGATATCTGATTGATATATTTTAGGAGACAGAATTATATTCCATATCAATTAGAAGTTATCTTGTAACTGTGTACTATATAAACACAAACATAGGATTACACTATATGTGTTATCATTATCGAGAAGATCAGACATTGTAACCTAGCAGTTCTCGTGATATTTGTTCATTACTGAGAGAGAACAGTTCCATTGTAACAGAGTTTATTATATCGAATATATCTGTTTACTGTTACTTGTGTTCGAAATCGATTTGATTGTATTCTACACTGTATTCAAACCCCTTCTACAGTGTTGTGTGACCTAAAAATTGGTATCAGAGCCTATCTATTAACACACATACAGTAAAGATCCAAACAATCATGTCTGAAGAAGCAGAAAATCCAAACCAAGCCCACCAAAACTGAAGAAACTAAAAACACTCAAATCCACAGTCGATATGAGACTATCAGGGTTCCCATACTGAGACCTTCTGAGTATCCCATATGGAAAGTGAAGATGGCTATGTTTCTGGAAGCTACTGATCCAGAATATCTTGACAGAATTAATGAAGGACCACATAAGCGAACCAAGCTCTCTGTTGTAGTTGCAAATCAGCCAGCAAAGACCATACCAAAGGAGAAAAGTGAGTATACAGCTGAAGATATCTCATCCATTGCCAAGGATGCAAAGGTAAGGCATTTGCTGCATAGTGCCATTGATAATGTCATGTTAAATAGGGTAATTCATTGCAAGACTGCAAAGGAGATATGGGATGCTTTGGAGACAAGATGCCAGGGAACTGATGCAATCAAGAAGAACAGGAGGACTATACTCACTCAAGAGTATGATCACTTTGACTAAAAAGCTGATGAGTCATTAACTGACTTATATGACAGGTTTGTCAAACTCTTGAATGATCTGTCACTGGTGGACAAGAAATATGATCTTGAAGATTCAAATCTAAAATTCCTTTTAGCTCTTCCTGAAAGTTGGGACTTGAAGTCTACTACTATAAGAGACAACTATGCTCTTGGTGAAACTACTTTTGATGAAATTTATGGTATGCTCAAGACTTATGAACTTGAGATGGATCAAAGAAGCAAGAGATATGGGAGAAAGTCAAGGACAATTGTTCTTAAGGCTGAGGAGGAATCCCCCAAAGTGGTTGTCTCAAAGAAAGGCAAATGAAAGGCTCTCATCATAAATTCTGATTTAGAGTCATCAAGTTCTAATGATGATGATTCAGAAACAGAAAGTTTACCTGAAATAGATTATGGTGAAGAGATGATGAAATTGTGTGCTCTTATGGTGAAGGGTATCACAAAGATAGCCTACAGGAAATTCAGAAAGGGAAAGAAGTTTTTCAAGAAAGGTGGAAGTACTGATGAGAAAGGGTTCAGAAAGTATAAAGGCAAAAGTGCAAAGTCTGACAGAGGAGAAAACTCAAATGTCAAATGCTACAATTATGGTGAAAGAGGACACATATCTCCTGACTGCAAGAAAGGAAAGAGTGACAAAGGCAAGGCACTTGTCACAAAGAAGAAAAGCTGGACAGACACTTCAGATTCTGAAGATGAGGTGAATTATGCTTAAATGGCAAATGCTGATGGCAGCCCTGAAACTGCTGAATTAAAGGTACCTCAAACAGCTTATGCCTTTCATACCGATGATATTACTGAGTTGAGATTATTTGTTAAAATCATGTTTATTATCTACAGAGATCAAACTTTAATATGTGAAAGATTAACTTCTGAAAATCTTGCTTTTAAGAAAATGAATGATTTTATGTTCCATCAAACTCAGAAAGAAAGAAAGAGATGATGCTTTTTATGTTAGAGATGAATTGCTAAAATTGAATAAATCTCTAAAAACTGAGTTAGAAATAGAAAAAGAGATTATCAGGACTTGGACTAACTCTGGCAGAATAACTCAGAATTTATTAAGTAGTGGAAACTGGAAAGAGGACTTAGGTTATGGAGATGATAAAACTGAAAAAGGAACTGAACAAATTGAGCCAATTGTTATTAAACAAATTGTTAAGCCAAAGGTAAATCCTGTTAAGTTTGTAGCTAAAACTGTAAAGTCTGATTCTGAAAAGATGAAAGAGTCTATGACAGAAGTTAAGGAGAAGTCAACTTCTGACAAATTAGAACAGGATAAACCAGCTGAAGTCAACATAGGCTTAATGACAAAGAAGCAGCTTAAGCATAAGCTGAAAGAAATAAGGAATGTCAACAAGGTTAAGGCAGCTAGGAAAAATAGGAATGGAAAGGAAGGTGTGAATAATAGCAATAATTATATGCCTGTTCCTAATGCTCCTAGAAAGAAATGTTATAATTATGGAAACTCTAACCATTTTGCTTCTTTTTGCAGGAAGAATAAGAATATAAACTCTTTACCTCCTAAGTCGGGAGTTAAGAGTCAGTCTGTTAGGTTTAAGCCACAAAATCCTTGTTTTCATTGTGGAAGTTTATGGCATTCCATTTATACTTGTAAGGAATATCATAGTTTATACTATGATTATTATCAAATAAAACCTTCTTTGAAGAAAGTTGCTTTAATTCCTTCTAGTGTCAAGTCTGATGCAAAGTCTGATGCAAAGTCTGATGCAAAGTCTGATATAAGTTCTGATAAACAACATGTTAGCATAAACTCTGATATTAAATCCGCTGTAAATGCTAACAAACTTAAAAAGGCCAAATGATCCAAGCAAGTATGGGTCGTTAAAACTAACCATTGGTGGTCTTTGTGATTGCAGGGCAACAGGAAAAATATCCTAGTACTGGATAACGGGTGTTCAGGACATATGACTGGAAATAAAGCCCTGCTCTCAAACTTTGTGGAGAAAGCTGGCCCAGGAGTTTCTTATGGAGATGGAAACATGGGAAAAACTCTGGGATATGGCAATATTAATCTTGGGAATGTCGTCATTGAAACAGTAGCTCTTATCTCAGGACTTAAACACAATTTGCTGAGTGTGAGTCAAATCTGTGACAGAGGTTATCATGTGGATTTCTTTGAAGAACACTGTGAAGTTGTAAGCAATTCTACAGAAAAAGTGGTTCTGAAAGGCTACAGACATGGTAACATTTATGAAGCCAAACTTTCAACAAGTTCTGATGGTTCTGCAATCTGTCTGTTGAGTAGATCATCAATTGAAGAAAGCTAGAATTGGCACAAAAGACTCTCTCATTTAAACTTCAACAACATAAATCAGCTTGTAAAGAATGATCTTGTGAGAGGACTGCCAAAATCAGTATTTGCTCCTGATGGCCTCTGTGATTCATGTTAAAAGGCAAAACAAAGAAAATCTTCTTTCAAGAGCTAAACTAAGTCATCGATTCTTGAGCCTTATCACTTACTGCATGTTGATCTATTTGGTCCAGTTAATGTCATGTCTATTGCAAAGAAGAAATATGTTATGGTTATAGTAGATGAGTTCACAAGGTACACTTAGGTGTACTTCTTGCACAAGAAGAATGAAACTGCATTTACTTTAACTGATCTTGTCAGATAGTTGGATAAGTTGATCAAAGATTCTATTAAAACTATAAGAAGTGATAATGGCACTGAGTTCAAGAATTCAATCATAGAAGAGTTCTACAAAGAGCATGGAATCAAACAGGAATTTTCTGCACTTGAAACTCCATAGCAAAATGGAGTTGTAGAAAGAAAGAACAGAATTCTCATTGAAGCTGCACGAACTATGCTTGATGAAGCAAAGCTGCCAACCTACTTTTGGGCTAAAGCTGTGCAGACTGCTTGTTTTACACAGAATGCAACACTAATAAACAAGCATGGAAAAACACCATATGAGATGGTGAAGAAAAAGAAGCCAAATCTGAAATACTTTCATGTATTTGGTTGCAAGTGTTTTGTTCTTAAGACTCATCCTGAGCAGCTGTCAAAATTTGATCTAAAAGCTGATGAAGGAATTTTTGTTGGATATCCATCCACTTTCCACAAAAGCCTTCAGAGTTTATAATTTAAGAACAAGGGTTGTCATGGAATAAATCAATGTATCTTTTAATGATAAGAAGATTACTAGACTTGAAAATTTCAATGATCACGATCAGCTGAGATTTGAAAATGAAGACTTAAATTCTGATTCTGTAAATTCTGATGACTTAAACTCTGATCCTGTAAGTACTGATGTCATTGAATCTGTGGTAACAACTCCAAAGGAAAATGCACCTGTCCAGGGGGAGCAAGCTGAAGATCCTACCACATCTCAAGACTTTCAAGAAGCATCAGAACCTGTCACTAGCTCTTCAAGTTCTGATGAGCCAAATTATGATAATTCTAGAAGCTCTGATACTTCAAATCCTGAAGGATCTAAGTCAAATTCTGAAGTCTCAGAGAGCATAACTACAGGGGGAGCATCAGAAAATGCTAATAGAGACAACATGGATCATGGGGGAGGATCCAGTTCTAGAAGTCAACTTCAATCTGCAAGGAAGTGGACCAAATCACATACACCTGACTTAATTATTGGAGATCCTGAAGCAGGTGTCAGAACTAGAACTGCAATATCAAATAAATGTCTCTATCATTCTTTTCTATCTCAGACTGAACCAAAGAAAGTGGAAGAAGCTCTTCAAGATGCTGATTGGGTGCAAGCAATACAAGAAGAGTTAAATGAATTTGAAAGAAATAAAGTCTGGACCCTAGTGCCAAGACCAAAGAACAGATCAGTTGTTGGCACAAAATGGGTGTTCAGAAACATTACTGACAGTGATGGCATAATTACAAGGAATAAAGCAAGGCTGGTTGCTAAAGGCTACTCTCAACAGGAGGGTATTGATTATGATGAAACATTTACACCAGTTGCTAGATTAGAAGCCATAAGGATCTTTTTGGCTTATGTTGCTCACAAAAAGTTTAAAGTCTTTCAAATGGATGTGAAAAGTGCTTTTCTTAATGGAGAATTGTAATAAGAGGTCTATGTTGAACAACCTCCAGGCTTTGTAGATTCAAAATTTCCAAATCATGTCTACAGTCTTGACAAAACACTTTATGGCCTTAAGCAAGCTCCTAGAGCATGGTATGAGACTTTAGCTCAATTCCTTCTGGAAAGTGGATTTCACAGAGGTACAATTGATAAAACACTGTTCTACCTCAACCATGGAAAGGACTTACTTTTGGTACAGATATATATTGATGATATCATATTTGGTTCTGCAAATGCCAAACTCTGTGAGAGGTTTGCAAAGCTAATGCAGTCAAGATATTAAATGAGTATGATGGGAGAACTTAGTTATTTTCTGGGCCTTCAAGTCAAGCAAAATGAAGAAGGTACTTTTATCTGTCAATCCAAGTACACCAGAAATTTACTGAAGAAATTTGGAATGCAAGATTGTTCAACTGCATCCACTCCCATGGACATTGCATCCAAGTTAGATAAAGATACTGGCTCACCAGTAGATATTACTAACTACAGAGGTATGATTGGTTCATTACTCTATTTAACTGCAAGTAGACCTGATATCATGTATGCTACCTGTCTTTGTGCAAGATTTCAGGCTGATCCAAGAGAACCTCATTTAATAGCTGTGAAGAGAATTTTCAAGTACCTTAAGGGTACAGCTGATCTGGGATTGTGGTATCCTAGAGAATCAGATTTTAAGCTAATAGGTTACTCAGATGCAGATTTTGCAGGATGTAAAATTGACAGGAAAAACACTAGTGGAAGCTGCCAATTTCTTGGAGGCAGACTGGTTTCTTGGTTTAGCAAGAAACATAAGTAAATTTCCACATCAACTGTAGAAGCAGAATATATTGTTGCAGGAAGCTATTGTGCACATATTTTTTGGATGAAGAATCAGTTCCTGGATTATGGGTTAGAATTTTCTAAAATTCTATTTACTGTGATAATCAAAGTGCTATTGCTATGACAAGTAATCCAGTTCAACACTCAATGACAAAGCACATCAGCATTAGGTACCATATCATAAGGGAACATGTAATGGATGGTACAGTGGAATTGCATTTTGTTCCAACAGATCAATAACTAGAAGATATCTTTACAAAACCACTATGTGAAGCTATTTTTACAAGATTGGTAAATGAACTTGGAATGGTTTCAGGTTCTTTCTCTAAATCTGCTTAGTTTTTGTTCTCATGCATCAGACTTTATGATCAGTGTTTACAGATTATCTTATCTTCATGAAATCTATTCTTTAAATTGAAATTCATTAAATATTGATTGTTATCTGATGTGGATCTTTAAACTCTGATAGTGTTTTGAATGTTCTGTGATTATTCAATCCAATGAGGATAACTGTACTAGATGTTGACCTAATAGTCTTTAACATACTAGAAATCCCATGTTTGAATTAGTTGTTTATGTGGAAGCTCATTAACACAAGCAAATTCTGAATTTGAGCTTAGTCAAGTTTACTTTGTGTATCTTATTACTAAGTCACAAACTAGATTCTTGCTTCTTATCTGTCAGATTCTGATGTCAGTAAATCTTAAGAATGAACTAAATGCTGATAAGCCTCACTTATCAAAAGAAAAGAAAAGAAATGAAAATACAAGTCAGGTACTCCTTTGAGATTTAGAGCAAATATGTGGAAGGGAAGACCCAAGTGCATTGCTGGTATTAAGTAATATGCATTAGAAAAGCAAATAAATTTCCTTGGTGACTTTTCACATTCTCTGATTACTGGAGAAATACTCTGACAACAACATAAATTCTGATAAGCAGTCGTGACTCACTTACACTGAGAAGCCATTGTAAAAAGGAATTTCAAAAGATGCATAAAATGAGCACAAACAATTGAGGTGGATTCTTGCATAAATTTGTTCTTGAGTAGACTTTGTGATTGATGACAGATTTAAAGCACGTTTCTTAGTTATGCCTTATTTCTGAGATGTACTGAATTTTATCATACTTTAATTTTTATATGATATTTTGCTGAATGCACACACTTTCACTCCATATGAATGATGAAAATTACTGTGGTGATTAAGTTATTTTTGATAAACAGTTAAGTGCCATTTGTAGAAATTCTGAGGACAAGTTCTGATGGAAGTTCTGATGATTAAACTCTGAAGAAAACAAGTCAGTATTTGTATGAAGAAACACAGAAAAAGATATTCACTTTTTGAGTACATAAGCCATATTCTGATGACTGTTAAAATCTGATATAAGTTTAAGTTCTGATATTAAATCCTGATGGAATCCTTGATGCTTACGTGACATTATTCTTTACTTGACTTATTTTTGATAAAAACTGAAACGGTCATATTTAAATCAGAATATATTTGGGTAAGATAAAAACAATCATAATCATTATAGGTTAGTGATAAACGTGTTTGTCCTGAAAAACTGCATGTGCACGGTAATTATTGCTTATTTTACATGCCCATTAACTCCTGCTTTAACTGTTTACTGACTGTTCACACATTTCCAGGTGTAAAGTGTATCCCATGCTTCAAAAATATAACTATTTAGTGGAGAGAGTATTTATATGGGAGTTAAAAAATTTTCTAATCTTTTACTTACTATTCTATTCTTAATCTCTTTTATTCTCTCTCTCTCTCTAATATTTTCTGAAGCGTTTTCTTACAGGCATTCTCACAAATACCTTTCACGCAACATATTTTCTCACTTAATTTCTTACAGAGATGGCACCAAAAGACTTGATTTTCAATGGAGCTAAGTTTGTTCCCAACAACTACTCGTCTATTCTTAGCAAGGCTGAAGCTCCATCGGAACTTCACTTTATTCAGGATTTCCTTGCTAATTCTGATATTGGGTATGCTTTGACCCAACTTGAAGTAATCTCTGGAACCCAAGTGCTGGAGTTTTGGAGAAGTGGAATCTATGATGATGGAGGTGCTCAAGGGTCCCCAAGTATTATCTTTACAACAGGGGAGGATGAGCATGTCGTGACTTTAGCTACCGTTCTTCAAGCATTGCAGCTTCCTGAGAACTGCGCTTATACAACAGTTGAGGAGCCAGTTCTTCAAAATATGATAGCCAGTCTGGGGTATGAAAAGAAATTGGCAAAGTTGAGTCAATTGAAGAGATCTAACATAAGGAGGGAATGGAGTTTCTTCTTTGACTACATTACAAAGACCTTCACCAACAAATGTTGTAATTTCGATGCAATCCCCATACCTAGTCAACAAATCGGGTATGCTCTCATTAATCAAACTGATTTTGATTATGCAAGTGCTGTTTTAGGCTTTATTGGGGATAGGATGACAGAAGATTGGAATACTGTCTATTTTGCTAGATTCTGTCAGCTTATCTATAGTGTTTGTTGTTCAGATAAGCCCCAATTAGCTAGTGAATCACTTTCACCATTTAGACTAGCTAAAAGAGCTTTTAATGACTTATTATCTACTGATAATAAGAAGGCTGTGTTGAGACCCCTCCAAATTTCCTTATCTGTCAAACAGGCCTTAATAACCTATGATCTAGTTACATACACTGCACTATATCCTGATGTCCAACCATCTGTACCTCAACCATCAGCATCTACCACCACTACCCTAACACCTCAAACTTCTCAACCACAACCAAAATCTACCATCTGGACATCTTTCAAACCATCAACTCAATCATCTCAATCTGAATCATCAGCACATACTATCAGATCTTCATCTTCCAGGACAAAGAGGACAAAGTCTGTTCCTCAACCTCCACAAAAGAGAAGGAAGATGATTCTCAGAGATGAATCTGATAGTGATGAGGAAACAGTTGAAGCACGGGTTCATGCATCAGAACCTGTGATAGTTGGAGCTGAGAATGTTACTTCTCAGAAAGAAACTGCAGCTCAAAGTTCTAATACTTTGAAGAGGAAATCTGTAAGTTCTGAAGCTGCTAAAGCAACTCCTTCACTGGCAAGGAGACTAAAGAAAATGAGGGCAGAAAGGTACAAGGCCAAGCCTATATCTGAGGATTCAACTAAAGCTGAGGAAGGGGATTAAGAATCTCTGATCTCATCAAAACCTGTGGTAATTGAAGCTCTGCCATTCCCTACTCAAGCTCAGGATACTGTGTCAACACCTCCTGTCTCTCCTATTAAAGCTACAGATGATGCTGAAGAACAAACTACAACTTCTGAAATAGATATTCATAATTTGAATATACCAAATGTACTTTATCTGGAAGCTCCATCTACAAAAGCTCAACAATCTCCAACTCATTTTTCAATTTTAAATGCTGAGATACCATTTACACCAACCACACCAGCTCTGGAGATAAATTATGATGTTCAGAATTTAAATGAAGCTGTTCCTGAATCTCCAGTTGCTTCACACACTGTTGTGCTATCAGAACATAATGAGTCTTCCTCAAGTTCTAAAGACAATGTTTCTGTTGAGACTCCAGTTCCCATTCTGGGAAAGGAAGAATTGGTGAAGAAATTTGTTGAACAGGAAACACTTATTCCTTGGGAGGATACTCACAGACGTGTGGAGTGGACCAAGAAGTGGAATGACACTGATTTTATTCCAAGTTCTAACGTTTTGACAGAGCATATTGCTAAAGCTAATGAGTTGCTCACAAATGATGATTTAAAGACACAACTCAAAATCACTGCTCTTTCTACCAAACATCTTCAAGGTCTATATTCTTCTACTCATGAAAAGGTTGATACACTAAAGGAAAATGCTGATAAGCTAGATCTACAGATCAAGCTTGACAAGAATAGGTATGTCAGACCTACTCTTGAGAAAATTGAAGCCATTGAGAAGATTCAAGAGAAGCAACAGGCCCAAATTGCTGAGGTCCTGGCTAACCAAGTTTCTCAGAAAGCTCAATTGGATGAAATCCAATCTTCAATTGAACTTCTTCTTTCTCTCTTACTTCCTGATGATGCCAAAAAGGGGGAGAAGGTAGTTAAGTCCAAATGCTCACCTACTCAAATACTGAAGAAAAAGGATGATAAAGGTGATGACTAGGGAAACTCTGATAAGAGTAGAGGTCAAGGAAAAGTTCAAGGAAAATCTTCTACACATAACAAGTCAAGTTATGATGCTATGAATGCTAAAAGTCTGAAGTTAAGTTATGATAAGCAAAGTCTGATGTTAAGTTTTGATATTTTGATTCAGTCAGGATCTAAAGACTCTCAGAAGTTTTTACAAAATCTGAAGCTAAAAGGGAAGCAGACTACTGTTTATTACAAAAATCCTAAAATCCAGATACTTGATGAGGAGATAGCTAGAAGATTATTTCTGAAACAAAATCTAGGAATGGATTTGGAAACTCTCAAGGAGGAAGAAGCTAGATTTGCAGCTGTGAAGACAAATCTTAAGTCTAAAGCTTCTGATACAAAGAAACCTCCAAGGCCTAAGGAAAAAGGCATTGTGATCAGGGAAAAGTCAAATTCTGAGACTTTAAAGTCCAAGACTAGATCACAAACTGAGATTGATCCTAAGTCAAAAGGAAAAGAAAAGGTTGATGAACCTTTAAAGATTGAGAAAAAGATAAGTTCTTCCATTCCAGACTATCAAACTACAATGCATGATGATGATTTGATAGAAGATGAAACTGTTCAAATTCTGAAGAGAAGAAAGATAATTGAAAATCTAAAATAACCCCTGACACTGCTCAAGTTGTTCAGAATGAAGAACAACAAGTTAGAGAAGAAACAACAAATTCTGATCAAGTTAATTTGAAAAAGATGATAATTGCTGATAAGAAGAAGCTGTTATGGAAGAAAGCTACTCCAGTTGAACCAAAATACAATCTTATGATGAATCTACTCGCAACATTTGGATTGAGATCCAAGCAACCTAGAGATAAAGCTGGATTAGGTTCTGATAAAGAGAAGATACAAACATGAGTAGAAGTTACTCTAAGAGATCCTTTCATGTTGACAGATAAACCATATGAACAAATCAAACAAAAGCACCTTGACAAAGTGTTGTCTGCTCAAATTGTGATAGATGCTCATGATAGGGATAATCTAAAGGAGAAACTGATTTTATTTCTCTATAATGGATTAACTTAAAGACTAGCTGATACTGATGTGCTAAGAAGTCTGTCAGAGAACTTCAACATATTCACTATCTTCTGGAAGTAAAATCTGATGTTACAAGAAGATGGTCAGAATAAATTTTGAAGGCTATAAGAGATCTATTTAGAATCTCTGGTACAAAGACTTCTCAGTATATACCAATGATTACTGAAAGTGATGGAAGAGAAATTCCTATGTTGAAGAATTCTGCTAAGGTGGAAGTTATTCTGAAAGGAAAATGCTTATGTTATAATAAAAACTCTTCACATCCTAGAGTTATCAGACTTGGTGATGGACTTGAAAGAACATCAATTCAAGCTCCCAGAACATCCATTTATCAAATTGGTGATAGTAAAGATGAAGAACTGATGCAGGTCAAAGCACAGTTAGTTGAAGTTCTGAGGAAAGCTGAAGACAAGCTGGTAAGAGATTTTGTTAAGAATCATTATGGCTTCAGATTGATCCAGTGAAGTTGGTAAAGCTACAAGGACTGTAAGTTGTAGTTAAAAGTCTTATTAAACTCTCATTGTATTTGAACTTAAATGTTTTTGACATCATCAAATCTATTAACTTGTATATTTTTACATAATTTACAAGTTGGGGGAGATTGTTAGATATATTTGAGATGTCATGTCTAATATGTTTCATGTTTAGTTTTCAGATCTTAACAAACAGGAAATATCAGTACTTACTGGAATCAGTACTTACTGGAAGTCAGAACTTAAGGATATCAGAACTTATATTATCGGAAGATGGATATCAGAACTTAAGTACGGGAGGACTAACAGTTAAGGAAAGAAACTGATTTACAGGAAAGAAGATCAATACTAATACAAAAGAAGATATGCATGGAAAGAGTTAGAAGATAGGAAGACTTGTATAAGATACCTGATTGATATATTTTAGGAGACAGAACTATATTCCATATCAATTAGAAGTTATCTTGTAACTGTGTACTATATAAACACAGGCATAGGTTTACACTATATGTGTTATCACTATCGAGAAGATCATATATTGTAACCTAGCAGCTCTCGTGATATTTATTCATCACTAAGAGAGAACAGTTCCATTATAACAGAGTTTATTTTATCGAATATATCTGTTTACCGTTACTTGTGTTCGAAATCGATTTGATTGTATTTTACACTGTATTCAACCCCCTTCTACAGTGTTGTGTGACCTAACATTATATCTTCTCCCAGATCTGTTTGGCTGTGTCACAGTTGATAATATTATTGTACATTATATTGTCAAGTGACTCTATTAAAATCAGTTGCAAGCCACTATCCAGAGTGACTTTCTCCTTTTCAGGTTCAGTGTACTATGAGGGATCCTTAGGAGTATAATGAGCTGGAATGACCATGTCTCCGTCTGTAGTTTCATCAACTTTTTCCATGGGGATGAAAGGGCTAGATTTGTTTGCTACACTTAAAAACAAAGGACCACTATTTACTTTATAGATCAGTAAACATGGGTTTTACACAACATGCAATAACATGCACTAAACCCTACTTCAAGTTATCTAAAGCTTTCCATTTCTGGCTTAGTGTATCTTTGCAAATCGTGCATGTCTGTGACTTTCTTTTGTCAGTTAATCTTGGCCTTTGATCTTGTACTCTTCAAGATGCTTTTGTAGACTTTTCAAATCAGTGATTGATTTATTTTTTGATTGACAATTTTGGATCTTTAAATGGTCTATATTCTGTACTTGAGGTTATATCAAGATCTCCAGATTGAACTATAAATAACTGACATATTGATAAGTATAATGGCTTATCGAGATCTCTTATTTCTCTATAGTTGTTTTGACTTATCGAAGTCTCTGAGTTCTCTATAAGAGAATTTTGGCTTGTCGAGATCTCTGAATTTTTGCATATAGAAAAGACTAGTCGATATCTCTGAAATCTCTATAGGCATATTGGCTTATCAATATCTCTGAGATCTCTAATGAGAGTTTGACTTGTCGATATCTCCAATCTCCACATCTTCAATTTAATTTATCAATATCTCTGAATTCTCTATTGCAGAAATGACTTGTCGATATCTTCATGTCCTCATTTAGATTGTTGACATCTCTGAGACTTCTCTATAAGCTATTTTAGACTTCATGATAAGTCATTTTGGAGTTCTCAAATGACTTCTCTATATGACTTGATCTGTGACTTGTAGATATCTTGACTTAGAATATTTTTCCTAAAACAGATTTATTCAACTCCAAGCTTCTTCACAATTTCTCCGAGGCATGATCTTCTTGATCTTCTTCCAGAGTTTATTCTTAGGCTTGAGACTGTTTATAGAAAAATACTCCACTCTAATCTTTGACATTTTTACAGACTCAAGTAATATAATACAAAATAAAAATTTAGATTATCATACAACTAATTCTTAGGGCTGTCAATTTGACTTAGTCTTGTTATAGTGTAGACATGTCTTGTACAACAGACATGACCATATATCAAAGAGTACCCAATTTACAGAGAAACTAAATGCAATGCATCAAATTTTGATACATTATTTAGAAAGGCACGACTGATACAATCTAAATATAAATTCCACTCCTTTATCAGCTTGGTCTTGAACATCTCTCTAGCCTTTATGAACTCTCCTATATTCCTGAAAAATCAAACTGTATGTTTGTAGAAGTGACAACTATAGTTTTATCACCCAAAACTGAAAGACCTAAAGCCTTTTCCACCACTTCAGCTGTAATCTCATACTCTTTATCATCATGAGTGAAGATGATCATTCCCTTTGGTAGCATCAATTATAGAAGTAGTCCATATCTGCATGATCTGTTTAAACCAAACTCTTGAAGGAGATGTTAAAGCATAACCAATATCACTTTGTTCAAGAAAATCTTGAACCATATGAAAATCAGAGTGAATGTTAGTATGATTCAAGGGGGCTTTAAAATTATTGGCAGCAAAAGTACGATCATTAAGAACGTACTTAGTAGATACAAGCTTGGAAACAAAATCAGTATTTGCCATTTTTTGAAATTAGGATTTCACAGAGAAAATTTTGGGTTTGAAAAATTTTGTAGAGAGAATGAAAAGGTGAACAATTTGTGTGTATTGTGTATATTGTGAATATGAGCAGTTTTGTCATATCTGAGAGAGATGTAATTACACAGGAACACAACTTATACATGGAAATAGCTAATTGGATGACATTATTAGTGGACCAGATAATATGTTAAACTAGTTAATGGTGCACGACTTTTAAGGGACAGTTGTGTGTTACTACGCCTATAAACTAGTAATTACCTTAAGACATTATTTTGAATTACAAATGACTCTCAAAATAAGCATAAAAATTACTCTCAAATATACGGAAATAAATCAAGTATCAATTAAAAAATAGTTGTACAAAATCACTAAATACTCACAGTCAGTATTTGAGCTTATCAGGATTCGATCACCTCATCAGGATTCAACTTGTTAGGATTTGACATACCTTGTTAGGATTTGATTGTCTGTGTCATGATGTGACTCACCTTATCAGGACATGGTGCGTCAGGATTTGACTAGTATAATCAGGATTTGACAAGTCATTTCTTCTCATAGATGATCATTCCAAGTTCATGTATGAGCTTTAAAATATTGCTTCTGGTAATAGCTTGGTGAAGATGCCAGCTACTTGTTGATCAGTTGGAATAAAATGAAGCTCAATTGTTCCTTCCATGACACGTTCCCTAATAAAGTGATATCTGATACTGATGTATTTTATGAGAGAATGTTGCACTGGATTCCCTGTCATAGGTATGGCACTTTGATTTTCACGGTAGATAGGGATTTTTGAATATGACAATCCATAGTCCAAACGCTGATTTCTCATCCAAAGAATCTGAGCACAGCAGCTGCCTGCAGCAATATATTCAAATTCAGCTGTAGATGTAGAGATGGATTTCTATTTCTTGCTTTGCCATGTAATAAGTCTTCCACCCAAATAGTGACAGTCACATGAGGTATTCTTTCTGTAGATTTTGCATCTTGCAAAATCAGCATATGAAAATCTTATCAAACTAAAGTCTGATTCTTTTGTATACCATAAACCAAGAGATTCAGTCCCCTTTAAATATCTCATAATTCTCTTTACAGCAGCCAAATGAATTTCTCTAGGATTGGCCTGAAATCTTACACACAAATAAGTTACAAACATAATATTTGGTCTAGTTGCAGTTAAATACAGTAATGAACCAATCATACCTCTGTAAGTAGTGATGTCAATCTCATTACCTTGATCATGATCCAACTTAGTAGTTGTGGCCATTGAAGTTATAGTTGTAGTATTTTTTACATGTTAAATCTAGTCAATAGATTCTTTGTATACTTAGACCGATGTATGAAAATACCCTCATCAGTCTATGTGACTCGCAATCCAAGAAAATAACTCAATTCCCCCATCATACTCATTTGATACCTTTACTTCATAATATCGGAAAATTTATTGCACAACTTGTTTTTAGTAGACCCAAATATGATATCATCAACATAAATTGCACCAAATGTAGATCTTTACCTTCATTAATGTAAAATAAGGTTTTATCAATTGTACCACTTTTGAAACCACTTTCAGTCAGAAATTTTTTTAAGTGTTTCATACCTGGACCTTGGTGCTTTTTTGAGTCTATACAGAGCTTTATCAAGTCTATACACATGATTAGGAAATTTGGGATCAATGAAACCAAGCGGTTTCTCAACATATACCTCCTCTTCTAGTTGTCCATTCTTATGACATCCATTTGAAAGACCTTGAATTTCTTCTGAGCAGCATAAGCTAAGAAAATTCCGATAGCTTCTAGTCTTGCCACAGGAGCAAATGTTACATCATATTCAATGCCTTCTTGTTGTGAATATACCTTTGCAACAATCTAGCTTTTTTCCTGATAATAGTGCCATCTAAATCTGTCTTGTTCCTGAAAACCAATTTTGTGCCAACTACTGATTTGTTCTTTGGTCTTGGAACAAGCTTTCATACTTTATTTCTCTCAAATTTATTTAATTCTTCCTTCATAGTTATAATCCAATCAGCATCTTTGAGTGCATTTTCTACTTTCTTTGGCTCCTCCTTAGAATAAAAATTATGATGTAGACATTTATGCTCAGTTGCACTCCTTGTTTGAGCACCAGCATCAAGATCTCCAATTATAAGATTAGGTGTATGATCTTTTTTCTATTTGACTACTCTTGGTAGTTCAGTCCCATTTCCTGACTCCCCTGCATTGGATGCATCATTAAAGTCATTGTCATATGAAGCTCCCCCTGTATTAGTGCTCTCAGTCCCTGATTGAGTAGAGCTTCCATTTGTGGACTGCTCACTAAATTGATCTTGATGCTCAGTTGAATGATCTCCTTCTGATGAACTATCATTTGTTGAACTTGAAGAATTTTCAGTTGATTCGGTATTTCCTGATCCATCAGTATCATCAGGATTTGATTCACTAGGGTTATGACTATATGTGTGTTGATGTTGCCCCCCCTCAATATGTGAATCTTCAATAACCAACTATATACCAGGATCAGTATTGTCAGAATTTTACATATCATCAGAATTTGACCCATCAACAGAATTTGATGAGTCATCAGGATTTAAGTCATTTCCTGACTTGGCCTTTTGATTTGCAAACACCAGTTCTTCATGAGTGTCTTATTCAATGCCAAGAATCTTCTTATTTTCAGAGGAAACATGGATAGATTCAAGAATTATTCTTGTTTTTAGATTGAAGACTTTATAGGCTTTAGAAGATGGATATCTAACAAAGATACCCTCATCAGTCTTTCTGTCAATTTTTTCAAGCATTTCAGGATGTGTTCTTAAGACTAAGCATTAATATCCTAAAATATGAAGATGCTTCAAGCTTTGCTTTTTTTCCTTGATCATTTGATAAGGAGTTAATTCATATCTGTTAATGAGAGTCAAATTCTGACTATAATAGGTAGCGTTGACAGCTTCAGCCCAAAAGTAAGTTGTTAGATTTGCTCCTACAAGCATTGTTCTTCCAGCTTCAATCAGTGTCCTGTTTTTCCTTTCTACAACTCAATTTTGCTGAGGTGTGCCTGGAGCTAAGAATTGCTGAGATATTCCTTTTATTAGGTCACACACACTGTAGAAGGGAGTTGAATACAGTGTTTACTACAATCAAATCGAATATAAGAACTCAAGTAACAGAAAACAAATTTTATTCAACACAATAAACTCTGTTACAAAGAACTGTCCTCTCTCAGTGATGAACAAATTATCACGAGAGCTGATAGGGTTACAAAGATTAATAAACTCGATTATGATAACACATATAGTGTAAACCCTATGCCTGTGTTTATATACTACACAATTACAAGATAATCTTCTAATTGATATCGAATACAATTCTACTTCCTAATATATATCAATGAGTTATCTTTTCTTCCATGTATTCTATTCCTTATAGAATTCTTCTCCATGCATATTTCTTCTTATGTTTATCTTGATCTTCTTTCCTTTCAATCAGCCGCCTTCCTTATCTGAACGTCTCCTTAAGTCCTGATATTATCTCCTGATAAATATCTCTTGATAACTTAAGTTCTGACAACTTAAGTTCTGATATCTTAAGTCCTGACTTCAGTATAAGTACTGATTTCCAGTTAAGTACTGATTTGTCCTGTTAAGTAAGATCTGAAAACTAAACACAAATCATATTAGACATGACATCACAAATATATCTAACAATCTCCCCCAACTTGTAAATTAGCATAATATACAAGTTTAATCAGATATTTGATGATGTCAAAAACATTAAGTACAAATGCATGAGAATTTGACTAGATAACTATAACTTACAGTCCTTGTAGCTTTACCATTCTTAAGGTCTGATAACAGCTTCAGTCTGTATACAATTCAGATATTAAGCAGTTGTAGATCTTTGACTTGGCTTCAATTTCTGATCTCTTTGATGTCAGGAGTTGTCCTGAGATAGTTCTTCAACAAACATCTCTCAGCATATTCAAGTTCATTGACCATCCTCGTTTTAGCATTCTTCAATTCAACTGTATCTTCACCATTTTGAAAGATAGCAGCCCTGAGATCATTTATTTTAGCTTTCCTTATATCCTGATATAGTCTGATTATGTAGGCTTTGTCAGACTCAAGATTGAATTCAAGTCCCTTAATACCAGAAAATTTAGTGATGATTTTAGCAGTATTAGGCTTCATTTCAACAATTTCTCCACTATGAGATCTGTACTTGGGACAGTATGGGCTGTTAGACTTTACAGAGTAGAGCTTCTTCTGTATTTGAATATTTGATCTTAAATAATCTGCACCACCATCTGTTGATCTGTTTTTAAGTTGAAGTAGAAATAGTACATGTTCTAGTTTTTCAAAATACTTCAGTGGAATAGCATTCTTCCTGATCTGAAATACCCTCCCATCTGTCATAAAATATAACATGATATGTTCTTTCAAAACAGAATGGTACACCATTTGTACAGATTCAAGTTGATTCAATCTCTCAGGAGTTGCTCCTACACCTGGTTCACTTAAGGAAGTTGGATCATTGGTAGTATTGCTTACTCTCTTCTCTTTTGAACTACCCAATCCAGATTTGTCTCTTGCTTCCTTTCCTGTAACAACTCTTGCTTCAAAACCACTTGATATAGTCTTTAAAGGTTGAGTCCGTTGAGCTTTGGTGAATCCTGGTAGTAACATCTTTGAAGGTTTAACATGAGCAATGTCAGAGGTTTCCTTTTCCTTATCTTTTGATATCAAGCCAACTTGAGCTATGTCAGAGGTTGCTGTTACGACCGGTATCTTCGTGTAATATTATTTGTGGATTTGGTATAATATTAAAGCCAAATGAAAATATATTCAATGATTGTACGTTTGTGTTAGTAAAAATTTCTGCATTATAAATTTGCTTTATGTAGTGTATGATTTTTTTTCAAAGCAAGAGTTTATTTAATTTCTTTATTTTTGATTTATAAGGAATATTCTAAGCTTTGGAAAAATTTTCTTTTAAAAGGTATTTTGTTCACAAATTTTGAAAATGATTTTATAAAGTCTCTAAAAATCCAAGTTATTTTATGGTATAAATTTTATAATTTTTGAACTTGTATTTTATTTTATAAAAATAAATCATTATAAATTTTAGTTGTCATATTTATCAAATTACATAAGAGACCATGCATGCAAATCACCCTTCTATTCTCTCAAAGGGCAAATAAGACTTTTCCAACCCCACTAACTCATTTGATTAATACCAAATTACTACATTAGCCTTGCATGCAAAATGGCCTAACTTTAGCTAAAGGATATTTTTGTAAGTTCTCACTTCCACTCATTATTTGTCAACCAAAAAGCATAAAACAAAAAAATCAAAGTGGGAGAAATCATTCCACTCATTCCACACTCCAACACATCACAAATTTTCTCTCTTTTCCCCCTCCCACCTTGCTCTCGGCCGAAGGCCAAATCCCCCACCCCCTTCCATTTTTCAATTCATTCTTCATCTTCCCAAGTGTAAATCTTTTACCTACATTCATCTTATATCCTTTCCAAGTGTTTTGAGACTTGGAAGTTGAAGTTCCATGGATGCATGTGTAGTTCTTATGTGATCTCCAAAGAGAAACTCTTGATTCTTGTGAATTCAAGAGCTCTCTATGAGATATATTATGTATATGTGCTAACTAAGTGTTTTATGGAGATATCATGCTTTAAAATCCTTTGCATGCTACTGAAATTTCATTATTTATTTATGTTTAGCCATGCATGCTAGTTTTAAGACATTAAAATGATGATCAACCATGTTTTGCATGCTATTCTTTTCGAAATCATGTTGTTATGTTTAAAAATCTATAAATGCGAAATAGGTGTGCTTAAAATAGATTGTTTCCATGATAAATTTCTTATTAATACTTAAAAGAAGTTATATTTCATGATTATTAAGGATGAGTATTAGGTGCAAGTCGATTTTGCAAGCATTTAAAACTTTATGCCTAGCCGAAATCTTGTTATGTGCTTTCCATGAGTTGCATGTTATATATTTAGTTGCATGTTGTTGTTTTTGGGCATGGATGATCTCACCCAAGGTTATTTTGAGAATAAGGGAGTTAGTTCAGTAGATTACCATGTATAAGTCTTGGTTTAAGTATTGAGTTGTTAGTTGAGTTTGTCAAGTCAAAATCTTGGAAAATGAGAGTTATAGTTTCTGCAGAAAATCAGTTTAGTACCCTGAGGTTTAGAGTGAGTTTTGACCATGTCATTGATGTGCACTTTGAGGCCCAAGCCACCAGAAGTTATTATTGGGAGTATACAAAAGGTTTTAGGAGTCGGTTGGAGGTTTGCATGTTATTTGGTTAGGTGCACAAGTAGAATAACAAAATCTGTCCAGCAGGGGACAGTTTTGTTGCAACTTAGAAATAGGGAGATTTGATCATGTAATGGGTAGGCCCTCATTAGGCCCAATTGGGCCTTAGTTAGAGGGAGTGTCAGAGAAGTTTTTCCAATCATATTTCATAGGATATGAGTTTGAACCATGTGTCACAAGTTAATTCACGTCAGGGCGTTTTCTGCCCAGAAAAATAGGGGAACCTTGGACTTTTAGCTTAGGCCCAAGAAGGCCCAAGCCAGGCCCTTGAGCCACATCAAGTTTTTGAGATGCTCTTAGGTCAGGAGAGTCTTGTGTAAAAGTTTTGAAGGAAAACTTGTAGTTTAAGAGTGTCTAATGCACTCAAGAAACCATAGTTGTCATCCTGAAATTTGCACCAGTGAGCGCTTTCACTTATCACATAGTTTTAGAACACTTAGAGGTGAGTATTAGGTTGATCACCATAGTTGTAAGATGGTATAAGGTCAGTAGAGCTAAAGGAACAAGTGAGGGTCAATAGGTTTTGGATAATTTAGGAAAGGCACATCGAGTTAGGAAGCCAAAATTAGAAGACCTTGTCTAGTTTAGCGACCAAGTGACTTAAGTGGTGAGTCGAGATCATCCAAGCCTAGTGTTGCATTATGGTATATATGGTGTTATTTGGTGTTAATATATGATATGTTAATATGTGGCTATGTGTGTACTTTTGTAATTTAAAAGTGAATATAAAATTAAGTGCGTATAGGCCTAAGTGCCATCCGTGTTTAATTTCAAGTTGTAAATAGGTTAAGATGGTAAGAATATATTAAAATGAGGATTATTATTATTTATGTAGGATCTCGAGATGAGGGAAAACTTGCCATAAAGGTCGAGTGAAGCTCCAGTTGCTCCTACCAGTCAGACCAGACCAGCCTATATCAAGGCAAGTGATTCAACTTGACCTTCATATTTACTATAAACAGTTCATATATATCGATGCAATCATCCTGAGTCATTTTGATATGTTTAAATCAAGCGTATCTCTTGCTTATCTTTGAATTATATAGAAATGCCATGAACCCTCGAGTACGTATTGCAAGTAGTTCAAAAGTCTTATCATGACAATATATTAAAGTAATTCGAATGCCATGATAAAATAAAGAGTTGTTATAGCACTCGGTTGATCCTCTTGATTACCATGCTAATGATTCCTAAGTAATGATATCTCATCCTGATACTTGAATCCCTATAGAACCTTACCTTGTACCTGAAAGCCAAATATTTATCAAAGTTGTCTCTAATTGATTGATACCCCTCTTTCTTATCCTAAAGCTTATCAATTCTGATATATCCTGAGCTAAAAATCATTTCTTCATACCTTAACACCCTTAGTATTCATGAAGCTTACATTCTTGATGATCCAGCACTTGAACCTTGATGAGAAACCATTGCTTTAAGCCCAATTTGGCACTTCCTTTCATGATATCCAATAGCCTCACTAAATTCCCTTGTCCAAACTTTGATACATGAAAACCATTCAGTTACCCTAATAGAGTTTAGTTTTGTGAATCATGGCTCTGAGATTTAGTACCATATTTCCCGTGTTTTGAGTTGATCTATAATCCCTTAATAAAAATATTTACTGTAAAAAGAGATTTTGTCATATTTCGGCATCAGTTTTTGAAATAAATAAAATGTGGGTTTTTCATTCCCAAAGGGGGATAAATGTTTTCTTTAAATAGTGGATCTGGACTGAGACGCGAGTCCTTTCCACACTTATATTAGGCTTAAAAGTTGCCAAGGGATTCCCGTTAATGTTTTAGAACCCAGCGAGGTTCGGGATTACTTCGCGGCTGATCATCGGCTGTAATCCGTAGCGTCATAAAATGATTTTGATTAAGATATGATTTAAAAATTGTTTTGATACAAGCAAAATGATGCCATCTCACATAGTTCAATCTCTCGTTATCATTGGTTATGTCTTTTCATTGTCATTCTTAAAAGTATATCTCAATTTATGTTTTGTGTCGTACTGTTAGCACTTGTTGAGGATTTGGCTCACTCCTTGCTTTACCCTGATATTACAGCTAGCAGCTATGGTTAGATTCAAGCAGACTGCCCGTAAGACCTGTGATGCTGATGCTTATGTTCGAGCTCAGGTAGAATAAGTAATAATAGCTGTGTGAGGACTCGATATTTGTAATCAGATGTAATAGTTGGTAGTGTTGGGCTGTTCCAAACCCTAAACTGTAAGATCTTGGATTTGGTTGTGTATTCATCATTAAAATGATGTAATATCTATATTTATTTTGCCGTTTAAGTTGGGGGTGTGACAGGTTTTGGTATCAGAGCTACGGTTTAGAGTCCCTGGACAGCCCAAATAAGTTATATGATTTGTGTGTAGGTTATAGATATTATGCGAGAGAGTAGGTTAAGTAAATTATTATTAATACTCCTCTTATTGGTTGTCAGCAAAGGGCGCATTCCTCGTCATCCTCTGGGTCGGACGACACTATTGCTTTCTCCGTGTATGCTGAGTTGAGGCGCGAGTTCGACATGCTTCAGGGCAAGTACGACCGACTGATAGACCGACTGAAGAACGTGTATCCAGATAGCCGAAACTACGAAGGGAAGCCCAATGAGCAGATGACTGCGAGACTTGAGACCTTGATTCAGTACGTCAACACTAAGCTTGAGGAAATGCCAGCGCACCGGGACCGCACCAGCCAGTATGTCATTCAGATGGTGGCGGATGAGCTCCAGAGCATTGTGAAGACGCTTCGAGAGGAAAAGACTACCAAGCCCCGTTCAGATGGAGTGGAACTTAGTTCTTTCCATTTACCTTTCATGTTGTTGTACTATCAGACTCTATGGAATCCCCAGTTATTTCCGTTGTTTCCTTTAAATAAGCCTGTTATTCCTAGAATCAGACTTTGTCCCAATCCTATGTACCGTGACCTTTAAAATTTCAATAATTATGTGCTATTGTTCCATTTGCTCTCAACTGTTATTTTATGTTTTATCATCATATCTGCTTAATTTGGAAACTTGACCCCATATGTAAATGAGAATGCCATGCGATACCCTCGAATCATTTTATCATTCATATATGTTTTGACACAACTCTTATTTCAGGATCATGCCTCCCAAAAAGAAGAACCCAACAACCACCTCCACCACAGACCCAAATATTCTTCGACTACTGGAAACCTTGCAAAAGCAAACCAATGTTATAGCTCAACAACAACTAACTCTTCAACAACGAATTGAAAACCAAGATAACCGTGAGCCACACCAACCACCTGAACCACCAGTACCACCTAGACAAATTGTCACTTTCAAGGCTTTTCAGAATGTGAATCCACCTGTATTTCATGATACCACTGATCCAGTGATAGCTAACACATGGATCAAGGAGATGGAAAGGGCTTTTGAGTTGGTTCAGTTAGGAGACAATCAGAAGACGCCGTATGCTACTTACTTCTTGAAGGGAGAAGTCATCTATTGGTGGGAATCAGTAAAGGCTATGGAAGTCACTCAACAGGTTTCTTGGGAGAGATTTAAGAAGTTATTTCTGGACAAGTATTACCCTAAGTACATGCAGAATCAGATGGAGCTAAAATTTCTTGAGTTGAAGCAAGGGAACATGACTGTATTGGAGTATGAGAAGAAGTTCACTGAGTTTTCAAGGTTTGTGACAAAGTATACCAGCACTGAAGAGGAAAAAGCAAAGAAATTTCAGCAAGGATTGGAGCCTTTGATCAGAGATAGGGTGGCTATGTTTGAGCTTGAAACTTATGCGGGAGTAGTACAGAAAGCTGCTCTGATTGAGAATAATGGGATGCAGTCAAGGAAAGAGATGGATAACAAGAAGAGGAAGGTTCCATTTTATGGAGAAAAGTCTGAAGCAGGAAGTTCACAAGATCGGAATGTAAAGAGGATTGGTTTCCAGAAGGGCGGAAATTTTCAAAAGAAAGGAAATTTCGGTAAAAGGCAAGAATCAAAAGGGAACAACCAGGCAAGCAAAGGCAAGTTGGAGAAAACAGGTTCCAGAGACCGGAATGTAAGCACTGTGGAAGAAGGCACCCCGGAGTATGCAATAAGCTGAGCATGACCTGTTATAGGTGCAATCAGAAGGGACATTTGGCAAATGGGTGCAAGATGCCGAAGCTAGGAGTTACGTGCTACAAGTGTGGGAAGACTGGACACATGGCTAGGGAGTGTAAGGCAACCGGACCAGTCAAAGCTCTGATGAACGTGGCATGTACCAGTGCAAGTGTGCCAGCTGAGGTATTGGCATTACCTCCACCACCTCCACCAACCCCACAAGCAACAGCAAGGACATTTGATTTGAAGATGAAGGATGCTGTACAGAATTCGGAGGTGATAGCAGGTATACTTTTACTCAATAATGTCAAAGCTAAAGTATTGATTGATTCAGGAGTAACAAGATCTTTCATATTAGAATCTTTTGTTGATAAGCTCCAGTGTGATAAAATGGTTATGAGTGAGGTAGTAAATGTGGTAATTGCGAACCAAGAGAAGATTCCTGTGAATCAATTTTGTCCAAAGTGTGAGATTGATATTTCGGGGTATAAGTTCTCAGCCGACTTGATACTCTTCAAGTTGGGAGAGTTTGATATAATTTTAGGAATGGATTGGTTAGGAGAGAATAGCGCTCAGATAAATTGTAAGACCAAGAGAGTGTATTTAAAGACGAAGAATGGAGAGAAGGTAGTATTTAAGGGGCAGAGGCAAGAGCAACTATTTCTTAAAATTGTTCAGGCTAAGAAGTTACTTAGAAAAGGTTGTGAGTCGTTCCTGGCATATGTAGTGGATTCGGAAAAAGGCAGCCCCAGCGTGGAAGATATTCCTGTAGTTAGCGAGTTTCCCGATGTATTTCCCGACGAACTACCAGGCTTACCACCAGATCGACAAATTGAGTTCGAGATCAACCTTGCTCCAGGCACGGAACCAGTTTCAAAGGCCCCGTATAGGATGGCACCAGCAGAAATGAAAGAGTTGGCGAGCCAGCTACAAGAATTATTGGATAAGGGACTGATACGGCCAAGTGCATCGCCATGGGGAGCACCTGTTCCGTTTGTAAAGAAGAAAGATGGGAGTATGCATCTATGCATAGATTAACGGGAGTTGAATAAGGTGACGATCAAGAACCGCTACCCGCTACCAAGGATAGATGACCTTTTTGATCAGTTGAAGGGAGCAAAATGCTTTTCGAAGATTGATTTGAGATCGGGAGACTATCAATTAAAGATCAAAGAAGAAGATGTTCCCAAGACCACATTCAGGACCAGATATGGGCATTATGAATTCCTAGTAATGCCGTTTGGATTGACCAACGCTCCGGCCGCATTTATGGATCTGATGAATCGGGTATTTAAGAAGTATTTGGACAAATTTGTCGTGGTATTTATTGATGACATCCTTATTTATTCTAAGTCGGAAGAAGAACATAAGCAGCACCTCTGGATAGCATTGGAGATACTCCGACAAGAGAAGTTGTATGCCAAGTTTACTAAATGTGAGTTTTGGTTAAAGGAAGTTCAATTTTTGGGGCATGTCATTGGAAATGAGGGAGTTAAAGTGGATCCGGAAAAGATTGAGGCCGTTATGAGTTGGGAGAGGCCAAAGACTCCTACGGAAGTGCGAAGTTTTCTAGGATTGGCCGGATACTATAGAAGATTCGTCAAGGATTTCTCGAAGATCGCCACGCCATTGACCAAGTTAACCAGAAAGAATCAAAAGTTTGAATGGAGTGCAGAATGTGAAGATAGCTTTCAAGAGTTGAAGCAGAAGTTGGTAACAGCTCCGGTGTTGGTACTTCCAGATGATCAAGGGAACTTTGTATTATTCAGCGACGCTTCACATAAGGGTTTGGGTTGTGTGTTGATGCAACACAGTAAAGTGATCGCATATGCGTCAAGACAGTTGAAACCGCATGAGTTAAAGTACCCGACGCATGACTTGGAACTAGCCGCCATAGTGTTCGCACTTAAGATTTGGAGACATTACCTCTATGGAGAGAAGTGTGAAATCTACACGGATCACAAGAGTTTAAAGTACATTTTTACTCAGAAAGAGCTCAATATGAGGCAGAGGAGATGGCTGGAATTGATCAAGGACTATGAATGTTCGATAAATTACCATCATGGAAAGGCGAATGTAGTGGCCGATGCTCTGAGTAGGAAGGAGAGACTGAATATGATGATAACATCAAAAGTGTTATCTGAAGAAATCGAAAGATTGGAATTGGAACTTTGTGCTTATGGAAAAGTCGAGGAAGTTTGTCATGCAATGACCTTTCAGCCAACACTAGTGGAAAGGATAAAGAAGTGTCAAGAAGAAGTAATGGAGAAAGAGAAGAATCAGTTATCTGGAGAGGAGATTAATACTTAAAGGGATGAGCAAGGGATACTAAGGTTTTCATCCAGAATATGGATTCCCCATATACCTGAATTAAAGAATAAGATCCTCCATGAAGCCCACAATTCAAAATTTTCAATCCACCCGGGAAGCACCAAGATGTATCGAGACTTAAAGAAGAACTTTTGGTGGCCAAATATGAAGCGAGACGTGGCAGAATGTGTTGCGAAGTACTATACTTGTCAGAAAGTAAAGGCAGAACATCAACGACCAAGCGGATTAATTCAGCCCCTGAAGATTCCAGAATGGAAATGGGAAAATATCGCTATGGACTTTATAGTAGGACTACCGCGAACGAAATCTGGGCATGACGCAATATGGGTTATAGTTGATCGTCTTACGATGTCGGCGTATTTCCTTCCAATAAATGAGAAGTCGTCACTGGACAAGTTGGTTCATCTGTATATGCGCGAAATCGTACTAAGGCATGGAGTACCCGTATCCATAGTTTCAGACAGAGATCCTCGCTTTAACTCAAGATTCTGGAAGCAATTTCAGGAATGTCTTGGCACGAAGTTGAATATGAGCACGGCATACCACCCGCAGACTGATGGTCAGAGCGAAAGGACAATTCAAACAATCGAAGACATGTTGCGCAGTTGTGCAATCGATTTTGCAGGAAGTTGGGATGATCACTTGCCGTTGATTGAATTCTCTTACAACAGCAGCTATCATTCCAGTATCGGCATGCCACTATATGAAGCTTTGTACGGGCGGAAATGTAGATCACCAACAAGTTGGGATGAAGTAGGAGAAGGAAGAATTCTCGGCTCGGAATTGGTACAATAGTTGCATGACACAGTCAAGTTAATTCAGAAAAGGTTGCTTGCTGCTCAAGAAAGACAGAGGAAGTATGGGGATCCAGCGCGTAAGGATGTTCAATACCAAGTTGGTGAAGCTGTGTTGCTGAAGGTATCACCTAGAAAATGGTTGATGAGATTTGGCAAGAAAGGGAAGTTAGCACCTAGATACATAGGTCCTTTTGAAATTTTGAGTCAAGTAGGAAAGGTGGCCTACGAGTTGGCCTTACCGCCTCAGTATCGGCATGTGCATAATGTGTTCCATGTGTTGTTGCTTAAGAAGTACAATCCTGACGCTAGCCATGTGATAGAATATGAACCTGTAGAAATTCAGGCAGACCTGTCATTTGCGGAGCAACCGGTTAAAATACTCGACTGGCAAGTAAAGAGTCTTAGGAATAAGTCGGTAAAGTTAGTAAAAGTGCTTTGGAGGAACCTTAAGGTCGAAGAATCGACTTGGGAGTTAGAGTCTGTTATGCGTTCCCGGTATCCTCATTTGTTCTCTTAGATTCTGGGGATAGAATCCCTTAAGGGGGAGAGGATGTTACGACCGGTATCTTCGTGTAATATTATTTGTGGATTTGGTATAATATTAAAGCCAAATGAAAATATATTCAATGATTGTACGTTTGTGTGAGTAAAAATTTCTGCATTATAAATTTGATTTATTTAGTGTATGATTTTTTTTCAAAGCAAGAGTTTATTTAATTTCTTTATTTTTGATTTATAAGGAATATTCTAAGCTTTGGAAAAATTTTCTTTTAAAAGGTATTTTGTTCACAAATTTTGAAAATGATTTTATAAAGTCTCTAAAAATCCAAGTTATTTTATGGTATAAATTTTATAAATTTTGAACTTGTATTTTATTTTATAAAAATAAATCATTATAAATTTTAGTTGTCATATTTATCAAATTACATAAGAGACCATGCATGCAAATCACCCTTCTATTCTCTCAAAGGGCAAATAAGACTTTTCCAACCCCACTAACTCATTTGATTAATACCAAATTACTACATTAGCCTTGCATGCAAAATGGCCTAACTTTAGCTAAAGGACATTTTTGTAAGTTCTCACTTCCACTCATTATTTGTCAACCAAAAAGCATAAAACAAAAAATTCAAAGTGGGAGAAATCATTCCACTCATTCCACACTCCAACACATCACAAATTTTCTCTCTTTTCCCCCTCCCACCTTGCTCTCGGCCGAAGGCCAAATCCCCCACCCCCTTCCATTTTTCAATTCATTCTTCATCTTCCCAAGTGTAAATCTTTTACCTACATTCATCTTATATCCTTTCCAAGTGTTTTGAGACTTAGAAGTTGAAGTTCCATGGATGCATGTGTAGTTCTTATGTGATCTCCAAAGAGAAACTCTTGATTCTTGTGAATTCAAGAGCTCTCTATGAGATATATTATGTATATGTGCTAACTAAGTGTTTTATGGAGATATCATGCTTTAAAATCCTTTGCATGCTACTGAAATTTCATTATTTATTTATGTTTAGCCATGCATGCTAGTTTTAAGACATTAAAATGATGATCAACCATGTTTTGCATGCTATTCTTTTCGAAATCATGTTGTTATGTCTAAAAATCTATAAATACGAAATAGGTGTGCTTAAAATAGATTGTTTCCATGATAAATTTCTTATTAATACTTAAAAAAAGTTATATTTCATGATTATTAAGGATGAGTATTAGGTGCAAGTGGATTTTGCAAGCATTTAAAACTTTATGCCTAGCCGAAATCTTGTTATGTGCTTTCTATGAGTTGCATGTTATATATTTAGTTGCATGTTGTTGTTTTTGGGCATGGATGATCTCACCCAAGGTTATTTTGAGAATAAGGGAGTTAGTTCAGTAGATTACCATGTATAAGTCTTGGTTTAAGTATTGAGTTGTTGTTAGTTGAGTTTGTCAAGTCAAAACCTTGGAAAATGAGAGTTATAGTTTCTGCAGAAAATCAGTTTAGTACCCTGAGGTTTAGATTGAGTTTTGACCATGTCATTGATGTGCACTTTGAGGTCCAAGCTACCAGAAGTTAGTATTGGGAGTATACAAAAGGTTTTAGGAGTCGGTTGGAGGTTTGCATGTCATTTGGTTAGGTGCACAAGTAGAATAACAAAATCTGTCCAGAAGGGGACAGTTTTTTGCAACTTAGAAATAGGGAGATTTGACCATGTCATGGGTAGGCCCTCATTAGGCCCAATTGGGCCTTAGTTAGAGGGAGTGTCATAGAAGTTTTTTCAATCATAGTTCATAGGATATGAGTTAGAACCATGTGTCACAAGTTAATTCAAGTCAGGATGTTTTCTGCCCAGAAAAACAGGGGAACCTTGGACTTTTTGCTTAGGCCCAAGAAGGCCCAAGCCAGGCCCTTGAGCCACATTAAGTTTTTGAGATGACCTTAGGTCAGGAGAGTTTTGTGTAAAAGTTTTGAAGGAAAAATTGTAGTTTAAGAGTGTCTAATGCACTCAAGAAACCATAGTTGTCATCCTGAAATTTGCACTAGTGAGCGCTTTCACTTATCACATAGTTTTAGAATACTTAGAGGTGAGTATTAGGTCGACCACCATAGTTGTAAGATGGTATAAGGTCAGTAGAGCTAAAGGAACAAGTGATGGTCAATAGGTTTTGGATAATTTAGGAAAGGCACATCGAGTTAGGAAGCCAAAATTAGAAGACCTTGTCTAGTTTAGCGACCAAGTGACTTAAGTGGTGAGTCGAGATCATCCAAGCCTAGTGTTGTATTATGGTATATATGGTGTTATTTGGTGTTAATATATGATATGTGAATATGTGGCTATGTGTGTACTTTTGTAATTTAAAAGTGAATATAAAATTAAGTGCGTATAGGCCTAAGTGCCATCCGTGTTTAATTTCAAGTTGTAAATAGGTTAAGATGGTAAGAATATATTAAAATGAGGATTATTATTATTTATGTAGGATCTTGAGATGAGGGAAAACTTGCCATAAAGTTCGAGTGAAGCTCCAGTTGCTCCTACCAGTCAGACCAGACCAGTCTATCTCAAGGCAAGTGATTCAACTTGACCTTCATATTTACTATAAACAGTTCATATATATCGATGCAATCATCCTGAGTCATTTTGATATGTTTAAATCAAGCGTATCTCTCGCTTATCTTTGAATTATATAGAAATGCCATGAACCCTCGAGTACGTATTGCAAGTAGTTCAAAAGTCTTATCATGACAATATATTAAAGTAATTCGAATGCCATGATAATATAAAGAGTTGTTATAGCACTCGGTTGATCCTCTTGATTACCATGCTAATGATTCCTAAGTAATGATATCTCATCCTGATACTTGAATCCCTATAGAAACTTACCTTGATACCTGAAAGCCAAATATTTATCAAAGTTGTCTCTAATTGATTGATACCCCTCTTTCTTATCCTAAAGCTTGTCAATTCTGATATATCCTGAGCTAAAAATCATTTCTTCATACCTTAACACCCTTAGTATTCATGAAGCTTACATTCTTGATGATCCAGCACTTGAACCTTGATGAGAAACCATTGCTTTAAGCCCAATTTGGCACTTTCTTTCATGATATCCAATAGCCTCACTAAATTCCCTTGTCCAAACTTTGATACATGAAAACCATTCAGTTACCCTAATAGAGTTTAGTTTTGTGAATCATGGCTCTGAGATTTAGTACCATATTTCCCGTGTTTCGAGTTGATCTATAATCCCTTAATAAAAATGTTTACTGTAAAAAGAGATTTTGTCATATTTCGGCATCAGTTTTTGAAATAAATAAAATGTGGGTTTTTCAGTCCCAAAGGGGAATAAATGTTTTCTTTGAATAGTGGATCTGGACTGAGACGCGAGTCCTTTCCACACTTATATTAGGCTTAAAAGTTGCCAAGGGATTCCCGTTAATGTTTTAGAACCCAGCGAGGTTCGGGATTACTTCGCGGCTGATCACCGACTGTAATCCGTAGCGTCATAAAATGATTTTGATTAAGACATGATTTTAAAATTGTTTTGATACAAGCAAAATGATGCCATCTCACATAGTTCAATCTCTCGTTATCATTGGTTATGTCTTTTCATTGTCATTCTTAAAAGTATATCTCAATATATGTTTTGTGTCATACTGTTAGCACTTGTTTAGCATTTGGCTCACTCCTTGCTTTACCCTGATATTACAGCTAGCAGCTATGGTTAGATTCAAGCAGACTTTCCCGTAAGACCTGTGATGCTGATGCTTATGTTCGAGCTCAGGTAGAATAAGTAATAATAGCTGTGTGAGGACTCGGTATTTGTAATCAGATATAATAGTTGGTAGTGTTGGGCTGTTCCAAACCCTAAACTGTAAGATCTTGGATTTGGTTGTGTATTCTTCATTAAAATGATGTAATAGCTATATTTATTTTGCCGTTTAAGTTGGGGGTGTGACAGTTGCTTGCTTCACTGTCATATCAGAACTTACTACATCTTGACTCTGAATAACTTGAGCCATGTCAGAGGTTGTTTGAGAAATCTTTTTTTTCATCAGAGTAAGACTAGCATCTTCTTCATCAATTATTTCTTCATCCATGACTGGCACATATACCTTTACAGGTTCATCAACTTTTTCTTTGCCCTTGGATCTTGGATCTACCTCCACTTGTGATTTGGCTTTGGTTGCCTCAGAATTTGTCCTTTCCTTAATCATAATACCCTTAAGTTTTGGAAGTTTCTTTTCAAAAACAGAAGCTTTAGATTTGTAGTTGACTTTTTCTGCTTTAAGTCTAGCTTCTTCTTCCTTTAGACTTTCAAAGTCCATTCCGGGATTTTCTTTAAGAAATAATCTCCTTGAAATTTCTTCATCAAGTTC
The DNA here is from genome assembly GCF_009905375.1 of Apium graveolens. Taxonomy (NCBI): domain Eukaryota; kingdom Viridiplantae; phylum Streptophyta; class Magnoliopsida; order Apiales; family Apiaceae; genus Apium; species Apium graveolens. Next base: position 106,027,119 of record NC_133657.1, read on the forward strand.
TAGATGTTCAGTAGAACTTATCCTTTTACCAGTATCAGAACTTATTCTTCTCCCAATATCAAAACTTGTTCTTTGTGTAGAAATTTCAGTTGTCTTTGATAAAGAACCTTTGCCGCCTTTTCCTTGACCATGACCTCTACCCATTCCAGAGTTTCCCTGGTCATCATTTCTATCATCCTTTCCTTTCAGTGATTGAGTAGATTTGCATTTGGACTTAATTACTTTTTCTCCCTTTTTGGCATCAGCAGGTAAAAGAAGAGAGACAAGCAATTCCACTGAGGATTGGATCTCATTGAGTTGAGTTTGATGAGAAGCTTGATTCTTTAGAATTTCATCAATTTGAGCTTGTTTCTTCTCCTGAGTTTTTTCAATATACCCAATTCTGTCAAAGGCTGGCTTGAAAAATCTGTTCTTTTCCAATTTTATATTCATATATTGTTGGATCAAGGATTCTTGAATTTTATTCACCTTGTCATGAGTTATTGAGTGTTGACCTTGAAGGTGCCTAGTACTCATTACAGTAACTCTCAGCTGTGCCTTGAAATCGTCATTTATCAGCATGTCATCAGCTTTGGCTAGGTGCTCAGCAAGAATTTTTCCAGTAGGAACAAAACTAACTGAGTTGCATTCCTTAGTCCACTCCTGTCCTCTAGGAGTTTCACTCCAAGGTACTGGTGCATCCTCTCTAACAAACTTCTTGATTAAATCAGCTTTGTTTGGAGCTTGTTGAGGTGCATGTCCTGATAGACCAGCTGCATCAGCATCTACATTTGCAGTAGCTTCACCAGTAAGTTCAGCATTATCAACATCAGAACTTACAGATCCTGCAACATCAGCATCTTCTAATAAAAGAACAGTATATGAGGCTTTAGAGGCTTCAACATCATCCTCTAAGTTCTGATCTGCAGCTAAGTTCTGATCAACTGCCAAATCTTGATGCCCACCTAAAATCTGATTTTCATCATCCAGATACAGAATTGGTGTGGTTGGAATATCTTCATTGAAATCAACATCTAGAAGTGGTGTTCTTGGTGGAGTGAGTTGAGTTGGTGGAGCTTCCAAGTACAGAAACTCAGGCACAACCAAGTTATGAATATCAATTTCAGCACTTGTACTTGGGTCTTCAGTATGTACTGGATCAATTACAGGAGACACAGGAGGTATAGGCACTTGCTCTGGAATATTCCCTTGTTCTTGAATAGGAGACTTTTGAGCTGATTCAACAGTAGGAAGTAATTCAATTACTATAGGTTCTGTTGGGATCAGAGATTCCTGACCCCCTTCCTTAGCTGCTTCTTCCAGAGTTGCTTCAGAGTGTGATAATACACTTACAGCCCTCCTGGCTCTTTGCTTTTTAAGTCTCTTTGCAGAATTAGAGGCTTTGGGAGCTTCATCATCATAATTTAGATTTCTAAGCCTTTTGAGGGGCCTAGAATTCCCAGTTTCGGTGTCTTTCTGAGAAAAGATCTTCTCAGCTTCTACAACAACAGGTTCTGATATTGGAACCTGTTCCTCATTGTCTGACTCATCTCTCAGAACAATTCTCCTCCTCTTCTGTTGAGTCTGAGGTACTATCTTAGTCCTCTTGGGTTTGGAAGATGAAGGCTTCATAGGATGTGCTGAAGGCTGAGGTTGAGATGACTGTGATGGTTTGAAATATGTCCTGATGGAGGGTTGAGTAGGTTGAGGCTGAGAAGTGTGAGGTGTTTGTGTAGTTGTGGCATGTCCTGATGGCTGTTGAGTTGGCTGTGATGTGTTGGTGGGTTGAACATCAGGGTAAACATATTTGTATGTTTGTGGATCAGCATTTACCAGAATATGTTTTACCAACTGAGGAATCTGTAAGGGTCTCTGTACTGATTTCTTAATGTCAGCATTTAACAAATCATTAAAGGCCCTTTTTGCAAGCTTAAAGGGTGGAATTAAATCACTGGCAGGTTGGGGTTCATCAGCACAACAAAATGTATATATAAGTTAACAGAATCGAGCAAAGTATATTACATTCCTATCTTCCGTCATCCTATCCCCTATGAAACCTAGCACAACACTTGCAAAATCAAAATGAGTTTGATGAATAAGGGCATACCCGATTTGTTGACTCATGATGGGAATAGCATCAAAGTTGGAGCACTTATTGGCGAATGCCTTAGTGATACAATCAAAGAAAAAGCTCCATTCCTTTCTGATATTTGCTCTTTTCAGTTGACCCAGCTTTCCCAAACTTTTCTTATAGCCCAAACTAGCCATGAGCTGCTGTAAGACAGGATCCTCCACCGTTGTGAATGTGCAACCTTCAGGTAATGGAGAGCTTTAGGAACTGCTCCAGGAGTAACCACATGCTCAACATCTCCTGATGTGAAAACGATGCTTGGTGTACCAGTAGCACCACCATCATCAAAAACCCAGTTCTCCAGAATGTCAACACTTGTTAGCTGGAAATAGTTTGAGGTTGGGTCAAAGCATACCCAATCTCACCGTGAGCTAATAAATCTTGCACAAAGTGCAAATCTGATGGATTTCAGCCTTGATCAGGATTGCAGCATAATTATTTGGGACAAACTTGGCTCCATCAACAATTAAATCCTTGGGCGCCATCAGAAATAAGTGAGAAGTTAGAGTGCCTGTAAGGTGTTTGAGAAAATATCTGTAAAGAAAACCGTCAGAAAATGTGAGAGAGAATAAGAAGAGAGAGAGTAGAATAAAAATGAAAATAAAAGATTTGAAAATCTTTTATCTCTTTTACTTAGACACCCCACGTGACAGCAGTTAATAAGAAGTGGAACAGACCTTTACACCTATCAGGCATGCAGCAGTTAAGGCAAAAGTTAATGGGCACGGTAAATAAGTAATAATTACATTGCACGTTCAGTTTTTAAAAAAACTGTCCCCACTAAACAAATGATTATTACTGCTTTATCTCATAAACCAATATTCTGTATAAATATGACCGTTCAAGTGATGACCAAAAATCAACCAAGTAAATAAATACTGCCAGGTTAGCATCAGAACTTGACTCTGATCAGGATTTAAAAGTCATCAAAATATGGCTCCTTAACTTGAAAAGTGAATGTTTATTCCTGTTATACTTCACACAAATACTGATATGGGTATATTAGAACTTAATCATCAGAACTTCCATCAGAACTTGTCCTCAGAATTTATGCAATTGACACTTAAACTGTTCATCTAAAACAACATTTATCACCACAGTAATTTTCATCATTCATATGGAGTGTATGTGTGTGCATTAAGCTAAATATCAGACAAAGTGAAGTCTGATTCACTTCAGTACATCTTAGAAATAAAGCATAACTAAGAACTTTGCTTAAAATCTGTCATTATTCTGAAGTCTACTATAGAATGAGTTCATGCATAAGTCCACCTCAACTGTTTTGTGCTCATTTTATGCATCTTTTGAAATTCCTTTTTACAGTGGCTTCTCAGTGTAAGTGAGTCACAACTGCTTATCAGAATTTATGATATTATCACAGTATTTCTCCAGTAATCAGAGAATATGAAAAGTCACCAAGAAAACTTTATTTTGCTTTTCTAATGCATATTACTTAATACCAACAATGCACTTGGGTCTTCCCTTCCACATATACTTTTCTCTAGATCTCAAAGGATTACCTGATATTTCTTTTCTTTTCCTTTTCTTTTGATAAGTGAGGCTTATCAGCACTTAGTACATCCATTAGATTTACTAACATCAGAACTTAACAGATAAGAAGCACTATTCTAGTTTTTGACTTAGTAATAAGATACACAAAGTAAACTTTAACCAAGCTCAATATCAGAATTTGCTTGTGTTAAAAGATTTGCACATAAATAATTACTTTAAACATGGGATTATTAGTATATTAAAGACTAAAAGGTCAGTATTTAGCACAGTTATCCTCATTGGATTGAATAGTCACAAAAACATTCATATCACTATCAGAGTTTAGAAATTCACATCAGACAACAATCAGCCCTTAGGAAATTTCAAATTAAGCACATAATACACAATGATAGTAATATCTGTAAATACTGATCATAAAGTCTGATATATCAGAACATAAACTAAGCAAATTTAGAAGAAGAACCTGAAACCATTCCAAGTTCATTTACCAATCTTATAAAAGTAGCTTCACACAGTGGTTTTGTGAAAATATCTGCTAGTTGTTGATCTGTTGGAACAAAATGCAATTCCACTGTACCTTCATCAACATGTTCCCTTATGAAGTGGTACCTAATGCTGATGTGCTTTGTCATTGAGTGTTGAACTGGATTACCTGTCATAGCAATAACACTTTGATTATCACAGTAATTAGGGATTTTAGAATATGTTAACCCATAATCCAGTAACTGATTCTTCATCCAAAGAACTTGTGCACAATAGCTTCTTGTAGCAATGTATTCTGCTTCTACAGTTGATGTGGAAATTGACTTTTGTTTCTTGCTAAACCAAGAAACTAATCTGCCTCCAAGAAATTGGCAGCTTCTACTTGTGCTTTTCCTGTCAATTTTGCATCCTGCAAAATCTACATCTGAGTAACCTATTAGCTTAAAATCCGATTCTCTAGGATACCACAATCCTAGATCAGCTGTACCCTTAAGGTACTTAAAAATTCTTTTTACAGCTGTTAAGTGAGGTTCTCTTGGATCTTCTTGAAATCTTTCACAAAGACAGGTAGCATACATAATATCAGGTCTACTTGCAGTTAGATAGAGTAGTGAGCCAATCATACCTCTTTAATCATTAATATCTACTGATGTACCAGTATCCTTATCCAATTTTGTTGCAGTGGCCATATGAGTGGATGCACTTGAACAATCTTGCATTCCAAATTCCTTCAACAAATTTCTGGTGTACTTAGATTGACAAATAAAAGTTCCTTCTTCATTCTGCTTGACTTGAAGGCCCAAAAAATAGCTAAGTTCTCCCATCATACTCATTTGATATCTTGACTGCATTAGCTTGGAAAACCTTTTACAAAGTCTGTCATTTGTAGAACCAAAAATGATATCATCAACATAGATCTATACCAAAAGTAAGTACTTTCCATGGTTGAGATAAAACAATGTTTTGTCAATAGTCCCTTTGTTAAATCCACTTTCCAAAAGAAACTGAGCTAATGTCTCATACCATGCTCTTGGAGCTTGCTTAAGGCCATAAAATGCTTTATCAAGTCTGTAGACATGATGAGGAAATTTTGAATCTACAAAACCTGGAGGTTTTTCAACATATACTTCTTCTTCTAATTCTCCATTAAGAAAAGCACTTTTTACATCCATTTGAAAGACTGTAAACTTTTTGTGAGCAGCATAAGCCAAAAATATCCTTATGGCTTCCAATCTAGTAATTGGTGCAAATGTTTCATCATAATCAATTCCCTCATGTTAAGAATATCCTTTTGCAACCAGCCTAGATTTATTTCTTGTAATTTTGCCCTCACTATCAATTTTGTTTCTGAACACCCACTTTGTACCAACAACAGATCTGTTCTTTGGTCTTGGCACTAGGGTCCAAAATTTATTTCTTTTAAATTCATTTAACTCTTCCTGCATTGCTTGCACCCAATCAGCATCTCGAAGAGCTTCTTCTACTTTCTTTGGTTCAGTCTGAGAGAGAAAAGAGTGATAGAGACATTCATTTAATGTTGCTGTTCTAGTTCTTATACCTGCTTCAGGATCTCCAATAATCAAGTCAGGTGTATGTGCTTTAGTCCACTTCCTTGCAGATGGAAGGTTATCTCTAGAACTGGATGCTCCCCCATGATCCATGCTGTCTCCATCAACATTTTCTGATTGCCCCCTGAAATTATGCTCTCTGAGTTGGATCCTTCAGAATTTGAGTTTCCAGAATTATCAGAACTTGGCTCATCAGAACTTGATGAATCAGAACTTGAAGAGCCTGTTCTAGATTCTGATGCTTCTTGAGATGTGGTTGGATCTTCTATATGCTCCCCCTGCATAGGTGCATTTTCCTTTGGCATAGTCACCACAGTTTCAATAACATCAGAGTTCAACCCATCAGAGTTTGCGGTATCAGGATTTAGACTGTCAGGATTTAGACTATCAGGATTTACAGAATTAGAATTTAAAATTTCATTCTCAAATCTTAGTTGATCATGATCATTGAAATCTTCAAGTCCATTAATCTTCATATCATCAAAAGAGACATTGATAGATTCCATGACAACCCTTGTTGTTAAATTTTAGACTCTGAAGGCTTTTGTGGAAAGTGGATATCCAATAAAAATTCCTTCATCAGCTTTTAGATCAAATTTGAATAGCTGTTCAGGATTAGTCTTAAGAACAAAACACTTGCATCCAGACACATGAAAATACTTCAGATTTGGCTTCTTTTTCTTCACCATCTCATATGGTGTCTTTCCATGCTTGTTGATAAGTGTTGCATTCTGAGTAAAACAAGCAGTCTGCACAGTTTCAGCCCAAAAATAGGTTGGTAACTTTGCTTCATCAAGCATAGTTCGTGTAGCTTCAATAAGAGTTCTATCTTTCAACAACTCCATTTTGCTGTGGAGTTCCAGGAGCAGAGAATTCCTGCTTGATTCCTTGGTCTTTGTAGAACTCTTCCATTATCAAATTCTTGAACTCAGTGCCGTTATCACTTATTATGATTTTCACAGAATCATTAACCACTTTATCCAGTTGTTTGACATGATCAATCAAGATAGATGCAGTTTCACTTTTTGTGTGCAAGAAATACACCCATGTGTATCTGGTGAACTCATCCACTATGACCATAACATATTTCTTCTTTGCAATAGACATGACATTCACTGGACCAAATAGATCAACATGTAGAAGGTGATAAGGCTCAAGAATTGAAGATTCAGTCTTGCTCTTGAATGAAGATTTTCTTTGTTTTGCCTTTTGACATGAATCACAAAGGCCATCAGGAGAAAATACTGATTTTGGCAGTCCTCTCACAAGATCTTTCTTGACTAGTTCATTTATATTGTTGAAATTTAAATGAGAGAGTTTCTTGTGCCAATTCCAGCTTTCTTCAATTGATGCTCTACTTAACAGACAAATTACAGAACCATCAGTACTTGTTGAAAGCTTGGCTTCATAAATGTTACAATGCCTGTATCCTTTCAGAACAACTTTTCTTGTAGATTTACTAACAACTTCACAATGTTCTTCAAAGAAATCTATATGATAACCTCTGTCACAGATTTGACTAACACTCAGAAAATTGTGTTTAAGTCCTGAGACTAGAGCTACTTTTTTAATGATGACATTCTCAAGATTGATATTGCCATATCCCATAGTTTTTCCCATATTGCCATCTCCATAAGAAACACCTGGGCCAGCTTTCTCCACAAAGTCTGATAGCAGGGCTTTATTTCCAGTCATATGTCCTGAGCATCCACTGTCCAGAACTAGGATGTTTTTCCTGTTCCCATACAATCAAAAATACCACTAATGATTAGTTTAAAGACCCAGACTTGCTTGGATCCTTTGGCCTTATTATGTTTGTTAAAATTTGTAGCGGATTTAGCATCAGAATTTATGTTAACAGTTTTCTTATCAGAATTTGCAATATCAGACTTTGCATCAGAACTTACACTAGAAGGAATAATGCTAACTTTCTTTAAAGAAGGTTTTATTTGATAATAATCATAGTACAAACTATGATATTCCTTACAAGTATAAATGAAATGCCATAAACTACCACAATGAAAATAAGGATTTTGTGGTCTTTATCTAACAGACTAACTCTTAACTCCTGATTTTGAAGGTAAGGAGTTTATGTTCTTTTTCTTCCTGCACAAAGAAGCCATATGGTTAGAATTTCCACAGTTATAACATTTCTTTGTAGGAGCATTAGGAACAGGTTTATAATCATTGCTTTTATTCACACCTTCCTTTCCATTCCTATTTTTCCTAGGTGGCTTTACCTTGTTTACATTCTTAACATCTTTCAGCTTATGCTTAAGCTGCTTTTTTGTCATTAAGCCTATGTTTACTTCAGTTGGCTTATCCTGTTTTGGTTTGTCAGAAGTTAATTTCTCTTTAACTTCCGATTTATCAATACCAGACTTTACAGCTACAAACTTAATAGGATTTACCTTTGGCTTTTGTTTAAAAACTATAGGCTCAATTTCTACAGTTCCTTTATCATTCTTATCATCTCCATAGCCTAAGCCCTCTTTCCAGTTTCCACTACTTAATAAATTCTGAGTTGTTCTGCCAGAGTTAGTCCAAGTCCTGATAATCTCTCTTTCCTTTTCTAACTCAGTTTTTAGAGATTCATTCATTTTAAGCACTTCATCTCTAACATAGAAAGCATCATCTCTATCTTTCTGAGTTTGATGGAACATAACTAACTCTTTTTCTAAATAATCATTCCTCTTTTTATAAGCAAGATTTTCAGAAGTTAATCTTTTAAATGTTAAAGTTTGATCTCTATAACTAATGAACATGGTTTTACGATATCTTCTTAACTCAGTAATATCATCAGTATGAAAAGCATAGGTTGTTTGAGGTACCTTCAACTCAGCAGCTTCAGAACTGCTATCAGCATTTGCCATCAAGACATTGTTCACCTTACTTTCAGAATCTGAAGTGTCTGTCCAGCTTTTCTTCTTTGTGATAAGAGACTTACCTTTGTTACTCTTCACTTTCTTGCAGTCAGGAGATATGTGGCCTTTCTCACCACAATTGTAGCATTTGACATTTGAGGAATCTCCTCTGTCTGACTTTCCTCCTTTGCCTTCAGATTTTCTGAAACCTTTCTTATCAGAACTTCCACCTTTCCTGGAAAACTTCTTTCCCCTTCTAAATTTCCTGTATGAAATCTTTGTGATTCCTTTCACCATAAGAGCACATAGCTTCATCATCTCTTCATCATGGTCCATCTCAGATAGACTTTCAGTTTCTGAATCCTCATCACTATCAGAACTTGATGACTCAGTATCAGACTTTGTGATGAGTGCCTTTTCTTTGCCTTTCTTTGAGACAACCGCTTTAGGGGATTCCTCCTCAGCTTTAAGAACAACTGTGCTTAACTTTCTCCTATGCCTTTTGCTTCTTTTATCCATCTCAAGTTCATGAGTCTTGAGCATACCATAAATTTCATCAAGAGTAGTTTCATCAAGAGCATAATTGTCTATTATAGTTGTGGCCTTCAAATCCCAACTTTCAGGAAGAGCTAAAAGGAATTTGAGATTAGTATCTTCAAGATCATATTCCTTATCCACCAGTGACAGATCATTCAAGAGTTTGACAAATCTATCATATAAACCAGTCAATGACTCATCAGGTTTTGAGTCAAAGTGCTCATACTCTTGAGTGAGTATAGTCCTCCTATTTTTCTTAATTGAATCAGTTCCCTGGCATCTTGTCTCCAAGGCATCCCATATCTTTTTTGCAGTCTTGCAGTTAATTACCCTGTTTGACATGACATTATCAATGACACTGTGCAGCAAATGTCTTACCTTTGCATCCTTTGCAATAGATGAGATATCTTCAGCTGTATATTCACTTTTCTCCTTTGGTACAGTCTGTGCTGGCTGATCTGCAACTATAACAGAGAGCTTGGTTGGCTTGTATGGTCCTTCATTAATTCTGTCAAGGTATTCTGGATCTGTAGCTTCCAGAAACATAGACATCCTCACCTTCCATATGGGATACTCAGAAGGTTTCAGTATGGGAACCCTAATTGTCTCATATCGATTATGGATTTGAGTCTTTGGAGTTTCTTCAGTTTTGGTGGGCTTTGTTGGAGTTTGAACTTCTTCAGACATGATTGTTTTTGGATCTTTACTGTATATATTTTAACAGATTGCTCTGATACCACTTGTTAGGTCACACACACTGTAGAAGGGGGTTGAATACAGTGTTTACTACAATCAAATCGAATATAAGAACTCAAGTAACAGAAAACATATTTTATTCAACACAATAAACTCTGTTACAAAGAACTGTCCTCTCTCAGTGATGAACAAATTATCACGAGAGCTGCTAGGGTTACAAAGATTAATGTTAGATATATTTGATAATGTCATGTGTAATATAATTTATGTTTAGTTTTCAGATCTTACATAACAGGACAGATCAGTACTTAACTGGAAATCAGCACTTATACTGAAGACAGAACTTAAGATATCAGAACTTAAGTTATCAGATTTAAGGTTCAGAAGATATTTATCAGGAGATAATATCAGGACTTAAGATGACTTTCAGATAAGGCAGGCGGCTGATTGAAAGGAAAGAAGATCGAGACTAAGACAAAAAGAATTGTGCATAAGAAGGAATTCTATGTAGAATAGAAAACTTGGAAGAAAAGATAACTAGTTGATATATTTTAGGAAGCAGAATTATATTCCATATCAATTAGAAGATTATCTTGTAACTGTGTAGTATATAAACACAAACATAGAGTTTACACTATAAGTGTTACGATTATCGAAGTTATTATTCTTTGTAACTCTAGCAACTCTCATGATAATTTATTCATCACTGAGAGAGGACAGTTCCATATTGTAACAGAGTTTATTGTGTTGAATAAAATCTATTTTCTGTTAGTTAAGTTCTTATATTCGATTTGATTGTGCTAAATACTGTATTCAACCCCCTTTTACAGTGTGTGTGATCTAACAAGTGGTATCAGAGCCTTCTGTTAACACACAAACAGTTTAAGATCCAAAATCAATCATGGCTGAAGAAGAAACTCCAACCAAGCCCACCAAAACTGAAGAACCTCCAAAAACTGTAACTCATAGTCGATATGAGACTATAAGAGTTCCCATGTTGAAACCTTCTGAGTATTCCATATGGAAAGTGAAGATGGCTATGTTTCTGGAAGCTACAGATCCAAAATATCTTGACAGGATTTATGAAGGACCACATATGCCAACCAAACTCTCTGTGGAAGTTGCAGGACAACCAACAAAGTCTGTACCAAATGTGAAAAGTGATTACACTGCTGAAGATATCTCATCGATTGCAATTGATGCAAAGGTAAGACACTTGCTGCATATTGCCATTGATAATGTCATGTCAAACAGGGTAATTAACTGCAAGACTGCAAAAGAGATATGTGATGCTTTGGAAACAAGGTATCAGGGAACTGATTCAATCAAGAAGAACAGGAAGACAATATTCACTCAAGAGTATGAGCACTTTGACTCAAAGCCTGATGAGTCATTGACTGATTTATATGACAGATTTGTCAAACTCTTGAATGATTTGTCACTAGTTGACAAAGAGTATGATGTTGAAGATTCAAATCTTAAGTTCCTGTTAGCTCTTCCTGAAAGATGGGATTTGAAGGCCACAATAATAAGAGACAACTATAATCTTGATGAAACAACTCTTGATGAAATTTATGGGATGCTCAAGACTCATGAACTTGAGATGGAACAAAAAAGCAAAAGGAATGGAAGAAAGTCAAGAACAGTTGCCTTTGTGGCTGAGGAGGAAAGTCCCAAAGTAGATGCCTCAAGAAAAGGCAAGGAAAAAGCTCTCATCACAAAGTCTCATACTGAGTCATCAAGTTCTGATAGTGATGATGACTCAGAAACTGAAAGTATACCTGAGATGGACCATGATGAGGAGATGATGAAGCTGTGTGCTCTTATGGTGAAAGGAATCACAAAGATTGCATACAGGAAATTCAGAAGAGGAAAGAAGTTTTTTAGGAAAGGTGCAAGTTCTGAAAAGAAAGGTTTCAGAAAATCTGAAGGCAAAGGAGGAAAGTCTGACAGAGGAGATTACTCAAATGTTAAATGCTACAACTGTGGTGAGAAAGGCCACATATCTCCAGATTTCAGAAAAGGGAAAAATGACAAAGGAAAGGCTCTTGTCATAAAGAAGAAAAGCTGGTCAGATGCTTCAGATTCTGAGGATGAGGAAAACTATGCCTTGATGGCAAATGCTGATAGCAGTTCTGATACTGCTGACTTAAAGGTACCTCAAACTACTTATGCCTTTTATACTGATGATATTACTGAGTTGAGAAGATATCTTAAAACCATGTTCATTAGTTATAAAGATCAAACTTTAACATGTGAAAGATTAACTTCTGAAAATCTTGCTTATAAAAAGAGGAATGATTATTTAGAAAAAGAGTTAGTCATGTTCCATCAAACTCAGAAAGATAGAGATGATGCCTTTTATGTTAGGGATGAAGTGTTAAATATGAATGAATCTCTAAAACTGAGTTAGAAAAGGAAAGAGAGATTATCAGGACTTGGACTAACTTTGGTAAAGCAACTCAGGATATTCTTAGTAGTGGAAACTGGAAAGAGGGCTTAGGTTATGGAGATGGTAAGAACAGTAAGGGAACTGTAGAAACTGAGCCTATAGTTGTTAAACAAAAACCAAAGGTAAATCCTGTTAAGTTTGTAACTGCAAAGTATGATATTGATAAATTAGAAGTTAAGGAGAAAGTAACTTCTGACAAACCTAAACAGGATAAGCCAACCGAAGTTAACATAGGTTTAATGACTAAGAAGCAGATTAAGCATAAGCTGAAAGATGTTAAGAATGTAAACAAGGGAAAGCCACCTAGGAAAAATAAGAATGGAAAGGAAAGTGTGAACAAATGTAACAATTATAAGCCTGTTCCTAATGCTCCTAGAAAAACATGTCATAAATGTGGAAATTCTAACCATCTGGCTTCTTTTTGCAGGAAGAATAAGAATATAAACTCCTTACCTTCAAAATCAGGAGTTAAGAGTCAGTCTGTTAGATATAAGCCACAAAATCCTTGTTTTCATTGTGGTAGTTTATGACATTCTATTTATACTTGTAAGGAATATCATAGTTTATACTATGATTATTATAAAATAAAACCTTCCGTAAAGAAAGTTAGCATTATTCCTTCTAGTGTAAGTTCTGATGCAAAGTCTGATATTGCAAATTCTGATAAGAAAACTGTTAACATAAACTCTGATGCTAAATCCGCTACAAATGTTAACAAACTTAAAAAGGCCAAAGGATCCAAGCAAGTCTGGGTCCTTAAAACTAATCATTAGTGGTCTTTGTGATTGCAGGGCAACAGGAAGAACATCCTAGTTCTGGACAGTGGATGTTCAGGATATATGACTGGAAATAAAGCCCTGCTATCAGACTTTGTGGAGAAAGATGGCCCTGGTGTTTCTTATGGAGATGGCAATATTGGAAAAACTCTGGGATATGGCAATATTAATCTTGGGAATGTCATCATTGAAAAAGTAGCTCTGCTCTCAGGACTTAAACCTAATCTGCTGAGTATGAGTCAAATCTGTGACAGAGGTTATCATGTGGATTTCTTTGAAGAACACTGTGAAGTTGTAAGCAAATCTACAGGCAAAGTTGTTCTGAAAGGATACATGCATGGTAACATTTATGAAGCCAAGCTTTCAACAAGTACTGATGGTTCTGTAATCTGTCTGTTGAGTAGAACATCAATTGAAGAAAGATGGGATTGGCACAAGAAACTCTCTCATTTAAATTTCAGCAATATAAATGAACTAGTCAAGAAAGATCTTGAGTGAGGATTGCCAAAATCAGTATTTGCTCCTGATGGCCTTTGTGATTCATGTCAGAAGGCAAAACAAAGAAAATCTTCATTCAAGAGCAAGACTGAATCATCAATTCCTGAGCCTTATCACCTACTACATGTTGTTCTATTTGGTCCAGTTAATGTCATGTCTATTGCAAAGAAGAAATATGCTATGGTCATAGTGGATGAGTTCACCAGACACACATGGGTGTATTTCTTGCACACAAAAAGTGAAACTGCATCTATCTTGATTGATCATGTCAAGAAACTGGATAAATTGGTCTAAGATTCTGTGAAGATCATAAGAAGTTATAATGGCACTGAGTTCAAGAATTTGATCATGGAAGAATTTTGCAAAGACCATGGAATAAAGCAGGAATTTTCTGCTCCTGGAACTCCACAACAAAATGGAGTTGTTGAAAGAAAGAATAGAACTCTTATTGAAGCTGCACGAACTATGCTTGATGAAGCAAAGTTGCCAACCTACTTTTGGGCTGAAGCTGTGCAGACTGCTTGTTTTACTCAGAATGCAACACTTAGTAACAAGCATGGAAAAACAAGATATGAGATGGTGAAGAAAAAGAAGCCAAATCTAAAGTATATTCATGTATTTGGATGCAAGTGTTTTGTTCTTAAGACTCATCCCGAACAGCTATCCAAATTTGATTTAAAAGCTGATGAAGGAATTTTTGTTGGATATCCACTTTCTACAAAAGCCTTCAGAGTCTACAATTTAAGAACAAGGGTTGTCATGGAATCTATTAATGTCTCTTTTGATGATAAGAAGATTAATGGACTTGAAGATTTCAATGATCATGATCAGCTGAGATTCGAGAATGAAGTTTTAAATTCTGATTTTGTAAATCCTGATACTGCAAACTCTAATGGATTAAACTCTGATGTTATTGAAAATGTGGTGACTACGCCTAAGGAAAATTCACCTGTGCAGGGGGAGCATACTGAAGATCCAACCATATCTCGAGAAGCATCAGATCCTACAAAAGGCTCTTCAAGTTCTGATGGGCCAAGTTCTGATAATTCTGGAAACTCATGTTCTAATATTTCTGGAAACTCAAATAATGAAGGATCCAACTCAGAGAGCATAATTTCAGGGGAGCATCAGAAAATGTTGATGGAGATAGCATGGATCATGGGGGAGCATCCAGTTCTAGAGAAAACCTTCAATCTGCAAGGAAGTGGACTAAAGCACATACACCTGATCTAATTATTGGAAATCTTGATGCAGGTGTCAGAACTAGAACAACTACATCAAATGAATGTCTTTATCATTCTTTTCTTTCTTAGACTGAACCAAAAAAAGTGGAAGAAGCTCTTCAAGATGCTGATTAGGTGCAAGCCATGCAAGAAGAGTTAAATGAATTTGAAAGAAATAAAGTCTGGACCATAGTGCCAAGACCAAGGAATAGATCAGTTGTAGGTACAAAATGGGTGTTCAGAAACAAAACTGACATTGATGGCATAATTACAAGGAACAAAGCAAGGCTGGTTGCAAAAGGATACTCTCAACATGAGAGAATTGATTATGATGAAACATTTGCACCAGTTGCTAGATTGGAAGCCATAAGAATATTTTTGGCTTATGTTGCTCACAAGAAGTTTAAAGTCTTTAAAATGGATGTGAAAAGTACTTTTCTTAATGGAGAATTGGGAGAGGAAGTATATGTTGAACAACCTCCAGGCTTTGTAGATCCCAAATTTCCCAATCATGTCTACAGGCTTGATGAAGCACTTTATGGGCTTAAGCAGAATGAAGAAGGAACTTTTATTTTTCAATCTAAGTACACCAAAAATTTGTTGAAGAAATTTGGAATGCATGATTGTTCAAGTGCATCCACTCCTATGGCCACTGCAACTAAGTTGGATAAGGATACTGGCAAATCAGTAGATATGACTGATTACAGAGGTATGATTGGCTCTCTACTCTATCTAACTGCAAGTAGACCTGATATCATGTATGCTACCTATCTTTGTGCAAGATTTCAAGTAGATCCAAGAGATCCTCACTTAATAGCTGTGAAAAGAATTTTCAAGTACCTTAAGGGTATAGCTGATCTGGGATTGTGGTATCCTAGAGAATCAGTCTTTAAGCTAATAGGTTACTCAGATGCAGATTTTGCAGGATGTAAAAATGACAGGAAAAGCACAAGTGGAAGCTGCCAATTTCTTGGAGGCAGATTGGTTTCTTGGTTTAGCAAGAAACATAATTCAATTTCCACGTCAACTGCAGAAGCAGAATATATTGCTGCAGGAAGCTGTTGTGCACAGATTCTTTGGATGAAGAATCAGTTACTGGATTATGGGTTAGAATTTTCTAAAATCCCTATTTACTGTGATAATTAAAGTGCTATTGCTATGACAGGTAATCCAGTTCAGCACTCAATGACAAAGCACATCAGCATTAGGTACCACTTCATAAGGGAACATGTGGATGAAGGTACAGTGGAATTGCATTTTGTTCCCACAGATCAACAACTAGAAAATATCTTCACAAAACCACTGTGTGAAGCTACTTTTACAAGATTGGTAAATCAACTTGGAATGGTTTCAGGTTCTTTCTCTAAATCTGCTTAGTTTATGTTATGATACATCAGACTTTATGATCAGTATTTACAGATATTACTATCTTTGTGTATTCTGTGCTTAAACTAAAAATTACTTAAGTGCTGATTGTTGTCTGATGTGAATTTCTAAACTCTAATAGTGATATGAATATTTCTGTGACTATTCAATCCAATGAGGATAACTGTGCTAGATGCTGACCTAGTAATCTTTAATATACTAAAGATCCCATGTTTGAAGTAATTATTTATGTGGAAATCTTTTAACATAAGCAAATTCTGATATTGAGCTTAGTTAAGTTTACTTTGTGTATCTTATTACTAAGTCAAAAACTAGAATAGTGCTTCTTATTTGTTAAGTTCTGATGTTAGTAAATCTGGTGAATGTACTAAGTGCTGATAAGCCTCACTTATCATAAGAAAAAGAAAAGAAAAGAAATAAAAATCAGGTACTCCTTTGAGATCTAGAGTAAAAATATGGAAGGGAAGACCCAATGCATTGATGGTATTAAGTAATATGCATTAGGAAAGTAAAATAAAATTTTCTTGATAACTTTTCACACTCTATGATTACTGGAGAAATACTCTGATAACAGCATAAATTCTGATAAGCAGTCGTGACTCACTTACACTGAGAAGCCACTGTAAAATAGAATTTCAAAAGATGCATAAAATGAGCACAAAATAGTTGAGGTGGACTCATGCATTAACTCATTCTAAAGTCGACTTCAGAATAATGATAGATTTTAAGTAAAGTTCTTAGTTATGCCTTATTTCTAAGATGTACTGAAGTGAATAAGACTTTACTTTTTGTCTGATATTTAGCTTAATGCACACACTTACACTCCATATGAATAATGAAAATTACTGTGGTGATCAATGTTATTTTAGATGAACAGTTTATGTGTCAGATTGCATAAATTTTGAGGACAAGTTCTGATGGAAGTTCTGATGATTAATTTCTGATAAAATCATATCAGTATTTGTGTGAAGAATTACAGGAATACACATTCACTTTTCGAGTTAATGAGCCATATTCTGATGACTTTTAAATCCTGATAATAATTAAGTTTTGATGCTGACGTGACAGTATTTATTTACTTGGTTTATTTTTGGTCATTACTTGAACGATAATATTTTTACAGAATATTGGTTAATGTGAGATAAAACAGTCATAATCATTGTGGGTTAGTGGTTGATGTGTATGTGTTGAAAAACTGCATGCGCACAGTAATTATTATTATATCCCGTGCTCATTAACTCTGGCTTTAGATCTTTTACTAACTGTTATTATTATACATCAGTCTAGGGAGTCGAGGGGTCATTATTCTTATTTATAATATTTAACCAGTCCTCACGTCCCTTAGTATTCCATTGTCTATTTAAATGACTGATCATTCATCAGTAAAACCACATCTGTTCATTTCTCTCAAACAATGGCTCATTTCAGTTGGTTTTACTCTTATGGCACAGAAACTGTGACCATTTTTCGAAATGGAATTCCGACTTCATATCCTATCAACAATATTCCATTTGTCATATGGATTCAACTTCCAGAGAACATTAAAAATGATCTGTTGTCTTTCCAAAGAGAAGCTCATCTTCGTATTCTTAGACAACAGGAGAAAATCATTCGTCTTGTTGTTCTCTTTGTTGAAAGTAGGAAGAAAAATTAATTGTTATTCATCCGTTTCTCTTCACCGTCAGCTTTGCCAGGCTTCTTAGACTAGGACTAAGGCTGTTGATGTTAGGAATCGTAGAATAGGACTATCTTGTAATTTTTGCATGTAATTGATAAATTTCATCGAATGTAATCATCTGATATATTAATGAAATTTTCTTTAAATTGCAAGATTTGTTCTTTGTTTCTCAAATTATGTGACTGTGCATGTTGAATTGCAATTTATTAATCTTTACTATATCGACTTTTAACTTTATTTTGTGATGAATGTTTTGATTAAATTCTGTTGATTTGAGAAAATAACTGAGGAACAGGTTCCAATATCAGAACCTGTTATTGTAGAAGCTGAGAAGGTTTCTTCTCAGAAAGATACTGTAACTGGAAGTTCTAGGCCCCTCAAAAGGCTTAGAAAATTAAATTATGATGATAAAGCTCCTACAGTGTCTCCACCTTTGAGAAAATTAAAGAAACAGAGTGCTCATAGGAACATAGTTGAGTCAGATTCAGAAGATGTAGTGGAAGCAGCTAAGGAAAGAGATCAGGAATCTCTGATCTCAACAGA
This sequence comes from Apium graveolens, assembly GCF_009905375.1. Classification (NCBI taxonomy): domain Eukaryota; kingdom Viridiplantae; phylum Streptophyta; class Magnoliopsida; order Apiales; family Apiaceae; genus Apium; species Apium graveolens. Next base: position 106,045,445 of record NC_133657.1, read on the forward strand.
ACCAGTTGTTATTGAATTACTTCCTTCTGCACAACATGAAACTGCTCAAGCTAAAATACCTACACCTTCTATGTCACCTATAGTTGATCCAGTACATACTGAAGAACCAGGTACAAGTGCTAAAATTGATAATTATAACCTGATTGTGCCTGAGGTTTTGTACTTGGAAGCTCCACCAGTTCAACTCACTTCACCAACAACATCACTTTTTAATGTTGATCAGAACCTGGCTGCAGATTAGAATTTAGAGGAAAATGTTGAAGCCTCTATAACCTCACATACTGCTATTTTATCAGAGGATGCTGATACTGCAGGATCTACAAGTTTTGATGCTGCTAATGAAGAAACTACTGGTGAAGCTGCTGGTAATTTAGATGCTGATGCAGCTGGTCCATCAGGACATGCACCTCAACAAACTGTTCATAAAGCTGATTTAGTCAAGAAGTTTGTTACAGGGGAAGCACCAGTACCTTGGAGTGAAACTCGTAGAGGAAAGGAGTGGATTAAAGAATGGAACTCAGTTAGTTTTGTTCCTTCTGAAAAGATTATTGCTGAGCATCTTGCAAAAGCTGATGAAATGCTAATAAATGATGATTTCAAGGCACGGCTAAGAGTTACTGCATTGAGTACAAGGCACCTTCAAGGTCAATACTCAATAACTCATGACAAGTTGAACAAAATTCAGGAAGCTCTAATCCAGCAAGATATGAATGTGAAACTTGAAAAGAACAGATTTTTCAAGCCAGCCTTTGACAGAATTGCCTACATTGAGAAAACTCAGGAGAAGCAGCAAGCTCAAATTGAAGAAATTCTGCAGAATCAGGCTTCTCACCAAAGTCAACTCAATGAGATCCAATCCTCAGTGGAATTGTTTGTCTCTCTTCTATTACCTGCTGATGCCAAAAAGGGGGAGAAAGTGATTAAGTCCAAATGCAAATCTATTCAGACACTGAAAGAAAAGGATGATGGAAATGATGACCAGGGAAACTCTAATAAGGGTAGAGGTCAAGGTCAAGTCAAAGGACTTTCATCAAGTAAAGCTAGAATTACAAGTGAAGGAACAAGTTTTGATACTGGGAGAAGAATAAGTTCTGATACTGGTAAAATGATAAGTTTTGGTGGATATCTAGAACTTGATGAAGAAATTTCAAAGCAGTTATTTCTTAAAGAAAATCCAGGAATGGACTTTGAGAGTCTAAAGGAAGAAGAAGCTAGACTCAAAGCAGAAGGTGTCAGGACAAAATCTGAAGCTTCTGTTGTTGAAAAGAAATTTCCAAAGCCTAAGGGTATTGTGATAAAGGAAAGAACAAGTTCTGAGGCAACCGAGGCCAAATCACAAATGGAAATTGATCCAAGGTCCAAGGGCAAAGAAAAGGTTGATGAACCTGTAAAGGTTTATATGCCAGTCATGGATGAAGAAATAATTGATGATGAAGCAGATACTAATCTTACTCTGATTTCAAAGAAGATTTTTCAAACAACCTCTGACATGGCTCATGTTGTTCAGAGTCAAGATTTAGTAAGTTCTGATATGACAGTGAAACAAGCAACCTCTGACATAGCTCAAGTTGGCTTGATATCAGAAGATAAGGAAAAGGAAACCTCTGACATTGCTCATGTTAAACTTTCAAAGATACTCCTACCAGGATTTACCAAAGCTAAATAGACTCAATCTTTGAAGACTGCAACAGGTGGTTTTGAAGCAAGAGTTGTTACAGGAAAGGAAGCAAGAGATAAATCTGGGTTGGGTAGTTCTGATGAAAGAAGTGTACATAACACTACCAATGATCCAACTTCCTTAAGTGAACCAGGTGTTGGAGCAACTCCTGAAAGATTTAATCGACTTGAATTTGTACAAATGGTTTACCATACCTTCTTAAAAGAACATATCTTGTTATATTTTATGACAGATGGAAGGGTGTACCAGATTAAGAAAAATGCTATACCACTGAAGTATTTTGAAGAACTGGAACATGTTCTATTCCTATTTCAAGTGAAATACAGATTAACCAGATAGTGCTGCAGGATATTTAAAGTCTCAAATTCAAAGACAGAAGAAGCTTTATTCTATAAAGTCTGACAGCACATACTGTCCCAAGTGCAGAGATCACAAGGGTGATATTGCCGATATGTAGCCTAACTCTGCTAGGATTATAACTACTTTTCTGGGTTATAAGGCTGTGGAATTCAATCTAGAGTCTGACAAGGCATATCTGATTAGACTAGATCAGGAGATAAGAAAAGCTAAGATAAATGATCTCAGAGCAGCTATTTTTCAAACTGGAGAAGATACAGCTGAATTGATAAATGCTAAAAGGAGGATGGTCAATGAACTTGAATATGCAGAGAGATGTTTGTTGAAGAAATATCTCAGGACAACTCCTGATATCAAAGAGATCAGAAGAAATTGAAAGTTAAAGCCAAGTCAAAGATCTACAACTACTTAAATTCTGAAGTTTATACAGACTGAAGCGGTTATCAAAAGTTAAAGATGGTAAAGCTGAAAGGACTGTAAGTTGTAGTTATCTAGTCAAATTCTCATGCATTGGCACTTAATGTTTTTGACATCATCAAATATCTGTTGAACTTGTATATTATGCTAATTTACAAGTTGGGGGAGATTGTTAGATATATTTGATAATGTCATGTGTAATATGATTTGTGTTTAGTTTTCAGATCTTACATAACAGGACAGATCAGTATTTAACTGGAAATCATCACTTATACTGAAGACATAACTTAAGATATCAGAAGTTAAGTTATCAGAACTTAAGGTTCAGAAGATATTTATCAGGAGATAATATCAGGACTTAAGATGACTTTCAGATAAGGCAGGCGGACGATTGAAAGGAAAGAAGATCGAGACTAAGACAGAAAGAATTGTGCATGAAGAAGGAATTCTATGAAGAATAGAAAACTTGGAAGAAAAGATAACTAGTGGATATATTTTAGGAAGCAAAATTATATTCCATATCAATTAGAAGATTATCTTGTAACTGTGTAGTATATAAACACAGGCATAGAGTTTACACTATAAGTGTTACGATTATCGAAGTTATTATTCTTTGTAACTCTAGCAGCTCTCGTGATAATTTGTTCATCACTGAGAGAGGACAGTTCCATATTGTAACAGAGTTTATTATGTTGAATAAAATCTGTTTTATGTTACTTAAGTTCTTATATTCAATTTGTTTGTGCTAAACACTGTATTCAACCCCAGTGTGTGTGACCTAACAATTAATAAACTCGATTATGATAACACATATAGTGTAAACCCTATGCTTGTGTTTATATACTACACAGTTACAAGATAATCTTCTAATTGATATCGAATACAATTCTGCTTCCTAATATATATCAATCAGTTATCTTTTCTTCCAAGTATTCTATTCCTTATAGAATTCTTCTCCATGCATATTTCTTCTTATGTTTGTCTTGATCTTCTTTCCTTTCAATCAGCCGCCTTTCTTATCTGAACGTCTCCTTAAGTCCTAATATTATCTCCTGATAAATATCTCCTGATAACTTAAGTTCTGACAACTTAAGTTCTGATATCTTAAGTCCTGACTTCAGTATAAGTACTGATTTTCAGTTAAGTACTGATTTGTCCTGTTAAGTAAGATATGAAAACTAAACACAAATCCTATTAGACATGACATCACAAAAATATCTAACATCTTTGTATCTGCATAATTTATCCATCTTGCAATTCTTGAATTCAGTGCCATTATAACTCATGAGTACTTGCACTTTATACTTGGAACCATTTTCAAATAATCTCAAGTGATCTAAAAGAACATTTGGAGTCTCATCTTTTCTGTGCAATAAAAATACCCATATAAATTTGGTATATTCATCAACAACAACTAGGGTGTACCTTTTTTTGTTGATATACATGAAATTAACAGGGCCAAAAAGATCCAATTGTAGCATTTTTCTTAGGTCCGTAATCAACTGTAGATGGGGGGGGGGGTGAATATAGTTTATGCAATCAATTCGACAAAGCTTCAACATAATCAACAATATTTATATTAACATATAAAAACTAGAGTTAATTTCATATTGCACCCCAACGCTTTCAGGTAAATGCAGATTTGGCACAGAACTTATGAAATATACAATCAACATCCCTCTACTATTAGACCCCCAACATAAAACAACCTTTAGGCAGATCCCCGTTATTGTTGACCGTGAAGTAACAGTCAACCGGGGTTAATAAGGGAAATAGACCATGTAACGGTCATTTCTACTTGTATATAAACATGTAAGTATTTTTCTGAGTAAAATTCAATTGTTCTCATCTAATTTCTGAAGCAGAAGTGTTGGTTATGGCTGGAAGATGTGTATGCGGCAGTTGGATCATCGAATAAACAGCATGGACGGAAGCAAATCCAGGGAGGCGATTGTAATAACCCCAATTTTTGGAAAATTTTGAAACCCTTATGAATAGTTTTTTTGCTGAATGAGAAAAATTTTCATGCCACACTATGTAGGGGTTCTGTTATGGATATTCTGAGATTTTATTAGTACTCTATATGGTATATAAGTGTATGTAAAGATCGTCAGAATCCAATTCCGAACACTTTGGTTTTTCCCGGAAATACACTAGATACAGAGAGAATTGAGTATAAGGTAACAGGATAAAAAGGATTTAAATTAAAGGATTATAAAAGAGGATCATAAAAAGGAATATAATGTATTGAGAAAGGTTATGGGAACCTAAGTAATAAGATCCCGGGTATGATCCTTCAAACGATAAATGAAAACGAAAGTTAAGCGAACCGTATAACAGATCAGCGGTCATTAGGCAAACAATTAGGAAGTTAAGCAAAGGGATTAGAGAGAGTGATGTCACCCAACCAATGAGAAGAGGACAAGGAGGGAAAGATGACATCACAACATGACATAGGCATGCCATAGGAAGGAAGGAGATGTGGTGGATTTTTAACCACACAAAATCAAGGTTAAATTGGTAATTAACCAAAAACAAAACAAAACCAAATCAACCAAGCCAAATAATTCATTCTTCATCAAAATCAAAAAGAAACCAAGGCATTATTCTTCAATTGCTCTCGGCTTTTTACTATTCCAAAGACAAGAAATTTCAAAAATTCAAGATCCAAGCTTCCTAAATTGGTGAGTTAATTCCCTAATAATCCTTATGCATAGTTAGGGCTATATCATGAGTTTAAGCCATCAATTCTTTCTCAATCTTCTTCATTAAATTAATGAAGAAGACAATGAATAGTGTTTTCAAGTTTTTAACTTGAAATTTTTCTTGTTTTCCTTTAAGATCCAAGCATTTCTAAGACTTCTCAAAGCTTCTTAAGGCTTCCTAGATCCTCCCACCACTTCAAGGAAGGTATATCATCTCCAAACCCTAGATTCCTATGTTTAATAAGATGATTTTGATTATTATGGTGATATTGTAGCTTAATGTTTGTGGTTTAGAGTTTGGGTTGAAGTGGTATTGAAATGGAATGGTAAATCTTGTTGTTTTGATTAAAAGAACTTAAGTATAGTTAAAGTTAAGCTTAGGCATAAGTATAAATTTTGGAATTGAATTGATTGGGGCTGTTATGATGTGATAAGGATGGATGTTGGTTGTGTGTTTGATTTGAGGTTGAATTGTGGTTGGTTTTGAATGGTTTAAAATTTGGAAATTGCGTAAACATAGCCATCGTAACGTCCGATTTTCTTTAGACTGTTTTTGTGCATAACATTAGGACCCGAGAACCCCCTGCTAGATTATGACCATTGCCATGTCTAGATATCTCGTGTTACGAGCTTCGTTTTGATATGTAGTTCGTTCGATTCCGATGCACGGTTTAGGAGAAACGACCGTTTCAAGTAGCGGCGTTTCGCGAATGAAACTTTTCCCCTCGCCTTACTTTGAAACATAGGTTAAAGACCAAAAAGGGTTAATTAATGTATGAAACATTTATGGTAAGTGTTTTAGGCAGTTGGTAAGACACTCGCGAAGGAATCACCTTAAAACTCGTAAACGTTAAATTATTAAAAATGGTGGAGCCGAGGGTACCCGAGTGACTTAAGAGAATCAATAAGCGCAAAACAAGCGTTAGAGTCTAAGTTAGTTAAAATATAGATTTACAAGTGACTTTGGTTTAATTCCAACTTACTTGTTGTTTATAGGTTACCAGACTCGTCCCGAGCCTTTTATCACCCCAAGTCACTCAGGCAAGTTTTCTACCCGTTATACTGTTGTTGTGATGTATATATGTATATGCATTATCTTGCGATAGATGCATGTTGGTTAATTAGCAAATGTTGCAATATATTGAAGCATGCTGCTATGGTATATATATATGCATGCCTGTTTCGTATTCTTTCCATATATATCAGTTGATTCAGTTGATAATACCTATGCTAGAGAATAGCGTTAATTTGCATATACCCTTAGTATAGGGACCCAAGGGTGAAAACATTTTCTAAAACCGGGAGTCGAGGATCCCGAGTAGATTTTGTATATATGTATATATATATATATATTTATATATATATATATGGTTATAGTTTTCAAAACTATTAATCGAATAAGGTTTATTCGATAACTTTATTTTATTATTGAATATTATTTCGAATATTCATCCGAGGACTTATGACTCCTTTATTTTATATTGAATATTATTTCGAATATTCATCCGAGGACTTCTGACTCCTTTATTTTATTATTGAATATTATTTCGAATATTCATTCGAGGGCTTATGACTCAGCTTATTATATTTATTGAATATTATTTGAATATTCATTTGAGGATCTATGACTCCGATTATTTGCTGAGATATATTCTTTATTTTATTAAAGAATAAGGTGTCGATAATCAAACTTATCTTTGATTATTCAAATAAGGATAGTACTTTCGTATAAGTATATCTTTGGTTATTTAATACTCATTTCAAGTATAAGTTTTACAACTTCTACTTCAATTATTTGTATAAAGATTATTCTTTATGGGAATATTATTTAAATAATAATATTCAGATATTTTCTAATATATTGGGACTGATTTACTTTATTAAATCAGCAATACTCCAAACACTCTTTAAAGTGTTTTCGAGTCTTTAAAATGATTTTTAAAAGTTAGAGCGGATCCCAAAACTCATTTTTATATTTAAGATCTTCCTTTTAAAAAGGGGATTTAAATACTCGCTCAAAACCTGAGGGATCCGGCTCTATGGTGTATTTTATATTCGCAACAAGGTTGCAGTTTTGGTAAATGAATTGATTACTTACCCAACGTTCGGGAAGTAAGTCCATCTATCGAGTCGGCATAAGCAACATGGGCTCAGTGGGCGTCCATGATAGTGTAAGTGGCTCAGTGGGAGTCCATCAAATGCAAAAGTGGCTGAGTGGCAGTCCAGCATAAGGTCCTATTGTGGCCAGGGTGATGACCAGTGGGGAATTCGTCCATCTACTAGTAGAAAAGGTTACTTATTGGTATCTTTGCCTGATCAGCAAGATACCTGGTTTATGCCAAAATTCTTTTCCTTTCCAAAATTCATTGGATGTTTCAAACTCTGTTCATACTTTACATGACAGAGGTTTTTAGGAAATGTATAAAGAAGATGTATATGTGGATATATATATATATATATCAGAACTTAATGAAGTATATCATAACTTCATTTCCTTTAATAATATTTCAAAGATTTAATCTATTCAAATCTTGTCTTGTAGTCTCATCAATGTGATGAACTGTTGAAAGCTCATTATACTTTGAACAGTGGTAGTTCAAGTAGCTTTATAAATGATATAAGTGTAGTGAAGTATCTGGTAACTTCATCCCTTGTTTTTACTTATATCTAGTAAGTAATTGTCTTACACATGATAAAAGATTCTAGTAAGTATCCATTTAGATACTTATATTATTGTTATCACTGTATATTATCTTGCGAGCTGTAAGGCTCACTCTTGCTTTATTTCTTCATCACACAACAATAGTTAGGAAAGATGGCCAGACTCCAGCAGACCCAGCACAAGCGCGTGGGAAGCGTCCCGCGTCTTCCCGATGATGTTGTAGCTGCTATAGCTGCAGAGGTAGATCTATTGGTAGACCAGGCACTCTACTTTTGAGAATCAAATTATGTATAATTATAACTTGTGGCAGATAATGGCAATTAACTGTAAATTATCAAGTAATCATTTTGGGTTGTAATAACTTTTAAATTGTGGATTCAAAGACTTGTACTTATTTCAATTTCATCTCTGAGACTATAACGGGTTGTGGTGTGTGTTAGTGTGGGGTCACAGCATAAGGTTATTTATTATTAATTAAGTGAAGTGATATTGTGGAAAGAAAGACCGTGACGACCCGGATCCCCGACCCCGGATCTGGGGGTGTTACAGAAGTGGTATCAGAGCTAAGCGTTATAAACCTCAGAGATGATGTGACATTAAGATAATAAGTTCACTAAGATAATAAGAACTCTTGCCAAGTTCATAGTCGGACTACCTAACATAGTACTGACAGTTAAAACCCTTATGGGAACCCTTATAAATATCGTGATAGTAGCGTAGTTCGTTATCGTATATGGTAGCGGGACTCCGAACCCTGAGGTTGAGAAGTGACGGCGCGATGATGTTTTATTACAAATTGGAGATCGGATTGTGGATTCGATAGAGCGTCCTAACGCAGGACCGGATGATGTTCATATTGAGGATGTAATGGTTGAGGATGTTGTCCTAGATGGGATTGTTGCTGAGGAGGATCTCGTGGAAGATCCTAACAAGAATGAATAAAGGACCATTGAGGAATTGATGACCATGGTTAGGGAAACTACCAGAGGTAGGATTGGCCAGTCACTACCGGAGGTTCATTCAAGTTTGTAAAGATAGTAGCCCCTTTAACGCGGCTTACTCGTAATACTGAGAAGTTTGAATGGACAGAGAAATATGAGAAAAGCTTTTAACAACTAAAGCAAAGGTTGGTGGCGGCCCCTATGTTGGCATTGTCGGATGGAAAAAGGAGATTTTGTGATTTGTATTGACGCTTCGCATAAGGAACTAGGGTGCTTCTTATACAGCACAACAAGGTAATCGCGTACGCGTCAAGACAAATAAGGGAATTTAAAATTCGATATCCCCACCCATGAGCTTGGGCTCATGGCAATAGTTTTGCCCTAAAGATTTGAGGCACTACTTGTATGGAGAGAAGTGTGAGATTCACAAACCATAGGAGCTCTAGTACATTTTTACGTAGAAAGAGCTCAACATACGCCAGAGGAGGCGGTTAGAGCTAATCAAGAATTATGATTGGGAGATTCTTTATCATTCGGGGAAAGCCAATGTGGTGGCTGATGCCCTTAGTAAAAAGGAGAGACCCAAGATGATAATGTCTTTGGGATAGTTTATAAGAGATTTTGAGAAAATGGAAATAGAAGTGAAGGTAACCGGAGCCGGTACCGAAAAGCTGTTTGAGATTGCAATACAGACCGAACTTTTGGAAAAGAACATATTGTGCCAGAAAAAGTGATGAATGAAGGCAGAGAGTCAATGACTGGAGAAGAGATCCACACCGAGAAAGATGATAAGGGGATAGTGAGGTGTTCCTACAGAAATTGGGTTCCAAAAGTTCAAGAACTTAAGGATGAGAACTTAGATGAGAGCCATAGTTTGAGGAATAAGATTTAGGGCAAACCCTGAATGTGATAGTCAGGGAGGTTGCCATCAAGAAAGAAAGAACCCATAACATAATAGAGTGGAAAACAAGGTTTTTAATGTATAAGATAACCCCGATTATGGGAGAAGGTTGAAACATTTCATACTAAGGAAACAGAAAGTCGAGTAAGGAAAGGAGACCCGAGATGGTACTCCTATACGACAATTTATGGACCAGTCTAGACAGAACTTAGACTATTATCCCCAACCACCACCCTGAGGAAACAATGCGGTGAGAAATTCTTTCAGGACCTTTAAGTCGCTAAGCTCTCAGAGTTCCAAGGAACAAGCGAACCCAGTAGAGGCGAGAGCCTGGCTAAAGAAAATATAGGAATCATTTGAGATTCTAAATGATGGACGAATCACAAAAGACTGTTTTTGTCATTTACCCTCCTAAGAAAGAGGCCATCCGCTGGTGAAAGGCCAAGGAAGGCACGGAGCAAGAGATTATAATAAACTCATTTAAGTTCAGACAATTATTTTCGGGAAAGTACTTCCCAAGGTTATGGAGGTAGTGTAAAAGCTTTGGAGCTAGAACAAAAGCGGATGAGTATGATGAATTATGAATCTAAGTTGTAAAAGTTATCAAGATTCGTTCTGAGGATACGAATCCAGAATGACGGGATATTTGAAATCAATGCTTATGTTGTGTTGGTTCATGAAATAATGATAAGGGAAAGGAAAATAAAAAAGAAACTGAAGTGGAAAGGAATATAAAGGCAATAGAGTTTGAGGAATGATAAGGAAGTTGGGTATGAGGAAACCCTAAAGACTCGTAGCAATAGAAATAGAAAAGTATGTAATCGTCAGGATGAGGGTGATTCACCATGAGTTAAATTGATGGTTGAAGGCATAAGAGATAAATATATTTTATCCCCTGTAAGTTGGGAGGATTTGAGGAAACCTTGAGATAGTTCGAAGGATAAATATTGAGACGCAGATAGACTGAGGAGACAAGGAAGTAAGAAATTAGGAAAATTGGATGAAGGAAGTGACCTTCAAGAATGTGAAGTGTAAGACCGCTGGCATGATACCCAGAAAGGGAGACGCCAGGTATGAGAGATATCCCAACATTGAGATGACTGTTGAGATAAACAACAAAAGTAAATAAGGAATTATTAAGAAGAAGTTCACGTTAAACACGACCAATATCTTCCAGAACATCCTTGTTATCGTTACCAAATTAGGCAAGACAAGCGGATAACCGTTGTTATCTTTTGGAGGCCATATTGAGTGACCCCATTTTGAATACAGATGTTATTGTGAAATTGGGCATATACTATCGAGGTGGGAATGATTGAATAAGACACCCTTGTCAGGGATATATGACTTGATTTATCCATGGAAGGATGCAGGTACCTTTTAAAGGTGGAATTAAGGATAGAACATCGGTAACTTAAAATGAATCCTAGGGGAATGCATAAAGGTTGGCATTTCACCCTTAATAGGGACATCATGAGTTTTGACAGTATGATTTGGAAAGGGGTTAAGGTAACAACAACCTTTAAGAATCAGTGGAGAAATTTTTCAGAAGTATATAGACAATGGTTCTAGTAATAGTAAATGGTATTTTGATATGCCCTGTATCTAGGGAATACAGGAGGAACGATTGAAGGATAACCTTAGAGGTTTTACAAGGAGAAAGGTAATATTCAAAATTCTCAAGAATAGAAATGTTGATAAAGGAAATATGACGTAATTATAATGTTGCCAAGTGGGGCACGTGTTAAACCACGAGAAAGTATGGATCGAACCAGTAATGGTCGAAATTGTTCAGGGCAATTAGGACTTAAGATAAAAGATGTTCTAATTATGATTGAGAGTCAGTCATGACAGTGATTAACCTCTAAAGACTGAGGGGATAACTTATGGAAAAATGGTAAATTTTTTTTTACTCATCAGATTTTAAGGAAAGCATTTTCACATAAGCTGTGATTGAAATAAGGTAGAAAATTTATTTGGAGGTGGTTAAAATGACATTGACTGTAAGGAAATTTTACTATCAGGAAAGGCCAAAGAGGTGGCCGACACTTTAAAGGTAAGAGGATAATTATTGGCGCTTGTGCCAAAGGAATACAGTGATGATGGTTAAAGCTATGAAGGTTGTATTATGGTTTGGAAGATTGACATTCCTTCTGATGACTGTGTAATATCCAACCGTAATAGTAGTTGGTAAAGGTTTAATTCATGTAATCGCCATGAGCGGGCTATCTATCTCAGAAGATACTATCTTGAGATAAGCCAGGACCATGTTTCAAAAAGGACTAGATGAACCCTTGAGTTAAGTCTTCTATTTAGGGCGTATGATTAAGAATGGTATTAACCTGCTATCGTTGCTTTGATTGAAACTCTTCTGCAATTTTATCTGCTTCATGTCATGTATGTATGTCAGGATCAGGAGTGTTCTTCATGAATCATGAATGGTGATTATGTTACCTCCTTAGAAGGATTTGATATGACATGTATGGACTCCGTATGGTTAGATATTAAGATTTCATGGAAAGTGAATGACGACAGTAGGTCAGTGGTGGACCATAGTAATGCAGTAATGATTCTGCGAGTAATGAGCTGATTACAACCGTGAGAGTTGTATTGGAATGGGTGTTGAGATTGAGTACCACTAATCGGGTCGTGGTAGTGTATAAGTTATCATTGATAGACTAATTAAGTCGATTATCTACCTATGATATATTTATTCCTTCTTATCGATAAAGAGTAGTATTACCCATACGAAGAAGGTTGCGATATAGAAATGGATTCTAGTAACGATGAGGTCTAGAATGAGATCCCAGATTCGATTTTTGATATTGAGGGAGTTTCAAAGTTGATTGTGTATAAGCTCAAGGAAGAGCCTGGGTCCATAGAATGATGGACGGAATAACAAAAATATTTAGGTATGTGAGATACGATGCTATAATACTTGATGTTGATATAAATACACATATGTTTTGTTCTCCTATGACAAACCTCTATAGTTCAGAGGTAGATTCCAAGCCAGATATTTTATGGTAGTATATTTTATATATATACAATTCTCTTCAGTTCGTTCTTTTCTCTCCTTTTCATTTCATATAAGCTGAGAAGAACAACCCTTCCAGAAGGGGGAGTATTGCCGAATGACTATCTATCTGTGTGATAGAAGCCTAGTAGGATACCATCTATTGTTTAATTGCTTGTCAAGTACTAAAGGCTGGCCACCTTCTGTACTAACTATGCGATATAACAAGTGTTCATGAGCATAGTGATCTCTCAATAAATTCTCTTACTTCTATATGAAGGACCAAGCTTTCGAAGATGGAAGCAGCTAAAGAATGTAGTATCAGTACGGTGGTATTCCGATTCTAACGCGTTCGTGATACTAAGGTTGACGTGGTTATTAAAAGGTTATAGAACGCTAACGAGCAAAAGTATAACCAGTATAATATTAGGAACGGAAGGTAGTAGCGATTACGAACTGGAAAAGAATGGGTATTGAGAAGCAAAAGCTCTAATGCTAAAAGCTATAATGAAAGTCTGTGCAATAGACTTGACAGAAAATGGAATGATCACTTAACGCGGATTGAGTTTTCTCACGATAATAGATCGTATGTCAGGTATCGAGATTTCGTCTTATGAGATCCTTGAGGGAAGACAATGTCGATCTCCCTTGTGTTAGGATGAAGATGTAGAGCGCAAGATGCTCGGACCAGCAGTGGTCCAAAGGACCAAGGATTTAATAGATTTAATCAGAGGACGGCTGGTAGTAGCCCAAGATGGACATAAGAAGCATGTTGATTTGACACGAAAGGACAAGGAATAGGAAGTAGGGGACCTAGTGTTGTTATAGGTATTCCCTTGGAAAGGAAGGATGAGGTTCAGAAAGAAATGAAAGCTAAGTCCACGAATTGTTGGACCCTTTGATATATTAAGACGTATTGGGAGGATAGCATATGAGCTAGCCCTAACCCCGAACATGTAGCAGGTCGTAACGTGTTTCACGTATCAATGTTAAGGAAGTGTAATTCAGATGCCAGATAAATAGGGGCATATGAGCGCATAGATATGCAACCCGACGTAACCTATATGGAGCAACCAGGAAGGGTTATAGAGTGAAAAGGAACAAGTGCTTAGGAGAAGGATTATCAAACTAGGCAGAGTTTGGTGGTAGGACCACAATGTGGGAAAATTTACTCGAGAGTTAGAAAGTGCAATGCTAAGAGAGTATCCCAATTCATTTTCTATCTGATTCCGGGACGGAATCCTTTTAAGGAGGGGAGACTGTAATAACCCCAATTTTTGGAAAATTTTGAAACCCTTATGAATAGTGTTTTTGCTGAATGAGAAAACTTTTCATGCCACACTATGTAGGGGTTCTGTTATGGATATTCTGAGATTTTATTAGTACTCTATATGGTATATAAGTGTATGTAAAGATCGTCAGAATCCAATTCCGAACACTTTGGTTTTTCCCGGAAATACACTAGATACGGAGAGAATTGAGTATAAGGTAACAGGATAAAAAGGATTTAAATTAAAGGATTATAATAGAGGATCATAAAAAGGAATATAATGTATTGAGAAAGGTTATGGGAACCTAAGTAATAAGATCCTGGGTATGATCCTTCAAACGATAAACGAAAATGAAAGTTAAGCGAACCGTATAACAGATCAGCGGTCATTAGGCAAACAATTAGGAAGTTAAGCAAAGGGATTAGAGAGAGTGATGTCACCCAACCAATGAGAAGAGGACAAGGAGGGAAAGATGACATCACAACATGACATAGGCATGACATGGGAAGGAAGGAGATGTGGTGGATTTTTAACCACACAAAATCAAGGTTAAATTGGTAATTAACCAAAAACAAAACAAAACCAAATCAACCAAGCCAAATAATTCATTCTTCATCAAAATCAAAAAGAAACCAAGGCATTATTCTTCAATTGCTCTCGGCTTTTTACTATTCCAAAAGCAAGAAATTTCAAAAATTCAAGATCCAAGCTTCCTAAATTGGTGAGTTAATTCCCTAATCATCCTTATGCATAGTTAGGGCTATATCATGAGTTTAAGCCATCAATTCTTTCTCAATCTTCTTCATTAAATCAATGAAGAAGACAATGAATAGTGTTTTCAAGTTTTTAACTTGAAATTTTTCTTGTTTTCCTTTAAGATCCAAGCATTCCTAAGACTTCTCAAAGCTTCTTAAGGCTTCCTAGCTCCTCCCACCACTTCAAGGAAGGTATATCATCTCCAAACCCTAGATTCCTATGTTTAATAAGATGATTTTGATTATTATGGTGATATTGTAGCTTAATGTTTGTGGTTTAGAGTTTGGGTTGAAGTGGTATTGAAATGGAATGGTAAATCTTGTTGTTTTGATTAAAAGAACTTAAGTATAGTTAAAGTTAAGCTTAGGCATAAGTATAAATGTTGGAATTGAATTTATTGGGGCTGTTATGATGTGATAAGGATGGATGTTGGTTGTGTGTTTGATTTGAGGTTGAATTGTGGTTGGTTTTGAATGGTTTAAAATTGGGAAATCGCGTAAATATAGCCGTCGTAACGTCCGATTTTCTTTAGACTGTTTTTGTGCATAACATTAGGACCCGAGAACCCCCTTCTAGATTATTACCATTGCCATTTCTAGATAGCTCGTGTTACGAGCTTCGTTTTGATATGTAGTTCGTTCGATTCCGATGCACGGTTTAGGAGAAACGACCGTTTCAAGTAACGGCGTTTCGCGAACGAAACTTTTCCCCTCGCCTTACTTTGTAACATAGGTTAAAGACCAAAAAGGGTTAATTAATGTATGAAACATTTATGGTAAGTGTGTTAGGCAGTTGGTAAGACACTCGCGAAGGAATCACCTTAAAACTCGTAAAGGTTAAATTATTAAAAATGGTGGAGCCGAGGGTACCCGAGTGACTTAAGAGAATCAATAAGCGCAAAACAAGCGTTAGAGTCTAAGTTAGTTAAAGTATAGATTTACAAGTGACTTTGGTTTAATTCCAACTTACTTGTTGTTTATAGGTTACCCGACTCGTCCCGAGCCTTTTATCACCCCAAGTCGCTCAGGCAAGTTTTCTACCCGTTATACTGTTGTTGTGATGTATATATGTATATGCATTATCTTGCGATAGATACATGTTGGTTAATTAGCAAATGTTGCAATATATTGAAGCATGCTGCTATGGTATATATATATGCATGCCTGTTTCGTATTCTTTCCATATATATATCTGTTGATTCAGTTGATAATACCTATGCTAGAGAATAGCGGTAATTTGCATATACCCTTAGTATAGGGACCCAAAGGTGAAAACATTTTCTAAAACCGGGAGTCGAGGATCCCGAGTAGATTTTGTATATATGTATATATATATATATATATTTATATATATATATGGTTATAGTTTTCAAAACTATTAATCGAATAAGGTTTATTCGATAACTTTATTTTATTATTGAATATTATTTCGAATATTCATCCGAGGACTTATGACTCCTTTATTTTATATTGAATATTATTTCGAATATTCATCCGAGGACTTATGACTCCTTTATTTTATTATTGAATATTATTTCGAATATTCATTCGAGGGCTTATGATATATATATATATGGTTATAGTTTTCAAAACTATTAATCGAATAAGGTTTATTCGATAACTTTATTTTATTATTGAATATTATTTCGAATATTCATCCGAGGACTTATGACTCCTTTATTTTATATTGAATATTATTTCGAATATTCATCCGAGGACTTATGACTCCTTTATTTTATTATTGAATATTATTTCGAATATTCATTCGAGGGCTTATGACTCAGCTTATTATATTTATTGAATATTATTTGAATATTCATTTGAGGATCTATGACTCCGATTATTTGCTGAGATATATTCTTTATTTTATTAAAGAATAAGGTGTCGATAATCAAACTTATCTTTGATTATTCAAATAAGGATAGTACTTTTGTATAAGTATATCTTTGGTTATTTAATACTCATTTCAAGTATAAGTATTACAACTTCTACTTCAATTATTTGTATAAAGATTATTCTTTATGGGAATATTATTTAAATAATAATATTCAGATATTTTCTAATATATTGGGACTGATTTACTTTATTAAATCAGCATTACTCCAAACACTCTTTAAAGTGTTTTCGAGTCTTTAAAATGATTTTTAAAAGTTAGAGCGGATCCCAAAACTCATTTTTATATTTAAGATCTTCCTTTTAAAAAGGGGATTTAAATACTCGCTCAAAACCTGAGGGATCCGGCTCTATGGTGTATTTTATATTCGCAACAAGGTTGTAGTTTTGGTAAATGAATTGATTACTTACCCAACATTCGGGAAGTAAGTCCATCTATCGAGTCGGCATAAGCAACATGGGCTCAGTGGGCGTCCATGATAGTGTAAGTGGCTCAGTGGGAGTCCATCAAATGCAAAAGTGGCTGAGTGGCAGTCCAGCATAAGGTCCTATTGTGGCCAGGGTGATGACCAGTGGGGAATTCGTCCATCTACTAGTAGAAAAGGTTACTTATTGGTATCTTTGCCTGATCAGCAAGATACCTAGTTTATGCCAAAATTATTTTCCTTTCCAAAATTCATTGGATGTTTCAAACTCTGTTCATACTTTACATGACAGAGGTTTTCAGGAAATGTATAAAGAAGATGTATATGTGGATATATATATATATCAGAACTTAATGAAGTATATCATAACTTCATTTCCTTTAATAATATTTCAAAGATTTAATCTATTCAAATCTTGTCTTGTAGTCTCATCTATGTGATGAACTGTTGAAAGCTCATTATACTTTGAACAGTCGTAGTTCAAGTAGCTTTATAAATGATATAAATGTAGTGAAGTATCTGGTAACTTCATCCCTTGTTTTTACTTATATCTAGTAAGTAATTGTCTTACACATGATAAAAGATTCTAGTAAGTATCCATTTAGATACCTATATTACTGTTATCACTATATATTATCTTGCGAGCTGTAAGGCTCACTCTTGCTTTATTTCTTCATCACACAACAACAGTTAGGAAAGATGTCCAGACTCCAGCAGACCCAGCGCAAGCGCGTGGGAAGCGTCCCGCGTCTTCCCGATGATGTTGTAGCTGCTATAGCTGCAGAGGTAGATCTATTGGTAGACCAGGCACTCTACTTTTGAGAATCAAATTATGTATAATTATAACTTGTGGCAGATAATGGCAATTAACTGTAAATTATCAAGTAATCATTTTGGGTTGTAATAACTTTTAAATTGTGGATTCAAAGACTTGTACTTATTTCAATTTCATCTCTGAGACTATAACGGGTTGTGGTGTGTGTTACTGTGGGGTCACAGCATAAGGTTATTTATTATTAATTAAGTGAAGTGATATTGTGGAAAGAAAGACCGTGACGACCCGGATCCCCGACCCCGGATCTGGGGGTGTTACAGCGATTCATCACCTGTTCCGATCGAAGGTGCAACAGAACATTCCGGTGGTTGGATGCTCCAGTTTCCGATCGAGCTCAAGTGATTATTCCGGGCTTGATTACAAGGATTAATCATTTGGAAGCTGATAATAAAGCTTTGGAAATGGCTTTGGGATCACAAAGAGAGGAAAAAGTAGCTGCTTGTTTTAATTGTTCATGGAGCATGGCCATGTTGATTTTAACTTGGGTTGAAATTTTTACAATTGTAATGTTAAAGAAAGAGGATGATGGAGAGATGCAATATTTATGTATTTGTTCACATGTATTTTTATCTATGATCAATGACAAGTATTGGTGTGTTTTTAATTTTTTTTAAGCATCAAATATAAACTACTGAAAGATAACAATGTCAAATATCTTAGCAAAAGTCATTGAGATTAACGTATTAAGCATCCACAGTCATGTTACACAATATGAAATGATCCAAAATAGCAGATATAGTAGCAGATAGACAAACAAAAAATGGTCCAAACAAAATATGGTCCAAATGAACTTAGAATGCAGTGAAATAAGAGTCCTAATGAACTACTTCTTCTCAAGTAGTTTTCTTCTTCTCGCGGCAGCAACTTCCAATTTTTTTAAGGTACTGAGTGATACTTCAAGCCCCTCAATAGCTTCACACTGAACATTCATTGCTCCCAACTTAGAAGGATGTTTAAATGGCTTCATAATACCACCATGTGAAATGGTCTTCTTAGTCTCCGGGCTTTTTTTCTTACTCTCCGGGCTTTTCTTCTTACTATCCGGGCTTTTCTCTTTTTCTTTATCCTTTTTCTTTTCTTTTAACTCTTCTTCTGACTTCTTCGGAGATTCTTCAAGGGCTGCTTTCATGATCTCATCTTCTTGTTGTTTTTTCAGGCATGCATCCCTTTTTTTAATTGCCAAATCGACTTTCTGAAATAACAATGTCAGGTTTTAATACATTTGTTAGTGAGGTAAATGTAATAGTTAGTAGTGATTGTACAAACCTTTGATTTGCAGGTCCTGGTGTTGTGGCCATCTTCTTTGCAGTAAAAACACCTGGCAATCTTCTTAACAAGCCCTACTTCTTCAGCCTCGTAGCCTTCTTCAAGCTCCCTCTCAGGGTCCAATTTCTAGTACAATAATAATATAACATAGAATAATAATGCAATATACAATAATAATGCAACATACAAGATTTAAGTTAAAGGTTACCTGTTTTTTGCATGTCCTAGAGTTATGACCAAATTGTTGACAGTTTCCACATCGGAGAGAAGTTTGTTTTCTTTTGAGCATTGTAGGGTTATTATGCCTTGCCTCAACAACCATATCCTTATTCTTTTTTCTGTTCTTTTTTGGCCTTCCAGGTGCAATTCTGACCAATGGAGATAAAGGGAGGTCCACACTTTCATCCACCTTCTCCCAATATTCCTCTCCATTAATTGGCTCCAAGACATGGTTGTATACATTAAGATATGTGGATCTTTTGTAACACTCATGAATGTAATCACATGGGTTATCTTTTTTAAATAAAATGCGGGCACATGCATGAAAACATGGAATGTCTGCCAACTGCCATTTATGACAAGCACAAACATGCTTCTTCAGGTCTACTACCATTTCATGTCCTCCTGCACTCATGGTCACATGGTATTTATCTCCCCCATTCCACACTGGTATTGCTCTAGTTGCAACTTTCATAGCTCTACAGGACAGAAAAATAATTTTTTTAAATAACTTTGATCTACTTGCAACTGTCATAGTACAGTTTAAAGAGAAGAGTGCAAGAGAAAAGTAAACATCACTTACTTGTCCAGTTTTTTTAAAGCCTGTGTACAAAAAATGGTGTTCCTCCTCTCAAACTTGGTCTTTCTTCTTTGAATCCTTTGCATACAAGACAGGTGAATAGACTTGAACATTGTTTGAAATACCCATTTCCCTAAATGGATTGATTGCATTGTTGAAGATCTCGCAATTGTTATTGACAAAAGTATCACACTTGCAAATATCTCTAAAAGCACATCTACTCAATTGGGAGCTAGGTTTCTGGGCTAACCATGTGTATGCTTTTAAGTACAACTGTTAAGAATAGAGTAAAATAAAATCAATGCAAGTGCAACAATTATATGCTGAGAACTTTTAAATGCAAGTGTGAGGAAATACCTTTTTCAGATTTTCCATGTGCTTATTAAAAAAGTATTCACTGGTTGACTTGGCAACTACCCAAAGTGCTCCTCTAATCCCAACCCCATTGTACACATTAGAGAGGTTATTGTATAAATGCATCACACAAAACCTTTTCTCTGCTGCTGGGAAGTACTTTTCCAATGCATTTACTAAACCCTAAATAGAAATGTGCAGTGAAGAAGTTAATATACAACTACTTGACCAAGTGCATTAAAAAGACTCAACAACTTAAAAATACTCATTACCTTCTCCCTATCTAAGATGAATGTATAGCCCCCATCATTTTCAATCCTAAGGTGTTCTTTAAGCAAGCTTAAAAACCAATCCCAGCTTTGTCCATTTTCTGCTTCTACCTGGGCCCATGCCACAGGATACATCCCATCATTGGGATCTGTGGCCACAGCACTCAACAGAATCCCCTTGAAGGGTCCTTTTAAGTGACACCCATCTAACCCAATTAAGGGTCTACAACCTGACAAGAATCCAGCTTTTAGAGGGCCAAGACATACATAAACCTTTTAAATCTTCTACCTTCTACTCCAGCTTCAGCAGGCTCTGTCATGAGTTTGACAGTTGTATCTGGCATGGTCTTCATAAGTTCATTTCCATAACTGTACAACTTATTAAATTCTTGCTCATGATTACCCAGAATTTTCTCTTTTGCTTTCCTCATGGCCCTGTAAATCATAGAATAAGCAACTGAACACTTTAAGTCATTCACTACATGTTTATGGAATGATGATAATTTCCATGTTGGATTTAGTCTGATCTGATCTTCATAAGCATTTGCAATCCATGTTGAGTTCACTTGTTTTTGTTCCCAGGTGGGTGTACATGTGTGTACATTCATCAGAGTCTTGATTTGAATATTGGTTGACCTCTGTTGCATGATACCATAGCATTTCCAACCACAAGGAGGTTCACAAATCCACTTTATTTTGTCCTTCAAGTTCTTTTTCAACTTAATTGGTCTCTGGTGCACTATAGCATGTTTCCTAACAGCAGCTCTGAACACTTGACCACTACTAAACACCATCCCAAGTTGAAATTGAGGATCATCCATGTCATTAGCCTCATTGAATTCTGGATATTTGATTCCTTCTTCATCACATGATGAAAGGGCCATCCTTTCTTTATTGCTGTCATATGCACCTTCAGAACTTTCACTCTCATCATTATACATTAAATCTTCATTTCCTACATCACCCTCTTCATTGGCTTCATCATCCCTATTATCTCCATTTGTACCTTTCTCACCTTGTTCAATGGCTTCATCATCTCTATTTATAACTTTCTCTTCATTTACTTCATTTGCACCATTCTGACCCTCTTCATTTATTTCATTTGCACCATTCTGTCCCTCTTCATCTGCATTGGGATCACCCTCAGCTTGATCACATTCATCAGGACCATCTAACACAACAGGGGTGTCTGTCGTGTTTTTAAATAAACCTGGGTTCAACTCCCTGACTTGGTAATACATTTTCTTTCTCATCTTCCTGTCTCATATCCTCAACCCTCTGTTCTCTCTCATCCAATGCTAATTGCGTAAACGAGAAATCATAATCACACAAGCCATAAACTCCACTACTATTTATTGTGTACATTGTGAATATTTCACTATACATATCAACAAACTCAGTAAAGTTCTCAACATCCTCATCACTCTCAACTAGTGTTATATTGGTATGATGCAGTGGTAGTCCCGGATATAAAAACCATATTCGAAAATTCTATAAACCTAAGACACGGAATAATTCCTCTAACCCAGATAATGAAGCTTCATCCCTAGGAATATAGTCAAAGTACACAACACTTCCACCATCATATTTTTCTAGTCTTTCATCAAAATCTCCACCATAAAATAGTTGAACACTGAAGAATTCGGAACCCACTACGAAACAAAATAATATACAAATATACCAATTAGGGAAGATGACATTAAATATAATTTCTACTTTGAAACCCTAAAAAATATGATTTTTAATCTAACATTCAGGGACCACCGATATATCATACTATAAAGAGCATAAAACATATGTTCTACTTAATTACTAACATGCATGCTTATAAACACCTCTCAAAGTATATATACGATCATAAATTAACACCAAAAGCAAAGAAAGCAGAGAATCGAGTAAGAATAGTCACCATATTTGCTGTTTGTATGACCGTAATGGGGCATTCCATCATCATCAGGAGCTCCGTCTTTCAGGGGTCTTAGTATGCCCCTCATTGCTGTTTAGATTTAGGGTTTATGCTGAGAGTTAATTAGGTTAAATTTTGGGTTTTAATTAGATAGAAAACTGATTTGGGTTCATGTTGTTTTAATTCAGTATACAATACACACACTTATTTGACCGTTAATTCATGGTCAAACATAACGTCAAAATCCCCAAATTGGATGATAGGGTGTTTAATGCCAGGTATCACATAGTTTATGGGCGCAGATTGTATAAATTTAAAGTTCTGTACTAATTTTGCACTTACCTGAAACCTATGGGGTGCAATATGAAATTAACTCAAAAAACTAATTACAAATGTACTTTCTCGAAAGGATGAATAAATATCCTTGAGAGCTGCTAGGTTATGCGAATGATATAACAATGTTCGTAATGCATATAGCATGAACCTAATATGTGCTTTATATAGAGCACATCTACACAATCAAATAAGGAATCCTATTCTATTACAATAAGGAAACCTATCCATGTATGATTGCTTCTGAGATAAAGTCCTTCACTTCCTTGAATTCCTGTTTTCCTTTTCCTCCACGAATATCTACTGAAGTGACAAATCCTGATGACATCATCTGCTGATCATCAAGTACTGATATAAGTACTGATGACATCACTCTTCAGTAAATTCTGATATAAGTCCTGATATGAAATTCTGATAGTTTATGTCCAGATATCATCAATTATATCTAACAAACTCCCCGAACTTGTGCATTATGTCAATATGTACAAGTTCTTATTGATGATGTTAAAACTATCTAAATGCAGAAATCAAGTAAGCAAATTATTTCTTACTCCAGTGAATATCAGACTTTACTCCTTATTCTGAACTCAAACACAGTCTGAAAAATCTTCAAGAAATTTCCTTAGCAGATTTTCTTCGATTACATCCAAATACCATTGCATCCTCTATTTATGTTCTTTCAGTTCATCTGTTGATTCATCATTCTGATATATGGCAACCCTAAGATTATGTAACTTTAAATTTCCAAGAAATAGATCATCCAGCTCCAAAAACCCAATTTTCTTTCCAGCAGAATTAAAGATTAAAACTTTAGTCCTTAGACTCATTTCTATCTTGGCTCCTCCAATAGGCATATCAACATCATATCCGGTTTGATAATATACTTTGGAATGTAGTTAGATTTGTAAGGCATTCCCTTCTGCTTTAACTGTATCCGGTTCTTTATGAATGCAGGCCATCTGGCAGTTACATAATTAGTTACCTTGAGAATTGTAGCAATAAGTTTCAATTCCTGCCATGATTTTTCTATTAACTGTAATGACTAAGAAATTACGCTTGTATTATATCGTAATAAAGATAAATTATGTGTTTTATTATGTTATTTATATGTAATTAGCTATAGAACCATAACTGTTATGTGATACGTGTACTCAGTATCGTCAGGGTATCTTCTGGGAATTTATCGGATATTTTATGTCGTATTTAAAGCCTTCGTATCAAAATTTATACGACCCGAACTATATTTTAATAGCTGATATTTCAAATAAAATAATTAGCCTTATTTTTCGTAGAACGGCTTGTACCATCACATTATTCTGAAGATCTAGATATTTTATAAAGTTTCTCGTTTCACAAAAAATGACTTTTCCGGCCCCATTGGGTGTTAAAACCCCCCACAAAAATCACATTTTTATTTTTATAAAATTATAGGACTTTCAAATATACCATTTCTTTGCATTTTAGAATTACTAGCTTAAAACCCGTGCGATGCACTGATGCACAAATATTTTTTAATATTATATAATTTCTTAAACAAAAATATCTTGAATCTAATTTTTTAAATTTGTTCATTAATTCAACTTATTAAATTTAGTTTAATTTTAATTTTTTATGCCTGAATCAATAAAATAGTTTTGTTTTTAGCCCGAATAATTAATATATGTGATTTTATTTTAGTTGATTGAGCTATATTTTAATTATTTTTTGTATATATTATTTCGTATATATTAATAAATATTATTTCGTTATCCTAGTTTAATAATATAATTTTTTAGACATATTTGTATTATTTATTATTTTTAGTTAACCCGATGCACTTTATATCAACTAAATTCAACTAATTATATTAATTTTACTTAAATTTATTTTAGTCCGAAATATTAATAAGAATAATATTAAACTAAATATGAATTAGAATTTAGAATTGGTAGAAGAAGTTGATTTTAATATCAATTAATAATGATATAGAGTTCGATATGAAATAGAATTTAAATTGGTGGAAGAAATTGACTCCAACAACAATTAGATCTAATTGGAATCAACTGATCGACCAACAGACCATTTAGAATTAAAATAATAATTAAAGGTAAATAAGTAATTTCAGCAAAAACTGACCGACCGACTACCAAACTTTTAATGTTTCATCAATTATAAATAATATTAGCCTAAAACATGTGCGATGCACGGTTGTTTTAAATAATTATCATTTTATTTTTTGTATTTTTGATATTTTATTAATTATATTTGTTAAAAAAGTAAGTATATCTCAATATGTATAACCGGATATATCTTTCATTATATTCTAATAACTATTTATAATAATTAGATTTTAAAATAAATAAGTTTATCCACTAACACAGTAATTAGATAGTTAAAAAAATATATATCCGGCCGAATTAAATAGGTCATGTATTTCAATTATGATATTTTAATTTACAATTACTTATATTATTGATAAGATTTTAATGTTTTACTGACTTATATGATTACTGTTATATCTAATTATAAATTTTAAAAATTTCAATGATTATAATTTACGCACTACAACGGATTATAATCGGAGTTTGAAGTGATTTTTCATTAGTGATTTAGTGTGATATAAGCATGTTAGTGCTAATGTTGATATGATATATATTCTCAAAAACTTTCAAAAACTTTCAGTTTGGGATGAATTTCAAGACGTATAATAAAAGTCGAGACATATGCAATCTAGTGAGGCAGATATGGAAGTATATAAGTCAATATCTAACTATTTTCTCTGATCTGGTAGTTTATAAGAACATGTGCGATACATAGATCATTTTTAATAAATATTTTAAATTTATTTATATTTGAAATTTTAAAATATGAAATTTGTCATTTAAAATATTTAATAATATTATTTGATAATAATTAAACATACACATACACGTATATGTAAGTAATATCCTTGAAATAAGATGTATCTAATAAAAATAATATTATGGACTGTGACATATACTTTTATTGATATTTATAGTTGTGTATACAGATGATAATAATATTTTAATTAAAAGATAAATTTTAATATTTATTATAGTAGAAATTACTCTTAATTTGATTTTTATCTTCTTTTGATCTGGATCAATTGTACACGTTATTTTGTTATAGTCTAAAACCCATTATACCGAATAAATTCAATTAATTATTTTCAGCTTTAATTCAATTTATTTAAACTCGAATATATGATATAATTGTTTTATCCAATATAAAAATATATTATTTTATTTTAATTGGTCTAAATATAATTTTTTTTATTTTAATTTTTTTCTTGGAATAATAGTATTAAACTGTTTTAGCCTTGTTGAGTAGTATATAATGTTTTATTTTATTATGACAGTGTTCCACAAAGTGACAAATTTTAATAGTGAAGATGCAACAAAATAATATGAAAATTATAGAAATAGAAGAAACTTATAGTTACATAAGCCCATTATTTCAACCAAATCCAAGTATATAAATTTAGTTTATTTGGAATTTTATTTTAGTGCATGTTTAATATTATTTTGTTTTAGTCAGGATGAATAATATATTATCTTAGTCTAGTTTGAATATTAATTTGTTTTAAAAGCGATGTAACAAATCAAATTAATTATTATTAGTTTTTTTATTTGTTATTTTAGCCTAGATGAACGGTATAATTTTTTAAAACTGAATGAATAGTGTGTATTATTTTCTTTTATTCCATGCCATTGTACCTTCCACCGAATTATCTTTTGATTTGAATAATGTTTTAGTCGGTTCAATAGTATT
The DNA here is from genome assembly GCF_009905375.1 of Apium graveolens. Classification (NCBI taxonomy): domain Eukaryota; kingdom Viridiplantae; phylum Streptophyta; class Magnoliopsida; order Apiales; family Apiaceae; genus Apium; species Apium graveolens. Next base: position 106,071,999 of record NC_133657.1, read on the forward strand.
ATTATTTTGGGTTCGGGAGAATATTATATATTATTTTATTTTGCCCCAAATTCATTATACATCTTTATTTCTAATTATTTTTATGTTATTATTTTGTTTCTAATTAAATTAAATGATAATATTTTATTTTTTTCTTAAAATAATTGAACTTAAAACATAAGTCTATATTTTATATTATTTGTAATTAAGTACTTATTTTGACAGATGTCGCGTATCTTTTGATGAATTCGAAAAAGAATGTAATTGTTTATTCTAGCTAATAAAATTTAGTTTGCCATAAGAGTGTGTTAGCAGGAAGGGTTCAAGGGTAGTAATTAGATTCGACTGCGTATAAGCTGTAAGGATATGGACTGTTTTGTCGGAATGTTTCTTGTTAAAGATCATGGGTCCCGCGTTGGTTTTTTGAATTGATATTAAATAGTTAAATAAGAATAATTAATTAGTTTAACGAAAATAATAAAGTAAATTTCAGCAAGTACCGACCGATCCACTATCAAATTTTTAATATTTCGTCTTTATATAATAGTATAGATAGTATAAAAGATAAATAGATAATCAACATATATTAAAAAGAACTATTCATAATATGTTTAGAGAAAGATTTGTTTTATTTTGAGAAAATAAAAAAGATAACATGTTTTACTTAAAAAATGTATAGATTAAAAAGAATTGTATAAAATATTTGTAAATGAAAAAGTTGTTTTAATTGGTGAAAATAAAATAGACAGCGTATTTTACTTATAAAAGTAATTTGTAAAATATTAATTAAGGGTAATTGAGTAAAATATTAATTTTTTTTAAGAAAGGGCAATTATGTAATTGAAAGAATGACCATAAAGTTTCGTATATAATATAATAATATAGAAAGATAAATAATTCGACTTCAAAAATTAAATATTTTTTTATTTTATTTATGTAATTGAATTGTAAGATAATTCTTACTTTAAGTATATTTGTCTTTACATTAATAGTAAAAATTATATAACAAATATTTTTTACCATGGACTCGTACAAAATATATCCGCGAAAGCTATTGGTTAGAGCTGTGGATGGTTTTGACTTTTGCATTGATTTTAGAATAGAGGTTTTTAAAAAAAAAAGAAAAAGAAAAGAAAAGAGGGTTTTTGCATTGTCTTGAACGATGAGATGAGATTGTTGTTGCTGTCGAGGAATAAGGGCGATGATGTTAAGTTGTTCTTGTAAAATATTTAAGAATTTATGGGTTGCTAAAATCAATGAGTTTAACAAATCTTTAAGTAAAACAATAATTAAATAAAATAAATAATTAAGTAGTTGAAAAAGGTATGTTAGATATATTTGATAATGTCATGGCTAATATGATTTATGTTTAGTTTTCAGATCTTACTTAACAGGACAAATCAGTACTTAATTGGGAATCAGTACTTATACTGGAAGTCAGGATTTAAGGATATCAGTACTTATATTATCAGGAGATAATCATCAGAAGTTGGATATCAGAACTTAAGTGCTGAAGGACGATCAGATAAGGACAGTAGCTGATTAAAGGAAAGAAGATCGAGATAAACATAAGAAGAGATATGCATGAAGAAGGAGTTCCGTGAAGAATGAAATACTTGGAAGAAAAGATATCTGATTGATATATTTTAGGAAGTAGAATTATATTCCATATCATTTAGCGATTATCTTGTAACTGTCTAATATATAAACACAGACATAGGGTTTACACTATAAGTGTTATCATATTCGAGAAGATTATTCATTGTAACCCTAGCAACTCTCGTGATATTTGTTCATCACTGAGAGGTAACAGTTCCATACTGTAACAGAGTTTATTGTTTCAATAAAGTTTGTTTTCTGTTACTTAAGATATTAAAGTTCGATTTGATTGTATTTTACACTGTATTCACCCCCTCTATAGTGTGTGTGACCTAACAAGTGGTATCAGAGCCTATCTGTTAACACACATACAGTTAAAGATCCAAACACAATCATGTCTGACACAAAAACTCCAACTAAGCCTACCAAAACTGAAGAACCTCCAAAGACACAAATCCAAAGTCGGTATGAAACCATCAGAGTTCCCATACTGGGACCATCTGAATATGCCATATGGAAGGTGATGATGACCATGTTTCTGGAAGCTACAGATCCAGAATATCTTGATAGAATCAAGGAAGGGCCTCACAAACCAACCAAGCTCGCTGTTGCAGTTGCAGGTGAGGCAGCAAAGACTGTACCAAAGGAAAAGAGTGATTATACTGCTGAAGATATCGCATCAATTGCTAAGGATGCTAAGGTACGACACTTACTGCATAGTGCCATTGATAATATAATGTCAAACAGGGTAATTAACTGCAAGACTGCTAAGGAGATATGGGATGCTCTGGAAACAAGGTGTCAGGGAACTGATACAATTAAGAAGAACAGGAAGACAATACTCACTCAAGAGTATGAACACTTTGACTCAAAGGCTAATGAATCATTGACTGATTTATATGATAGATTTGTCAAACTCTTGAATGATCTGTCACTGGTTAATAAGGAGTATGATCTTGAAGATTCAAACCTTAAATTCCTGTTAGCTCTTCCTGAATGTTAGGATTTGAAGGCAACAACAATAAGAGACAATTACAATCTTGATGAAACAACTCTTGATGAAATTTATGGAATGCTCAAGACTCATGAACTTGAGATGGAACAAAGAAGTAAGAGGAAAGGAGGAAATGTAGGACAGTTGCTCTTAAGGCTGAAGAAGAATCCCCCAAGGAAGCTACCTCAAGGAAAGACCGGGGTAAAGCTCTGTTCACAAAGTCTGATACTGAGTCATCAAGTTCTGAAAGTGATGATGTCTCAGATTCTGAAAGCTTGCCTGAGACTGATGCTGATGAGGAGATGATGAAGCTGTGTGCTCTTATGGTGAAAGGGATCACAAAGATTGCATACAGGAAGTTCAGGAAGGGAAAGAAGTTTTCCAGGAAAGGCATAAGTTCTGATAAGAAGAATTTCAGAAGATCTGAAGGCAGAGGAGGAAAGTCTGATAGAGGAGATTATACCAATGTCAAATGCTATAACTGTGGTGAGAAAGACCACATATCTCCTGATTGCAAGAAGGTAAAGGGTGACAAAGGCAAGGCTCTTGTCACAAAGCAGAAAATCTGGACAGACACCTCAGACTCTGAAAGTGAGGAGAACTATGCGTTGATGGCAAATGCTGATAAAGAAAGTGCTGAGAGCAGTTCTGAAACTGCTGAAACAAAGGTACCTTAGACTACTTATGCTTTTCATACTGATGATATTAATGAGTTGAGAAGATATCTTAAAACCATGTTTATTAGTTATAGAGATCAAACTTTAACATGTGAAAGATTAACTTCTGAAAATCTTGCTTTTAAGAAAAGAAATGATTTCTTAGAAAAAGAGTTAGTTATGTTCCATCAAACTCAGAAGGATAGAGATGATGCTTTTTATGTTAGGGATGAAGTGCTAAAAATGAATGAATCTCTAAAAACTGAGTTAGAAAAGGAAAGAGAGATAATCAGGACTTGGACTAACTCTGGCAGAACAACTCAAAATTTGCTAAGTAGTGAAAATTGGAAAGAGGGCTTAGGTTATGGAGAGGATAAGAATGATAAAGGAACTGTAGAAATTAAGCCTGTTGTTAAGCAAAAGCCAAAGTTAAAACCTGTTAAGTTTGTAACTGTAAAGTCTGATAATGATAAATCAGAAGTTAGAGAGGGATTAACTTCTGACAAACTAAAACAGGAAAAGACAGTTGAAGTAAACATAGGCTTAATGACTAAGAAGCAACTTAAGCATAAGCTGAAAGATGTTAAGAATGTAAACAAGGTAAAATCACCTAGGAAAAATAGGAATGGAAAGGAAGGTGTGAATAAAAGCAATGATTATAAACCTGTTCCTGATGCTCCTAGGAAAACATGTCATAACTGTGGAAGTTCTAACCATCTGGCTTCTTTTTGCAGGAAGAATAAGAACATTAACTCCTTACCTTCAAAATCAGGAGTTAAGAGTCAGTCTGTTAGATATAAACCACAGAATCCTTGTTTTCATTGTGGTAGTTTATGGCATTCCATTTATACTTGTAAGGAATATCATAGTTTGTACTATGATTATTATCAATTAAAACCTTCTTTGAAGAAAGTTTCTATTGTTTCTTCTAGTGTAAATTCTGATTCAAAGTCTGATAGTGTAAGTTCTGATAAGAAAAATGTTAACATAAACTCTGATGCTAAATCCGCTGCAAATGTTAACAAACTTGATAAGGCCAAAGGATCCAAGCAAGTCTGGGTCCTTAAAACTAATCATTAGTGGTCTTTGTGATTGCAGGGCAACAGGAAAAATATCCTAGTTCAGGACAGTGGATGTTCAGGACATATGACTGGAAATAAAGCCCTGCTATCAGACTTTGTGGAGAAAGCTGGCCCAAGTGTTTCATATGGAGATGGCAATATTGGAAAAACATTGGGATATGGCAATATCAATCTTGGGAATGTCATCATTAAAGAAGTAGCTCTGGTCTCAGGACTTAAACACAATCTGCTGAGTATAAGTCAAATATGTGACAGAGGTTATCATGTTGATTTCTTTGAAGAACACTGTGAAGTTGTGAGTAAATCTAAAGGTAAAGTTGTTTTGAAAGGATACAGGCGTGGTAACATTTATGAAGCTAAGCTTTCAACAAGTACTGATGGTTCTGCAATCTGTCTGATGAGTAGAGCATCAATTGAAGAAAGCTGGAATTGGCACAAGAAACTCTCTCATTTAAATTTCAATAATATAAATGAGCTGGTCAAGAAAGATCTTATGAGAGGACTGCCAAGTCAGTATTTGCTCCTGATGGCCTTTGTGATTCTTGTCAGAAGGCCAAACAAAGAAAATCTTCATTTAAGAGCAAGACTGAATCATCAATTCTTGAGCCTTATTATCTTCTATTTGGTCCAGTGAATGTCATGTCTATTGCAAAGAAGAAATATGCGTTGGTCATAGTGGATGAGTTCACCAGATACACATGGGTGTATTTCTTGCACACAAAAAGTGAAACTGCATCTATCTTGATTGATCATGTCAAACATCTGGATAAATTGGTCAAAGATTCTGTGAAAACAATAAGGAGTGATAATGGCACTGAGTTCAAGAATTTGATAATGGAAGAGTTCTGCAAAAACCATGGAATTAAGCAGGAATTTTCTGCTCCTGGAACTCCACAGCAAAATGGAGTTGTTAAAAGGAAGAATAGAACTCTCATTGAAGTTGCACGTTCAATGCTTGAAGAAGCAAAGCTTCCAACCTATTTCTGGGTTGAAGCTGTGCAGACTGTTTGTTTTACTCAAAATGCAACACTCATTAACAAGCAAGGAAAAACACCATATGAGATGGTGAAGAAAAAGAAGCCAAATCTGAAGTACTTTCATGTATTTGGATGCAAGTGTTTTGTTCTCAAGACTCATCCTGAACAGCTATCCAAGTTTGATCTAAAAGCTGATGCAGGAATCTTTGTTGGATATCCACTTTCCACAAAAGCCTTCAGAGTCTATAATTTGAGAACAAAAGTGGTCATGGAATCTATCAATGTCTCTTTTGATGACAAGAAGATTACTGGTCTTGAAGATTTTATTGACCATGATCAGCTGAGATTTGAAAATGAAGACTCAAATTCTGATACTGAAAATCCTGACAGTCTAAGTCCTGATACTGTAAACTCTGATGGATTAAACTCTGATGTTATTGAAACTGTGGTGACTACGCCAAAGGAAGATGCACCTATGCAGGGGGAGCATACTCAAGATCTTACCACATCTCAAGAAACATCAGCACATACATCTAGCTCTTCAAGTTCTGATTCGTCAAGTTCTGATAAGTCAAGTTCTGATAGTGCTGAAAATCTAAATTCTGAAGAATCCAACTCAGAGAGCATAGTTTCAGGGGGAGCATCAGAAAATGAAAATGAAGACAACATGGATCATGGGGGAGCATCCAGTTCTAGAGAAAACCTTCCATCTGCAAGAAAGTGGACAAAATCACATACACCTGATTTGATAATTGGAAATCTTGATGCAGGTGTCAGAACTAGAACAGGTACTTCAAACGAATGTCTTTACAATTCTTTTCTCTCTCAGACTGAGCCAAAGAAAGTGGAAGAAGCTCTTCAAGATGCTGATTGGGTGCAAGCAATGCAGGAAGAGTTAAATGAATTTGAAAGAAACAAAGTCTGGACCCTAGTGCCAAGACCAAAGAATAGATCTGTTGTTGGTACAAAGTGGGTATTCAGAAACAAAACTGACAGTGATGGCATAATTACAAGGAATAAGGCAAGGCTGGTTGCAAAAGGATATTCTCAACATGAGGGAATTGATTATGATGAAACATTTGCACCAGTTGCTAGGTTAGAAGCCATAAGGATATTTTTGGCTTATGCTGCTCACAAAAAGTTTACTGTCTTTTAAATGGATATGAAAAGTGCTTTTCTCAATGGAGAATTAGAGGAGGAAGTATATGTTGAACAGTCAACTTTTACTTGCTTCTTGTGCGCATTAAACCATGTTTTCTCTTTCCAATGAATGTTTTTCTTTTTCCAAGTCTGGGGAGATGAGGTAGAATTAATTCTACTTGTTAACATTAAATTTCTTTGCGTCTCCTGGCATTCTCCTGCCTATATAAGCAACCACTTCACATAAGCCTTCCCATCAAATCTTTTCTCACAAACTTACCTTCATACTTTTTCTATCAAAAACACCATGGTCAGATACAACATGTTTTTGAACTACGAAACCTTCAATATGGAGCTAAGCTGTGCCGACTGGCAGCAGGAATGGCACGTCACTGCCATTCCTGATGAGATATGGGACTCTATCCCACAGGAGGTACTCACCCACCTCTTGTTCTTCTATATGGATTACCATCGCCATCTGGAGCGATTGGAGGAGGAAAGGCTGGAAGCTCTCCGCCAGCAAGAGCAAATCATTCGACTCGCCATTCTGTTTGTCGAGAGTAGGAAGAAGAAATGATTTATTTTCTTCTTCCTGTTTTTCTTCATCATCAGCCTTGCCCTGCTTCTTGAGCTAGGACTAAGGCTGTTGATGTTAGGTTTAGCAGCTTAGGGAAATCTTGTATAAATTCTGATGTACTTTCAATTTCATGAATGTATTCTCTTGATATATTAATGAAATTTGTTTTTGTTTCAAGATTTTGTCTCTGAGATATTTTGTAATGCATTGATAAATCCTGATAAATATTCATATTCTGATGACCATATAAATTCTGTTTTAATTTAAGTTATGATTTTACTTTATCAGTACTTACTCCTCTGATTTATTTTGGTCATTTTCACTTGATTTATTTTCAGAATATTAATGTTACAGTGAAAAATAATTAAATAAGTGGGAATGGTTTCAATTTTGAATTAAAACTGTTTCACCTTGATTAATGGAATATCTGGGTAAGTGGAACGGTATTTCCTTGAAAAACGGCAAGTGGGTACGTAATGATTACTGTTTTCTCGAGCCCAGTAACTATCCGCTATTACTGCATGTCTGACAGGTGTCCAACGGTAATATTTTTTTTTTCAGAGTATAAGTAAGAGAGAGAGAGAGGATTTTTTATCTTTTATTTCCCTTCATACTTTTTCTCTCTACTTGTTTTTACTCTCCTTCTTCTTCTAACATTGGTTTTTCATACAGACATTTTCTCAAACACCTAACAGGCACTCTTAAATCTCAATTTTTCACATGGCACCTAAGGATTTAATCATTGATGGAGCTAAGTTTGTTCCAAATAACTATGCTGCAATTCTTGATCATGCTGAAGCTCCATCTGAATTGCATTTTGTGCAAGATCTTCTTGCACATAGTGAGATTGGGTATGCTTTGACCCAGCCTTCAGTCTTTTCGAGCCAACAAGTTCTGACATTTTGGCGGACTGGGCACTTTGATAATGGTGGTACACATGGCACTCCCAGTATTGTTTTTGAAGCGGGTGATTCTTGTAAGGCATATGTCATAGCCTATTTGTACATTCGAGGATTTAACTCAACTCAAATAAGAATGTAATAAGTAAATAGTGGATCTACCGTCAAAGAGATCTCGCAAAGTAACATCTGTCAAAGGATTCAGAAATAAGGTTCATCTACAGACTTGAGGAATTAATTCACTGGAAGAAGCTCAAGAAATTGATCAAGCCTCAGTGATACAAATCAAGATTGTGGATTTAATCAAGTGACAGAGATCTCGTCAGGGTATCAGAGAATTACAAGGATTTAATCTGAAGAAAATCAAGTTATCAAAGTCAAGACATGAAGAAATGTCACGGAAGTTAGTCACTCATGAACCAGACAGTACATCGAGTGTCAACATTGAAGTGGTGGAATTGATTCATAATTGACAGTGATTTTCAGAAGAATGGTTGCTGCTCAAGATTAGTATTAATTCTCTATTAATTAATTAAGTCATATAATTTAATTAAGAAAATAAATTATATCTGCAAAGATTAATTTATTGATTAATTGAATTAATTGATTAATTAATTCAGAATTAATATTAAGGATTTTCAGAATTTAAATTGGATTAAAATCTATTTAAATTCAAAAAGACAATCTGATTGTACTAATATGACAATCGGTATGACAATTGATAGTCATACCGAAAGTCATGCTAGTACAAACAATTGTCTTGCCGAAAGTTACACTGGGAGGAGGATAGTCTTGCTAGTTCATTCAGATAGTCCTACCAAAAGTCTTGCTAGTTGTTAGGATTGTCTTGCTGAGCTCAGGATTGTCATTCCAGTTCATTCTATTCGGCTGTTTGTTTTAAAAGAAGCAGAAGCAGAATACATCCAATAATCAGAACATAGAAGTCAAGAACAAAGCAGAAAAGAAAAACAAGCAGCAATATTTCATCTTTTCATCTGCATACTTCAAGATTAAATTTCTAGATTGTAAAGTTAAATCCAATCAACTAGAAATCTTTATCTTGTTCTTGTGTAACAATCTAGCGGATCAAAATCCCTAGAACTTAATCTCAAATTGCGTTTAGCATTTGAATCTTTTTATTACAAAAATAGAAAAAGTTCATGTCGAATTTATTCTAGATTTGTGATAATTAATTTGAGATTAATTCCTTGTAATCGATACAGTTGTTGTAACACCTTTCAAGTTTAATAATATATTTATTTAACTTGAATTTTGTTTCACATTTTTTATTCCGCATTTAATTCGATTATTTGGTATTGTTTGTATTCAACCCCCCTTCTACAAACACATTGGGACCTAACAATTGGTATCAGAGCCTTCTGATTAACGAACAAATCAAGATCCTAGACTTTTGTGATTTTTCAACTCCTTGAATTTTTATTTATTCAAAAATTCATAATGACTTCACAAAAAGTTGGAACCGTTAAAATTCCACTATTTGATAAAGAAAATTATATCATGTGGAAGAAGAAGATGCTCTTGTTTTTACAAGTTGCAAATCCCAAATATCTGAACTTGTTAAAGAAGGGTCCAACAACTCCAATGGTTATTGAACCAGAGGTGATAGTAGATGATGTTGTGATTACCAAAGCTAGAACCTATCCAAAAGAGCCTGAGGATTTTTCTCCTGCTGAAAAAGAAGAAGCCTCCTTGGATGCCAGCCTTCAGTTAATTTTAGTTGATTCCCTCGATCCCTTAATGAACAGACATGTGATGAACTGTAAAAATTCCAAATACATCTGGAAAACTATTGAGGTGATTAATGAAGGTACAGAGGAAGTTAGGGAGAACAAGTTGGAGATCCTAACCTCTGAGTATGAACATTTTAAATCAAATCCAGGAAAAGGAATTACTGAAGTGTTTGAGAGGTACAATGCGTTGATCAACAACCTAAACATAAATGGGAAATATTATTCAATCAGGTAGGTCAACAAAAAGTTCCTTTTAACACTGCCAACTCATCTTGAACATAGAATCACTGCCATTAGAGAAGCTAGAGATCTGAGTGAGATTTCTTTGGATAGACTCTATGGTGTGTTGTAAACCTATGAGTTGGAGCAGATTCAGCAAAAGGAAGTCTACGAGAAAGATAGAATGGTCAGCACATCTACTGCTCTTGTAGCTGAAGGTCAACAACAACAACAATCTCAACAGTCGGAGAGAATGGTACAGTTTTCCAAGGCCGAGGAAAATGTGATAGTAGCAGAATATGATCCTCCTACTACAAATCAATCCAGTGATGATTTTTTTTCCTTGGAAGAGCTGGAGCAATTGGAAGATGAGTCAATGACCCAAATTGTCAAGAGATTCTCCAATGTCAGATTCAAGAGAAATCCCAAGTTCAAGTACAAGTCCAACTACAACAGATTCCAGACAGGTGGATCTTCATCCTCTAACACCAGTAGTGGTGGATACAAAACAGGGATGGTTGATCGGAGCACCATTAGATGCTATAACTGCGATGAGTTGGGACATTTTGCCACAGAATGCAGGAAGCCAAAGCAAGTAAGGAAGAACTCTTATGATTCAAATCAGAAGAGTAACTCTGAAAGGGCTTACCTGGCAAAGGGAAGAAGCTGGGATGATACTGATAGTGAAGATGAAGAAGATGAGAATCTTGCTCTTATGGCTATTGATGGAAAAGCTTCATCGTCAAGAAAAGAGGTAAAATATACTGATACTGAATTAGTTTATCATCTAGGAGGTAACTTAGATTGTGCTTGTCGTGATAATGAACTGTTAAGTTTACATATCAAAGACCTTGAGAAAGAGGTCAATGAATTAAGACTTGTGCACATTAATCAAGACAAGTTAAAAGAACAAGTATCTTTTCTAGAGAATAGAGTTGACTGTTATAGAAAACTCAAAACTATTCTCAAAGACAAGATCACCGGTCTTGAGACTAAGGTTAGAGCCTACTTCAATTCTTGTTCGAAGGCTAAAGAGTTCTACAGTAAGCAATCTGTTAATCAAACATCTGGAATAGGTTATGATTACAATGTTGCTATTGGAGAATTAGGCATAAACTCCCCTCCTCATGTCTGTGCTAAAGGGAGGGAAGTACCAATGTGCTTAAGGGTGTTGATGAACCCCTCTATAAAGCATCAATTGCTGAACCATTTGATGCGACCTCTTCTGTTATTCAAGAAGAAATACGTGCTGAAGATCATGCTAATGAGAAGGTTGTTTCCAAGTCAAGTGTGTCGAAAGTTCCAGTCAAAGTTGTGAAAGCAACTGAGACTAACTCAGACACACATGAGTTGGATAACAAAAATGACATGTCTACCATGCATAAATTGCCCGCTGTTAATCACTCTCATAAAGCATGTGGTGTTGCTAATTGTATGTCTTGTGCTTTTAATTTGATGTATGCTTATTTTAATGGTAAGCATGTTTCTAGTGATAAGACTACTCCTCATCAGCATGTGAATAATAAGAAGCATGATAGGTCTAAGACTGCTAGTCCTTCTAAGGCTAGAAAGGAGACATTTGTGCCTAAGCCTAAACAAAAATTTGTTAAGGTTGTTTACAAGGTCAAATGTTCAGTCATTGAGGATGTTGAGACCATTAAAATTAAAAATGTAGTTTTGCCTGACAAAGGACAATTCTACAAGTATGCCGGGCCCAACCAAGTTTGGGTTCCGAAGAAGGTCTAATCCATTTGTAGTGCAGGGCATTAAACAGGTGTAACCGGTAGTGTGGATTCTTGACAGTGGATCATCTAGACATATGACCGAAGATAGAGCCCTGCTATCAAATGTGGTTGAGAAAGCTGGCCCCCTGGTTACCTTTGGAGATAACAGCAAAGGTTTATCTGAGGGATATGGCTGTTTGCAAGCTAGGAATGTTATCATTGAAAATGTGTGTATTGTGCTAGGTTATTATCAGGAAGCAGTATCTAACCTATAGCACCAATGACGAGACTTGAGAATATTACGACATATCAGGCACCTGATGCACATTACACTTGGAATTGGACTCTAGTAAGATGTGTACAAGTGTACTCCTGGTTGGTGAGTCAAAAGAGGAAGTCAGTGCACCACAGTTCATGGACTTTGCAGCTGCAGATCTATTGGACTATGCAATCTCTTCTTCACAATCTCACTTCAGGTTGGTATGAACTAGTGTACTACTCAAGCAATCGTCAAGAACATGGTATGGCACTCTAACTAAAGTTACAGTTTAATATGAACTAGTAGAGTCGTCATATTAATAACTCTCTTATCACTAGGCACAAACATATTGTTTTATATGTGCAGTGAGTTTTAGGAGAAAATCAAACTACTTTCTACATTAGGGATTTCTTATTTCATTAAAATCTTTTGAAATCACTATTGTACATCATTTCTCTCAAAAGATTAAATGTATAATTTTCATTCCTTAAAGATCTTAAGTACATTTTATCTCTCTATTGCCATATGTTCTGTGATACAGGTTCAGTATCCAATGACTTTCTTTTATTGACAGTCATAAGGTTGAAAACCCACAACTTCTATGCCAGACTGTAAAGACAAACACAAAAACAGAACCAACCAACACTCGCTTACCACTAAATTGAAGTATGTATGAGCGTGAGGGAGATAGTGCCTTAGTGCACCACATAAGGAAGGTTCTGAAGTCAACCCAGCAGCTCTGTCTCCTACATAGATGAGTAGTATTTAAACCGAGACAACTGCTAGCTCCCATACATCTTCTTAAAAAGATGTAATGGCTGAAAAGGCTCAAAAACAGTTACTAGATTCATTCTCTCAACAGTGTGCGTCTATTGAAATTTTCCTGTCGGCCAGGGTATCCGATGTAGTGTCACCACTTCAAACATAAACAATTCTTGCTGCACAAGGAAAGGTTACACACACAAAGGATGAGTTGACGGAAATAAGAGTTTCAACCATTTTAAGGTCAGATTCGATTGTTCAAGGTTCTTTAATGGACCAATTGCTTTTACAGGTGTTAGGAGAGGATACTGATTCAAAAGCCATATTTCAGTGGTCAGTGTCTACCTCCCCAGGCTTAAATCCCCTGGATGCATCTACGGATAGTGGATCTGACATAGGCGCAGATCGGCAACTTGTTGACAATGATTCAGATATTACCTGATGAGTCAAAAGGAAATGTCTTCATAGACATTAGAAGGGAACTTTGATCTTTATGCTAAATTCGTTGGATCATTGTTTACCTTCCCAGAATTCAAATCTGGAACCCTAAAAGGGAAATTAGCAACTTGTAGATTATGACTCAGATTCATCTGACGAGTTTAACAAGGATGGGGATTTACGAACTCCCATTGCACCACCTGTGACCTCCTTAAGGATGGCTAAGGTGATTTTCCTTGCAGGTACAGCTGAATGTTGGAGCTATGAGAGGAGAGATACACTTGTGAGAATGAGTGTAAACACGAGTGGAGAGAAGAGTGAAACACATGTGAGGTACACTAAAACAGAATCACACACTCACAGTGAGGAAGAAAGAGAAACTACTTGTTATTTCTTTTCCAACCAAGTGAAATATGAGAACTCCTTCAGACGACGGCATACATTCCTTCTTTAAGGGGGAGATAAAAGCTTAAGTAATATTTTGGAGGATTCCTCAACTCAGGGGGAGAAATAGCAGGGAGGAAGAAAAAGATGAAGCATATGTACACTACACCACACCATTGTTGTTTATAACTACGGATCCTATTGTACGGGAGAGGTGGTAAACACAAGGTGATTTTCTAGTAAGGGAAGAAGCTGTTTTTAAAAGGAGAGTACCATTGGTTTTTATCTGCGGATCCTATTGTACGGGAGAGGTGGTAAACGAAGGTGATCTTCTTTAATTAGTTGATTCTCATAGGGGGAGAAGCAAGAGAGATATGTGCTTCTCAACAGGAAATGTGGTTGTACAAAAGAAGATGAAACTACTTGAAGATATGTTCAGTCTAGAGGAACATCTATT